>NC_090927.1:1057424529-1058031029 GCF_040938575.1 Ambystoma mexicanum
CTGGTGGTGCTGCCCCTGCACTGCTGGGGGGTGGGGTGGTGGGAGACATGAGTGGGGGGCCTGGTGGAGGCTGCCCATGGTGGCTGGGGGGTGGGGGGTGGTGGGAGACTATGGGTGGGGGGCCTGGTGGAGGATGCCCCTGCACTGCTCGGGGGTGGGGGTGGTGGGAGACATGAGTGGGGGCCTGGTGGAGGGTGCCCCACACTGCTGGGGGGGTGGGGGTGGTGGGAGACATGAGTGGGGGCCTCGTGGGGGATGCCCATGGTGGCTGGGGGGTGGGGGTGGTGGGAGACATGAGTGGGGGCCTGGTGGGGGATGCCCATGGTGGCTGGGGGTGGGGGTGGTGGGAGACATGAGTGGGGGCCTGGTGGGGGATGCCCATGGTGGCTGGGGGGTGGGGGTGGTGGAGACATGAGTGGGGGCCTGGTGGGGGATGCCCATGGTGGCTGGGGGGTGGGGGTGGTGGGAGACATGAGTGGGGGCCTGGTGGAGGGTGCCCCACACTGCTGGGGGGGGTGGGGGTGGTGGGGAGAACATGAGTGGGGGCCTGGTGGGGGATGCCCATGGTGGCTGGGGGGTGGGGGTGGTGGGAGACATGAGTGGGGGCCTGGTGGGGGATGCCCATGGTGGCTGGGGGGTGGGGGTGGTGGGAGACATGAGTGGGGGTCTGGTGGAGGGTGCCCCACACTGCTGGGGGGTGGGGGTGGTGGGAAACATGAGTGGGGGCCTGGTGGGGGATGCCCATGGTGGCTGGGGGGTGGGGGTGGTGGGAGACATGAGTGGGGGCCTGGTGGGGGATGCCCATGGTAGCTGGGCGGTGGGAGTGGTGGGAGACATGAGTGGGGTCCTGGTGGGGGATGCCGTTGGTGGCTGGGGGGTGGGGGTGGTGGGAGACATGGGTGGGGGCCTGGTGGAGGCTGCCCCTGCACTGCTGGGGGGTGGGGGTGGTGGGAGACATGAGTGGGGGCCTGGTGGAGGGTGCCCCACACTGCTGGGTGGGTGGGGGTGGTGGGAGACATGAGTGGGGGCCTGGTGGGGGATGCCCATGGTGGCTGGGGGGTGGGGGTGGTGGGAGACATGAGTGGGGGCCTGGTGGAGGATGCCCCACACTGCTGGTGGGGTAGGGGTGGTGGGAGACATGAGAGGGGGCCTGGTGGGGGATGCCCATGGTGGCTGGGGGGTGGGGGTGGTGGGAGACATGAGTGGGGGCCTGGTGGGGGATGCCCATGGTGGCTGGGGGGGTGGGGGTGGTGGTAGACATGAGAGGGGGCCTGGTGGGGGATGCCCATGGTGGCTGAGGGGTGGGGGTGGTGGGAGACATGAGTGGGGGCCTGGTGGGGGATGCCCATGGTGGCTGGGGGGTGGGGGTGGTGGGAGACATGAGTGGGGGCCTGGTGGAGGGTGCCCCACACTGCTGGGGGGGTGGGGGTGGTGGGAGACATGAGTGGGGGCCTGGTGGGGGATGCCCATGGTGGCTGGGGGTGGGGGTGGTGGGAGACATGAATGGGGGCCTGGTGGAGGGTGCCCCACACCGCTGGCGGGGTGGGGGTGGTGGGAGACATGAGTGGGGGCCTGGTGGGGGATGCCCATGGTGGCTGGGGGGTGGGAGTGGTGGGAGACATGAGTGGGGTCCTGGTGGGGGATGCCCATGGTGGCTGGGGGGTGGGGGTGGTGGGAGACATGAGTGGGGACCAGGTGGAGGGTGCCCCACACTGCTGGGGGGGTGGGGGTGGTGGGAGACATGAGTTGGACATGAGTGGGAGCCTGGTGGTGCTGCCCCTGCAATGCTGGGGGGTGGGGGTGGTGGGAGACATGAGTGGGGGCCTGGTGGGGGATGCCCATGGTGGCTGGGGGGTGGGGGTGGTGGGAGACATGAGTGGGGGCCTGGTGGGGGATGCCCATGGTGGCTGGGGTGGTGGGGGTGGTGGGAGACATGAGTGGGGGCCTGGTGGGGGATGCCCATGGTGGCTGGGGGGTGGGGGTGGTGGGAGACATGAGTAGGGGCCTGGTGGGGGATGCCCATGGTGGCTGGGGGGGTGGGGGTGGTGGGAGACATGAGTGGGGGCCTGGTGGGGGATGCCCATGGTGGCTGGGGGGTGGGGGTGGTGGGATACATGAGTGGGGTCCTGGTGGGGGATGCCCATGGTGGCTGGGGGTGGGGGTGGTGGGAGACATGAGTGGGGGCCTGGTGGAGGGTGCCCGACACTGCTGGGGGGTGGGGGTGGTGGGAGACATGAGTGGGGGCCTGGTGGGGGTTGCCCATGGTGGCTGGGGGGTGGGGGTGGTGGGAGACATGAGTGGGGGCCTGGTGGGGGATGCCCATGGTGGCTGGGGGGTGGGGGTGGTGGGAGACGTGAGTGGGGGCCTGGTGGAGGGTGCCCCACACTGCTGGGGGGTGGGGGTGGTGGGAGACATGAGAGGGGGCCTGGTGGGGGATGCCCATGGTGGCTGGGCGGTGGGGGTGGTGGGAGACATGAGTGGGGGCCTGGTGGGGGATGCCCATGGTGGCTGGGGGGTGGGGGTGGTGGGAGACATGAGTGGGGGCATGGTGGGGGATGCCCATGGTGGCTGGGGGATGGGGGTGGTGGGAGACATGAGTGGGGGCCTGGTGTAGGATGCCCCACACTGCTGGTGGGGTAGGGGTGGTGGGAGACATGAGAGGGGGCCTGGTGGGGGATGCCCATGGTGGCTGGGGTGTGGGGGTGGTGGGAGACATGAGTGGGGGCCTGGTGGGGGATGCCCATGGTGGCTGGGGGGGTGGGGGTGGTGGTAGACATGAGAGGGGGCCTGGTGGGGGATGCCCATGGTGGCTGAGGGGTGGGGGTGGTGGGAGTCATGAGTGGGGGCCTGGTGGGGGATGCCCATGGTGGCTGGGGGGTGGGGGTGGTGGGAGACATGAGTGGGGGCCTGGTGGAGGGTGCCCCACACTGCTGGGGGGGTGGGGGTGGTGGGAGACATGAGTGGGGGCCTGGTGGGGGATGCCCATGGTGGCTGGGGGTGGGGGTGGTGGGAGACATGAATGGGGGCCTGGTGGAGGGTGCCCCACACCCTGGCGGGGTGGGGGTGGTGGGAGACATGAGTGGGGGCCTGGTGGGGGATGCCCATGGTGGCTGGGGGGTGGGAGTGGTGGGAGACATGAGTGGGGTCCTGGTGGGGGATGCCCATGGTGGCTGGGGGGTGGGGGTGGTGGGAGACATGAGTGGGGACCAGGTGGAGGGTGCCCCACACTGCTGGGGGGGTGGGGGTGGTGGGAGACATGAGTTGGACATGAGTGGGGGCCTGGTGGTGCTGCCCCTGCAATGCTGGGGGGTGGGGGTGGTGGGAGACATGAGTGGGGGCCTGGTGGGGGATGCCCATGGTGGCTGGGGAGTGGGGGTGGTGGGAGACATGAGTGGGGGCCTGGTGGGGGATGCCCATGGTGGCTGGGGGGGTGGGGGTGGTGGGAGACATGAGTGGGGGCCTGGTGGGGGATGCCCATGGTGGCTGGGGGGTGGGGGTGGTGGGAGACATGAGTAGGGGCCTGGTGGGGGATGCCCATGGTGGCTGGGGGTGGGGGTGGTGGGAGACATGAATGGGGGCCTGGTGGAGGGTGCCCCACACAGCTGGCGGGGTGGGGGTGGTGGGAGACATGAGTGGGGGCCTGGTGGGGGATGCCCATGGTGGCTGGGGGGTGGGAGTGGTGGGAGACATGAGTGGGGTCCTGGTGGGGGATGCCCATGGTGGCTGGGGGGTGGGGGTGGTGGGAGACATGAGTGGGGACCAGGTGGAGGGTGCCCCACACTGCTGGGGGGGTGGGGGTGGTGGGAGACATGAGTTGGACATGAGTGGGGGCCTGGTGGTGCTGCCCCTGCAATGCTGGGGGGTGGGGGTGGTGGGAGACATGAGTGGGGGCCTGGTGGGGGATGCCCATGGTGGCTGGGGGGTGGGGGTGGTGGGAGACATGAGTGGGGGCCTGGTGGGGGATGCCCATGGTGGCTGGGGGGGTGGGGGTGGTGGGAGACATGAGTGGGGGCCTGGTGGGGATGCCCATGGTGGCTGGGGGGTGGGGGTGGTGGGAGGCATGAGTAGGGGCCTGGTGGGGGATGCCCATGGTGGCTGGGGGGGTGGGGGTGGTGGGAGACATGAGTGGGGGCCTGGTGGGGGATGCCCATGGTGGCTGGGGGTGGGGGTGGTGGGAGACATGAGTGGGGGCCTGGTGGAGGGTGCCCCACACTGCTGGGGGGTGGGGGTGGTGGGAGACATGAGTGGGGGCCTGGTGGGGGATGCCCATGGTGGCTGGGGGTGGGGGTGGTGGGAGACATGAGTGGGGGCCTGGTGGGGGATGCCCATGGTGGCTGGGGGGTGGGGGTGGTGGGAGACATGAGTGGGGGCCTGGTGGAGGGTGCCCCACACTGCTGGGGGGTGGGGGTGGTGGGAGACATGAGTGTGGGCCTGGTGGGGGATTCCCATGGTGGCTGGGGGGTGGGGGTGGTGGGAGACATGAGTGGGGGCATGGTGGGGGATGCCCATGGTGGCTGGCGGATGGGGGTGGTGGGAGACATGAGTGGGGGCCTGGTGGAGGCTGCCCCTGCACTGCTGGGGGGTGGGGGTGGTGGGAGACATGAGTGGGGGCCTGGTGGGGGATGCCCATGGTGGCTGGAGGGGGTGGGGGTGGTGGGAGACATGAGTTGGACATGAGTGGGGCCTGGTGGTGCTGCCCCTGCACTGCTGGGGGGTGGGGGCGGTGGGAGACATGAGTGGGGCCTGGTGGAGGCTGCCCATGGTGGCTGGGGGTGGCGGTGGTGGGAGACATGGGTGGGAGCCTGGTGGAGGCTGCCCCTGCACTGCTGGGGGGTGGGGGTGGTGGGAGACATGAGTGGGGGCCTGGTGGAGGGTGCCCCACACTGCTGGGGGGGTGGGGGTGATGGGAGACATGAGTGGGGGCCTGGTGGGGGATGCCCATGGTGGCTGGGGGGTGGGGGTGGTGGGAGACATGAGTGGGGGCCTGGTGGGGGATGCCCATGGTGGCTGGGGGGTGGGGGTGGTGGGAGACATGAGTGGGGGCCTGGTGGGGGATGCCCATGGTGGCTGGGGGGTGGGGGTGGTGGGAGACATGAGTGGGGGCCTGGTGGAGGCAGCCCCTGCACTGCTGGGGGGTGGGGGTGGTGGGAGACATGAGTGGGGGCCTGGTGGGCGATGCCCATGGTGGCTGGGGGGGTGGGGGTAGTGGGAGACATGAGTTGGACATGAGTGGGGGCCTGGTGGTGCTGCCCCTGCACTGCTGGGGGGTGGGGGTGGTGGGAGACATGAGTGGGGGCCTGGTGGAGGCTGCCCATGGTGGCTGGGGGTGGGGGTGGTGGGAGACATGGGTGGGGGCCTGGTGGAGGCTGCCCCTGCACTGCTGGGGGGTGGGGGTGGTGGGAGACATGAGTGGGGGCCTGGTGGAGAGTGCCCCACACTGCTGGGGGGTCGGGGTGGTGGGAGACATGAGTGGGGGCCTGGTGGGGGATGCCCATGGTGGCTGGGGGGTGGGGGTGGTGGGAGACATGAGTGGGGGCCTGGTGGGGGATGCCCATGGTGGCTGGGGGGTGGGGGTGGTGGGAGACATGAGTGGGGGCCTGGTGGAGGGTGCCCCACACTGCTGGGGGGTGGGGGTGGTGGGAAACATGAGTGGGGGCCTGGTGGGGGATGCCCATGGTGGCTGGGGGGTGGGGGTGGTGGGAGACATGAGTGGGGGCCTGGTGGGGGATGCCCATGGTAGCTGGGGGGTGGGAGTGGTGGGAGACATGAGTGGGGTCCTGGTGGGGATGCCCATGGTGGCTGGGGGGTGGGGGTGGTGGGAGACATGGGTGGGGGCCTGGTGGAGGCTGCCCCTGCACTGCTGGGTAGTGGGGGTGGTGGGAGACATGAGTGGGGGCCTGGTGGAGGGTGCCCCACACTGCTGGGTGGGTGGGGGTGGTGGGAGACATGAGTGGGGGCCTGGTGGGGGATGCCCATGGTGGCTGGGGGGTGGGGGTGGTGGGAGACATGAGTGGGGGCCTGGTGGAGGATGCCCCACACTGCTGGGGGGGTAGGGGTGGTGGGAGACATGAGAGGGGGCCTGGTGGGGGATGCCCATGGTGGCTGGGGGGTGGGGTGGTGGGAGACATGAGTGGGGGCCTGGTGGGGGATGCCCATGGTGGCTGGGGGGGTGGGGGTGGTGGTAGACATGAGAGGGGGCCTGGTGGGGGATGCCCATGGTGGCTGGGGGGTGGGGGTGGTGGTAGACATGAGAGGGGGCCTGGTGGGGGATGCCCATGGTGGCTGGGGGGTGGGGGTGGTGGGAGACATGAGTGGGGGCCTGGTGGGGGATGCCCATGGTGGCTGGGGGGTGGGGGTGGTGGGAGACATGAGTGGGGGCCTGGTGGAGGGTGCCCCACACTGCTGGAGGGGTGGGGGTGGTGGGAGACATGAGTGGGGGCCTGGTGGGGGATGCCCATGGTGGCTGGGGGTGGGGGTGGTGGGAGACATGAGTGGGGGCCTGGTGGAGGATGCCCCACACTGCTGGGGGGGTAGGGGTGGTGGGAGACATGAGAGGGGGCCTGGTGGGGGATGCCCATGGTGGCTGGGGGGTGGGGGTGGTGGGAGACATGAGTGGGGGCCTGGTGGGGGATGCCCATGGTGGCTGGGGGGGTGGGGGTGGTGGTAGACATGAGAGGGGGCCTGGTGGGGGATGCCCATGGTGGCTGGGGGGTGGGGGTGGTGGGAGACATGAGTGGGGGCCTGGTGGGGGATGCCCATGGTGGCTGGGGGGTGGGGGTGGTGGGAGACATGAGTGGGGGCCTGGTGGAGGGTGCTCCACACTGCTGGAGGGGTGGGGGTGGTGGGAGACATGAGTGGGGGCCTGGTGGGGGATGCCCATGGTGGCTGGGGGTGGGGGTGGTGGGAGACATGAGTGGGGGCCTGGTGGGGGATGCCCATGGTGGCTGGGGGGGTGGGGGTGGTGGGAGACATGAGTGGGGGCCTGGTGGAGGGTGCCCCACACTGCTGGGGGGGGGGGTGGGGGTGGTGGGAGACATGAGTGGGGGCCTGGTGGGGGATGCCCATGGTGGCTGGGGGGTGGGAGTGGTGGGAGACATGAGTGGGGTCCTGGTGGGGGATGCCCATGGTGGCTGGGGGGTGGGGGTGGTGGGAGACATGAGTGGGGACCAGGTGGAGGGTGCCCCACACTGCTGGGGGGGTGGGGGTGGTGGGAGACATGAGTTGGACATGAGTGGGGGCCTGGTGGTGCTGCCCCTGCAATGCTGGGGGGTGGGGGTGGTGGGAGACATGAGTGGGGGCCTGGTGGGGGATGCCCATGGTGGCTGGGGGGTGTGGGTGGTGGGAGACATGAGTGGGGGCCTGGTGGGGGATGCCCATGGTGGCTGGGGGGGTGGGGGTGGTGGGAGACATGAGTGGGGGCCTGGTGGGGGATGCCCATGGTGGCTGGGGGGTGGGGGTGGTGGGAGACATGAGTAGGGGCCTGGTGGGGGATGCCCATGGTGGCTGGGGGGGTGGGGGTGGTGGGAGACATGAGTGGGGGCCTGGTGGGGGATGCCCATGGTGGCTGGGGGGTGGGGGTGGTGGGAGACATGAGTGGGGGCCTGGTGGGGGATGCCCATGGTGGCTGGGGGGTGGGGGTGGTGGGAGACATGAGTGGGGGCCTGGTGGAGGGTGCCCCACACTGCTGGGGGGGGTGGGGGTGGTGGGAGACAAGAGTGGGGGCCTGGTGGGGGATGCCCATGGTGGCTGGGGGGTGGGGGTGGTGGGAGACATGAGTGTGGGCCTGGTGGGGGATGCCCATGGTGGCTGGGGGGTGGGGGTGGTGGGAGACATGAGTGGGGGCCTGGTGGAGGGTGCCCCACACTGCTGGGGGGTGGGGTGGTGGGAGACATGAGTGTGGGCCTGGTGGATGATTCCCATGGTGGCTGGGGGGTGGGGGTGGTGGGAGACATGAGTGGGGGCCTGGTGGAGGCTGCCCCTGCACTGCTGGGGGGTGGGGTGGTGGGAGACATGAGTGGGGGCCTGGTGGGGGATGCCCATGGTGGCTGGGGGGTGGGGGTGGTGGGAGACATGAGTAGGGGCCTGGTGGGGGATGCCCATGGTGGCTGGGGGGGTGGGGGTGGTGGGAGACATGAGTGGGGGCCTGGTGGGGGATGCACATGGTGGCTGGGGGTGGGGGTGGTGGGAGACATGAGTGGGGGCCTGGTGGGGGATGCCCATGGTGGCTGGGGGGTGGGGGTGGTGGGAGACATGAGTGGGGGCCTGGTGGAGGGTGCACCACACTGCTGGGGGGGGTGGGGGTGGTGGGAGACATGAGTGGGGGCCTGGTGGGGGATGCCCATGGTGGCTGGGGGGTGGGGGTGTTGGGAGACATGATTGGGGGCCTGGTGGAGGGTGCCCCACACTGCTGGAGGGGTGGGGGTGGTGGGAGACATGAGTGGGGGCCTGGTGGGGGATGCCCATGGTGGCTGGGGGGGTGGGGGTGGTGGGAGACATGAGTGGGGGCCTGGTGGAGGGTGCCCCACACTGCTGGGGGGGGTGGGGGTGGTGGGAGACATGAGTGGGGGCCTGGTGGGGGATGCCCATGGTGGCTGGGGGGTGGGAGTGGTGGGAGACATGAGTGGGGTCCTGGTGGGGGATGCCCATGGTGGCTGGGGGGTGGGGGTGGTGGGAGACATGAGTGGGGACCAGGTGGAGGGTGCCCCACACTGCTGGGGGGGTGGGGGTGGTGGGAGACATGTGTTGGACATGAGTGGGGGCCTGGTGGTGCTGCCCCTGCAATGCTGGGGGGTGGGGGTGGTGGGAGACATGAGTGGGGGCCTGGTGGGGGATGCCCATGGTGGCTGGGGGGTGGGGGTGGTGGGAGACATGAATGGGGGCCTGGTGGGGGATGCCCATGGTGGCTGGGGGGGTGGGGGTGGTGGGAGACATGAGTGGGGGCCTGGTGGGGGATGCCCATGGTGGCTGGGGGGTGGGGGTGGTGGGAGACATGAGTAGGGGCCTGGTGGGGGATGCCCATGGTGGCTGGGGGGGTGGGGGTGGTGGGAGACATGAGTGGGGGCCTGGTGGGGGATGCCCATGGTGGCTGGGGGGTGGGGGTGGTGGGAGACATGAGTGGGGGCCTGGTGGGGGATGCCCATGGTGGCTGGGGGGTGGGGTGGTGGGAGACATGAGTGGGGGCCTGGTGGAGGGTGCCCCACACTGCTGGGGGGCTGGGGGTGGTGGGAGACATGAGTGGGGGCCTGGTGGGGGATGCCCATGGTGGCTGGGGGGTGGGGGTGGTGGGAGACATGAGTGGGGGCCTGGTGGGGGATGCCCATGGTGGCTGGGGGGTGGGGGTGGTGGGAGACATGAGTGGGGGCCTGGTGGAGGGTGCCCCACACTGCTGGGGGGTGGGGGTGGTGGGAGACATGAGTGTGGGCCTGGTGGGGGATTCCCATGGTGGCTGGGGGGTGGGGGTGGTGGGAAACATGAGTGGGGGCATGGTGGGGGGTGCCCATGGTGGCTGGGGGGTGGGGGTGGTGGGAGACATGAGTGGGGGCCTGGTGGAGGCTGCCCCTGCACTGCTGGGGGGTGGGGGTGGTGGGAGACATGAGTGGGGGCCTGGTGGGGGATGCCCATGGTGGCTGGGGGGTGGGGGTGGTGGGAGACATGTGTGGGGACCAGGTGGAGGGTGCCCCACACTGCTGGGGGGGTGGGGGTGGTGGGAGACATGAGTTGGACATGAGTGGGGGCCTGGTGGTGCTGCCCCTGCAATGCTGGGGGGTGGGGGTGGTGGGAGACATGAGTGGGGGCCTGGTGGGGGATGCCCATGGTGGCTGGGGGGTGTGGGTGGTGGGAGACATGAGTGGGGGCCTGGTGGGGGATGCCCATTGTGGCTGGGGGGGTGGGGGTGGTGGGAGACATGAGTGGGGGCCTGGTGGGGGATGCCCATGGTGGCTGGGGGGTGGGGGTGGTGGGAGACATGAGTAGGGGCCTGGTGGGGGATGCCCATGGTGGCTGGGGGGTGGGGGTGGTGGGAGACATGAGTGGGGGCCTGGTGGGGGATGCCCATGGTGGCTGGGGGGTGGGGGTGGTGGGAGACATGAGTGGGGGCCTGGTGGGGGATGCCCATGGTGGCTGGGGGGTGGGGGTGGTGGGAGACATGAGTGGGGGCCTGGTGGAGGGTGCCCCACACTGCTGGGGGGGTGGGGGTGGTGGGAGACATGAGTGGGGGCCTGGTGGGGGATGCCCATGGTGGCTGGGGGGTGGGGGTGGTGGGAGACATGAGTGGGGGCCTGGTGGGGGATGCCCATGGTGGCTGGGGTGTGGGGGTGGTGGGAGACATGAGTGGGGGCCTGGTGGAGGGTGCCCCACACTGCTGGGGGGTGGGGGTGGTGGGAGACATGAGTGTGGGCCTGGTGGGGGATTCCCATGGTGGCTGGGGGTGGGGGTCGTGGGAGACATGAGTGGGGGCATGGTGGGGGGTGCCCATGGTGGCTGGGGGGTGGGGGTGGTGGGAGACATGAGTGGGGGCCTGGTGGAGGCTGCCCCTGCACTGCTGGGGGGTGGGGGTGGTGGGAGACATGAGTGGGGGCCTGGTGGGGGATGCCCATGGTGGCTGGGGGGGTGGGGGTGGTGGGAGACATGAGTTGGACATGAGTGGGGCCTGGTGGTGCTGCCCCTGCACTGCTGGGGGGTGGGGGTGGTGGGAGACATGAGTGGGGGCCTGGTGGAGGCTGCCCATGGTGGCTGGGGGTGGGGGTGGTGGGAGACATGGGTGGGAGCCTGGTGGAGGCTGCCCCTGCACTGCTGGGGGGTGGGGGTGGTGGGAGACATGAGTGGGGGCCTGGTGGAGGGTGCCCCCACACTGCTGGGGGGGTGGGGGTGATGGGAGACATGAGTGGGGGCCTGGTGGGGGATGCCCATGGTGGCTGGGGGGTGGGGGTGGTGGGAGACATGAGTGGGGGCCTGGTGGGGGATGCCCATGGTGGCTGGGGGGTGGGGGTGGTGGGAGACATGAGTGGGGGCCTGGTGGACGCAGCCCCTGCACTGCTGGGGGGTGGGGGTGGTGGGAGACATGAGTGGGGGCCTGGTGGGGGATGCCCATGGTGGCTGTGGGGTGGGGGTGGTGCGAGACATGAGTGGGGGCCTGGTGGTGGATGCCCATGGTGGCTGGGGGGTGGGGGTGGTGGGAGACATGAGTGGGGGCCTGGTGGGGGATGCCCATGGTGGCTGGGGGGTGGGGGTGGTGGGAGACATGAGTGGGGGCCTGGTGGAGGCAGCCCCTGCACTGCTGGGGTGTGGGGGTGGTGGGAGACATGAGTGGGGGCCTGGTGGGGGATGCCCATGGTGGCTGGGGGGTGGGGGTAGTGGGAGACATGAGTTGGACATGAGTGGGGGCCTGGTGGTGCTGCCCCTGCACTGCTGGGGGGTGGGGGTGGTGGGAGACATGAGTGGGGGCCTGGTGGAGGCTGCCCATGGTGGCTGGGGGTGGTGGGAGACATGGGTGGGGGCCTGGTGGAGGCTGCCCCTGCACTGCTGGGGGGTGGGGGTGGTGGGAGACATGAGTGGGGGCCTGGTGGAGAGTGCCCCACACTGCTGGGGGGTGGGGGTGGTGGGAGACATGAGTGGGGGCCTGGTGGGGGATGCCCATGGTGGCTGGGGGGTGGGGGTTGTGGGAGACATGAGTGAGGGCCTGGTGGAGGGTGCCCCACACTGCTGGGGGGGTGGGGGTGGTGGGAGACATGAGTTGGACATGAGTGGGGGCCTGGTGGTGCTGCCCCTGCACTGCTGGGGGGTGGGGGTGGTGGGAGACATGAGTTGGACATGAGTGGGGGCCTGGTGGAGGGTGCCCCACACTGCTGGGGGGGTGGGGGTGGTGGGAGACATGAGCAGGTGTGCAGGGTAGTCCCCTGTTTTGTGGGCTGCCTGCAGGGGCCATGGAGGGTGTACAGGGTACACCTGTGAGGACCCACCCAGCCTAATCGCATGTGATTATTCCCGCGCACCCCTGTAATACACGTACCCAGCCAAATCGCGTGTGATAATTCCCGCGCACCCCTGTAATACATGTACCCAGCCAAATCATGTGTGATTATTCCCGCGCACCTCTGTAATACACGTACCCTGGCTAATCGTGTGTAGAACTTCACGCGTACCCCTGTCATACACGTACCCAGCCAAATCGCGTGTGAAAATTCCCGCGTACCCCTGTAATACACGTACCCTGGCTAATCGCGTGTTTAACTTCACGCGTACCCCTGTCATACACGTACCCTGGCTAGTCGCATGTAAAAATTCCCGCATACCCCTGATATGCACGTTACCCGCTTTGCGTTCCTTGCTTGGCAGCCCTATCAACTGGTCCAGGGTTAGCGCAGCCCTTTGCGATGATTTAGCGATTTGTATGGCTTTTCCTTGCGCAAGGGCATTCTTGGGGGCGTTACTGGCGCTGCTGCAGGGTCGCTGCGATACTCTGCGCCACAGCTGGTTTGGGAGCCTAAAATCCATGAATACGCTGTGTGCGGAAATCGGTTTTGGCGCACGCGCCTGGCGCAGACAATCGCACGCGGACACTCTGCGCCAGCCGCTTGCAACACTTTTCTGCGAAATTCTATGAATTACCCTGTCAGTGTTTTGGATTGGCCTGCATTTTCCAAGGGATAGCACTAGCCAGCTTCACTCTTAAATCCTGGCCTGGCATGGCCTCTTTATTTCTAACATTCACAGGCTATATTTTACCCCACATTTACAGGTGTTGTGTGGTTCCTTTTGTTTGGTGTAGGTGGGGTGTCTTTTGCCTTTCTTTCCCTGTTCTCCATTTTCTTTGATTGTTCTTCTTATCACTTCGTGCATAGCTATACTTACGAGTGTCTTGTGACTATTGTGGGGCGGAGATCTAATGGTGCTGAGGTTAGCTGTGCATCCATTATCTGGGTGGTAGGCTAGCATGACAGATAGGATTCGTTGTGTTTGACAGTTCCTTTTGGCTATTATCAGGATGGTACAACACACAAGCCAGCATTGGTGGAAATCTCATAGTGGTGAATGCTTCACTGTGATGGTGGGATCACAGTGGAGGAGACCCACATTGTCAAGGCCTCATAATGGCAAGGGTGCCAGTAGCAAAAGCCTCCCTTTTGTGGTTGTCTCCTGTGGTGAGGAATTCTCAAAAATGCATACTGTTGACATTGCCAATGCTTGTTTTGGGGATCCAGTTGAACACTTCCGGACTTAACTTTCCAGTCTACTTCGGAACATGAAATGGTGTGAAAATCCTATTGGGTTTTAAAGGGACATCGTGATATTATTGCACTTTGTTGTGTATTTCATAGATAGCCCAGGAACTGGCTTCTTTTCTCGGATTGGCTGGCAGGGACTGTGGGGTCTCACTAGATGGTTGCATTGAGATGAACTGTTTAGTAGGTGGCTGCGCTTGAGCGGGGGGAAAAGATTGGAGAGAATGCAGCTGAAGCAAATGCCTGTTAAGCAAGAGTTCTTCATAGATTAGCATGGGAATGTTGGGCGAGATCTTCCTCCCTCCTTCTGTGTTCCTTGTGTTCCTTGTGAGGGATGATTCTCACGATTTACTAGGAATTTAAAGACCTGACTTCCTGTCAGCACCTCGTCCCTTGGGTTTTGGATACTGAAGCCCTGACCAGTTAATATGTGGACATTTCCAGCAGCATGTGTATTTATTGTTTAGTTCAATCAACAACGATTACTCTTGTTATAAATACTACCACGAAAATCGGCCTACAGACTTTGTTCTCCACTTAAAAAATAGCAAAAATCCCACTACCACGATACCTACAACAACATTGCATTTCATTTATTTAATTGCATCTCAAATCATAATCATTTTGCAGATTTTAATAGAAAAACAATTTCTTATTTCTTAAAATATTTGGGAAAAGACAGATACAAAAAATAGTGCAAAAAATACTCCTCAGAAATGCTGCCAAATTAAAAACAATATCTGCAAGACCTACTCATTTTTGTCACTAGTATGAATATTGTTACTATTGCTACAAGTGTGGATATTCAGCGTAGTAATTAAATCATAAGATAATAATCATCACTGTTCCAATGAAGTACTCCACATACAATGCTAGACTTATGTCTCGAGTTAACTTTAAACATAGCGACACGCTTAATCAACAGCACAAAGGAGGGGAGGAGAAAGTGATCCATACGATCCTACCGCCTGTCAACCTTTCTCAAACATACGTTACCCAACTAACATCCTAGCAAGCTTTGTATACAACCAAATCCTGAGACACGTAGAGGCTAACAGTACCTTTGTCCATGCAGAGAAAGTGTCAGACCAGTGAGACTAACAGAGTATACTTCTGATGCGTCCCAAAATCAACACATAATTGAACATCACACTGGCCCACAAATTGGTGGCTATCTAAGCTGCTTTTTACACCATCAAACACAGATCCATAATCATTTGACTTGAAGAAAATGGATTACAGAACACTACATGGATTAAGTCTCACCTCACAGATAGGACAGACAACACATGGCTCCCACTCAGTGCTCAGAGTAGAGTAACTCAAGGATTGGGCATTTCATCCCTCCGTTTGAACATTCACGTGGCTTCACTCGTGGAACTCATAAAAAACACAGACTCATCTTTGACAGCGTTTTGGATGACACACAATTCGTCTTACAAAATGACCAGAAATAAATTGACAAACATGCCTTTGCCACCAGCCTCACACAGGTTAGCACAGGATGACAATGAACACTTAAAGTTAAACGTGGAGAAAACATGATAGTCTTGCCCAATGCACCTCAACGGGCTCCACTCCATTGGCCAATGGCAATGGGTATCTGGTAACACACTTCAAGAGTGTCCAAGAACCCCAGGCTGTTATTGGACAACAGACCCCCCTTCGAACCACACGTCGACACAATAGTAAAGTCTCTACCATCTTTGCCCAATTAGACACATCATGCCATTCCTCAACTTTCAGCACTGCATCTTCGCCAATTATAGCACTGGTCCTATCATGACTCGACCACACCAATAGCATAAACCTTGGCGTGCTGGACTGTCTCACAAATAAACTTCAATGTATATAGAATACAGTGGCAAGACTTTTGCTCAAATAAAACAGAGGGGCTTGCATAACTACAGTAGTAAGAAGCCGCTCCTGGACACTGGTTAAGAGAATAATCCTATTCAAAGCAATCTGCATTGCCTAATGAGATCTTCAGGGAAGTGGAGATAAATTCATCAGAGCAAAGACTGACCAATACCAATTGAAATTGATGATAATAGCCAGCCATGATGTACTGATACCAACAGCGACACCAGAGAGAACACAGATGATCATCATTCTCCAAAATGTTGGCTATACTCTGGAACACTTTAGGCACTTAACACATTTTGCACAGTTGAAGAACACTTCAAATTCAGAATAAAAACAAGCTCGCTCTTCAATGCATAGTCAGCTGACACATTGCCCAGCTACTGGAAGCCCTTTAACATTTTCTTGATAACCAATAATAGGCACCAAAAATAAGGGACCTACAAACTGTTCAGCCTTGACTAATGTTCAAGGGGTGGAAAAATCGGTTTAGGACGATTTTCCCGAATAAAAATGGTCGCAACGACCAACAGTTCTAAAAATGCTACCACCAAAGGTTCGAACACCAAAAGTTTGAACCTTTGATGGTAGCATTGTAAAAAAAAGAAACGCTCACTACACTTTATGGTATAGTGAGCAGGGGCTGCGGGGGCTGTGGGAGACACCCCCGCATCCTTCTGTTAAAAAAAAAAGAAAAGAAAAGGACCCTGCAGCGCCGGTTCCCGGTCCCGGAAGTGAAAGGGAACTGGCGCTGCATGAACCCAGCGTGAAGATGAAGGTAAGTGGGGTTTGTTTATGTCGGGGGTATGGGTGGGAGTGTGCTGAGAGTGGGGGGTGTTATGGGTGTGTTGTGTGTGTGGGTGTGAGAATGTATGTGTGTTTGCATGAGAAAGGTGCAAACATTTGGTAGTTTGCACCTTTCTCATGCGAACGTTTTGCCCGCGGTACTTTCAGCCGCGGGAAATCATTTGGTTTTCGGAAAACTCATCATTCAACCTTTTACTCCTGGATACCCACTGCATTCCTGTACTCAAGCACACCACAATGGCTGCCATCTATCTCTGCCTCACCCACACGCAGGACTCTCCCAAGTACCACACCATGTGCTCCTAATCCTAATTAGCAGCTGGGGACCTAAGAAATACTGCCGACACACAACATACACTGTCCAGTGTTTCACTACAGCCTCCAACATGACAGCTAACCACTCAATTTTCCATGTTCACACTCGACCCATGCAAACCAACTAAGCCACTCACACATAGCTTCTTAAAACCCTCTTCCTTGGCCACACACAACGCTATACCCTACAACCAACTTACATACCGCAACCTCTGGCCAATGCATCCAAGCCTTACGGGCATTTAAATTCTCCATCCTGGACACAAACACCTCAATTCGCTTAACATAAAACACCTAGAAACTCACATGTGAGCAAAGCGAAGGGTACTTACAGACTGCACTCTCCAACACCGCAGCACAGCAATCTTGCTATGTGCTTCTCATTCCCACTGGCCAACCCACCCACCATCTTTCAGAGCTGCCAGAGCACCTTGGTACCATGCAGCTGGCAACATTGCATGGTACAAATCCCAATGGCATTACATACTATGACGTGAATGCCTGCGAGTCCACTGAAAAGGATCTGATATATTTATGCATCAGTGCCAATCAATATAAAGTTTAAAATAATGAATTGTCGTGCATTACGCACAACTGTGGTTTTGTGAAACGCTTCCATTCATCTTTCTGCAGCTAATCAAGAGGACTGAAAGAAATGACACGAGTGATTTGAAGTTGATCACCGAAGTACACATATTCTGTAGGCCCATTAAACATTTGCTATGGATACAAAACTGAAAGTCACGCAATGAGATGTAGAAAGCAAATCTCACGGACCAATTGAAAATAATACTGTTATGTGCTGAAAGACATAAATAAGGTTCCCCACGCTACTCATGCGTGCTCAGTCTTGCATTATTAAACAATAGCACGCAGCAGCTGCCATTATAAAAACAATGTAGCTATTTGAAATGTCAACTCGTTTTAGAAAGATGTTGCGTATATATGAAATCGATGAAGGCACACTTGGCTAAGACATTTTGTTTACACCAAGAGGAAATGTAAAGCTGTTATTCACCCATTACCTTTCAGTGGACTGCTTTCAAATAATAATGGCAGCCCCATAACCGGACATTGTTTGCTGGGAAAGGAGACCCTTGTTGGGTTGGTCTGGGCAGGCGTGGGATGTGAGTGGGTTGATTAAAGACATAGGGCCTCATTCCGAGGCTGGCGCTATCCATGGAGTAAAGAGCACCATGGTAAGCAACCATGGAGCTGTTTACTCCATGGAAATCCGGCATGGTGAATGGAGTAATTACCGGTCCATTCCAAGGTTGGAGGGACCGGTAATTCCCCATTCACCATACCGGTTCCCCATCCCCATTCCTGCCCCCATAGGGCTCAATGGGAATGGGGAAGGAGTAAATTACGGCACTGTAAATTACGGTGCTGTAATTTACTCCAAGGTCCCTTTGCGGGTTGGATTTTTAACGCCTGCTAAAAGCAGGCGTTAAATGCCAACCCGCAAAAGGGAACTCGGAATATGGTGGTAAGTGTTAACGGTCACCGTTGCCATTAACGGTGACCGTTAACCCTTACCTCCAGCCTTGGAATGAGGCCCATAGCCTTTAGCTTGCAAATGGATGTTCACTGTGTAGTTACACAGCCAAACACATGCATGTTGTGTACCTCCTCCCAAACAATTTCCCTCCTAGCATCTCTTCCTGTATCCATAGTTGTGCCTTATAATTGGCTCTTTAAACTCTATAGTAATATACAAAAGGTGTTTGAATGCACGTAGGTCATACATATCAAAGAGTGATATATGCTGCTCTAAACTGGCTTATTATACAAAGGTCTCCTTTCAGATCCACCCAGCCCCAGTTGCGCCACATAGGGCGTCTCCACAGGTACAGTGCACACATGTATTCTTCACAACAGGCCCTTGCACCTTGTATGAGGCCTCAGCATATCAGCCCTTTGCACTGCCAGGTACCACATGAACAAGCATGGGCAGAACGTGCATTGGTTGTGGTGGTAGGCCTCGATCTATGATCCTCGAAAGTAGAAAACCCAGGGTGGAGCATAATGCGCCTTTCCTCATGGTTGAATAGGGAAGACAAATATTCATTTTTACCACTTTTTATGAGAGTTTAGATATGCGTGCCCTTCACTATGCAAAGAGGCAAGAATATACCGTATTATTCATTATGAAGTGTACATTTAAAACATAGATGTAGGTAGATGTACTCCACCTCAGAAAACGTTCAAAGGCAGAGACCGTCTCCATCTGGCGACGCTTAAGGCCCGCTCAGCCAACAAACACTCTGCTGACATCTGCCTCCTTCTTGAAGACATTGACCGCGACATTCCAGCTCTTACACGGACATGGCTCAATGCAAGCTCAGTCACTGCCTTAGACTCCCTCCTACCGGAAAGCTTCAAGATCACTTCCAAGCCTCGACCTCACCTTGCTGGTTGTTGGGTTGCTTTAATCTTCCCTGAGTGGGTTCCTTCCTCCAGCTTACCCACCTCCATTCTGAACGTTGCTATCAAATACCAGCATCCAGCTGCTACCTCCCTGTTCCTCTCTGAATGGGCTGATTTCTGTTCCTCCTTACTTTCAACCTCCTCCAATCTGCTCCTCTTGGGTGACTTCAACATCCAATTGGACTCCCCTGGCACAGCAACCACTCTTTTCATTGACCTCTGTGCCTCTGTACCTCTCTATCCCTCTCCATTCTCCCTTCGGGACCAACCCAATCTGCTGGACACAGTCTGGATGCCCTCATCCACTCTGACCTCCCTCTCTCATATCCTCTTCTCTCCTCCCACCTGGGTCCATTTGGCCCTCTGACCGCACCCCCAAAAGCCCTGCCAACCTCGTTCATGAAAAACCACCCGATGAAATGAGTGTCAGCTGCTGCCTTCACTTCCACCTTTATATCACGTGTCCGCCTAACTTAGACTCCACCACCGATACTACTCTCAGCAACTTCCACCTGTCCATCACCAACACTCTTGACATTCTTGACCCAGTCATCAGGATCCCCTGAAACCCGCCTCTAAGCGTAATTCCTGGTATGACTCCGAACTTGCAACCCTGAAACAAAAGTACAGAGCGGGGGAACGGAAGTGACAAATTTCAGGCTCACCCTCGGATAAACTGGCCTGCCACCTGCTCTAAAGGCAATACAGACTCTCCAACTGCACCAAGAAAAGAGCCCACATTCAGGCACAGGTTTCCAGTGCATCCAGCAAACTTAACTGAACCTTTCAAAATATCTGCAGGGGACTAGCCAACCCTTCCTCAGTCTCCTCCTCCCCTCTTCCTTCCCAGGGCCTCTGCAACACACTGGCCACTCACTTCATCACCACAACTCAAGACATCCTGAACATCCTTGTTACTCGCCCTCCCAACCCATCCCACACCCCCTTGCCTCCCTTGCCCCTTCACCCTCCTCTTCCCTACTACTCCCCCTTCAACCTTGTCACACCTGAAGAAGTCACCAGAGTTGTCTGCGCCATGAAGATATCTTCCAAACAGGTTTTCCCTTCCTCATCCAGAACCATCAAGGACAACATTGGCTCTCTTGCCCCCGTACTCACTGATCTCTGCAACCACTCATTTGCCACAGGATCTTTCCCCTCCTCCCTGAAGCTCTCCCTTGTGCACCCCCTCCTTAAAATAACATCAGCAGACCCTACCTGCCCAGCCAACTAGCAACCTATTTCCATCACCCCCTTCCTGGGGAAACCTCAGGAGAAGTTAAGTTTTGCCACAACTCAACTCTCACACTGAACTTGTTGGTAGTCTCCACGACCACCAATCTGGATTCTGAGCATTCAGAGGCACAGAAACTGCTCTCTTGAACACCTGTGAAGAACTGCTCGCATCTCTGGATTCCAATTCCCCAGCTGTCCTTATCCTACTTGATCTCTCCTCTGCTTTTAACACAATCAACGACTCCATCCTCATAGAAAGGCTCCACGACACCCTTGGTATCTCGGAACGGGCACTGGACTGGCTGACCTCTTTCCTAACTTACTGCTCTTCCCAAGTCATCCTGGGAACCTTCTCTTCTCCTTCTTCCTTCTCCACATGTGGTGTCCGCCAGGAATCTTTCCACTCCCCTTGGCTCTTTAACATCTTCCTTACTCAGCTGGCATTCCTAATCTCCTCCTTCTCCCTCAACTCCCAGTGTTAGGCAGATGACACACAACTCTTTTTCAAACATACTGCTGACCCTCTTGCACCTTCCATCATCCCTGACTGCCTATCTGCCATCCAGGCCTGGTGCACTTCCAATGATCTCTGCCTCAATGGCAGAAAAACTGAGATCCTTCCCAAGACTCCCGCCTTCTTTCCTTCACTCTGACCTTCCTCCATGGGCTCTCTCCTGCTCCTTTTTCTGAAGCCAGAAACCTTCGATCCTCTGTCTCTCTCCTCCCTCACACTAAAGACATTGACAAGAAGTCCCACTTTCAACTCTTCCTTCTCAAAGGAATTCTACCTTTTCTCACTTTCCCTCAGAAACTCAATGTTACCCGACCCCTGGTTCTCTCCAGGCTTGACTATTGCAATAACCTCCTCCTGAATCTACCTTCTTCCAAACTGCGATCCGTACAGCTAATCCAGCATAGAGCAGAAAGACTTATCCTTGGCCTCAGGCTCAGGGACTGCCTCTCTCCTGCCCAAAAAGTATTTACTGGATCCCGGTTGCTTCACGGATTAAATTCAAACCCCTCTGTATCATCCACAAGGCTTTCTGGGGCCAGGGACCACACTATGTGCAACTCTCTCTTACTAAATATTCTTCCTCTAGACATCTGCATTCCTCTGGCACCAACTCTTTGTGTGTAAAGCATTTTGCTAAACAGAGGGCAGGAGGTTGATTGCTTTCCTCAGCTGGCTCACTTCTATGGAACAGCGTCCCCCCCTTATGCATCTTGAGCAGGACTTTCTTAAATTCCATAAGCTCCTCAAGACTTTCCTCTTTACCTCTTCCTTCCCCTTTTCATCTGCTAATCTCACAGTTGCTTTGATTGGGTACTGTATCCTCGGGGACCTGACCTCCCTACACTGAATCACCACCAGCTTTTGTCTATCATCAGCACTTGCCTTGGCACACCCTCCATCCTGGAGGCTCACACTTACTCTACCCTGCACTTCATCTGTTGCCCACTCACGAGCATGGGCACCCCAGTACCTACCCCCGTGGCCCCCTCCCTCCTGCACTTGCACGTTCTGAATACTCACAAGGCATAGTAGGTTTGTCCTTTTCCCCCTGCCACTGTATTTAATATTTTCTGTATTTTAATGTGCCTCCTTTCCATGTCCCCTCCCTGTTGCCCCATAGGCACTTTGAAACAGAATTTAGTTGCTGTATAAGGGCCTAACAAGCAAACAATAAATAAATAAATAGGTATTCATTCAATAAAGCAGAAATACTGCTCACGTCATACTATTGCTGCTTTATATATGTTGTTGTTAATAACAGAATGAATGGTACGTATTTTACCAAACATAGACAATGGGAAGACCACCTGACATTGAACCTTGTGATGGCAGGTTGCTCATAGTTATTAGCAGTGGATCTTTTGAGCATGAAGGCAAATTACTCTCCGTTGGTTAGTTATGCCATGATCGAGTTGATGCTAGTGACAGACAACACAGTGGGTACATTGCACAAGGACACTGAGTTAAGGGTGCACTGCCTTTTCCTTTGATAACGTGCCTATTTGCACAACTGCAAATGGTTACATCATCATGCAGTACATGTGGGTGCTCATCATGCATGTCTTGCACATGTTTGGTGCCTACAGGCAGATGGTTCAATGTCTCAGTTTGTGAAATCATGCCTGATCGATTTTGCCTTCAGTGATTTGCTAACAGGAGGTACTTAGTCTCATCTTTATATTCAGTCATACATTATTTTCGAATGTTTAGCTAATCCTCAAAACCAGTTGTCTCCAGCAGCTGGCTTAAATCTTCAGATCAGTAATTTCTCTTTGCGGAATAGTGTTCAATATGCCTGGTGATGTACAAATTACTTGCTTATAATCCTATTACATAAAGTCCTATAATTCCTCGTCCAAGTCCTTGCACCATGAGGCATCCTGCCTCAGGCACTTGTCAAAAGGCTGGGCCCATAACCCCTTGCTTGAGGGAAAGGAGTATAAGGGCTGGCCCGCTCTGTGTCACTTCCTCTTTAGTCCAAGTGTTAAAACCACAATATCCACCCTGGCAGGGCTGCTGGTTGTAGGACTGGGATGAGAAGAGTAGGAAAGTGTGTGATGGGATAACCAAAAGGTTATTTTGACATTAAACTTGTATCCCCCTTCCTCTTCTCAGTACTTAAACTATTAGAGCTCAAAAGCAGTACACTGGATATTTCCCAAGAATCATAGAAGACATCATTTGTTGTCCATGAGTGGCATCTTTATTAGTGATACACAATCAGCACCACAGATCCGAAGATCAGATGCAGAGGGTCCACCTACAATTTATAGAGGGAGATGAAGGGGAAGTTGTCAGTGGAAAACCAGACCACAACACAGCAAATATCATTTGAAGGGGAACCCTTCAAGGTAGCTCAGGAGAGGAGACTGATCTGGTTGAGTGACTCAGAACTCTCACCTGTTGGAGCTGTTTTCCTCTCACCAAGAGGAGTGCGCTGTGCCACACACCCGCTATGAGTATGTATATATTTATGTATGTGTGCATACTAAGGGACTTTGGAGCAAAAGATCATTTGCCTAAAGTAAACTGAAACAGAAAGGGTTACTCGCAGCCATAATGGAAAGGGTGCAACTGTGAGGTACATATAACTGGGTGTGGATGTGAGAGACAAACTGTATCAATATCTTACGATTCCAGAAATTGGGTTGTTGATGATAAGGACATGCAGAGAAATATTCCCATGGAAGTTGGAACTTTGCCACATCCAAAAGAAATCAGCAGGCCTCAGAACATGTAATGGAGCTTTATAACATAAATGAACAATTCCACAATTTTATCACAGTGTCACGCTACTGGGACCCAAGCATGGAGAAGAAAAAAACACTTGTGTATTAAAATAACCTTTCATTTGTTTTCAGTAATTGTATCTGGAAATATATCTCATTTAACTAAAATAATGTGAAGATTAATGAAAAAAAGAAGCATCATTCAAAGTTCCATTGTATCTTGCCATGCATTTAAATTAACTTTGAATAACAGTGTACCACTATTTAATGTGAAATGGAACATGCCTGAACATATAGTTGACCTGGAGAAACTAGCCCCAACCTCAGGAATTTACATCACAAGACAGAGGCCACAGTAAGAACCACCTGATTTATCTAACTAATATGGACATGCATGAAGATCGTGAAATAGAATTCATTTGTGATGCATTGCAAGAGACATCAACATTTATAACACTTGGCGAGCTAGGAAAAAGACCATACTTTTTTATTTTAACTCCAAAATATAATAATTTAAAAATGTATATCTTTATAATGTAAGATCATGGAAACTTGGGACACATTCCAATTTGCAGATAGCAATTATATCTTGCAGCCAGTATAAAATATGCCTGGAGCATGATGATAAAAAGTGTAAAAAAAACATGAACAATAATGATCTCTTCAAACATACATGTAACAGGGATATGTAGCATCTTCAATTGTTCCTCCTGAAATATAGATTTTAATGATCTTTATGTTATTAAACTTGCACATACACTTCCAAAGTTATATTTTATAAAAGGAAGGCTTCTCCATAGGGTTAGGAGTGAGTTCCCCTCTTTTCCAAGTCATGAGACAGGTGGATAGCCACACCATAGTCCCAAGATTGGGGGAGGAGTTAGATATTATAAAATATCAAGCACACAGATAGAAAAATAGGAGACAAAAAATCAATTTCTGGATTACTAGAAGGAGATGGCTGGTTGGGAAGAGAACTGTGACCCACTAGAGACTGGTTTCCTGGCAGGCTCAAGAAAGCAGCCAATGCAGAGAGATGAGCAGCACAAATATTAAAAACTAGTTTTCAGAGAGGCAGCTGAAATGGATCTTGTTGATGCAGCAACTCCAGACTGAAAGGGTCTCAGCTGATTTCCAAAAACAAGAAACCAACTTTAATATCTAAGTAGAAGCCTCAATATATATCCAGATTGTCCTTAGGGTGCTCTCCAGGGCAAAATCCTGAGAATGCGAGAACTGGGAACCAAAGGTGATGCTAATTGACAGAAACAAAGAGGCAGTTTAAGATAGAATGGCACTGTGCTATCTATTTGAAACTGACAGAAGTGAGATTTCATTTCCAAAAAGCCCAATACACTGATCTATTGAAAAGTGCAGTTTAAAACTGACAGAATTTTGTGTAACCTAAATGCAGATTGTTTTTGTAGAATTACAACAATGTGAATTGAATATGTGGCTCATGCCTACATAGAACAACTCAGACCATAATGCTTTCATGAAACACTATAGTCTGACAGATTGTCATTTAAAATGTCAGCTTGTAGAACCTAGTCATAAAATAACTATTTGTACCACATACAGTAGCTCGGAGAATTTATTTTCTTTGCAGAATATCATGCAAAGTGCTAAACATATACAATTCCTTATCCTGATAACCATAGGTAGATCTATGTTTTAGGTGGCTGGGCAAAGGAGCTTTGACATTGTATTTTTACTGGAGAATATTACATATTCAGACTAAAAATCTGTAGATTTGAAGTTAAATGAATACGAGTACACACACATGTAGACTGAAAGTTGCACACACACACACACACACACACAGCGTGAAAGCTAACACAGACTTATAGATTGAAAGCTGAACACACATTTTTATTGAAGATTGCACACACATATCCAGAGAAGATTGTGCACATATAAGATTCTCCTGCACCATGTAATGGGGGAAATGGAGACTCTATTTTGATGCATTTAAAAAGCAATTGTATTCCTCTTTTTGTTTTGGTTTTGTGAAGTTAATGGTTTGGAGAGACATTTATTGACAAGCAATAGGAGTGTATTTTGTATGGCAATTATCTTTTCGGATATAATATATACATATAATTTAGTAGGGAAATGAAGTGTAGTAGAGCGAGTCATGCAGGGACGCAGAATTGTGTTTTGCCAACCAATTGTCCTTGTCAGTATTTTCCCTGGCATAAAACCAGGGATCAACTTTGTTTGAATTTGACTTTTATTCTTTTAAATAAACAAAGTTTTTCACATAATTGCCTATTGATTTCCCAGATTTGGGCGGCTAGGACCGTATGCAGGTGACATGAGATTAGTCACATCACCCTAATGAGAGCTTATAATTTAAATGTAAAAGATAAACATATCTTTACAGCATTTAGAAGTCATTTTACATGCAAATAAATGCCAACAAAAGAGGTAATTAGAGCATGTATTGAGTGGATATCTGTGAACACATGTAAGTGTTGGTATTAGTAATTTTGGCTGAATCAGAAAAGTTACAAAATAGACCAACCGGTATAAGATTTGTCTACTTATGCTAAGATATTTTCTCTCTTGCGAAATGCGTATTGGTTTGCATCTCCCCATGGCTCTGAGACCTCCCCTCTTTGACATTAGCCAGCAAAGTACATAATATGCAAATGAAAACAGGGTTTTACAGAAATATTCAAACATTTTGCCGATACCTGACTTGATATTGACTCTGAAGTTATAGTTAAGGTGGTCTACTAATAGAATTATCACGTTTGGGTGGCTAACACCTTTCGGTAACTTCTAACTTTGGTACTGTTCGACAAAGCTTAACAAAATATTCCAAATGATATAGAGGTGAGACTGTCATTTTTTAGAAAGGTTTGTGTGGCTTTGACACTTGGGGGCAAAGTAACAGAGGGTCCTAAAACTCTGGATTCCCAAATCATTTCTCATAGACAAATATTTGATCTCATCTGCAGCCTGAACCACTGGATGGATTTGCACCAAACCTTCTCAGGGAGTCTGTCTGCTTCTGCTCAGACTCAAAATCATTTTGTGGTTCAATGAAAATCGCTTGGACAGTTTCTAACCAGAAATTGCCAAAAATGCAGTTATCTATGTCTGAGTTTAGCAGAACTGGGCTTCTGGTTTTGTGGAACAACTTACTGTCGGATCTGGACATCTGGGTCTCTGGACCCATTAAATGGAAACCATATTTGCTCATGAATAAGAGCCATTCTGGTTGGTTTCTAGGATGGGGCAGCATTTTTGTAGGACCCAAAGTGCATGGCACAAGACAGTAGTCATTGGCCATGCCTACAACCCATTTTGAGATACCACTTTCGGTGTCTTGCTAGGGAGTGAGCACGGGGTGGCTAGTTGAACCGCTAGATCATGGCATCACTAATTGACCAAACGCGGCAAAACTCATAGTTTTGAACCACGCTCGATCATCTAACTGCTCCTGGTGAACTATTGACCTGGATTGTTGGACGCCGCGGTTGAACTACACAGAGCACTGCTAAAACCAATACCAAAAACCCACTGCATGGGATCAACATGACTCACTGACCTCGTACCCAGTTCAACACACAAGCATCACACTGCAAAGCCTGGTTTGAACCGTCGAACCACGTAAGAACTGGAATCAGGCACTATTGAGTGCCTCCTATTCCCTTGGCCTATTTTTGCGGACAGTGTGACTGGTAAATGCCCTTATGCCTTGTTTTCTCCAAGAAACATATCTTTTAACTGGCATTATTGCAATTCTTGCCTTTTACCTCCCTCTTAACATGTCCAGAGACCATACACATATTTGTTCTGCATCTTATGTCTTCTTTTACAGGGTTCGATTTGTATGGTGTTTTAATAGAGTTATAATGTATTGAGTTAATTAAAGTATATATATATTTATAGAACCTTGATTGGACATTCTTTTATTTTGGACTGTTGTAGTATTGCTGTTTAGGTCGCAGCTGTCTCACATTTGCACTCCTTCAAAGAGTATAGCCTTCCCTCGCCCCACTTTACCACAAAAGGCGAAGGAGGTTTATCTCTTGGCTGTGCCTCTTTTACCGTTATGATTGGGTTCACTGTTTACTCTTAGATGTGTGAGGACTGAGTAGGCAGTTTAGCCACTAGTCATCAATGTACTCCTGCTAAGCACGAGTCATTTCGTCATAGATAGTGACCACCATCTAACTATCGCCCAATCTCTATCACTCCTTTCCTGGGCAAACTCCTGGAAAAGCTGGCCATCTCCTACTTTAATCTTCACACTGAATTCGTTGGTTGTCTCCATGACCATCAGTCTGGCTTCAGAGCTGTCAGAAGCACGGAAACTGCGCTCCTGAACATCCGTGAAGACCTGCTTTGCAACCTCGATTCCAACACCCCCTGCGTTCTCATCTTACTTGATCTCTCTTCTGCCTTTGACATGTTCAACCATGCCATCCTGCTCAACCATCTCTGTGATAACCTGGGTATCACCGATGAGGCCCTGGCTTGGCTGACTGACTTCTTTCCTCTCCGATCGACACTCCCAGGTCCAACTTGGGTCCTTCCTCTCCTCTATCTCTACCTGTGGTGTTCCCCAGGGGTCTAACCTCTCTCCCTACCTGTTCAACCAATAGCTGGCAATTCTTGCCCACCGCATTGCTGTAATCTGCCCCACCTTTCAGTGCCATGCGGATGACACTCAACTCGTTTTCAGGCTCCCTTCTGCCACCTCTTCACCTTCTCTCATCTCTGACTGTCTGTCTGCTATCCAGGAGTGGTGTGCCAACAATGATCTCTGCCTTAATGCCAGTAAGACCGAGATTCTCCTCATTGTCACACCTGCTCCCTCCTTTCCTGTCACTCTCTGGCCAGCTTCTCTTGGCCCTCTTTCTGCTCCCACCTGTGAGGCTAAAAAGCTCAGGGTCATCTTGGAGGGTCACTCCACACTCTCCTTCTCTCCTCACATCTCTGACATTTCTAAGAAGTCACATTACCAGCTGCACCTCTTCAGAGGTATTCCTCCTTTCTGCCCCTTCCCCTAGAAGCTCACTGTCTCCTGAGCTCTGGTTCTCTCTAGGCTGGACTACTGCAAAAATCTACCTGCCTCTACTCTCCTCTCTCTGCAACTCATCTAAAACCAGACTGCAAGACTTGTCCTTGGCCTCAAGCCCAGGGATCGTATCTCTCCAGGACTGAAATATTTGCACTGGCTCACAGTTGCAGCTAGGATTACATTAAACCCCACCCTCTGCATTGTCCACAAGGCCTTCTGGCGCCTCAATAATTTCAACTCTCTCTTCCTAAATATCTTGCTTCTCGAGCTCTTCGCTCATCCGCCTCCAACTCCCTCAGGGTCAGTCGCTTCTCCAAGCAACAAGTTGGTGGTAGATCTAGTTCTTCGGCTGGGGCTTCCCCCTAGAACACCCTCCCTGCCTCTCTGAAACTTGAGAAAAACCATCTCCGGTTCTGGAAGCACCTCAAGACCTACCTCTTTGCTTCTGCTTTCTCTCCTCCTGTCCCCTGCTGATCTCCTGGCTGAAAATGAAACTGCACTGGTTACCTGGCTACCCTCTGATCACGGTGCCCAGGTCTCCTCCCCACCAGTTGCACACCTGCACTGCCCCCTGGCAACCTTTGCACTCAGGGGCTGTTTTCTGTATCGCTACGGCCCCCTTCCAGCTCTTGATACCTGATGTCTGCACTTAGCCCTGCACTTGCCACCAGCTGGCCGCACTTCTTATTTATTGTTTTTTTTTTAATTTAGTTTTACTTTTTATCCTATGTACTGCACTGCCGCCTCCCCCCTTCCTCCTGCACTTTTCCCCTCCCGCCTCCCCTGCACTTTCGCGATGTCACTTGGCCTAGTAGGATCATTGTCTCTGTGTTCCCTCTGTTCCCCTTCCCTTGCCTCGTCACGCCTTGAAACACTTGTGTATAGGTGCGTTATATATCATGTCACCAAACAGTGGATGAGTAAAAAGGAATGGTTCCCCATACTAGACATAGTGGTCAAAAAAACCCTCAAGAGGTGCCATGTATGACAGCTCACAAAAGTGCTGAGAACATCTGCTCATGTTGCTACTTTCTTCTGGCATATAGAAAGAAGGTGCAGTTGACTTTCACAATCCCTGAGACAACTTCTCGCATGCCCTTGTATTGATAGATGAGTACTCCAGATACCCAGAAATACACATCACCCCATTATAGCCATATCATCCATAATCCCTGCCCTGCCCTGCACAAAGTCTTTTCATCATCTGAGATCTCAATAATATGGAAATCGGAGCATGAAACCCCATTGAAAAGACAGGATTCAAGGCATTTGCTGAATACTTAATATTTCATCATAGAAAGTGAATCCCACTCTGGCCCGCTCAATGGTTTGTTATTCATGAAGGCCATTAGGAAAATGATACAGACATGTAAAATAAGACAGAAGTCATTTGCTCAATGGCTGTGCCAACTACTTAGAGAATACCTAAACACTCGTAAAAGAAGGACTATCCAAGGGAAGAGTAACCAGTACAACGTTGTTTCATGGACAGCTGTTTTTTTGACCGGTGCTTTTGCGAAAACACTTTGCAGAACAAACTCATCGAGATTTGGGGGGGGTTGGGAAAGGGCAAATAACGGGTTGGGGGTTCGGGAGCATTAAAAATATGTGGGGATGGGAGGATTCGGGGGAATCCCCCTCAAAAATAACGAAAATAAAAATGTTGTGCAAAAACACCTGTTGAAAAAAAGACCATTGATGGTATGACATAGGTTCATAGTGATATTTTCGACAACAAAAATGTCGAAAGTCAAAATTTTGAAAAAAAAATGTCGAAAAAAAAATGTCGACTTTTTTTTCAATGCATTTTTTTTTTAAATGGGGGGGTTCCCCCCCAACCCCCTTTTTTAAATTTTTTTTAAAAAATGTTCCCTTTTTTTTAACTCCCAAACCACTAAAATAAATATATAATTAAAAAAACGAAAGTCGACATTTTTTTTCGACATTTTTTTGTCGACATTTTTGTCTGTCGACATTTTTTTTTCGAAATTATGACTGCCCACCTATGACATAGAACCAGACTAACCAATGGCCCTGAGAATGAATGCTTTGCTGCATAGTCCGCACATAGCTCCAGGACACAAATACCGTAGGACTCCTTGGCGCTCGAGAAGGAGATCACGCCTGAAAAGAAGAAATCAAATGATATGCTGATGCACAGACAAGCCCAGCACAGTGAATTTAACATCAGAGAATCTCCTAGTGCCTCACACGGCTTCTCACAAAAAGCATCTCCTTTTTTGATCTTCTGCCTCTTTCTATCTGAAACGTCAAAGGCACAATAATCACTGCTCGGAGAAGGGATACGACCATCACGAGGAACTTCTCACACTTCAAGAAATGTGTTGAAGATGAAGAAGTCATCCGTGAAATCAAGCAGGCATCTCAGCCTTGTAAGAAGATGGTGTCAAACCTCAATCCTTGCGAGGAGGGCACATTGTGCGTTCACTCACCAACCCTTCTAATCGATGAAATGGAGTAAGCGTGTAACCTCATGTTTAAATTCCTGTTGGATGTCACATTGCGTGCCATTCTCCTTCTGGCCTCCTCACAACCACCATCATCGTGCAAGAGGAAGGGTGGAGCAGGTCGACATAGTAAGAGCACGGGAAAAGTGCTTTTCTCATGCCTCTGACGGACGCAGAACAGCAGTTCCAATTCCATTCTAGAAGGGGTCACACCATGAGCCGAAGGAGCTCCTCCTTCCATAAATTAACTAAAGGAAAAATAGGATTAAAGTTGCCTATCCCGGCCCAGTCGTTTAAGAAATACAAACGTATTTTGAGTCTTTTCATTGTGATTGCCCTCCCCAGGCCAAACGTAACAGTACCATGATGCATTGGTCTTACAATGTGCCTTAAGTATCCGCACCCTTCATGCATGCTTTTTGTTAGTAAATTCTGTTTATTGTGTTTATCTTTCGATAGATAATTTTCATGATCTTTTAATATAATGACTACTGCTCTTTTTGCTCTTGAGGCCTAACTGTGGCAAGTAACTATATCCATGTTGGTATGCTGATGAAGGTGATCACAAATGGAAAACAACCTGACGGTTTTGCACAACGCCATTTTGTTCCGCACCTCATTCGCTGATACTGTACATGATTGACAAATGTAAACTGGCTGTCAGTCACTGTCATGCCTGAGCTAGCACGTTTGATCCAGCCTGACTTAAAGATGCAAAGTCAGGTATCAGCCGGCTTTTGACACTGACAAGCTCAATGTAAAGCTAACTTAGCTGGTTTGGTGCCAACAGTATTCGGAACCAACGATGCAAGAGAGAGAGAGACAGCATGACAAGTATTCCTGAACAAATTGTTCATGTATTTGCTTGTGTTTTAGTAATAACCTTAACGTCAAATTCGCACAATGAAAAATATTCACAGGCGGTTTTACTTGGCTGTCAGATTTCACCGTGTATTCGTGATCTTGTAATTGCAATGTCAAACATTTTCTGAAAACCCAAGACTAAAAAAATAGAGAGGATTTGTGAGGGTGAGGAGAGAGAGGTTAAGGACAGGGAGAGCCAAAAGGCTGGAGTGAAAGAGAGAGGATGAGATGAGTAGAGGTAAGGAGAGAACAAGAGAAGGTGAAAGAGTTGTTCTGGGGACAGGAAAGGGGGGTTGCAAGAAAGAGAGGGGAGTGGCAGAAATTGCAAGCGAGTGAGCGAGAGAAAGACAAAAGGCGAGAGAGTGACAACAAACAGGGGAATAGATAGAGGCAATAGAAACAGGCTGAGAGGTGGAGAAAGAGAGAGGGGAGAAAAAGAAAGAGTGAGGCAGTTGGTTAGAGGAGAGAGAGAGGAGGGAAACAGAGGGAGAGAGAAAGGGAGGCGATAGAGACAGAAAGCGAGAGAGAGAACTGAGGCAATACACAGGGGGTGTGGGAAGAGAGGCTGAAAAGAAAGAGGCAGGACCAAACTGGCCTATAGCATGCTAATGTCGGCCATTTGTGTTTTGTTTTGTCAAAGTGAGTCTGTTTTTTGGACCAGTTTGATATGCTCATCTTGTAGTTTTGAACAGTCTTAATGAATAAATATTCTTAAATGTTTCGACACATTTTACCCAAAAAAAACGCTGCTTGTGTACGGAAATACCCATTTCCCTGGGGGCTCTTTCCCCTACAGGCTGCTGTCATCAAACTGTTGCCTTTCTGGAACAGTGTATGCTGGGGAGAGGCAGGAAACGGAAATGCTAGACCCACAAGAGGAAAGGAGAGGGATGGGGACTGTGGAGGTAATTTGGGAGGAGTGCACAGGGGACAAAGGAGAGGGCGGCGGGTTCAGGGGATGTGAAGGAGCCGATCCTAGGGGGAGATTGGGGCTTCGGGATGTCACATGCTCAAGAGGAAAGACGTGGGAGGGGCTAATGGGCAGAGGCTTCAGGAGTAGAGGATCTGGGGGAGCGGTGTGCTGAAACAAGATACCTGCAGTACCAAAGCCTGCCCTGGGAAACCAGATTTTGGTAAAAGGAGATTCACAAGGAACCTTGTGCAATGCTCGAATAGTCTGACGTAAAAAACAAAATTAATTGTCATTTTTGACTGTGGGAAACTTTTTCATTGGTGCCATAGGCATTTTTCTGACCAGTCCAACCCTTGATAGTGGTAAAGATTGGGAGAAAAAGTGAGAGAAGTAAATGTGTGGGAGCAGTAAAAGTGTGAGGAATTCGACCATCCGCACGGTGGGTGTGCACTCAGCTGGGCTTTTTATGAAATTTTAAATAAAATTGAATGATAGTAGATCAATATATGGAAAATATGTGGGGCTAATCCGCACACATTTTCCTATGCTCACCCTACGACATACACATAGACCCATGTACTCCGGGTGGACACAGCGTACAGGCGCAGTAATCCTTGTCATATTTAGTTGGGATCTGACAGGTGGAGTACACAATGCATCTCAGAAGGGGGAGGGCCAAAACCTTTCTCCTGCCATGGCCAGCCCAATTAACTATCAAAGGATCCATGGATCCGCCCTTTCCGTTTGTTTACCCTCTGCAGATGGTAGCGGTAATTAACATAACTAACATATAATAGAGTATACTTCAAACAGGCCCAAATGGGTCCTGGCTGCAGATGCTAAAACAAAGAGACAGGTAACCCCAACAACCTTGGATATGCACTGTGTCAACCTGAAGCCAGCTCCCACCTCTCAGTATCAAGGGAATTGACCTGTCATGTCTGGAACTATGTATTTACAGAAGTCATCCCCGCAGGGATACCCCATTCAGAAGGTATGAGTATGTGGTTTGGCAGAGACCAAAGATTTGGTCCCGCCACAGCTTCAAGGGAGACCTTGCACTTTAATCAGGCACCACAGAGAGCTCAATTAACTAGAGAGAACCTTTGATCCACAACAGACAGGAAAATGGGTGGGACATATTTTCACATGTTTCACCCCTTTACCTTTTCTGTTGCAAAGCACTCTGGTTATGACCTCATGCATACCCTCATGCAGACAGGAGATTGTTGGTGGGGTCCCATGATTGATTCATTAAGGTAGGCTTACCCTACCTACACCAATCACTGTGGCCCGTGTGGATTTAAAAGACAGCTCAGCCCCTCGTTTAGGCAGATCATTGCAAGTCTTTGCAAGGAGTAACAAGAAGAACTCATTTGGACCCTGGCTGAAGGTACAGTCTGCCTTACAGCTTCCACCAGTAAACGAAGGCCAGTATTTCCAAAGAGGGAAGCAAGACCCCTCCCCTAAACATCTCCCATGGAATAGAGGGAGATATTGAATTGAGAGGACCCTCCAGCAGCTCCAGGACCGGTACCCAGCCATTATACAGCGTGCCCTGATAGGCTCTGCAAACAAGCTTCCTAGGTGGGAAGTGCTAGAGAGTCTCTGAACCAAACAAAGGAAAAGGATGTTGCCTGTAACACTCTCCTCAGCATTGGGCCATCCACCTTGAAGAACAACACGAACACAGTGAAGAAGCTAGGAGGAGTGCATCGACAAGCATCAACCAGCGTACACCTTAAAGGACATTTTCAAGCCAGACAAGCCCTTCGAGCTGCAACTGACTGCAACGCTGACCAAGTGTCAAACCGCAGTCTCTAGCGTCGTCCAAGACACCCTGACCAGTGCTTCAGGCCCTCCAACCAGCACTGAGACATTGGTTCCTGATGCCAAGCCGCCATGTAGGCCAGCCTGCAGCTGTCCATCCAGCCTTGCTCGCTGAACTGCCTGGCGCCTGATACCCAAGCTGTCTCCCGTCTTGAACTCTGTCACAGGAGCTGCAAAGTGCTCTGAAACCTATGCAATCCTGTTGAGCACCAAGAACTTCTACACACACAATGTACATTGTGGTTCTGTCTCCCTGGTTCTTCTCCGAAGGCCCCTAGTGACATTTTACAACCCATTGCTCCCTTTGTGCTGAAACCAAATATCCTTGAACTATTGCTATTCATTACTTTACCAACTACCCTCCTGTCAGTAGCCAGAGTTCATCCCTTTTTCTTTTTTGAAACTGTCTATCCTCTGCATTCCTTCACAGGATGGGCTGTATTTTGTAGTGTGCTAGAACTGTCTGTTGTGATAATAATAAAGTAGATATTTGTATAGAAACTTGACTGGACAGTACCTTTTATCATTGGAAAATAATTGTATTTTCACTGTGTTGCAACCAACGATCCACGACCTTGTGGAGATAAGCCTGCCGTTCTGTCCACGTTACCAAAATTGGACAAGGAGGTTAATAATTTGCTTGTCTTTTCAGTTTGTTCGGGTCCCTTCTGGTGTACTAGAGGTGTAAGGCTGATTGATGATTTAGAAACAGATATTCATCCCTGGAACAGTGGTGCCCCGGAAGTTGATTTGTCACAAAAAGATAGTGTAAAAGAGTAGTGAAAGACATAAATGCAGAGAGAGAAAAAGAAGCAAATACATGAGGAAATAGTGATGCAGAGAGGGAAAAAGTAACAGAGGCAAATGGAAAGAGAGGTAGATTGACACAGAGAAGGCACAAAAAGAGAAAGATAGTTAGAGTCAGAGAGTGTAAGAATGTGAGGGGTTCGTCAAAGAGCTAACGGTGTGCAAAGGTCTCCACCTGAAAACATAGCTGAGCAATATTACTGAGAAAGAACAGCCTGCTGCGTTGATACTTCCACTGGGATCCCCCAAAGAAAGCGCAGATCTGGTACAAAAATATAGTGTTGGTTTGGAAGTAAATTGAAAAGCGCACTGCCAAAGGAGATAAATTCTGCGAAAAAAATCCAATTTACAATTCATGTTATAATCACAAGTACAATTGTATTGTTGGCATGAGAAAATGTAATCATGGGGTGAACAGCCAACACGTGGTTCGACCCCGCAGCTCGTTCTCAAGACATATAATGGTGTCGTCGGGAAAAGGTCTCTGATAAGCCTTTGTGGAGTAGTGAATGAAGAAAAGTTGGTCACAAAAACACCAATCATCAGTTTGATTCTTCCTGATAACTCTCATTCGGTGTAATGACTAGAAAAACTTGTCTCTTGGATGCAGAAAAGAAATATTTCTATGTTGGCAAATGTAAGCATTAAGTCGCATGGATGATACCGTGCCTCTAATGGCGTTTTCGTGATGCTTGGAAGAGAATAGAAGGGTTGGATACCTGTACAGGTGAGAGAGTGAACATGTGCTACAGCAAGGAATGGAAAGAATAAGATGAGCACAAATAGTGAGTAATAAAGGCAAATATCTGTATTTCATTTACAATGTTAATGATGTGTTATTTATATAGCGCTTTACATAGAACATATTTACATACAATATCACCCAACCAAAGATGGTACTGATTTATCGATCTCGGAAGGATGAAACACTGAGTTGGCCTTGCCAGGATTTGAAGCTGTGACCTGCAGATCACAGACAGATCAAAGCAGGGAGTGGTCAACCTGCTGAGCTATCTTACCAGCAATATATATTTGTTTATTTTTGTGGAAATAAAAATGTTGCTGCCATGTTAGTCCAGTATAAAAACCAAGCAAATAAAGGCTACCATTGTTGACTGTGTTCTCGAAGGCCAGAGGAGGCTCTCACAGGAAAATGTGAGGAAAGGAAAGAGTGCAAGTCACCACCGAAATAGAATGTGCCATACTGTGTCCCACTTTGGGATCCTGTATCCAGAAGCAATACTTGCAGATACTCATCATTGTGATGGAGGAGCCATGAATAAGAAGGATGCCAGAGTTGTGCGAACCCCTGGATAATCATGTGCCAAGGACAAAGAGCCTGAAAAGAGAGCCAGACTTCTGCCTAGTCTTATAGACTTCTGAGTTTCTATAGCCTTTGCGAGCCACAGACAGCGAGCAAGGGGCAGTAAGGGCTCTATTAGGCATGTTAGCCTATCAGAAGATAAAAAAAAACAATGAGAAACACTTACATAATAATCACACAAGTCGATGGAGAAAATCTAAATAATGCTGGAGATGGCAGTGGGAGATGGCAGATGGCAGTGAAGGAGCAGCAGTCATTTAAAGCGCCAGAGAGAATGAGGACGATAGAGCCAGGACTCAGCAGGGACAGAGTACAGATGGAACAGGCTGCCTCAGTGAATCCAGAAGAAGGAGCTTCTGGCACTGGGAAGGTTGAGAGCCCTGAAGGCGCTCACAAGCCAGCCATTATCGGGTGACCTGGAGGTGTTAAGAGGCCTGCTAAGCTGCAAAACCCGAGAAAACTGAAAACCCTGGAATTACTTCCAAGGGAGCAGGGCACTATTTCCCTAAAGAGTGAGCTGGGCACTAGATCCCTGTAGCGAGGGCTGGGCACTGTAGCCCTAAGAAGCCAGCTATGCAGTATATCCCAGAGTGAGTGGGGCATTGTATCCCTGGGATCTGAAAAAAAAAGTGTGGTAGTAAGTATATCCATGGAAGGATTACAATGATGAGTGTGCAGCTATATCCAGAAGTCAGCAGTGTGCCATATCCCTGAGCCTTTGCTTTGGAGCACAGAACATTGCTGGGAGCAGATCCCTGGGGCTGTCTTTTGGGCAAAGAAGCAACATGGTGTTATATCCCTGAGGAAGTATTTCTACAAAGAAGCCAACTGAGTACTTTATCCATGAAACTGTGTTTAGGAACACAGAAGTAATGTGGGTTCTGTATCACTGAGACTATGTTTGTAAAGCAGACATCCAGACGGAGATACATATGCCTACTAGAGAGAATAGCCCTCATCACTCATCATCCAGAAGTTACCCTTTCTTCTCACTCTTTTCCTTGACAATTCCATTAAAAGAAATCAATTTTAAGTTGTAGATAAAACTTTATTCTCCATGGGCAGTTATATCAATAAATTACTTATATCATATCATATAATTCTGACACAAATAAACACATTAAAACTGTATTTCTGTGTTGCAGGTTCTATTGGTCCACCACAGCCTGGTGTCGGAAGTGGGATCATCAAAGCTAGACCACATGGTTCCACCCAGGATTCCCCAAACACAGAGGGGTGCACCCATAAAGGTCATCATGATCTCAGACAGAGCTCCTTTACCGCACAACAGCCCCAAAGGTGCTGTGTATCTTCAAAACCCCGAAGATAGTAAAATTAGCAAACCTGATTCTTGAGGAGGGTTTTGATTCCATGTACTATCTTTGGAAACTTATTCTACAGAGCCACGTGGGGGCAGGCCTTCTCGTTTCATTTCCAAATATGCATCAGTCTAAAGATGTTAACTTGTCCGCCAGAGTACCTTTTAGAATCTAATAATGGCATAAGAGGAGCTAAAATGATGGACCAGCCCTTACCTTGTCAAGAGCAGAAAATTAATGTACAGTACAGAGTGAAGCAAAATCCTAAGGGAGATGGGATGCCTTGCAATTAGCTACTCGTTTCTTAGCCCATTCTGTGCACGATTATGGAGCTTGTTCAATCTCATCTCATGACAGTACATGTGGGGTTGGTGCAGACCGAGGGTCATGTCATGTCTTTATACCTTTGCCCAGGAGTCAATCAACATCCAAAAGACATATGTGCCATGTGCCTCATCTGATAGAAGACCTCACTCTCCAATGTATCCAAAGCACCACTTCAATCACTTCCTGTTGTTGCTGTCCCTTTCTGCTCTATAACCATGGACATCGTGGATTTGAACTGTTTAGTATTGGGAACCAATATATATTATTGATGCTATATCATGCCACGCAATTCCCCAAGGCCTTCCTGTTATGATTCAACACCACCCAGAATACTTTATGGGTATAGGATGCCTGAGAGAGATATTCCCTGACCAATGATCTAGCTTCTGTCCAAGGACAAGGACCATAACAAGATTCATTTGGGTTTCATGTTATTGAGAACTTCTGTTTACTAATTACAGACAGGTGGAATGGTTAAGTTGTTTATTAAGACCACAACAATATATGATCAGCAAGTGGGTAGACTAGGATGGGAAGAGCTGGTGCAAGTTGATTCTGGAAGAAATTTGTTAAGTAAGGAAGACTACACAGATTCTCCCAATTTGAATTGGTCTACAAATAGAATCCTACGATTTCCTCAACATCCTGTTGGATGATTGGGAGGAAAAAGATGCCACGATAAATATCATACAGTTCATCCAGAAGATCAAGGAATGAATGACCATCATCATTGACCTAGTTCACAAACATCGCTTGGAAGCCAAATGAAGGCTCTGAGTCACAATAAAAAGTCCAAACAAGGAACATTTAAATTGATAGACTAAGTGATGGTCCTCCTGCCCACAACAGAAAGAAGCTTTTTTTGACACTGTACTGCCAGGTTGAGACGGGCAGAGATGGTTGGTGAAGGCCAGGATGCTAATGGGGTGTTAGAATAACCGTACCTTCCTTAGCTTCATGTAGTCACTACAAAAAATAATTTTGTACAGTCTAGAAACATTCTAAAAATAAGAGCAGACATTATTAAAGTAATACATTGCTTGATAGCCAAAACGAATGACATGTACTTTGTTTCTGAAAAGCTACATCTGTTACTGCCGAAGTTTGAATTATTGCTGGTATGAGGCAAAGTCTCAGAATTATCATATGCAGCGATGATCAGTACTGCATGCATTAAAAGTAGTTACTACATATGGTAGTTCTGTAAACAAATCAAGCCAACTCGTAGCGAGTCCCATTGTATTGCCAAGTAATATCAGATACCAGCCTTTGAAATATCCTAACACCAAATCAAAAAAAACTTTAAGATCCAGTGAAATTCAAGAAACACCTTAAACGAAACTTCATGATTCTGACCTTCCATTGCCGGGTTACCTATGATGTAGTGAACTAATATTCTAAAATGTCTACACATGTCTAATCTGACATCACAGAATGTATGCTTTATATTCACTATTAATTTCTGGATTGTAGATTCTGGTTTACCTGTGACTGATGAAGGCAAGTACTTTTTTGTGCACACTCCAGAATAAAGACAACCTGCTAGGGAATTAGGCCAGGAGATAGTGTTGCAGGGATAACAAGGTTTATTTGTACATAATACAAATATCAACAGCAGACTCTGCTACTCGAAGATGCTCTAACCCTTACAGTCATGAACATGGACTTAAAAACTGCAAACACGTCATACATATGCTACAAAATGGGTGCCACTGATTGGAGGCACCCTACACACAATCCTGGTCCGTAGGGGATGCCAGGCAGTAATTGGTTGGTTCTTCCACGTCCATCAGGATCCACATGGGTCAGCTGGGCTTATCCTTGCGGTGAAGGTCGGGTTGAACTTTAATACATTGTTCCTATCTAAACTAAACATGTTAAACCTGAATATTAACTCATTGTGGCAGGCACCTGGGTGGCACAGGAAATGTTTCCAGGGTGAAGGGAGGATAAAATTGAGTCAGGCTGACCCACACAGGGCTTCATTGATACCGCAGTTCCCGCACAGTTCTCCACCCTGGGGTTTGATCTTTAATTTATCTCTCCTGGCACCTTGTATTACAAAGGATATGTCTTCATGTTGGAAAGAAATATAGCCGCGTATGCTTGGTTCTTTGGTGGACACCTAATTTTATTTGGGACCTGGGGGTCACTGCTTATCAGGGAATGCAAAAGGTGTGGGGGTTCAGTCAGTGGTGTGGGGTTGTCTCTGGCTGGGTGGGGGTTAGGGGCCTAATGACAGTTTAGTGGAGATGAGTGAATGCAGCGTGGAGCCTGGTGTTGTCTCACGCTCTTGCAGGGCGCATTCCATTGGAAGATACTCAATATTCACAACACTGAAGGGACGAGGAGGAAGTGGACGTCCGTGGGAACAGGGCTCTAGCGGAGCCAGCTTGTTGTACAGAAGTTAGGCCTTGTGAACTAGGAACATGCCTGCAGCTTATCTCTTCTCGGCCTAATACAAAATGGAGTCGAGGGCTATGCTATGGGCTTTCCAGTGCCACGCATCTACTTCTCAGCACTACATAGCCCTTACATGCTGCCCGATAATGCAGATTGCTCCCCCCTTCTATGTTACATCACCTCATATGGTGTTCGCCTTATTTGGAAGTGCCTCAGGGGTGGGATAGGCTCATTTCCATTCCAACACATTTCCCCTTTCGTTACTTCTACACTAATTAATTCCCCCTCCTCCCACCTCTGCTAATTTGCATGCCTCTGCTTCGTCCCAAGTGGATGTTCCCTTTATGGGCATTCATGCTCTGCACACATGTCTTAAACTTTCTCCATGTTGTGCATACTGTTCAAGCGTGCAGGTCATGTACATACATCCCCCATCACCTGCCAAATCTACCCACTCCTCCTTTTAGTTTTCGGGATCAGGGGGAGCTATAATAGTTGTGTGGTACAGGTTTGTAAATGTGGATCTCTTCCCATCAAGCATTCTGGCATCTGTGAATTCATTTTGAGGCAAGGACAGGGACAAAATGACAGGCGCCCAGGTGGTTCTCATAGCAGTCTTTATTAGAGGTTACAAGACACTTCTGGAAAAGCACACCCTTCAACCTGCTTATATAGGCTTATTTGGATGATGCAACACCCTCATGTCAATGACTACTTGGTCAAAGTATGCTTCTGATAGGTTCTCTTAGCCAGAGAAAGAAAACTCACTTATCTGTGATAGGGTGACTTATCTGGTGCACCCCAAGCACACATTAGCATACTTGTCATTAACACTTGCTGTCTGACACATAGACTGATAGGCTTTTTTAAACAAGGCTGAACACAATTACAACAGTCTTCATCTTCTGCCAAAAATCAATTTCATCGCATCACTGTCAATCCCTTATCTGCTTCTCAAGGCCTTGCCAAGTTTAGTTAGCTCTTACACTATTGAGGAATGAATATAAACTCAGTTATAATGCCCAGTAATGCAGCTGTCCTTTTCAAATTGGTAATTTCCGTTGCCTTTATCTGACTCCATCATCAATGTTGTCTGCTATTCCTGCCAAGATGAAAGATCAACCTTCAAGACATACTTATCTCACAGCGAGAGTCTGCCAAAGACTCTGTTGATTATCAGCATTAGTCAGGGCTTTCACACTAGACACCATTTTGCTCAAGGTATCCATTTTGAAATATCTTTCAGTCTGCCACTGTGCTACCCTTATGGGAGTCATTCATTATTTATTTAAGCATTTCTCACTTTGTATTTGTTTTTCATAATATATTTTTATACATTCATGATATATGTGGGATATTTAAAGCACCCTTCACTTTCTGGGTCATTTTAACCCAGATATTGCAGCGTCATGTGCACATTTTACCATTAATAAAATGCACTATAACCTTGATTATTGTCCGTATCCTTTTGATAATGTCTTTTCTCCGCTTTCTCCCAATAGGTGATATGCGGCCCAGCGGTAGTTGCGGTGCATGAAGCGGGGCCAAATGGGAAGAGAATGGAGTTCGCAATGCTCCGACGGAAGGTAAGCGTTGATTTAAGGTCTAGCGCAAGGATTTGTCAAAGCGTGACCTTAAACATAATGTTTTTTGCAAATTCTAACCTTGTCTTTGTCTTTTTCTCTTGCAGGTTCCCTTTTTCGATTGGATTGCTCATGGTGGAATGATGTTGCAGGCGGATGAAGAATGCCTGGGTCTATGATGATGCTGGTCGTAAGCTGATTCCCGAGTAAGTGCTGTGGCTGGTAGCTGAAAGCAGGTAAGGATGAGCTCAGGCGGCGGTTGCTGGAAACAGATAAGGATGCGCTCTGACTGCGGTTGCTGGAAACAGGTAAGGATGCGCTCCAGCTGCGGTTGCTGGAAACAGGTAAGTATACTCTCAGGCGCCGGCGAGCGTTACGCTGCCATAAGCAGATTAGCGAGAAGCACTTGCATGCGGGTGGGGTAGGCTAAAATAGCCTGGCTCCGGCCACGGCCATTATGCTGATCTATAGCCCCACCCTGCCACTCCTAATGGATGCTGCACATGCAGCCCAACTCCTTCTCAAGGCCACGCCCGAACTGGTGCATGTGGAGGCCCCTGCAGGGGAGACAAGCACCTTGCACAAAATAAAAGTGTGCAGGGCACACTTATTCATGAGCCTGGCACCAAAGGCGCCAGGACTGGGTCCAGCTGGACCCTCTAAGTTGTGTGGTCTGTGGTTCCTGGCCAGTGGCCATGACATTATCTGTACTCGGTTGAGGGGGGGAGTGATTGATACTCCTCGACACTCCCCCTCTGGTCGATATTCAACCACTATTTAATATACGACTACTACACCCAGTGTCCACCATCCTCCATATGCAGTGTACCTATACATCCCTAACTCAATCACGCCCCACAACATAATACTCAACATGGGAGGTATCATAAAAGACACTTCTAAAGAATCTACAGTGTCTTCAATTATATTCTATTCTCCTAATCCAAGACATACATGTATCTTTTTTCTGTCAAAAGACCATTATATGTTTCGCCCCTCCTTTAATTTTTGTATGTACGTATCCTCAAAGAATAACTTTGTTTTACTCCTGTCTAGATCCCACCCCCATTACCCAATAAAATATAAACATAAGTGATTTCAGACACCACGAGAAATGGGAGAGATCATTCCTTGGGGAAACCCACCAGCCCATTTTCTCCTTTTCCGTCCATATGCAACATTTCACTGTTTATATACACTTTTTCCTTCCTCCCACCCCACAACACTTCCTTTTTTCCTGCCCTTCCCCATATACATTTTAATTTCGTCCTCATTTTGTCGGTCTTCCATTGGCACATCTTCGACCCGATTCATCTTATTTTCTTTATTTCAAGTCCAAGAACTTTCTTCATTCTTAGTCCAATTGTTTTATTTGTTGTTTGGGCTGCTTTGTAGCAAGTTCAAGGGCCCCTTAATTCATAGGCCAGTCTTTTTGGATTCACTTTTTTTTGTGACCACAGAGGACTCGAACTCTCAATCTTCTTTATTCACATACAATAATCAGGGGGCATTCAATTGTTTCTGGGGAACACAAGGATGGGGGAGTCTTTATGAAAAACATCTTCAAAGGTTGTTGAGACTGGGCATCTGACTGGGTCCCTCAGAACCCCTTTTCGCAATGGGTTTTTCTCCATGCTCGCAGGATCAGTTGCCGTCAATCACCTGGTGTGCAGGTACCTTCTGTCCATCTGTAATATAAAACTGAATGAGTTTCTTCTAAAAATAAGTGCATTTTTATTGGCAGTACTGTCTCCTCAAACCCAAACTTTAGAATAATCAAGTCCTTCCTTTAAACATTTCTACCTCCTAAAACCATTTCTACTGCATAGCCTTTCTGGACTTAGAAATCGCCAAGTCTTCATCAAATAAATTGAGTACTATTCTATTTAAAAAACCGACGGACAAAAATATTTTGTTATTGTATAATAGCTTCCATCCCCAATCTCTACGAGAACATCTTCCGTATGGGCAATTCCTACACATTAGGCGTAATTGTAGTACAAAAGATGACTATGAAGTAAGCAGCAAACAGCTAAGTGAAAAATTGAAAGAAAGGGGATACCCTGCGCATATCATCCGCAGTTCGATGAAACAAGCTTGACATAAGAACAGACAAGATTGTTTAGTGAAACAACCTAAAATTGTGGAGGAAAAGATTACATGTGTTTCTACATTTTCTCCAGTCAGTCACGATCTGCGCAGACTCATCATTAAAAACTGGGGAATGATCACAATAGAAGATTTTAAGATGAATAAGCCCCGTTTTGCATTCAAAAGAATGCCAAACTTCCGTGATAAATTGGTTTATACTTACCCATCACAAAAGCAAAGGCTCCTCAAATACAAACCACTTTGTGGGGTCTCCCACAAGTTATCGGCCACTTCAAATGCGGCAACTGCGCTGTTTGCCAACTTACCGGCAATATCAAAGATATAGATCTGAAAGGCAGGAAATGGTACTTTAAATCATTTATGAACTGTAACTCAAAGTGGCCAATCTATGGTATAAAATGCCCTTGCGGCCTGCTATATATTGGCAAGACTAAAAGACCGGTGCAACAAAGAATTTATGAGCACCGGTCATGCGTAAAAAATGCCACAATAGATAAACCACTGGTGGCATATTGAAAAGAAGCACATCATAACCAGGAAGACATCTACTGGCCTCCGGGGTTATTTCTGCAAAAACTAGCCGACCCATGCTTTATCTAACAGAGCTGGCATTAGCATCTCTTATTATTGCTGGCCTGCAGCTAGTGAACATCACGGTGTGGCAGTGTAGCAAGGGCGTTTGGCTTAGTGGATGTACAATTTGAGGCAACTTCTTAGACTGCTTCCTGCATTTAGTGTGGGCACAGTATGGCATGCTCTTCAGAGCCACATACACAAAATGTTTCAGTATGCTATTGTCGGAATTGAAACAATATTATGCCTCCTATCGCAACAATTGTATGAGTATTGGCCTACGCCAAGTTGTCTAAACATCATATGCAAACAAACTCCACAGCAAGGTCTTGACCTTAGAGAAAGTAATGTAAGTTGCCATCTTGGATTAAGCCGCCATTTTAGGTTCTCTTTTATATGGAAGGCACCCTGAACATCAAAATGGAGGCCGAATGACATTCTGAGTAAGATTCTGGCCGTTGTGACCTCCGTACACATGAATAATTAATATGCCTGCAGGCCACTTGTCGGGGTCGCGAACTGAGACCTTGGCCCTCATTAGGACCCAGGCGTTAAGGGGTTTACGGCGCCGTAAACGGCGCCGACCCTTAACGCCTGATTCCAAGGTCCCTTTGCGGGATGGTGATTTTAACACCTGCTTTTTGCAGGCGTTAAAACCCATGCCGCAAAGGGACCTTGGTGCTAATTACGCCACCGTAATTTACGGTGGCGTAATTAGCGCCTTTCCCCATTCCCATTATGCCCTATGGGGCAAAAATGGGAATGGGGAAGGGTAAAATGGGAAATGGGGATTTACCGCCCTACTCACCTTGGAATGGGGCGGTAAATCCGCCATCCACCCTGGTGTAAACATAGTTTACACCATGGTGGTAAGGGTACGACCCAGGCGGTAACTTACCGCCAGGGTCGTAATGAGGCCCCTTGTCCTACCGTTGACCTATATGTAAATGTACAACTATATCACTGAAACTAATCAAAATGCATACATTAAAGGATTGACCTGGCAAGGAACCCATAGGCCCGGCTCATAGAATGGTTAACCCGCAAGAGGGTTGGCCAAGGGCTGGACAAATTGTATGAAAGACCCAAGTATTCCAAAGTGCGGTCTCTCTCACTAACGCATTGAACTCTCGTTGAAGTTTGTTATGTTACTCTGAGAGCCGAATAGCTATCTGTTTGTCAATTGACTTTGGTAACTGGTGTAACTTTTAAATAAAGCATTTGTATGTTCTTTGTAACCTGTGTTGGTGTGTTTCTTTCTGGGCTTCCGGCCTCATATTATTTTTCTGTTTCCACAGTTGGCGCCCGAATAGGGACCCTAAAGATTGATGCCGGATCATTGAAGGTTGACGCAGACTATCGAACTGGGATCAGACGGTGTGATACTGCGGGCCCGAACGAACGAGACGTGATATCTCGGCAGCGCTGCACAATCCGATCCTTGGACGATAGTCGTGTGGTCTGACACGGCATCTTGACGAGGGTCCATTTTTGAGGCGGGCAGATTTGTCGAAACCACCAAACACAAGGTAAAATTTGTTAGGTAAGTTCTTTGGTAAACCGTACGGTCCTCCTTAGGTTTGGTCAGGTGCAGTCGTGACCCGACTCTTAATTTAACCCTGACAATTTGAATTTGGCGTATTGTATCTCCGGACACAATTATTGACCAGGTAACACCAATTTTTTGGGAAATTCCTGGGAAATTGTCTAGCTGCTTTAGGGCTCTGTTCCACAGCGATCGACAATCTTTGGAATTTAGCCGCCCGGCACCACAGGAGGGGTCGCCGGCATGTACTATGTACTGTAAGTATGGCATTGGAAGTATAGTATTTAATGATATTTGGCACAGACAAACCAGACATGCCTCCGAATTTCAGTGGCCAATCAATGGTAGTTTCGAGATCCCCCGTATAGAATACCTAGAATCGGTCTTGCTAAAAAAGAAGGCCAGACCTGCAGCATTTGATGTTTTGCAGAATTGGAAAAAAGAAGCGTTGCAGCAGCTTAAAAGTAGGGATAAACATGCACGCCGTCATAAAACAAATGCCGAAAAGGCATTGCTATATGATAAAGGAAAACATTCGGAGTCAGTCAAAAATATGGATAGGGCTTTCTCACTCGGTATCCAGAAAATGTATCCCTCTAAAGATTTTCATGCTTCCGAAGAATTTATTGAAAAATTGTTAAACGAACGCAGGCCTGGTGCCTCTGCACCATCTCCGTATGATCCTCTCCCTGGTGCTCTGCCCATTCCTGCTGTTATTCCTGTTGTTATTCCTGTTCCCCCTGTACAACCTACTGTTCCTATTCCTCTAGTTGTTGTTCCTCCACCTACTGTACCACCCCTTCCTCTTACGCCGATAGTTGCACCCTCATTGAATTTGCCCACACCTCCGCTCCCGAGTGGTTCTGTATTGACTGAAGTTGATCGGGGTGCGGGGTCAAAGATTGTCACTCGAAATACTGTTTCTGCAGACAAGAAACGGGAATTATTTGCATGGGCTAAGCACCATATGGAGAAAGGTGATCAAGTTAATGTTTCTTCCACATTATCAAGTATGGGCAATTTTCCCGAGAAAAATATTTTTATCGAAGGTTTGGGGACTCATTTATGTGTAATGTGGGGTAGATTACATAATACGGATCTCCCACAAGGGGTGAGAGATCTAAATACTTTACCACTTTCGCGGGACACAGAGGAGAAAGTACATGGTCATGTTGAGAGATTGTTTGAGTATAGGAGGGACTTTGAGAAATTACGAGATGAGGATGATGAAGACGACAGTATGTATGTGCAGAAACGGTTCCTTCCGTGTCATAGATCGGCACCTGAGGAAGTATGAATTTGTACCAAAGATGCGATTTGATGGATCTCGGATTCATTGATACCGCCAGATGAAGTATATGACACGTATAGTCAGTATACAGTAGAAATGCAGAGGAAGGTGATTCAGGTAATGGTACAGTACCTGCAGGAAGAATGTGTAAGGAAGAAGGTTAGTTGTCCTATAGAGTTATTGGGAATTTGCAAGAGGGCTTTTTCGCCCGGCACTTCTTCAGCTGCCTTAGCGCTCGACCTGGCTCTGTTGCTTAGTAAGCGGTCAGAGTTACCTACATCTCAGTTGCCTATGAGAGAGGTTCCTCCGACATTTGTCCCAAAGGTTGAGATTCCCGCTAACGCTGGGACTGGTGCACCCGCTGTGGATATCCCTGCACATTATGTATCGCAATTTGTTCACGTCCCGTTTTCACGACAGGAAGTGAACACTATTAGACAATCAATTCCCGATATTAGGAAAAACCCGTCAGGATTCTACAAAGAGATAGAGTCCGTTTTACAGTCCTCTGTGTTCACCTTAAGTGATATTGACTTGCTATTCCCTGTACTCCTGCCCGTAGATTTATGGAAGCAGGTTCGAACAATAGACGATGTGCCAGGGTTAGGAGATAGTTGGGCTAACATGACTAGGTTTGATGGGGAAAGACCAGCTGGTGAGAAACCACCTCAGGTAATACTTACTTTGCCTGGTAGAATTGTCGCAAAATTGAAAACCATAATTCCAGAGAAAATAATTATTTGGGACAAGCTTACGGCCTGTGTTCAAGGAAAAACTGAAGGTGCCACCGAATTTTTTAATAGATTCGAACAGGTATTCTCTGACTTCAGTGGACAGGACTTGGGCACAGAGTCTGGGAAAAGGTTGTTTGTGGACAAATTTGTACGTGGATTGTTGCCCGACATCCAGTAACAGATTATGTCTTCTGAGAGCGCTTGGCAGGCGAAATCCCAATCTGAAGTTTTGCACATGGCTCAGTATTATGAGAACCGTGTTAATAATGAAAAAGAGAAAATAGAGAAGAGGAAAGGAGATTTGAAGACTAAAGTATTGTTACAACAAATCATTAGAAATCCCAGAGGGGGTACTTCACAGACCAGAGGTCAGTATGTCCCAAAAGGAAACACTCCTTTGGGTCCTGTGAATGTTAATCAATGTGCCTATTTCCGCCAGGAAGTTCATTGGCGAGCACAGTGCCCCGCCCTTCGCCAAAGGTCAAACAATGCATTTTGGAGTATGGGTAGACAACCTAGAGGTCGCCCCGGAGCGGGGGGCCCTGATAGAGGTCAGTTTTTGCAAGATCCCCAGCAACCTTTTTCACGGGAAAATCAGACTTCGAGTGTGGACACGAGAAATATATTTGATCACCCTTCTGCTGCCTACCTTTCTGAAGAGCTTCCTTCCGACGACATTTTATTTTGTTAGGACTGCCCGAAGCAGGGTTTGGAACATTCACCTATTCCCGTTAATCAGAAAGGTCCCTACGTTGAATTGTTAGTGGGGAATAGGAAACATCAGTTTTTGATAGACACTGGAGCACACAAGTGCTCCATTGATCATTCCCGGGTTCCAAACATTCCACTGTCAGGGCAAACAAATGTTTCTGTAGGGTTTTCTCGTATACCAATTGCTTGCCCGGTTTCTTCGCCGGTGTCTGTTTCTTTGGGTCCCTTCACGGACCATTGTCCCTTCCTCCTGACTTCAAACTGTGGAGAGAATTTGCTGGGGTTAAATTTGTTGAAGAAATTGAATGCAGTAATTCATTGCTCCTCTGACGGAGTGGGACTGACGGTTTCACCACAGCAACTTCCCAATTCTCAGTTTCTGACTCTACCATTGCCTCCTGAGTTTGGCGTTGTTCCGGAATGTTTGTGGGTGGTTGACGACAATGAAGTTGGGGTGCTACAGATCGAACCCGTTAAAATAGTTTTGAAACATGGAGTTAAACTAGCATGCATTCCGCAATATAAAATATCAGTTGAGGGCGAGCGTGCTTTGAAATGCATTGTCACTGATTTTGTGCATTGAGGGGTGATTGAAGAGATTGCAGGTAGTTTATGTAACAGCCCGATTTTGCCTGTATACAAGAAAGGCGACAATGCAATCCCATACCGTTTCATAATTGATCTTCGTGCTATTAACAAAGTTGTCGCCCCACAATTTCCAATTGTGCCTGATGTAACAACGATACTAACAATGATCCCTGCTACAGCTACGTACTTTAGTGTTGTGGATCTAAAGAATGCTTTCTTTAGTATTCCTATACACAAGGAGAATAGATATTTGCTTGCGTTCACCTTGGGGGGACGTTCGTTCACATTTACTCGTGCACCTCAAGGGTATACTGAAAGACCAAGCATTTATAGTAGAGCTTTGAAAGAGCAGCTTGCTACCCTTGAATTTCCACCTACTTGTACACTGCTTCAGTATGTCGATGAATTGCTTTTAGCTGCAGATTCTGAAAGTGCTTGTAAAGAAGGCACTGTATTGTTGCTTGTTCATCTGGCTAAAAACGGTCATAAAGCTTCGCTCAAATAATTTCAATATTATTGTCAGGAGGTCGCCTATTTAGGCTACCTCCTGTCAAAGGAGGGGAGAAGATTGACACCTGAAAGAATAAAACACATTTCTGGCATGTCTGTTCCAAATACACAGAAGGAAGTCAGAGCCTTAATAGGTATGGCTTCTTACTGTAGGTTGTGGATCCCGAACTTTTCACTAGTGATAAAACCGATGCTGGCTTTGACGAAGAAGGGCATTTATTTGCCGCTGCCATGGAAATCGGAACATCAACGATCATTTGAGCTTCTCAAAACCACGTTATGCTCTGCACAGGTTCTGGTTACTCCAAATTATGACAAGGCCTTTGTGTTGTTTGTGCATGAATGTGATGGATGTGCTTTGGCTGTGTTAACACAGGAACACGGAGGGAAGAATAGGCCGTGCGGCTACTACTCTTCCGCCCTTGATCCTGTCGCATGCGCTTTGCCAAGATGTTTGCGAGCCATCGCTGCTGCTGCCGCGACTGTAAAACAGAGTGAGGGAATGGTCCTAGGCCACGACTTAATTTTGATGGTACCTCACTCTGTAGATGTCCTATTGAATAAGACCCAGACGCAACACCTCACCTCTGCACGGCTGACAAGGTATGAATTAATTTTGTTTGCCCCTCACATTCAAATTAAGAGGTCTTGTGTTCTTAATCCGGCTGAACTTCTACCTTTCCCGCAAAATACTGTTTGCGATGATGAAGAATTACATGACTGCCTGTTTACTACTGAACAGGAAACGAAGGGCAGGATAGATCTTATAGACACTCCTTTGGGCAATGCGGAAGGGGAGCTGTTTTGTGATGGATCCTGCTTCAAACTCCCAGATGGTACATCTACAGCTGCCTACGCAGTTACTACGTTGAGTACGGTTGTTGAAACTAAGAGAATTCCGCATAACTCTGCGCAGGCCGCAGAGATTATAGCGTTGACCCGAGCTTGTGAACTCTCCGAAGGGCATACAGTAAACATATATACTGATAGCCAGTACGCCTTTGGGGTGGCTCACAACTTTGGAAGACTCTGGTCGGAAAGAGGGTTCCTAACCTCACATGGGACCAAGATTCAGCATGGTCCCCCGATAGTGCAATTGCTCTTGGCACTCTCACTCCCTAGGCAGTTAGCGATCATGAAATGTGCAGCACATCGTAAGGTCATAGATGAAGTGGGAAAAGGGAACGCGTTTGCTGACCATATAGCCAGGCAAACGGCCACAGACCTTAGCGCAGACATGTATGCTCTAAGGGAAACAAAAGATGCCTATGTAATGGATAAGGGTATTGGGTCTGTGCGAGATATCCAAACTGATGCCGCAATAGAAGAATCTAAAAGGTGGGCTGAAGGGATGGGGAAAATGGATGACGATGGGTGTTTGGTGGATACATCTGAAGGAAAATGGTTGCTCCCTGATTCATATGTGCTGGCAATGGTTACGATGGCACACGGTCCTACGCATGTGTGTGCTCAACAGATCACGAAAATGTTAGAACAAGTCTGGGTGAATGATAAAATTTCGAAGATTGCACAGCGACATGTTCAGAATTGTATGATTTGTTTACAGCACAATGTGGGGAAGGGGACAGTAACTCCAAGGGGTAGCTTTGGGCCCCCCTCTGTTCCCTTCGATGTCATCCACTTTGATTTTATTGAGAAGGAACGGTGTAACAATCTAAAATATGTTCTTGTGATTGTTTGTGCTTTTAGTAAATGGGTTGAGGCTTTCCCCGTTAAGGATGCTACTGCCATGACCACTGCAAAGACTATGGTAAAGGAATTCTTTCCACGATTTGGGCTACCTAGGGTAATTTGGTCGGACAACGGTCCCCATTTTGTTGCAGCAGTAATTTTGCATATATGCACAGCGTTACATATTGAAAAGTGATTTCACTCGGCTAGACATCCTCAAAGTGTTGGGTTGGTAGAGAGACATAACGGTATCCTAAAGAATAAGCTTGCAAAAACATGTGCCGGCACCAAATTGAAATGGCCAGATGCCTTACCTATTGTATTGTTAGCCATGCGTACCACACCTCAAACTAAGACTGGGCTCTCTCCATTTGAGGTAGTGATGGGGAGACCTGCTAACATTTGGGGCCTTCCGAAGCCTAAAACCCTGAGGGAGGTCAAAAATGTATTGCTTGTAGACTACTGTAACCAGTTGACTAAATATCTGTATCTCATTTATCATCAGGTCCAATCAGCTTTACCTGTACGGTTTACGGGCCCAGGACACGATATTCAGCCTGGAAGTTGGGTCCTAGTGAAGGCCTACGAAAGGTCTTCCTGTCTCGCGCCTCGCTGGCCGGGACCCTACCAGGTGCTGTTGGTCACCCAAACAGCAGTGCGGGTGGCTGGAAAGAAGCATTGGATCCACGCGACGCATGTCAAGAAACTTCCTCACCCGACGCCACACGTTACAGAAGAAGCAGAACCCCTCGCTGATGCTACAATCTCTGATCCTGGAGTAACAAACAGCGCTGTGAGTGCGTCAGAGAATTTCTCTGAGCCCGTGGAGCTTGGGGAACAGTCCATTTCGTCTCCGCACTCTTTGAAAAGGTCACTTCCGGAAAACACTGTTTCAAGTTCTGCGACTTCCGTCACCTCCAATACGTTGCTTCCCTCAGGAAGCGACGTTACCTTATTTCTGGATCAAACAGTACCGGGTACCACCAGGTACGACCTTCGGCGAAGGAAATAGAACTACGGCACGGGTCTTTCCTGTGCATCTGAAAAGAAGAAGTGATTGAAAGTTTTCTCTTATAAAAGAAAGTTCTTTTTGAACAAAAGAAAAAAAAAAAGGGATTCTGCTGGCTAGGGTTGGGGAAAGGACTAAGAAGTCGCACGACCGTAGTGTCGCCAGCAACGAACATTGGGGTTGTCGGTTGAGAAACTACGATGCCTGCCACCTCCACTGCTGCTGCTCGCATTGGACTTGTAAATAAGGGGGTGACCAACTCAGACAACGAACAATGTGCCTGGGCCCCGAAAACGTATTGCTGTGTCATGTTAATAATAATTGGAATTTGTATAGTTACTGCTGTGGGACTTTGGTACTTCGAAGAAATTTACCCTCTAAAACCTCTACTGCCAATTGAGATTGACCCTACTGCTTTGACTCCCTCTGTACACCTTCACACTTTGTCACCTAGAGACTCCCAGCATAGACGAAAGTACCATAATAACACTTTAATGATAATAATGAATTCAACGCATGCCATTTTTAATAAGAGTAATTGCTGGATTTGCACCCATTTACCGCAAGATGGGAACAAGGGGCTAGGATGGTATATTCACCCTTTACCTTTAACGACTGCTTGCTATGCCTCTCTTAGAGCACTATTCTTTGGCCGTTGGAATGATAGCATCTCAGGGAACTTTGATGGAACTAATTTAAATGATTTTGAGAAACGTGAATTGACTCCCCTGGGATGCTCGCTTTTTGCAAATAGAAGTAAACCTAATGTTGCTTCTATTAGGCCATCTTATAAACTATCTCTTCCTTTTCAAACTCTAATTTCCTTTAAAATGGCTGCGATAGACAATAAGGACGCTGTGCCTCCTTCCTACTCTATTAATCATAGCCCCGATTCAGTCCCCTTTTGTGTACAAAGAAATGGCACTCGGTCAATGGTAGATTTTGAAGGTTGTGTGAACATTGTAAATTTGACCGGGGAGAACAGGCCTCTGTATGTAGGGGGGCCTGCCTATTTCGTTTGTGGTAGTTCAGCATTTCCCTGGTTGCCCAAGGATTGGCAGGGAACCTGTTATTTAGGAAGCCTGTTACCTGGGGTATTCATAGCTAGTACATTGGAAGTCTCTAAGGCTCGCCCATGGCGGGACGAGAACGGAAATACCCCTCGTCAAGTATTGGGAGATATAGCAAAATCAGTTGTGCCATTTTGGGGACAGATAGCAAATTCTGAAAATATTTGGGGACTAGCAAGGGTACTGGAGAGAACCATCAACCGGACCACAGATATACTCTACAATATGACACTAGAACAGAAAGCAATAAGATTGGTAGCATTCCAAAATCGGAGGGCATTAGATGTCATCCTGGCAGAACGTGGTGGAGTATGCAAATTAGTGGGGTCCGCTTGCTGTGTTTTTGTACCAGATTCCTCACCGACAATTTTCAAAGCAATACAGAACTTGCACATCCTTAGTTCTGAAGTGCATGTTCCTGTAGGAGATTGGAATATTAGCGCCTGGTTCTGGGATTCTTTACGATCCTGGGGTTGGAAGGTGCTTTCTATTATATTGGTTATTTTGGGAATTCTGCTATTCCTTTGTTGCTGTTTCCAATGTCTACCTAGTATATGTGCAATGCTAGGGGGATGTTATGCTCAGGCAGGGAGCACAATAGGGCACAAAATGTATGCCCCAGATACAGTATCTAAAGAGTTTGTGTTACAAGAGGTTCTGATGAACGACCTAAAGGCTATAGACATTACAGACAATGATTCAGGATGTATGGATGACAATGCATGGAGTTATTTACAAAGATATTAGAAATGATATTAGCACTTGGCATAGGCCAAAAGGAGGGTTTGTCGGAATTGAAACAATATTATGCCTCCTATCGCAACAATTGTATGAGTATTGACCTACGCCAAGTTGTCTAAACATCATATGCGAACAAACTCCACGGCAAGGTCTTGACCTTAGAGAAAGTAATGTAAGTCGCCATCTTGGATTAAGCCGCCATTTTAGGTTCTCTTGTTATATGGAAGGCACCCTGAACATCAAAATGGAGGCCGAATGACATTCTGAGTAAGATTCTGGCCATTGTGACCTACGTACACATGAATAATTAATATGTCTGCAGGCCACTTGTCGGGGTCGCGAACTGAGACCTTGTCGTACCGTTGACCTATATGTAAATGTACAACTATATCAGTGAAACTAATCAAAATGCATACATTAAAGGATTGACCTGGCAAGGAACCCATAGGCCCGGCTCATAAAATGGTTAACCCGCGAGAGGGTTGGCCAAGGGCTGGACAAATTGTATAAAAGACCCAAGTATTCCAAAGTGCGGTCTCTCTCACTAACGCATTGAACTCTCGTTGAAGTTCGTTATGTTACTCTGAGAGCCGAATAGCTATCCGTTTGTCAATTGACTTTGGTAACTGTTGTAGCTTTTAAATAAAGCATTTGTATGTTCTTTGTAACCTGTGTTGGTGTGTTTCTTTCTGGGCTTCCCGGCCTCATATTATTTTTCTGTTTCCACACTATTGTATGGACATTGCACACATCAAAAACCGGCATATGTGCTGTTACATATGGAAGCGCCACATAAACACCTTTAACCAACAGGGTGGTGGCGTGTGCAGTGCACAAAACATTGCTGCACACATATCACTGTATTCATTTGCCATGGACTCATGTCTGCATGGTGACACACAATAAACTATACTTTCCTAATCAGGGTGCCAAGTGACATTGAGTTACCATCAGGTGTGTGCGCTAGGTGTGTGGTTTACATGTTTAGAAAATTAAAGACCTTTGATGCTAAGTGCATGATTTAGTCCGTGTCCCAAAGCAGCCACTAGAATATTTAAGCAAGAAAATAACAGTTAACCTTCCTAGGGATGCGCCATGTGTAACTAAAAAGTAATACACAGAAAAAACAGTAACGTTTGGGTGTTTCAAATAGAGACATGAAAATAAAGAAACTAGTTTACAACTTTTTCAGTGTGACATTTTAATTTGAAGAATGATATGATATCCTGATGACATTTCAGATAGTGCTGGGGAAGGGGGGACAAGTAAAGGTAGGGGGGAGAAGACAGGCGAGGTTGCTATCATTCTAGGTCCAGGGACAATTCTGATAGAGTAAGTGCATAGAATAAAGTAAGGGGAGGAGATAGGAAAAGGGAGAAAGGGAGACAATGAAAGAACCGAGAGTAAGCAGTCAAAAAGAGTGACGAAGCAAGAGGGGAGAGCGAATACAATTGCAGAAGTCTGTAGTGACACATAATGTTGCAAGCCTGGATACAAGATGAATATGGAACAGCATGATTCAGGGCCACCATGAGAAAGGGTGACACACCGTGAATCAATGAAGTCCATAAAAGTCAAATCCAGCATTGGCCACAAGAAGGTGATGGTGAAACCAGAATGTATCAGGACAGACTCCTGCAGACGTAGGCTAGAGGGGCGGGGGGAGCAGGGTAGAAGAATCAAGTAAAACAGGCAACAACTGCGTGCGAGACAGGGATGGGCACAAGGGAACATCACGGGGGACCAGAGGGGTGAGGATGGCCTCTGGGGAGAGAGGGAGTAAACACTTTTTGGTGCATACTTACCTGCTGTCTGAGCAGGGGTTCGGGCCCTGGATCCTCCTGGTCCGAACAGGTCCAAACTGGAATTGCTCCTTTCTTTGTCTGCCCTTCGCATTGGATGCCTGGGCAAGCAGCGCTCATGATCTAAGAGTTAAGAGCAGGAAGGAAGAGGCAGGACTAAGGAGGTGGGTTGTCCTTAGGCCAGGTGACCTAGATCCACTTGCATGTGCTCCCCATCTGCAAAGGTTTGGTCAGCTAACTGATACTTGCACTGGCCTGGAGAATTAAAATGCCCCATGTCCAGTTCTTAACACTGAAATAGAACATACTGTGTAAAAACAATGGCTTGTTAAGTGACTCATCACTTATAAATTGCCCAACTTCAAAGGCTGTCAGCAGAAAGAATGAAGGGCACAGGGTGTGTTACTCCAGAGCATCTCACACGCTGCGTTTGGAATATGCATTCCTTTGTTTTCATATTCCAACGCATCGCCATCTTTCAGAAGTCGGCAGAGAGCAGCCAGCCTAACAACGCAGAGGAGCACTCACTGGCAAAATCAAACTGAGCCTTCTGGGTGGATCACTTACTGCGCATCCCATCTGAGCTATTTAGCTCTGCGCCCCGGTTCATTGCCTGCTCTACCCGGGCCAAGGAACGGGGCTGGGTTAGCCTTCTATTACCAAATGGCTCACTTTTTCACGGATGCGTGATTGGCGACATCTAAAAGCCATGGCTGCAGCTGGATTTGGTTATTTCCTGGTGTTTGGAGGAATCTGGTGGTGAAATGCTGCTCTGCATTACAACCAGTGTACCCATATGCAGTCAAAAAATATGTACTTGTTGCCCTGGTCTTTCCCCACCACCCAAGTATCACACAACAAACATTGTTTTGGTGCTGGCAAATAAAAAAGGGCTGTGGACTTTTATTTGTACAGATATGGTTATAAACTGATACAATAGTAATAATCACATATCATGTTATTTAGTACTTTTGGGCACCAGGTCCGGGGGTTACCCCCTCTGGCCTGTGCTGCCTTGTAGTCCCATGACTTGTGTGTGGCCAACGTACGGTGTCCTGCCTTGTCTTATGTAGGTTCTCTCCCTTTTTCTAGGGTGGGGGGGTTACTGTGGAAAAGAAAAAGCACGAGACTTGGCGTACGCAGTGTACTCGTTGAGTTTGGGTCCCCGTGCAGGGTCCCAAACTGATTGTGATTTATCTGCAGTATTGCAGCTCCTTATATAGGACCTAGGGGCAGGCCTTGGGTCCTAGTTGGGTACATGTGGGGGCTGTGGACCAGTTCCCAGGCCGGCCTCGCACTGACTGTCTGGACACCTGGGGGTTGCCTTCCATTGTTGGGTTGTGTTCCCTGCTTCCTGACTTCCTGAGTGCTTAGCACCTATTTGGAAGAAAAGTCAGGGCGCAGATTCAGCACCTTACCTTTCCTTCATGTCCCTTCAGGCCGCGGCTGTGCGTCGCCTGTCAATGGTGCGAGAGGGGGGAGCAGGGCCCTGTTTGGCGGGCTGCTACTCCTCTCTCCCCTCGGGCTGCCATGGGGCACTGTTTACCAGGCCTCGCTTCGTGCCTGCAGCATTGCTCAAAACAGTTGTTCACTGCTGTGGGAGTAGCATTGGCTGGTCCTGACTCTACGTCACCGCTTTAATATGGATCCAGAAACAAACGCCTGAACAAAACGCGTTGCCAGCATGGTTATCACTCAGACTTCTGTTTTTTTTCTCGCACTAGATTTTCTTTAACGTCTTACCTGCTTGCCCTAACAGCAGACACATCGCAAGCACTAATCCTCAATGCGTCTCAATTGCGCATGTGCTGTTCCTCACACACCTTGCCTAAAGGCCCTCTCTGAAATTAACCCGCCTCATGTGCCTCAAACATTATGAGACAGTTTCTCACTGTTCCAGAATTTCGTCACACATCAGTATAAAATGTGCAGTTCTCATGGCTTTTTCGTGCAGGCTGAGGCAAATAATATTGGTGTTGCCCAGTTTAGAACCAGCTGGAATTGAGGGAAGAGATTGGTCTAAGTGTGCCACGTACCATGCCAAGACCTTGCTTGGTGAAAACCACGAGGATTGAAACCAACCACCCATAGTATTTACTCTAGGTTAAAAGTCTCCTTCAAAATGCATGAAGGACTGATATTTTTAATTTACAGTTTTTTTTTTTATTTAAGCCAAAATTGTGCTGCGTGATATAATAGTTTTTGAAGCTTCCGTGGCGTCAGCTGGAAAAACTGGTAGACAAAATATGGAATTCACCGTGTTGTTTTCTATGTGCTACCAAACCCTGCTTAAGGCACGGATCCGCGTAGCCAATCCCGTCTTTTTGTTCAGCTGCTAATCCGCGCATAGTAGGATGGGAATGGCGACCAGAGGCATGTTTCACAGAGGGGAGGGATTATGTTGCCAATTTCTGATACATTCCGAAAACACCTCAGGTGTTTGCACAGCGCTAAGGAATTATATTTTGGGCTCACAGGGCCAGCCAACACCTGAATGACTCACCCCACGTGTCATTTGAGAACTGAATTTAAAATAAGACTCCATGTTTATTTCACCTCTTTAAATGGAAGTGGAAAACAGTGGAAACAATGCATTTACTGGATTATGTCACATTCATTTCACAAAATTCTAAATTAAGTAGTATATGTCTAAGTATAGACATGTCTTCATTGCAATTACACTTATGATGTGTATTGTCATTCTTAGCTCTTTAGCCCTGGAAGCGTCTTTTTTTCCTTTTAAGTTAATTGTATTAACCCTGTGCCGGTTGAATTCAGCCCAAACAGCAGCTGTGCACTCATACACAGTGAATGCTCTCATCACAGTGAACGCCCTCATGCCCCGTTTGGGCACTGGGACAGGGATAGCCCTCGGGATAGGGGTTGAGCTCTAACTAAGGACCGGGCTCAGGTTGGGATGGGTACCTGGACAGGGTGGGAACTCGGGTTGGCATGTGTGTCTCTGTGGCAAAGCAGCGATAGACCTGGGTTGAGGTGCTGTGACTGTTTGGGGTGGTTTACTTTGGCTGGGGAGATTAGTAAGGCAGCTTCTCTCGTGTTCAAGGTGATGATTTCGAAAGTAGACAATTATACTGCATTTGTTGCAGGAGAAACGTATAGAGATAATCCTATAGTTATCGCAGAGGAGCACTTGCCTAAAGACCGGAGACCATGGTACTTCTTCCGAAACGATTTGTCGTGCTTTATACATATCTACCTATCTATCTACTTACCTAGTATGGTATACTACAGTACAGATATTCTGATCCCTGCATTGTCTGTCAAAAATGTTACTCATCGTGTTATAATAAGTATAGTCATTGTGATAATAATGATAATCATAACAATATCACGCTTTGGAATAGGGCTCTATGCCATCTTCCTCCAGCTTCCATGAGATGCACTCATTGGTGCTATCTTTACCCACTTTAACAGTACTCAATATATCAAGCTCAGAGAATGAAGGGTTCAATAAACCAGCAGGGATTCAAACCTGTGATGTGCACGTTCCAAACCAATGCCCTAGGTGAGTTTTACTCATTCAGTTATTTCACTGGCTTATGTCATTAACAAAATTAAAAAACCTCACTGCAACAATCATCCCGCGTTTGTGAGTGTACAATGCCGGTAATGAGCCACCATCATGAGCCTTAGGTAGATCTGAGCGAAGCAAGGGATGCAGCGCGGGCTCAGTGCTGTTACCTGCTCTGTACACCCCTGTTTGCGGGTGTGATCATTATTCATACCCCCAGGATCAATCCTGGTCTGAATACTTTTAAAGCTAGCCATTTTGTATGGGAAAGGGGCTCTGCACTCGTTGTGCTTGCCCAATTTCCCACAAAAAGAAACAGAAGCAAAGTGGGCTGTCGCCATAGAAAATAGAAAAGGGTTTAAGTCTGTTGTCCCTTTCCATAGTGATGGCGAAGGACCCCTGAGGGAGTTCAGAGCAGCAGGCAGCAAAGCTAAATTGGGGGTGCAGATGGCAGGGTGAGGAATGGTTGCAGTGTGCGCAACTGCTGGGGAGTGAGTTGGGAGGGCCTGGGAAACCATGGAAAAGAAAGAATGGTGGACTCGAGCGAGATTTGCCGAAGGCCAGGAGGGAAAGATTAGTCGGTGCCTCTCCACTGGGTGCATATGTTAAAACAAAGATAGTTTTCTATAATAAATTGACCATTCCAGACTCTCTGAAATCCAACACCACAATCCCAATCTCTTGATATGCAAGTTCAATGTGCCTAATGGCTAAGGAAGTAGAGGTGTATTTAAGTTCTTCCTCCTGAGAAAACATCTTGCAAAAAGAAAGCTATTGCAAGTAGGGTACTAGACTTCAGGTGACCAAAAAAAGTTCACGTATTTGGTGTATGCCGGCATTATTGAAAAGCGGGTTGTTTCAGCATTTCCCTGGGCCCTCATACCATGGGCCTGCAAATACTTTTATAGAAAGAACATGTTTTATACATGGAGAGCAAGGACATTTTTCTGAAATTGCAGTGGTTCATGTGTGAGTTAACTCAGAGACTTCCAGAATTCTCAACCACTATTTTACACAGCAACATTGAGACACAAAGGTTTTGATTAAATCGAGATCCGCTTCCAAACAATAGCTTGGCATAACTTAATAATATACTGTAGTGCCATTTTTGACTAAGTTTTACCAAAAGCATATTTTGAACCATCCAGTTCTGTTAAGCTTTGTTATATTGATTTTAAAGTTGAGGTTAGGCATGCAACCCAGATCAAGTCATCAGTCCACAAGCTAAAGCAAGTCAACCAACTATCTTGGCAGGCTGCAAAACCACGTTAGTCTTAAAGCACCTTGAGTTTTCAACAGGTCCATCATGGCACCCTTACATTTATAAATTGCTAAGGGTGCATGTAACCCACCCTAAACAAATGGAAGGTTCCCTGAACGTATGCAGTGCGGTTACCGGTCATTTGGTCGGAAAAAAAAAGGTTGACAGGACAAATGGTCGACGCAATTTGGTCGAAAGACAAATGGCCGAATTTCTTTTTTTTTTGTATTTTCACATTTTTTTTTTTTGGGGGGGGTCCCCCCTAGCCCCCTTTTTTTGCTTAAAACCCCTTTTTTTCCTAAACGAAAACCTGAAAAATATATATAAAAATAAAAAAAAAATTCGACCATTTGTCTTTCGACCAAATTGCGTCGACCATTTGTCTGTCGACCAATTTTCTGTCGACCATATGACCGGACAGCATGCAGTGCGGCAGACCCTTCAAACAAAAACAAACAATTAGCTCTCAGCGGCGCAATCGGAATGCCATTGGCGACATTTGCATTTTGCCCGACTCTCACATTGAGGTCCAGCAGTAAAAACCGCCTGGTTGATCCTGCCTTTGAAAATACGCAGCAACCCATTTGCAGGAGGGGTGCCACACTACTGATCACCACTGCGGCCTGGGATTTCTTTCAGGCACCACCCCATTGTACCATTAATCAATGACCCTTCCCATGGGCTGACTACTTGGCACTCCCCGCGGGGACGGGGACCGCCCAACATCACTGCTACCTCCCGGGACTGCCTGAACTGGCCAGCACTCTTAAGTCAGGAATGGGAGCGCCAAGTGATTATTGCTGGGCCCGCCTTCTCCCAAGGTGGGCCCTGACCAAATTGCTGGTCCTCTGCTGGTAGATGCGGCCTAGGTGAAAATAATTGAATGGGTCCCCCCACTGCTGCAATCAATGCTGTACCATTCCTTGCATATGCGGACCAGCTTGGACTCGCTGCCCATGCACCCCCGAAGGTCCTGCTATCGTAGTGGGCTGCCTCTGACATATGCAGCCCGCCTTAAAATGTGTTTGGGGTACCCAACACACTGTTGCTGCCCTTCCTGTGCCATCTAAAAGCACCTGACAAAATGATCTGGCCAGGCTGTCTCATAAGTGAATATTGTGTATATATGTTTTGCTGATATAAAGAGCACCTTATAAGGACTTCAAATATTTTAATCGACTCTTTTTTTTTAAAAATCATATTTTATTAGGTTTCGTGCATGTGTTACAACAATAAAGAGCATATTTAAACATGGATTAATAAAAAAACAATTATAACACACAGCCCCCCACACTCCCCCCGCCCCGTCACTCCCCACACACCTCCAGTTCAAGTTCTCACTAGTTGCTTGTTTGACGGGTTCTTAGAGAGCATAGCGGTGCCTTCACAATGTGCACTTAGCACGCCAAAGTCATGAGTCGAGCTTTGAGAGGTTCGCAGTCGGGTTAGTGGGCAGTGGCCTAACGGCGCTGGGGGAGAATCCCCGGCTTGGGTGCATAACATTAGACTGGGTGGCCATATTTGTCAAAGAAGGGGAGCCATATTTCTTCGATGTTGGACTTAGACTCGTCGAGTAAATGTGTGAGAAATTCCATATCGTAAATGGCCCGCACTTTGGTTACCCATGCCTTTTCCCCAGGCATTCTGGGGTTCTTCCATTTTTGCGCCAAACAGCACCTGGCCACCAGCAAGATAACCTGTAGCATGTGGTCTTGGGTGTTTTCCTGACCATCCCCGGTATCGATTCCAAAAAGGAGGAGCCAGGGGCAGGAAGACCGCTCCACCCTGTCCACCCCCTTAATCCAGGCCAATAAACAGTATTTTTGGACCACTGGGCACCCCACCACATGTGGATATAATCCCCCCTCTCGGTCCTGCACTTGCAGCAGTGTGGGTCGTATCCTGGCCTCATTCCAGCAATCCTCTGCGGGGGATAGTGCCATCAATGTAATACCTTGAGGGCTTGGTGGCGATATTGGAGTGAGGGCGTGGAGCGATTGGCCCGCCTACACATTTCCGCCCACCTTTCATCATCAATTTCCTCTCCCAGGTCCCTTCCCCATTGTGTGCGTGCCGGTGGAGGGTCTCTTGGGACGGAGAACAGGAAGAGTTTATAAAGGTGAGATATTATTCCCTTAGAGCCCCTCGCTGAAAGGAAGAGTTTTTCGAAATCTGTGAGGTCTCTCCTGAGGGTGTCCCCCAAGATGGTTCAGTGAGGACTCCCTTAAGCTGGAGATAGCGAAAGGGGGACAGGGTTCCTATTCCCAGGGCCTCCTCCAAGTCTCTCAAAGGTAGGAACAAACCCCCCACCCAGAGGTGGCTAGTCCTGCTAAGGCCTGCCCCGAACCACTTTTGGTATGCCGCTGGCTCTGCTATCTTGGCCAGGAAAGGGGGGGCCCAGATACAACTCAGTGGAGAGGGCCAGGTTGTGAGCCAATGATAATAACCTCCTTCCTTCCACAGGGACCACAGCACTTTTAGGACTGGGTGGTTCAGGACACTTCTAGGGATCTTCTTCCTTGGGACCCAGAGCCATTCCTCTATTGTGACAGGCACAAGGGGCCTGTTATCCATGGCTACCCATTGTTTTTTCGTACCTGGGGTGAAGTGATCGACCAAGACCGTCAGCTGGGAAGCTCTGTGGTATGTTTCCAAGTCGGGGTATCCCACCCCGCCATCTTCCTTCGGCCTGGTTAACACCTCATAAGAGATTCTATGGTTTTTACCCGACCAGAGGAAGTTGAGAAGGACTTGCTTCGTTTCCGTAAAAAATGTTTTGGGGATCAGTACCGGGAGCATTGAAAGAGAAATAGGAACTTGGGGATTAAGGCGTGCCATCCAGGAGAGACCCGACCTTGCCCACCTCTCTGTGTCTTTTCTAATTGCAGACCAAAAGGGCGGGGAAGTTAGCAGAGTATAGACCCTCGGGGTCATGTGTGACCTGGACCCCCAGATAACAGAATCCCTCCTCCCTTAGCTTAAAGGGGAACCCATTCACAAAGGCTGTCTCTGGGTCTGACAGGTTTCCCCCTATAAACGCCACCGATTTCTCAAGGTTGACTTTGTACCCCAATAGTTCCCTGTAGCGCGAAAGACCCTGTAACATCCGGGGGACTGTTTGAGACGGTCTTGTGATGTAGAGTAGCGCGTCATCCGCGTAGAGGCAGATTTTGCATTGCATGTCTCCTACCTGTACTCCCCTATGGCCACATAGTTGTGGATTGAGATTGCCCATGGTTCCATTACAAGTGTGTAAATTAGCGGGGACAGTGGGCATCCCTGCCGCGTGCCGCGCTCGAGGGGGAATACTCTCGACTCTGTCCCGTTTGCTACCTCTCTAGCGGAGGGGGAGGAGTAGAGCGCGGACATCCAACCAAGCCACCTCAGGCCCATCCCCAGAGTTGTGAAGACCTCCCCCATGAAAGCCCAACTGACCCTGTTGAAGGCTTTCTCCGCGTCAAGGGCCAGTAGGAGGGCGCCCTCGTCATGGGCCCCACTTGAGGTAAGTACATGAAGTGTCTTCCACATGTTATCAGAGCCCTGCCTGTTTAAGATGAATCCCGCTTGATCGGGATGTATCAGGCGAGGAAGGCAGCCCTCCAGTCTGGAGGCCAGTATTCAGGCGAAAATCTTGGCATCTAGGTTTAGGAGTGAGATAGGTCTATAAGACCCGCACTTTGTCTGGTCTTTACCGGGTTTAGGTATGACGGTGATGAGGGCCTGCAGGAACGTCGGTGGGATTGAGTCTCAGTTCCTGATCTGATTAAACAATTTGGCCAGAGGCTTCAGCAGGACAGATTGGGTCTGCTTGAAGAACTCAGCCGTGTAGCCGTCTCCCCCTGGTGCCTTTCCCGCCTTCAATCTCTTGATGGCGCCCTCCACCTCCTCCTCCGATATCTCTCCCTCCAGGACCCCTAGCTCTGTGTCAGACAACCTAGGCAGAGGGTGTTCCGCCAGGTAGGCACAGATATCTTCCAGTGATTTGCCTGCCTGTCTAGAGTAGAGTTTGCTATAATAGTCAGCGAAACACTCTGCAATTTCCTCCCAGCCCCCGTAAATCCCACCCTCCCCATCCCTAAGATGAGCGACTCCTCTCTCAACCCTGCATCCCCGAGCTCTTTGTGCCAGAAGGGTCCCCACCTTATCTCCCCGTTCATAATACCTTTGCTTGGTATATCGCATTTTCTTGATGACTTCCCCTATGAGGACCGTGTGAAGCTCTTGTCTTTTGCCCTGCATCTCCTCCAGGAGAGCCCCCTGCTCTACCCCTGGGAGGCCCAGTCTGGCTCGCAGACCACCCAGCTCTGTGCAGAGCTTACCTTCAATTAGGCCTCTTTCCTGCTTACGCCTCGAGCCCTCCGCTATAAGGAGGCCCCTGAAAAGGCTTTTGCAGCCTTCCACACCATGGACATGTCAGTCTCACCATTGTCGTTTGTCTCAAAAAAAGCCAGCATTTCTTGCCTCATGAAATCCCAAAACACAGGGTCCTTGAGAAGCGTATCGTTACATCGCCATCGGGAAGATCTTGGGGAAATGGGCAGTGACCAGTTGGCTATGAGTAGTTCATGGTCTGACCATGTTATAGCTTCCACCTTCGGCTGTTGGACAACCCCATTCCCCTCTTCTGAGAGTAACAAGAGGTCAATTCTGGTGTAGGTGCAATGCGGGGTGAGAAAAAGGTGTATCCGCTCTGGCCTGGATGTGCTTTGCGCCAGACGTCCACCCAGTAGTGTTCCCTCAGGAGGTACTGCAGGGCCAGATTATCTTTGGAGGTTCCCTTGGGTGCCCCCCCCCTTCGCGGACCACCAGTCCAGACGGGGGTCCATTATAAGGCTGAAGTCCCCACCCAGTATCATGGCCCCCTCTGCCCATTCATCCATGACGTTAAAGATCTGAGTAAGGAAATGTATTTGTCCTGAGTTGGGTGCGTATAAAGTGGCCAAGGTGATGCGCTCTCCTACACAGGTTCCCTTGATACCTAAGAATCAACCCCCGGAACCCCTCTTGGTTTCTACTCCTGTGAGACAAAATGTCCTGCCCAGGAGGATACCCACCCCTTCCTTCTTGGAACTCCTGTGCGAGGCCCAGTAGTTACAACCAATCTCTTTTTCTCTTAATTTTCGACTCCCTTCCCTGCCTGTAATGTGTTTCCTGTAGGTGTTGCTTGCGGAACATGTTGCTCGTGAGGGACCTCTTATTTTGGAAGTTAAGGGCCTTGACGTTCAGCGTGCCTATCTTCACTTCAACCATTATCGTCTTTCATTTTGTGCACTTTAAACACCTCTAAGTGTCCGCTATTTGGAGCCCGCTGCAAAACAAGTGTCCGTGGCTTGAGCTGGTTTTCCCTCTCCCCTTAACCCCATAAAGAACTCCGTCCCCCCTGCAACCCTCCCCCCATCCCTCCCCTTTACCCATTTTGTGGGGCGTTCGCCGCCGGCTCCCCAGGTGGGGATGTAACAGGCAACGAACCGCCAGGGTCGCTACCCCGGCCCAAAAGAATTTCTTGGTGTGACGCCTTCCGTCATGCCTTTCTCCATTAGATATCGCCCCTTTCTGATTAGCGGTGGGGAGCCAGCGGTGGTGCCTCCTGCACATTGTGCCCCCAAACCTTGGCACATGATCAGCCCCCCTTATCCCTCGCGGAACGTGCCACCGCACGAGGCCATATGCCGCCGTCACTTCTCAGTGGAGAGTCGTCAAGTGTCACTCTATGGAACCATAAAACAGCCTCTGAATGGGCAACATATCAACTCTGACCTAAGTCATTTGAACAAAGAACTCCCCACTAGTCGTGGGAAAAACATACTGGGCCTCATTACGACCCTGGCGGAAATCGAAAAACGATGGCGGAAATGCAATACCGCCATCGAATAGCGCTCGGTGCGATCATGACCCGTCACTGCAAAGTACGATGCCATTAGCGACACCGTAGTGAACGCTAACTGCACCAAGTACGCGCGCGCGCGCCATGCCAAACCGTAATTACCACCATGGCGCAACGGTACGCGAATTCTGACCCTAGCGGACATGCACCTAACGCCATCAAGCACGGCGGAAAGTACCATTCCGCCATGGTGAGAAGTACGGCATCGCGAACCAACCGTAAACGGCCCTACTGAGTGCCTGTACACCGCTCCCTGGCCACATTGTACAACTCCCCGTAGGTGCAATGAAGTCACACAATGCAACCAGTGAAATGTACTAGTCATCCATGCCTGCCAACGAACAAATGAATCTCAAGAGGGGCCAATGGGAGCTGCAGGGCACAGATGGCACGAATACAGAAGCTATAAAAAATGGACATGACCTCAGTCTCCCACCAAGAAACGCACGCAAACACAGGCACCTGTGACCAGCAATATTCCGATAATCACATCATTCCACCAATCCAACTGGCTGACCGGCATCTGTTACACAAAAGCTAATCCCCCGCCCCTGAGCATGACATCATCAAAACAGTCATATTGGCAGCCCTTATCCCTGACCTCACTGGGCTTCGTAGGCAAACGCGCCCAGCACAGTACCACGCAACCATACTCCGAAGCTGGAACCCAATGCAGATCTCCTCACAATACATCGCTCCCCAAATAGGAATATGCCACATCACTTGCAAAGAAGAACGCTACACGGTTCATATCAGAATAGAAATTTAATGCACAACAAATTCACCAAGCCCATACAGCCATTAGGCCATGAACTCCAAAACACATTTCACCATTGTGGGCTGCATCCGCAATAAATGACCAGCCTCTTCTTGTGTGACGCCCTGTTCCTTCATGGTACACAGGGGCTACATTCACGTTCAAAAAGGCAACATGGAAGCGCCTAGAACCGCAGGGCCATCCCAATAGGGAGGCACTAGTCCAGCTGAAAGGCCGAAATGTTGCTCCTAGCCACTAGTACTGCGTAAGGGCATGTGGCCCATTGGCGATCGTCCCATAAGATCGTAATGCTGCTCCACTGATTAACACGAAGCAGCAGGTGTCGGGAGTAAAATCCATCTGCAGGAGTGGCATACAGATGGCAGTGGCAAAAGGGGAGGAGATACCTGTCACCCAAATGAAATGAAAAAGAATAGTATGGCCATCAGAACTACATTTGAATTACTCACTTCAATGATCACACCAAATCCACAGCCATATGCATGCTAGCCCACTCCAAAGGATCATCACCACCCAAAAACCACTTGCGAATCATAACTATCTATATCGAGGTGAAAACACTATCACAAACGAGTGTACCTGTGCATGCGTCTGTTAAAACAGAATCCATCAGATGGGATTGGTAACGTGCATAGACACAAGTGTCTGAAGGCGCGTCGAGACAGGGAGGGCTCAACAAGGCCAGATAGACGATGGTCCCACTATGGCAGCCCTGCATCACATAGCGCAGGGGAGGCGGATAGATTCCAAGAAGCCCTGTACATGGCAAACTCTGTATCAAATCATCTGTCCATGCATCCATACATCATTCCCTCATCCCGTAATGAAAACGCCTGTTTCCATACTCACATAACATGTGAAATTTCCATTGAGTCTGTGCGTTATGCAGCCTGCAAAATCCACTGTGCCCCAGCCCGTAATTCCAGTGTTGTGAAGTAACATGTATTTGGGAACGTCCGGCCTCATCGCCCACTTCGCTATTGCGCATCCCAAACTATTCATATCAATCATTGCATCCTCGCCATGGCCTCTGTCCCAAGGACATTGAACAATAGAACGTTATATTTGCAGTCAGACCTGTGGGCATCTCCTCGCCGCTAGCTGAAAACCGAAAGCGCCGCCCTTCGAATTCCTCATTTGCAACATCACGTCGAAAAGGCATCTGTGGCCGCTTGAAATCACAAATTAATCCATCTAGTGCGGCTGTGTGTGAAAATGGCAACTGCCTACACTCACAAATGGGACGCCCCGCCCGTCGGTGAACCTCGGTACAGTGTTGCATGAGGGTCCACCGTTACTCGAGTACTACGTTCCACTGACCCTTCACAAGTCTGTTCGCGACTGCAAAGATAGTATGTGAAACAATGGGACCATAGCCGAATGAACATATCAACCAATGTTACACTGCCATCGGGTACAAATACATGATTGTAATAGCAAGATGCCATTCGTCGAATTGCAGCGTTGTGTGCGGGACGTGCTCGCCCAAAGGGGAGAGCAGCTTGCACAGGTGGAATGAATCACCACAGGTGGAGGCCATACAGCCTGAAAACACATAAATTGCACACCCAGTCTCCTCCCACAACCACACCCACTCCGAAATGCTACCGGCAGGACTAGCTATGTTGGCCCTGGGGGACCTGATAGCACTGCAAGTACTCCAACTTCAAGAAGAAGACGAACACCAACTACAACCGGCCGCACGGAGGAGACGCAGGAGGAGGAGGAGGAGGGCAAGGCAGGGCCAGCAAGGGCCGCCAGCACAGCCACTACCACCACGCAGGCAGCCCGCAATCCCACGCCTCCGAGCACATCCGTTCAACCTCACTGATGAGCAGATCCACACCCTCTACCGTTTGGACCGGGACACCATAACCGCCATTGTGGACATGACACAGGCTGACCTTGTCAGCATGATAGATAGCCCAACCGCCATCCCACCCCTACTGAAGGTGGTGTCTGTACTCCACTTCCTGGCCACAGGCACCTACCAGCACACAGTCGGACAGTTGCATGGCATTTCACAGCCACTGTTCTCACGGACACTATTGCAAGTGCTCGATGCCCTCCTGCAGCACGCAGACGACTACATCTCTCTACCACGCTCGGAGCAGGAAATTACCAACACAAAAGTGGGATTCCATGCACTTGCCGGCATACCGGGTTGCATTGGTGCCATCGACTGCACCCATGTGGAATTGGTCGTCCCACATGCCATGGAGGCCCAGTACCGCAACCGTACAAATGGTGTGTGACTCCAACAGGATCATTACACATTGTTGTGCCCGATTCCCTGGATCAACCCATGATTTCTATGGTCTTGAGGAACTCTACAATACCACGCTACATGGAGCGACACGCAGGGAACAGATCCTGGCTACTCGGTGAGTCTCATTTCATGCATGATGATGTGGGGTATGTGATGCGGCAATGACCTGGCAGGATGGGGGGGGGTGCGTACGTAGCAATGGCATTCCTCAAAATACCTTTATTGTCCACATACAGGTGATGCCGGGTATCCTCTGAAGAGATGGCTCCTCACACCAGTCCGGAACCCACGGGACCAGCATGAGGAGGACTACAACCATGCCCACTCACGTACCCGTGTAGTCATAGAACAGGCATTCGGCCTACTGAAGACTCGTTTCCGCTGCCTCAGCAGGTCTGGCGGGGCACTCCTGTACCGCCATGTGAAGGTTGCAAAGATGGTGATGGCATGTGTCATGCTACACAACATGTGCGTACGTAGAAATGTGCCCATGCCCCCTGACGCAGAACTGCAAGCACCTGAAGATGGTCATGATGAGGGTGGGGATGTGGCAGCACCTCAAGGAGTCCGCGAGGCACAGGAGGGCCGTGACATTCGTCAGCATCTCATAGATGCATGCTTCTAGCACACACGCCTGGTGGCTGATACATGGACACGGGACTCGTGGCACTGTGTGTGTCTGGAACATGCACAATATGGACTGTACGCCTATAATGGCCTCGTACACAAAGATCAATGTCCACACATCTCATTGGATGATCGTGCATTGTTTATGGCATATGTGATATCATGTTAAACACCCTATCGACCCGCCACCCAGGTGAGCCCAACACACCCCCTCCACCCTCCTACCTCCCCCCCGAACACCAGTGTCCAAAGATGCTCATTGTCAGTGGGCAGTCGCTATTGCAAGCCCCCTCTGCGGGTATCAGGGGCACCCCTGCCTGTGGAGCGCAGGTTCCTCCCAGATCTACGTTGGGGGCTGCCCTGGACGGAACTTGCAACGGATGATGTCTCTGCCTGCTCACGTCCATGCATGTCCCTAAGGGTTTGTGAGAGCTCAGTGAGCACACGGCGCACTGCGGCAAGTTCGGCACATACATCTTTGGACGTCGCATGCAGTTCCCCCCTCAGGCTCTCGGTGCTTCTCTCCATTTGTACTCTCAGGCTCTCGGTGCTACTCTCCATTTGTGCCCTTAGTGTCTCTGTACTTCTCTCCATTTCTGCCCTAAGTGTCTCAGTTGATGTTTCTATGTCTCCCTTAGTGCCCCCACATTCATCGGCATGGTCCTTGAGGAGCGTGGCCAGTTGCTGCTGTTGCACGATTACCTGGTCGAGGGACTGTTGCCTCTGCTGGGCCATGGCCATTTGCGGTGGTGTCACAGAGTGGCTGATCACCTCATGTTGCCTTGCCACAGGGCTTGTGGGGGATGGCCAGTCGTCGTCTTGTGGGTGCCCCTGCGTGGTATCCTCATGGTGTACGGGATGGAACAGACAGGGGGATTGAGACAGGTCATGGATGGATCTAACTTCGACATCCCCGTTTTCTGTGTCGGAGCATGCTGCCATTAATGCAGTGTCACCTATGGTGCTGCTGCCACCAGAAGCAGTGCCTACTGTGGCATCCATTGGGGGGACCTGTGGTGGTGTTGTTGTGGGCATGCTGGCTGCTGGGGTGCCTGTTGGAGTTCCCTCCTCTGTGCTGCCACTTGATTTGTGCTGCTTCCGTGTCTTGATGCGTGCAGCTGAGGTGGAGGGTCTTTGGCCGTTGGTCTTGGCCCTCTTTGCAGGTGTGCTGGTAGGGGTGTCCTGGAGCTCGTCGTTTGGATCGGACCCTGTGGTGGAGTAAAGGAGGGCGAGCGTTATTAATGGGTCTGTGGGAATTGGAATGGCAATGTATCACATGCATTGGGGTGGTACCTGAGGGTGATTTGGGTCGGGGCCTTGGAGGTGGTTTCATTTGTGTGTGGAGTGAGGGTGCAGTTGTTTGGCAGCCTGCAGTTAGGGTGTGCCTGCTGCACGTGTAGAGGGTGTTTTTAGGATTTTTAATTATTTATGTATTTGATGTGAGTTTTAAAGTGTGCTATCAGGCCTATGTATGTGGACATTCTCCTGGACATGTGTTACTGTTGCACTATGTGGGCACGTGGTACTTCACTTGATTGGACATTGTGGTTTTGGCATTGTTTTATTTGGGACACCTACCTGATTCTTCGGATGTCTGCACTCCTTTCTCCATCCCTCCGACTCCCTCTATGCTCTCCATTCCAATGGTGGAGGCACAGATTTCTTCCCAGGGGGTCAACTTGATGGGTGATTCCGATCCTCCCCCGGTAGCTGTGGCAATGTTGCGGTTGGCAGAAAGTATGCTACGGACGCGTATCCGCAGGTCGTCCCATCGCTTTCTGCATTGCTGTGGGTTGCAGGGTGCGGTCCCCACCGCACTTACCCGCTGTGCCACCAGGGCCCATATGGCCTTCTTGTTCGCAAGTGCCGTCCTGGTCATTTGCGTGGAGAAGACGGCGGCAGCATTCTCCTGGAGGGTCTCTGTGAGCACGGTGAGTTCCTCACGGGAGAAGTGGACCTGCCGCTTGCGGTCGCACGCTTTCTTCGCTACTTTTCCCATTTTTCTTGGTTTCACTAGGGTGGATGACGGGTTGGGATGTGTCTCAGGGTGGTATTTTTAATGGTTGTGTGGAATTTGTGGTTTTATAGGTGTACGGCGTGATGTTTCCCGTTCCGGGACCATGCTTTTACTTCCGTTTCCGTATATTTACGGTCACCGTACTTTCCGGTTGGCGCTCACTGCGGTGTCCGCTAAGATGGGTGGCGGTATTGCACCTAGGGCGCCGTACGGCGGCGGTGTGGGCCGTTTTGGGGTCATTTCCGCCATCGCGGACTTTGCACTTCCGCCATGGCGTGGTGCTCGTGCCCGATGGGTCGGAATGAGCCGCACTTTGCTCCATCGTGCAATGGCGGAAACGCTATTTACGTTATGGCGGTCCGGTCGGTTGATTTCCGCCAGGGTCGTAATGAGGGCCACTGTGTCCAGCGGGATCCTCACGTCGCTGTGGGCTCCAGAAGGACGTGAATCGAGTCTTGTTGTGGAGATTAAGCCTTGATTGCCATTTGTGTGATCATGTGGGGTCCCCCCGGTCTGTGCGGGGGTGTCTGGTTTTCTGAAATTTGCGTGAGCCTTTGACCTTTAACTTCCCTTGGGAGAGGTCAGGGCCCCGAGGGGCACGGCCGCTATCCCTGTCGGTACCGTTCTGGTCACCCGATGGTCCCGCGATGTCACCCATGAGATCCTCTGTGGCCCTTCGAATGTCCGCTTCCGTGACTAGCTGGTACCTCTGGCCCTGCCATTCGAATGCTAGGTAGAATGGATGACCCCAGCGATATCGTATCCCCTTCTCTTGTAGCCATCTGGTGATGGAACCGCATTTCTTTCTCATCTGGAGTGTGAGGGCAGAGAGATCTTGGTATATCGTCACCCTGGAGTTGCCATGTTGAATGTCACGTAAGGTTCTCGCCCTCTCAAACACCCTAGCTTTGTCCTTATAATAATGAAATCTCACTAGGACTGAGCGTGGGCCTCTGCCTCCACCGCCAGCCCGATGGACCCTGCCAAGCAGGAGGGTTTAGCCAGAGTCTGACCCCAGGACAATTCTGATGATGTCTTGGATTTTTCTTTCCAGTCCCACCGGGGTCTCTCCTTCCGTCTCCTCAAGGCCGAAAATTCTCAAGTTGTTCCTCCTCTCCCGATTTTCCATATCGTCAACCTTGAGCCGGAGATCTTCTTCGCGGCGCTGCAGTGCCTGGAATCTGGTTTCCATTTGCGTCTCAAGGAGGTCCGTTGATGCCTGATTACACTCGACCCCTTCCATTCGGTCCTCTAGCATAGAAACCTTTGCCGTGAGGTCCTCCAGTTTAGCCCCCAGGTCCATCCTCATGCCCCTGATCTCCTCAAAGATCGTTTGGCGTTCATATCCGGGGGCTGTGCGGTGGTTGGGCCGGTCTCCATTTTGCGGTATCCCGGGGTAAACTGGTATTTTGCAAGAGTTTCTCTCCAGCTCATGGGGTGTCGATCACTTGGGTTACAGGGACCTCCTGGGGTATCTTCTAGGAGAGTCCTAGGGTCCTGAATTGCTAGCCCCGCTGTGTGTGCCAAGTCCTTGGGGTTATTTTCAGGTAGTGGGGCTGTATGCTGGTGTTCGGGTTCCGGTTGATGGGACACCCCTTTAATTTCGCCAGAAATGCAGTCTCCCTCCACGCGGCCCTGGGTCGCTGGGGTTTCCTGGACCACACTGGTGGTCCTCCCGGGGGGTCCGGGGAGGCCTCGGTTGGCGGTTTCACTTCCAGGGGCAGGTCCGGCCTGGTATGATGCCCTATGCCCCTTCGATATGGCGAGCCCCCAGTGTCGGTGTGTTGGTTTCAGGGAGATGTTGAGGGCTTTGAGGGAGCCCCCTGGGGGGTGGCGCTATTTCTCACCTGTTTATCACCTGAGGTGGCTACTGCGTGGCAGCGGGTTGGGGCTGCGCCCACGGCGTGGAGCAGGGTGCAGCTGGTGGGCGAGAGGCCCAATGTGACTCTGCCTTGCCGTGTAGATCTGAAGCCGCAGGGCCCAGCAAGGAAACACCTTCCCGAGGGACCCGCAACGGCAAGTGGGCGGGCTGAGCGGTGGGGGGGGCAGGCGCGCTCCCACGACGGCCCAAGCCTTCTCTGATGTTTTTGCAGGCTCCTCTGCCGGCTGTCGGTCCCCCCAGTGGGGTTGTGCAGGGCGGGCCCCTGGTGACCTTATGGCGGTGGTAGAGTACAATGGTGCAGGCCACAGAAGTAGGGCCCAGGCGCGCTCCCGCGTCGGCCCGGGCCAGATCGTGTCTATGGTGGTGAAACCGGGGGGGAGGGCACGGCTCCCCAAGTGCCCCGAGCTGTGGTCTGCGTGGTGCTGTTCACTCCCTGCCCCTCGTCTCGTGTGGTGGGGGGGCGGGTCGCCGGCAGCTGGCGAGGATCTTCCTGGGGCCCGCCCGGCCCCGCGATGGTGTGTCGGGCGATGTTCATTGTGCGGGCGGGCGCAAGCAGGGGGCCCAGCTCCTCCTCCCTCGGCGGGGCTGAGTGACGCGCTGCCCCCGGCACGGAGCCCCCACTGGAGTGCTTGGGGGGGGTGGAGGGCCGTAAACCATGAGCTGCTGACAGGAGAGCAGAGGCACCGAGTGCCCTGAGGTGTTCTCTGCGTGGCACTTCTCGCTGTGTGTCCCTTATGTTGGCAGCCGTGCACAGCTCGTCTCCTGCGGTGGGGGGGGCAGGTCACCGGCAGCTGGTGGGGATCTTCGTGGGGCCCGCCCGGTTCCTCAATGGTGTGTCAGGCGTTGTTCGTTGTACGGGCGGATGCGTGCGGCTGGGAGACACGCAGCTCCCGGCGCGGAGCTTTCACGAGGGTGCTTGGGGGAGGGGCAGGGGCGTGGACCATAAGCCGCTAGCGGGAGAACGGAGGCACCTCCAGAGTCCGGACAAGCTTCCGAACGTTCCTCGACGGTTCCCCTTCTTAAATATTGCTGGCAAATGGGGCTAGTGGACACTTAAGGCATGTTTGTAAGCTCGTTTCTGGGGCCATGTGGGGAGCTTGAAGTTCAGGCAGCCATCTTGCCTGCACCCCCTGGTGGCCTCCAATAGACTCTTTTTTAGTTTTAGTGGAGCTGCTTAGGAATAGTTATAGTGTGTCATAGTTTGTGTTACCCCCTTTTGATTTAAAAAATAGAAAACTGCTGGTGTTCTGAGGTTGAGAACAAGATCGATATATTTCAACTAACAACTAACTAAACGGTACAATAGCATTCCTGTGTCTGCCTACCCTTGTGCTTGATATTTATTCTAGCATAGTGTATCTTCATAGGGGCTTGGGCAATTATTATAGCTATTACCTTTTCTGACCAAATGTGGTCCCCCTTGAGCAGCACACTCAGGGGGATCCATAAACGTAGGTGAGCAGGGAATCCGGAAACAGGTAAGAAGCAGGTTGAGTATGCATAAGTTATCAAACGTGTATTACTCTGCCCACCTACACCTGCCTCCCAACAAGTTGCAATAGATCCATCCCCCGCTTCATTTCTGGACACGCTACTAAGATTACCCTTCGGTGTGCCTATACCTACCCTACCCACTTATAGAGTCATCAGTATCCCCTTCCCTACTGTCATTCTGGGGTTATTGTAAATATTGCTAGAGTACGTTTTATTTTTTAAATAATTAATTTCGTGCAAATTTGTGAATTGGGTGATTTGAATATATACATATAATCATTGTGTTTGTGACTGTACTGGATATTCCACCACACCTGACAGTCAGGCGCCATCCTCTTAAAGGTAATGTCCCATGGAGTAAACCCCTCCATCAGATTCTCAAGTTGATGGAGTCCCTAGAGTCCCTCACAGGCCACGCCAAGTGCCTGAGTAAAGTGCCTGGCATAGCTGGGCCCAGTATACTGGTCTGCTAAGGAGCCATGGAAGTCGACTCTGAGACATTGGGCCTCATTACACGGATGGCGGTGGACCAAGGTGCTATTAGCACCTTGGTCCATGCCGGTAAAATACCGGCACCGCCTTGGTGGAAAGGGGAATTACCGCCCTATTTCAAGGTTGGTGGGGCGATAATTCCCCCTTCCCCATTGCCCTTCCCCATTCCCATTTTTGCCCCATAGGGCTCTATGGGAATGGGAAAGGCGCTAATTAAGGTGCCGCAAATTGCGGTACCGTAATTAGCTCCCTGGTCCCTTTGTGGGTTGGTTTTTAACGCCTGCAAAAAGCAGGCGTTAAATTCCCCAACCCGCAAAGGGACCTCGTAGTAAGGAGGTAAGGATTTACCGGTACCCGGAAAATACCGGTACCGGTAAACCCTTACCGCCTACCGTGTAATGAGGCCCATTGTCCCTTACCATTCATGGGAGGGGGGGGCCTATAGTGTCTTATCCTCTTTGGGCTTTAACCACCTGCACAGGGTTGCAGGCTAGCCCACCATCTGTATCTAGCCCAAGCCCTGCCTTACCATGTGCTGCGCCTAGTCATCTCGCATGGCCCAGTGTATGTACCATCATTGCGTCACCCACCAGAAGCCCTAGTTCCTCTGGGAATAGCGCGCATGATAGTTCTACAGCCGAGTGTAGATGCGGCAGACGTATTACTTCCTCCATGGCGGAAAGTCATTTTGCAGAATACCATTGCCAAACCGTCTGAGCATGGCCTCTATGTTCACATGCAATGCTTCTCCTTAGAGGTGAAGACCAATACCAGATCTGGGTGAACCAGATCAACCAGATTATCCATTACTGGCGAGCTCCTAATCGGGAGAAGTGGCGACATGCCATCTAGAGTCCACAAGATCTTGCGATGAAGTTCATCCAAGCGCTCCGTTCCATACCTCCATACACCACAGCGGACGATATGTATATGCTGGTTGAAGTCTTTCGAGGTAATGCATCATGCATCGCAGACGGAACTCTATGCCACCATCCTGGGAGAGGGAACACCAGCTCTTCTTGAGCACCCAAGCACCACGGCCACCTCGAGAGCACCAATTTTAAACCCGCACTACTCCAGCTCTGCCTGTAAGGAGGGCTACACTGTCCATATGTGTATGAACCCACCAGATTACATCAAAGTTGCAGAGAGTTTCCAGACCCTGAACACTTAAGCATGCGCAGTGGGGGTTAACGACAGCGAGGACCAAGTTGAGGAGCACCTGAATCCTCAAGATTATTACACTCCGGCCGAGTAGAGATAAAGAACAACAAATCTGCGCCACCAGACAAGCCCAAGTTTGCAGTGACACCATCAGTGAGAAAGTAATCTGGGAGCAGGCATTTGCCCAGTCCTTCTAGCACACTGAAGAAGAAGATCATCTGTAGTCACATTACCAGCAAGCGCAGCACTCGCATATCTTGGGGAGTACCTGAGGTGTTCAGAATATCCTGGTGGTGACAGACCACTTATCTCGGTATGCGCAGGTATTCCCCAGCAAAGATCAGTGTGTCACCACAGTTCTCTGCATGCTGTGGAAAAAGTACTTTGTGCACTAGGGTTAGCCAGCAAGGATTCATTCTGACCAGGGACCGGATTCTGAGTCGGCACTCATTAAACAGGTGCTGGAGCTGGTTGGCATCAAGATGTCTGGTATCTATCTATCCATCCATCCATCCATCCATCCATCCATATTACTTTTTATATAGCGCCACTAACCTGAAGTCCTCATGGCCCTCACAAAGAAAAAACATGAAAGGACAAGATAGGGAGGAGGGTACATAAGATTAGAGAGAGGTTCTAGCGTATGAACCAAGTTCTTAATCAAAGAGGAAGGTCTTCAAGTGTTTTTTGAAGAGAGTAGTCGAGAGAAGCAAGAACTCTGGGGAGTGTGTTCCACAGAACTGGGGCCCAGGAGTTAAAGCTGGCTGGACCAATTGTTTTTAAAGTGGTTCATGGTTTGCTCAGTCTGATAACGCTGTTAGATCGTAGGGCACATCTAATTTGGTTCTTGTTTATTCGAGCTGTCAAGTATGGGGGTGCCTCATTCTGGAGGCTCTTGAAAACGATAACTAGGCCCTTAAACTGAATTCTGTGTCGCACTGGGAGCCAATGTAATCTCCTCTGGGCTTCAGTAACATGCGCCTGACGTTGCAAATCGCTGACAGCGCGTACAGCACCATTCTGAATAACCTGGATTTTTTTTATGTTGGTCTGCGAGGTCCCTATCAACAAACTATTGCAATAGTTCATGTTTATGATAGCAGCTGTGATCATTGCTCAATTTGTCTCAGACAGATAAGGACAAATCTGGCATAGCAAATGGACATAATAGTAGCAGGCGGATTTAAGATGGCTAACCTGCCTCTTAAAAGATAACTGGCGGTAAAAAAAACCTCCCAAGGTCTTAACCGATTTAGAGACTGGAATAATATGGTCTGCTATAGTAAAACACTCATACTTAAGATAACGTTTTTTTAGTTTTTGTTGGGTGCCTAGAATAAGTAGCTCAGTTTTTGAATTATTCAAGGCTAAGGAATTCAAAGCCATCTATGCTTGTATGGATGACAAGATATTGTTATGTCGCTCAGTGTCATTGTCGTGTGAGCCAGATAGCTTCAGTACGATCTGCGTATCATCTGCGTAGTTAGCAAACTGTACCCCCAGTACAGACAGAAGATCACATAGGTGTCTCGAGTAAATGTTAAAAAGCAAAGGCGATGGACAGGATCCCTGAGGGCTCTGCATGTAAGAGAGGTCCTTCTAGATTGGGCACTGCCTTTAACCATGTTCATGGTTCTCGGGCCAAGGAATGATTTTAACCATGAGGTGGCTATGGTGTACATTTGCAAACTGTGGATAATCTATCTGCCAGGAGACGGTGGTCCACTAAATCAAGATCCAATGAGAGATCCAAGAGCAAGAGTAGTTCTGCATTTCCATACTTGATAATACCAGCAATATTGGACTTTAAACATAGCAGGGTGGTCTCCGTCCCATGATTGAGGCGGAAACCAGATTGCTGTACTGCAAGAATGTCCTGATGTTCAACGAACATTTGATATTGGGAATATGTAATTTTGTCGAGGATTTTCAAAATAAATAGAACATTTGTAATGGGCCAGTAGTTGCTTACCTCTGTGGGGGTCTAGGTTTTCTTTCTTCAGTAAAGGAGTAACCCATGCCTCCTTGATGTTATCTATGACAAGGGCTTCCTGAAAGGAACAATTAACAAACCTAGTGACCCAGGGTACCAAGGTCGGGATGAAGTCTTTGAAAAAAGAGGCAGGAAAAATATCCCCCTTGCACAAAGTTGGTTTAAGTTTCGTACCACATCCAAGACTTCCTCCTCCGATACCAGTTTAAAAGTAAACACGAGGGCTCAGAGTAAGATCCCTTGACATAGCTACGAATTGAATCCACAACATTAGCTAATGATTATATTTGATCAAGTATGTTATTCTGATGTTTTAATGTTTTCTCTAAAAAACCATCATGAACATGTTGACACCAGTCATTGTCATTGTCAATGTTCATAGTGGGGGCGGGCAACCGTGCTCCCTTTTAGCTCCTGTAAAATGGACAACAATTCCTTGGGTCTTGATTTGGCTGATGGAATTGTAGCATTCAAAATGGTTTCTTTAGCTTTAAATATTGAGTTCTTAAATGTTTTGACTGCCTGTTTGTATACAAAAAGATTCAGGTCAGACGGGTGTTTGTGCCAAATCTGTTCCAATTTACATTTGGCCGTTCTTGTATCGATAACCTCGAAGGTGAACTGTGTATTAGAGGCGCTCTGCTTTTTTCAAAATGTGGTTTTTAAAGGAGCAAGGGTATCAAAGGCCTGCTTTGTAGCCTGTCTGAAGAGAAGTGTGAAATCTTCAAGGGGAATATTCTCTTCAAGAGAAGGAAGTAGGGGGGTTGACTAGTGTATTGAAAGCTTTGTGAGTTACGTTCCGGAGGTTCCTAGTAAAGCTAGGCAATTTAGTAAGCAGGTGTCTCTCGTTAACAGTACAATTGTAATGTATAGCAAATGATAAATAGTGGTGATCGGACCAAATACATTTATCAACCGATATGTGAGATAGTTTTTGATTCTTAGACAGGACCAAGTCCAGTATGTTCCTCCCTATGTGGGTAGGCATGTCAACATGTTGCACGAAGTCCAAGGTTTGAAGTGTCTCCAAAGGGTCATTAGCCCATATTGTAAAATCACCTAGGATCAGAAGAGCAGATTGTTGCTTGGAGGCGTTGCCCAGGAAAGCAAATAATTGCAAATAATTGCTCCTCAAACTTGGCTGTGGTCATCCAAGGTCTGTATGATAATAATAATTTTTTTTTTATTATTTTTTTTTTTTTGCGTTTATCAATTTTATGATTTTGCAAAGTGGTTTACTTCATTCTCTTCACTTCTATGTACTTTAGTTTCAGTTTCAGTGTAGACGTTTTATGTCGTTTTTGTGCATTCATCCAGTGCAGCTTTTAAAATTTTTGTTGTTGCTATGGACCACGAAGTTCTTGACCCACTCATTAAGCGGGCCCACCACACTTCTTTGTCGTATTGGGAGAAAGGTTCAAGTAGGGGGCCAAGAAAAGCTTTTCTCCATTTGGTGGTCTTTGGGCATTTTAAGAGAAGGTGTTTCACTGACTCCTTTTCAGATTCGCTTTTGCACAAGCGACATTGATTTGTGGCAGAAAGGTCCCTTATCGCCCGGGTTTCGTTGGTTAGGAGTAAGTTCAACCTTGCCCTAAGTAGGGTTGAACGTAGAGCTTTGTCCGGAAATCTTTTGAATATTTCGAGCGTGGCATCCAGTTTTTTAGGTTGAGGAGACAGGTGGTTTAGAAGTTTGTTTTTTTCAGCCGTAGTGTGGGTTTCAATCCAGTCTTCTTGGTCCATTTTCTTTTTCACTTTGGTAGGGTTGCCGATCAGTGTCTCTTCTGAGCAGGCGATGTTGTCCAGGGTGGCTCTTTGTTTAAATGCCCATGTGGTCAGCATCTTGCACGTACCGTTGAGCATTTCAGTATTTATCAAGTTGTAAAGTGGGGGGGATTCCTGCATGAGTATTTTCCTGAAGAGTGACATTTCTCCTGCCTCTTTTGCTGCTTTCAAAGATCGGAGGCCTAGTTTGCGTCTAATGCCTGCGATTGGTGTTGAATCCGGTAATTGGAGGACCTTCCGCCAGAAGTATCCCTCCAGTTTGGCCCATATCGCAGTGGGGAGAGTGGGTTGTGCTTCTACTCCGTAGACCAGGCAGGGGACCACCTTTCCTTTGTAAAATTTCAGGACCGGTAACAGAGAAAACCGTCCATACTTTCTGTCGATGATCCGTGCCTGTGTTGTCAGTTTACGAGTTTTTTCCCACAGATGCTTTTGCGCTGCGACTTCTGATTTGGAGCTATCCATCATCACACCAAGATATTTAAAGTGTTTTACGACCTCTAATGCGGCCTTTTCAATGTGCCAGAGCGGCTTCTTTTTTTGCCTCTTCCCGGATGGTTTTTCCAGTATCAGAATTTTCGTCTTTTCCTTATTAATCTCGAGGTTGTTTGTGGATAAGTAGGAAGCCAGATTGTCTAGTTGTCTTTGTAGACCAATTTCTGTCTGGTCGAGGAGGATTATATCATCGGCATAAAGAAGTCGAGCTAGAGGCGTTTGGCCGATTTTTGGAGGGAACGATCTTGTTTGGTTTGTGCTTTCTTTATAGTCCCCCAAAAAAGAGATGAACAAAGCAGGCGCAAGGGGGCATCCCTGCTTAACCCCTCTGAATGTTTTAATGACTTCAGAGAGTAGACCTTGATGGTTCAGTTTAACTCTTATGGAGGTTTTTGTATGGAGAGCTTTGATGGGCTCCAGTAGGGACCCCGGGCAGTTCCAGGCAGACAGTTTGGACCATAGTAACTCTCTGTCGACTTGGTCAAAGGCCTGGGGCAGGTCTATGAAGGCTAAGAAGACTCTTCCAGGGCCTTCCATAAGTTTGCTCTTCAAGATGCTGAGGATCAGAATGTTGACTTGGGTTCCGCAGTTTTTCATGAAGCCCGCTTGAAAAGGGTTGTTGCATTCGGCCGATTTAGCCCAGGTTTGAAAGTTTCTTTGTATGAGCGAGCCATAGATCTTTCCAATGGTATCCAACAAAGCGATTGGGTGGTAGTTTGCCGGAGCCGCCCTGTCACCTTTCTTGTAAATGGGGGCAACAACTGAGGTAGACCAAGAGACTGGGATTGATCTGGACAAGGTACAGTTTTGGAAGACTTGACTAATAAAGGTCGCCCATTCAGACGGGTGGTTTTTCAAGTCGATGTTTGTGATTCCGTCGGGACCCAGAGCTCTTGATGGTTTTAGCCTTTTTATTGCTGCGGTAATGTCTTCAATATCAGAGAAGTCTGCCCAAGGAGTATGGTCTAATGGTGCAACTGTTTTGGGAGCAATTCCCTCGGGAAGTTTGAAAGTGGACGAGAAGTGAGCTGTCCAGGCAGCCTCTGCGACACAGTTTGATGTCGAGGACGATGTCTTGTTGTCGTTCTTTTTTATCAGTTGCCAAAAAGCTCTGGAATTTTTGTCTGCTAGTTTCTTTAGCATTTCTTCGGCGTCTTTCTGGTATAGAGCTGATCGGTGGAATCTTAGCCAGGATTTATAGTTTTTTTGCTCTAGCAAGTAGATTTTATCTGCGTCGCTCGTTTTTAAATTTGCTGCTTGTCTCTTCAGTTTCCTGAGTTCTCGCCTTTTGAGTACTAGATCTAAGTTGTACTCGTGCAGCGGGTTTGTTGCAGCCTTCCTTTTTTTCTGTGCTTTTGAGTAATATGGAATCAGCAGCGGTTGGTAGTCTGCTACATAAATTGTTCCTCCAGATTCTCTGTATTCCTGCCGTTCGTGATTTCTCATCAGTTCTCTAATCCTTTCACTCGTAAGTCTGAGTCGGTTTCCTTGGGCAGTGGGTTCTGGGACTTCAGACAGGCATATTCTTGTGCTGTTCTCCGATGGCCAGCTGATTTTCAGGATGTTGTGATCGCTCTCAGTTGTTCGCAATGTTTCAAATGAACCCAACCATGCTAGCATGGCCTCAGATGTGTAGATATAATCTATAGTCCCCTTTTGTGCACCTTTTTCCCAGGACGGGATGGGATTTTCTGGTAGGAGAGCTTCCTCAATGTTGTGGAGGTTTCTGGTATTCATAAGAGTCTGCCATTTTTCTCCACGGGACACGGCCTTGGTTTTTTCTCTCAGGTTGATGGTTTTTTGTCCCTTTTTTGGACAGGTCGCATTCAGGTCGCCACTTATTATGATTTGTGCTTCTTCGTATGATGATAGGATTCCGTCAATCTCTGTTTCGATGATATTGAGGAATTTCTCATTGGTGATGGACTGTGGGTTCCAGTACGTGGTGATTATGGCCAGCAGTTTGGTCTCCTTTTGGTTTTCTTTTCCAATTTTATGTTTCTCTGACCTGGCTTCAGAAGGGGAAGCCCATTCCACAAGCACCGCTAGGTGGTTTTGACTTGCGGCCAGACGCTTCTTAATTGTGAGACCGGTTCCGTTCCGAACTGCCACCAAAAGTCCAGAGGACGGGCGACCCAGCCGACCCTTACTAGCTGCCGTGACCATGACGGAAAAACCATCGATTCCAGGTTTGTCGAGGAGCCATGTTTCTTGAAGTGTAATGATGTCGTATTCGGCGAGGTTCACTTCGCCTGGTCTGGTAAGGTGATTGAATCCTCTTGTATTCCAGGACATCATTGTGATATCAGAGCAAACTTTAGACTTTGTGTGGTGTGAAGCTGCTAAAATTGAGAGTTGCATTGTGTCTCTGGTTGGCAGGCTCACTTGTGTTGGTTGCTATTTTTTCGCTGAGGACTTTGGTGCTTTGGGCAGCCACGCTAATAATTGTTTTAAGGGAGCAAATGAGGACGAAATATTTGATGATTGTGAGGGTGACTGTGAGCTCGTCTCTTCGTTTGTAGTGGCGCTCTTGAAGTTTCTTGGGGGTTTAGGTAGGCCTTTTGAAGTATGGCTTGTGGTGCATTCTTCTCTTTCTATCGCCGATGAGGTATGGCTTTCTTTTCTTTTTGTGCCTAAGCCCTCTTTGGCTGAGTCATGTGAAGGAGCAGTCTGTTGGCTTGTAGATTTGACAGGGTCGCGAGAATTCCAGTTTTTTTTTTTTTGCAGACTGATTTTTGGCGTACTCCGCCTTCGTCGCGTGGTTATGATCCTTTTCCGCTGAGCTGGACCATTCTATGATGGTATACCCGCATTTTCGGAGGTCGCTAAAGTCGTCGCTTGAACCTCTCTTTACCGCATGCACTTTGACATGGAGGAATGCCTTGGCTCTGCGGTCTTTGTGGTAAGGTTCCACTAGCGTTAGATCTGACGTAGTCAAGTGTTTTAGGTTTTTGGAGTGTTTCAGAATTTTTAAAACCGTTCCTCTGTTTAATGTTATTGCTTCTGAATTTTGTGGGATCTGTTCGATCTTGAATATAATAGACGGAGGAAAGTTTTGCTGTGGTCTGTGGACTCGTGAAGAGAATTTTTGTCTGTTAGGACTGTTTGGCTTATTCCGTCTTCTTGAGCTGTCCGGACTTCTTCTGCTTCTTGGATTCCGGTAGTCGATGTCCCTTACTTCCGCCTCTTTGTGATGGTCTTTTGTTGAAGGTGGACGGTTTCTCATTTCTTGTGGGCCTCTCGGAATTCTAAGGGAGTTTAACTTGTGACTCTTCCTCCCGAAGTCCACTCTGTCGCCTGTGTTTTTTTGGGAGTGGGGATTTAGGCATAATGCCTTTGGTAGGCTTTTTTTGTTTTTCAAAGTGCCAGTTCTGTGGATCTGCTGCGTTCGACGGTGATGAGTGGGTAGTTAAATTCATAAAGTTATCATCTCTCAAGAAGTCTTCCATTGTAATTGGGGACTTACATGGATTTACCGGGATAGAAGTTACCGTCTGTTGAGCATCCGATGGTATAGGTCTCTGCGATGCGTTTACCTTGTGGGCTTTTGTTTTTGGCCTGACTGAAGGGCCCGTTTGGATCAACATGGGCTGTGAGTCTCTTTATGTACGGGATTCTATGTCTTTGTCGGACTGCAGCGGCGCCTTTGCTGGATCGACCCTGTTTGAGGGCGTTGATATATCTTCCCTGGTTTTTGAATGGTTCCTGGATTCATCCAATTTTGCTGGTTGGCCTTTTGGTTGTTGGTGCTGGGTACTGGGACCCCAAGCTCCTTTTTCCGTCAAGGGTACAGTGGATGTGGCCGGGAGCACAGGCAAGAGCTGGCTTTTTTTTTGTTTGTTTTGAGGAGAAGATGAGTTGGTTGAAGACGACTTGTTTTCCAGCACTTGTTGATTAGATGTCAGCTGTTGCCCAAATAGGAAGGCAGTTTCTGTTTGGTATCCTTGATCGGTTGAGTCTCTGATCGCGATGGGTCTCTGCTTTGACAGCTTTGGTGTAGAGGGCGGTCTAGAAGACATGAGCAGAATCTTGTTGAAAAGTTCAGAGTCTAACTTTTCTTTTGCTGCGATATACCCTTCCAGATAAATCAGTTTCGTGTGGGTCATTGCGAGCAAGGTTGTTTGGTCTTTTAGAGAGTCACTTATTGCCTCGTATAGCTTGCCAAACGGGGCTAAAGCGATGGTGATCGCGGACATGAGAGTTGTTATGTCTAATCGCTTGGGAGGTGATTCTTTCTGAGTTTCATCTTGATTAAGGTCTCCTAAAATGCTGTTTCTTCTTGGTGTCGCTCGGGGCGGTATCAGGGTGGGGGTCGGATTTTGCTCCCGTCTCTTCTCCCTTTCTCTCCAACTTAAATCCTTGTCAATTGGAGATAAGTTCGCTGATTGTGGAGGGAAGCTTATGGGAGAGCTTGACTGGTTTCCCGTTGCTTTGCCCTGATTAGGGGACGCTGAGAAACGATCATTTTCAGCTAGAGGGGCGCTTGCTCTCTCTGCTTGGCCCTTGTTAGGCGGAAGGGGTTGCAGCAGCGACAGTGGAGTCGGGAAAGGCAATGACAAAGGAGACAGTCTAGGTAAATTCTGAGTGTCGGTCCCCACAGTTTTACACTTTATATGGTCCGTGGACTTCTTCTGAGTTGTTGCCATTTCCGGGACTGGTGGGGTTGTTTGTGACGGAAATGTCTTATTAACCTCTCCTTCGCATGGCAAAGTAGGCGAACTATTTGTTTTATTAGGCTGGTTGAAGCCTATTAGGACTGACGTATTTTGGGTTTGAGCTGTAGAATGCTCAAAGGTAACTTCAAGTATCTCAGCGTCCGTGAGTTCTTGTAGGACATCATATTTTCTTTTCCCTTGGCTGACAAAGTATTCCTTCAGGGAATTACATAGCACTGTTTTAGACAAGGACTTCAAGGCAGATGTTTTTTTTTCTTTTTTTATTATTGTTCTGGGTGTTTTGCTGGGTGGATTTTGATTTTTTTAACACTGCTGAGTGTGTCGCCTTAAATCCAGGTCTCGATTTGCAATTATTTTTTTTCTTTGGAGGCGAGGTCGCAGAAAGCGAGGTAGAAGACTCCATGGTCTCCAGTTCTTCGATGATAATAGATGCAAGGTTGTAACAGGGTCCACGGTGAGTTTAAAAAATAGGGCTTCACAGTGGTCAAAGAGCGGAGTGGCGGATATATAAAATGTAAGATCTTTTCTGAAAATGTAAGCCACACCCCCACCCTCTTGTTCACCCGATCAAGGTGAGGAGACGAGTAACCAGGTGGAGTAGCCAGTTGTAGGGAGTGCTGGGCAGCCTTGTTGTGATGCTTGAACTAAAATGGCGCTGGTGCGCAATGCATTCTGGGAGCGTTCGGAGCCATGAAGGATATTTACTTCAAGCCGCAGTGAAAAGCTGCACACATTTTGCTGAGTGTTAGATTCACAGTGCTGAGAAAAACATGCTTTCCAAACCTGGTATGCGGTCAAGGACATTTCGGCTGGGAAAGATAACTTTGTTATGGTTTGCTACTGTTCTCGGTGGAGCGTGTTTTCAGAGAAGGGAGGCACTGCGCTTCTTGCGGGGAGCTCTCGATTGACCCAGCTGGCAACCAACGGCTGTTCCTCAACTGCGCAAGTGCATTTTCCAGAAGGTTCGAGAATTGACTCCCCTTTGTGGAGTGTGTATATATGCGGAAGCCTGGAAGTGGTCAGGTGAGACTTCAGCCGGAGAAGGACGCTTATGTCCGGCCCTCCTGTGAGCAGTGGTTCTCTCGGCTTGGCTGTTCCCGGGGTCTTCCAGCCACTTCTGGGCGAGATGAGGAATTCTATTACGCTCACGGTGATGCATTTCATTTTGAATTCTTTACTTCTTTTGTGATTTATGTCCATATTATTTTTGTGAGTTATTTCTATGTACTTCTAAGCTTTGAATAAATAGCCGTATAAGAGCTGATTATCTTCTAAGAATGCGTGTTTGTGAGTTATTGCATCTATCTATGTTCAAAGTATTTGCTCTGTAATTGCATTGGTGATTTATGTTTGTTCTGTGCACTTTGGGGAGACAAATACACTTGTAAAGCCATGTCTCAGTAGAAGCTAATACATCCACCTTGGCTTGTAAGATGAGATCAGCCACATCTACGGCATGCTTCAATAGTGAGTGGGTATTTAATAAAGAACATTTCAGTGAGTGTGAAAGAGGTAGTACCTTTGTTGTGTCATCAGTGAGGTCCGATACATTTTCAGTTAGTATTAAAGTCGTGACTTTGGTTTGGAAGTCCGAGCCGGTATTAGGGGTACTATAAGTGGGTTGGGTTTGTTGGCTATAATCTTACATTTGAAGTCCTTGTCCTCTGCCTTACTGCAAACATTGGAGAGGTCCTCTGTTTCAGTCATTAGTCGAACCCTGCGGTTTCTCTGTATAGCAGAGATTAAATCACAATGTGATCACATTTTCTAAACAGGCGGTAAGAGTCCTGAGAGAGTAGTGCATAAGCGGAGCAGAATGCGAAGAGGCTCAGAATACACTCACCAAGACACAAACTGGCTTTGAGTTGCCGGCCCTGATGCACCTGGCGACATCCAAAAGGGGGGATTACAGTGCTTCTGGGAAATGTAGTGCAGCGATTTCACGTGTCGAGTGGAATCTACTTGAGAACGTGTAAGTACTAATTCAAACAAACATACACATTGAATGCAAATTAATGGCTATGTTTCTAGCAATGATTTTAAATGATTTACAAGCTAAAAAGTATTTTTAAAACTAAGTGGTCAATCGCGGTGAAACTTAATGGAACATAAAGGTAATAGCAGCTGTCAATTTCTGGGATAAGCAAGCAAACAGGAAAGATTAGGCTGCAGGAATCAGGATTCTACACAGTAATATAAAAAACATACTAAACTCTGTATGACTCCGTGACACCCCCAGGGGGATGCCCCAGTGGAGAAGTTCAATTGCACCATCTGCTGGGCACCCTGAGGCAAAAGGAGAAGAGCAGGTAGAGTCAGCATGTGACTACCCTGACCCATGCTTACACCTGTACGTACAATGATGCCACCAGGTTTACACTGCATTACTTGATGTTTTGAAGGGACACCCGGCTGCCTCTAGACATGTATTTTTGAGTGTTTGCAGATAGAGCACACTCTGAGAACTACACCAGCTATGTGAAGCAGCTTAAACATCAGCCAGAGCAAGCCCATCAGCTCGCCCAGGGTGCTGCTTAGAAGACTGCAGAAGGCAAAAAACACTGCTACAGTGCCAAGGTCAAGATCCTTGCTCCTCTGCCTGGTGATCGCGTGTTGATCCGAAGCCTGGCAGAGAGGGGACCGGACAAGCAGGGCAATATGACCTTATCCTTGGACGTAGGTGTTGCTGGACATATATGATGTATGATGTATGATGCTGATTAGTCAATACAGGCTTGTTCTCTTATTGGATCTTGCACTCAGTTGTATTTTGTCGCCTATATTCCTTCTGTCCTAGAAGCCTGATTTACTATTGCACACCGGGTAAAGTCATACTCTGCATCCTAAAATGTGTGTTTTGTTTCTCTGATGAATATTATGAAGCTTATTTCTGAGTCCCCAGGGCATAAAAAAGGCGCACAAATTATAATGCTTTTTTAACACTGTTTTTTTAAACTTGTGTTGACAAAGTGGGAGTACGTTTCTGCATGCATTTCAGTTCTGCCTGAAAAACGTTTGGTTTTACACCAGCATGACAGTTTCCGAACCTGGTCCTGCTAGGATTAACAGATTTGTTTTCACTTCGTACAGCAAATGATGAAAATTGTGTGGAAGGGAACCAAGTGCCTCCTCCGTGTATTTTTAAAGAACATTTTGCCATATATGTTCTTAGAAATGCAGGTTGCAGAGTATGTATGATTGCTCACTGCATGCTCGCATTTTCATTGAAACTTGCCGGCAGTGGAAGCCCTACTCTGCACTCTAAAACAGTGATAGAAGTGTACCGAAACATTAGTGAAACTGTGACTCCGGTGGGGGACAGAGTAGGAAGGAAGGAGCAACGGCAACACATTTTTCAAAGGTTGCAGTCATGCTGGTTGACAGCCAATTCGGCTGAAATAGATTTCAGTTCAGCTGCAACTGATATCCGGTGGTAAAGTGGAGAAGTGTGCTTTAACTTCATAAACAAATGTTAATGGTGAAAATGGTAGCAAAAAGTAGTGGAGCTGATCACAGTAACAAATAAAAGTAGTGGAACACCGCTCCCGACCTTTCTTGCTTACTTCGACCACTGCCCTAAAACCACATTGTGGTGTCAAAGTCTCAAAAAGGTTTTGCCACAGGTGATAATGAGTTACGCTAGTACCTCTCCTTCACTTGCACCAAGAAAAGCTTCACGCTGTCCACAAAATGCACTTAAATCGCACATCGTAAGTATGCACGTTCAGAGATGCTCTGTTAAAAACCCTTTGCGTGTTCTTGCAAATAGCAGGGTGTGTCTGTGTATTTTTTAAAGTGCCTCCCATAATTACAAACAGGATGCGCTTTTAAATGTACAGACAGCATACACATTCCTTTGCAGCTGTTTGGAACAAGATCAACAGGATGTGCAATGTATCTTAGGGTTAATTCTTACCTTATACATTTTTGTATGTAACAGAAGCAACGTAAAACATTGCTAACACACTTGCCTTTCTATCCCCCAAAGAGGCATATATTTTCTTTTTTTTTAACATTTCCCAATGATGAGTCCTTTAAAGATAGCTGCAAAATGTGCTTCCAGGAACTTCTTGCCATAGATTAATTTTGGGAGTGCACGTGTAACACTAAAGTATGCAAGGGTGCTGGCCAGCATGTCATTTGCGCTGCTGCTCAAACCCTTTGAAATTATGGTGACATGCGCATTCCTCAAAGTAACACAAATAATAAAGTGCAAAATGCACATTTTTTATTTGTGTACGTTTTTGAAAATTCTGCCATGTGCCTACAAATGTTGGGTTCCCTACTTGGTGTGATGCCCCCTTATTGTATTGCAATATCCATTGTATGCTCATACACCTCACTCATGTATTATTTTCCACTCTGGAATTGAGCTCTTCTAAATGTGACATCATCATACCTGTGCCCTGCCTTGAAAGGCTACTTTCTACACTTTCCACATACAGGAACGCCTCCCATTGTGGTAGCGCATAACTTTACCGCAAACTCGCTAAAGGATATTTCATTCTGATTGTAAAAAAAAAAGTAACAGGGTCCCAGGGAGTAAAAGGGGTAGGGGGTTCCCGTGCAATGAGAGGGAGGGGTGACAAACGACCCCATATGAACAATTAAGGGAAGAGGGGCAACAGGAGAGGGCAAATAGGTGACCAAATGAAGAGCCGCCAAATAGTGACTGTTGGGGGTTGGTCGGGACCCCCAGTGCCTTCCGTAAGCCCCAGATCCCGAAGGACTCACCACGTCCTCTCGGTTCGGGCTTCCCGGTTGCTCTGACGCGGCCGGGAACGCCCTGTTTATTTATGTTGCATGCGGCGGTGTGCAATGTCACGCCCGGTCATCGGGCAGCACCACAGTGACCACCACCCCCCAGGATATTCTTATTGTCATCAGTGTTACCTATTGCCACTGCTCGTCTCCCTGATGCTCACCGATTGTTGTACTATTGCTAACCTCTCAGACTGCCTCCAGACCAGTCAGGAAAAACCGGCAAGTATGAACTCTTAGATATAATCCTGGATGAGCAATTTCTGATGAAACTTGTATGGTCAACAAATGTTTCCTGCGACGACGTGTAGCTGGCCGGGACACTAACTTTGAGGTGGTATCAGGAACATGGCTCTCTGACAGTTAAACCTCCTCAGGTGCTGCTCTACTACCTGCAGTCTCCTCAAATCATGTTAATAACGGACTGAAGAGAGCTAGAGGAGTGGCTGTCCCCTCTAGCATATGTATTTACCATCATGGAACACACTTCGTTGATGACATCATTTAATAGGCTGGTTTGAAAATGTTTACTTGACCCAACACTTCCCTAATTGTCATCACGATCTGTAGGCCCACTACTGATGCCAGTCTGTATTCATTGAATGGTGTGACTTCATGGCTTACTTGCAGACCACACCCACCAAAATCCTTATTGTGAGGGATTTTAATATAGGGCTAGACTATGCAGAAAACTCGTCTATTATCCTTCTCTTAAACCTCTGTCATCCCTTGAATATTTCCTTCTCAATTTACACTGCATCTGATATTCGATGTAATATCCTGTACGCTTATCTTACTTGGGTGGCTCTACTTTTGGCCAACATCATTGTTACTTCTTTGTCATGGCCAGAGTATGTTTTACTCACAACTAGGCTTGCCAGATCTGGAATAGATCCGTTCTTCACCAATGACAGGACAACAAGCTTCTACAAGTCAGACCCATGAGCCGTGTGGCCACAATACTCTTCACAGAACCCCTTGATGGCACAGCCATCTCCTTGGATGAGGTACTTTCCAGTGTACACTAGGGGGTCACCAGAACCCTTGACCTCTTGGCCCCACTATAGCCATAAGGAATAAACTAGCCCTCAAAAGGAACAAATGGTATGATACAGAGATAGCACTCTTGAAAAGGAAAAGAAAATAGGCCAACACATGTTTATGTGGTAAGGCTTACCCACTTGAGGACAAGCTGAATTGTCTGAGGCTTGCAAAATGCTACTACTCCACTGTAAAACTGAAGAAGTAAGACAGCCTACACAATTGCATCATGCAAGTACAAACCATGTTTGTGGAAATGTTTAAGATTTGTAAAGAACTGACTCCCTCTCCAGAAAGCACTTTTGTCTCCATAGATTTGTCGGATAATCTGTCCTCCATTTTCCAACAGCAAAGTCAGAACAACTTAACATTGCTAGAGTCCTATATTCTGCAGCCCCTCAGCATTCTTTCTACTTTTACTCCTGAAAAAACCTTTGCAACTTTTAACCTCTTAATGTACTTGAACATCGTCAAAACGTTCTAAAAAATAAAAGCTTAATCTGAGCAGTTTCACTCTCGCCTACCACAATCATAGAGAATATAGAGCACCTTGCACCCAACTTGGCAACACTAGTTAAAAGTTGCATCAACTCTGGCTGCTTCCCTCAGGCCTTAAAGAAAACATACACCACTTCCTCCTGAAGAAGCCATCAGAAGACCCAGCAATCCATCCAACTGTTGTTCAATAGCCAACACCTCCTTCTTAGGGATGTTGTGGAGAAAATGTCCGTTTAGCAGCTGTTGTGCTACAGTGAGTCTTACAACTTGTCATATGACCAAAAATTTGTTTTTTTTCGCCAAAAAGGTTGACTGAATCTGCCTTGTTATTTCTGAAGGATGATTTGCTACAATCACTGGACAACGATACCTAGTGATTTGCATTCTCCTTTGCCTTGCAGCAGCATTCAACATTGTGATCCAGACCACCCTTCTCAAACGATTAAGCATCATTTGCATCAACATCACTCTTGGTTGATTGCCTCCTTCCTCCAAGACATGGAGCTGCAAGTGATGTCTGGATATTTGCTTCCAATGCTGAAATTATTAAACTCTGGTGCAATCCACGGCTCTTCCCTCTTGCCCGGGCTTTTCAGCGCCTACCACAGGCTGCTTACACTAAGATTGCTTTCACACTGGGAAATCCCACCCAAGATCTATCTGCCTGCTTCTCCAGCATTAATGACTGGATGATTTACAATAGCTTGGACTGTAACACATCCAAAACAGAGATTATTTAACTTAGCTCATCCATTGCTCCTTCCCCATCTTTAACCTGGCCGACCACCATAGGCACTGCCTTCTGTGATGAAGTCCCTTGCTGAATTGACGGTCACTTATGCCCCACCTTGGTTGGAGACTGTCTCATGAGGGATCCTAGGGACATTGGGCCTCATTACAGTTTTGCCGGTCCAGAAAAATTGGTGTTAAAATTGCTGGTAATTCCAGCACTGCCAATTTTTCTGAACCGCCAAAACAATGCCACAAGTTTGCCAGTGGGGGAACTGACTTACCTCCAGCCCTGAGCTGCTGGTAAATCAGGACCCCACCGGCAAAACAATGCCACAATTACCGGTAATTGTGGCAATCCCCTCTGGCGTTTCCACCACCTGGAATGTGCCGGTAATACCAGGATATATGGCAGCAGAAATGGTAGGGGCAGTTTTCTGTTTTGCCACCGGAATTACAGGTGGGATACTGGCATATTTGTAATGAGCCCCACTGTCTCAAAAGGCAGCACATGTTGTTTATTGGTGGCACTGGAGGCAAATTAGACTGGTGCCACAAGATTTTCTCTGTCATTAAATGACAGCATTTCCTCCCTTCAGGTAACCCATACAAACATTGAGGGTATAATCCATCGTCCCCATTTTGAATTTGCATATGTGAGTATGAGGGGGAGCTCACATAAACCACAGCAGTGATTGAATATTTCTCTGGGAATCCAAGTGATTTGACCGAATGTCAAATTATCGAAAATGAAATGACGGAAAACAAAGTGTTCGAATGACCAAAAGTTCGAACACTTTGTTTTCGGTCATTTCAGGCCCGATAATTTGAAAAAACACACATTCACACACACACACACACACACACACACACACACACACACACACACACACACACACACACACACACACACCCACACCCATAACAACCCCCCACCCACACCCTCAGCACACCCCCACCCACACCACCAACATAAACAAACCCCACTTACCTTGTCTTCACGCTGGGTTCCTGCAGCGCCGGTTCCCTTTCACTTCTGTGAAAGGGAACCGGCGCTGCAGGGTCCTTTTTTTTTTTAACACGGAAGGCTGCGGGGGTGTCCCCCGCAGCCCCCGCTCACTATACCATAAAGTATAGTGAGCGGGGCAATGCGGGGGACACCCCCGCAGCCCCCGTTTTTTTTCCAATGCTACCACCAAAGGATCGAACTTTTGGTGTTCGATCCTTTGGTGGTAGCATTTTTAGAATATTTGGTCGTTTCGACCATTTGTTTTCGGTCAAATAGACCTAAACCTTTCTCTGGCACCTGCTTGGAACCTTGTTAAATTCAAGGCGGCAAAATGAACTTTTATGAGCCACTCGCTCTGCAAGTCAGCACATTCATCAGGGGCTTGTTGAGTTTCTCTACACCAACTGCACAGCGGTGGCGCACAAACATCAAGTGTTTTTGTCAGCTTTGCGCGGCCTTCACACGGCGAGAACACCCGATAAAGCTGTGCGAAATTCAAAAGTGCTTCTGCCCAATTTAGCTCAAGCAGACAGTTCTGCGGACCAGGACCACACACTCCCAAGTTACTGCAGGCAGGTGCCATACCAAAGAGGGGAATGAATGACAAAATGTTGGATAGGCCCTATGACACCTTGGCCCATCCTCTCATAGCTCAGCCAAGTGAGGCAATTAGGCACAGCTAATCACTGCCCCTCAACTATGTACCCCTAGGGGTGCAATACCTCACACAGAACTCAACACTAGTGGAGAAGTGAGAGGACTATGACATGTCAAGTCTTCCGTCAATCAGCATGGACGTTCGGAGACAGGAGGTCATATCTTGCAGGCAGGACCTTGGAATGAAGAGCATGTTTGGAGCCAGATGGTGGACAGAACACTGAAAGCATAAGCAGCTCCTGAAGCTGTCCAATAAACTAGAGCCTAAGAGCTGAAGGAGAGACCTGACAGAGTGAAGAAGCAATCAAGCCAACTTGACATCTGAGGCAAGTGGGGTGAGAGTGGTCGTCAAGCATGGTGGCCATCAGGAGGTGGTAGGAGTATATCAGTAGGGGGCATGTTAAAATCAAACAGTTACAGGAGATTTTCAGGAAGAACACAAAGGTAGCTTTAAGGACTTGAGGGAGGGTGATTATAATGTGGTAGATGGTGTACTTCAGGTCGGGATAGGTGAAAATCAGGAGGTGGAGAACAGTTGAAGAGACAAGCTGAGAGTATCAGCAGTTGGAAGTGCAGATTAAGAGTTTTCTGATGAGGGGGACAAGGATCTCATTTTCCTAGAACTAGGGGATTTAGAGCTGAAAGCTGGCCATCGACCAAAGGAGGAGGGGCCCAACGGAACAAAGAATGAGGCATCGACCCAAGAATGTTCAGGGTATTATTCTGGCATGAGCAAGCATTCACATGGATGAAGTAAATGGGGCATAAAGAGGCTAAGAAGGACATGCAAGAGAGACAGGGGCAGTCGATAAAGGGCAGACATGGAAACAGCATGTATTAGAAGATTGAGAAAAGGGTTTAACGCAAAACCTGATCAGAGAGGTTTCATGCACCATAAGGGAAGATGAGTGAGTGGTGTCATACAGATAGGGGAAGCCTCAGGCCAGGCCTACTGGTTTGTTACAGCCGAGTAAAAGTTAGGATGTGTTCAATTAACCACCCTCTTAACTTAAATTAACTTAACTCTTAACTCGCTCTGGTCCTGTTTCATAAGTGCTGAACATCTGCTATTGCCTCTTTGGTGCATTTGCCAAGAAAAATGCACTGTAGAGACCACGCCCACTTGGCTCATAAGGAAAATATACTTGAGCTACTCCAGGGCTCAAATGGGAATGGGGAATGGTTTGTTCAATGCGGACTCACCGGTCCCGCCAGGGTCGGACTACACCAGTAAGTCCCCATTGAACAACACCGGTGCCGGACCCATTATTGGTGGCAGTCATGGCGCACATAGCGCCATGACTACCACCAATCTCGTAATGCGGCCCCATGTGCTCTAAAGGCTGCTCTTGTTTTTCAAATGATATATTTTACGCCTATCATTGCTACATTGTCCTGTTGCACAGCCCACAACCAGCACCTTCATCTTTGAGCCGTTCAACCTGAGCTAGTCTGCGGCCATCCAACTTCCCAAAGCCTCCAAGCAACCCCTAAGCCATGCAGCCGTATTTGGCTGAGCCAGGTCAGGCCGCAGAATGATTTGGGTATCGTTGGCATAGAGTAGCACATGAAGCAATGGACCTCCAGGTTGAGATCATCAGCAGGTTCTGATCTCTGCTCCTTCTCCCACTTCTTGGTGTTATTGTAGGCTGCTTTGTGAGCCCCTAGACCTTTCCCTCACTTGATGGTGGAACTCAGATGCAATGGCTCATTCATAAAAATGTCCAGCCTTGGCAGCGGCTTTGCCGCTAAATAAAAGAAACATACAGCATATTAATTTCCTGGGATCTCAAAAATGGGATAAATGCACCAATACAGTATTAACCACTTCCAATGCCATTAGAGAATGAGACACTTATAATGGGAATCGATGCAATGGATATAGCATAAGAGACATCTCTCTTGCCCCAAACTACACATTTTCAAACACTTCTAATGCTAATTGATAATGAATGAGACTTTGTAATCAGAAGGGCTTTAATTGGCTATAATCAATGGGACACAACAGACAGTACTCTAGCCTCATACCGTTTCAAACCCTTCCAATGACAATAACAATGGGAAAAATATAGTTCACAATTACAAAGAGCAGAAACCTAGCTGTGGTGCTACAGCTGACCTTGTTCTTCACTTTAGGTGCTTGCATCCTCTTAGCCTTTGAGTGTCACATTCTCCCAGGCCTTCTGAGATCTCTGCCATTTTATGGCAGGCAACTGTCTTTCCATAGCTGCAAGCTTTTATTGTGACATGTCCACAGCTTGTTGTTGAACTTGTGTGTCTCCATCTAGACATTGGGGCTGCTGGATCAGATCAGTTCTTAGCAATTACTGTTCGAACCGGCAGAAAATGTGTACTTGCCGCTTTCTCCCTTTGACTTAAGCCCTGCGAAAGCCATTACCACACTGGCAGACGTTCCATCTTGCAAATGCCTTAAAGGCGAAGTGCGCTCAAAAATGTTATTGTCCCAAAACATGGGCAATAATCCAAAATGTATATAAAACATATTTTTAAAGAAAGTTCCTATGTAAGATTTTGAGCAAATGAGGCTCACAGTGTTTACATGGGGGCATTCATTTTGTGATTTGAAGGTGTATCCTCTGTGCATGTTAAGATCTGCTCTGGCAGCAATAATCAAGCAGCAAAAACCCCCTACTGGGAGTTTTTGCTTACTGCAGCCAGTGCAGAGCTTATCATGGAGAGGAGGCTGCCTTCACTTTCATTCTGCGCTTTCTGTGCTCCCCATGCCCAGGGAAGAACAGAAAATGTAAAATGAAAGGCAGAGCAATTATAAATACTTCGCCGGCTGCCGGCTGAGTTTTCATAATTGCTGTAACTTTCTTTTCTAGTTTCCTGTGCTCAGTAAACTAGAAAAGAAAGTCAGAGCAATTATGAATACTCTGCCAGATGCCGGCGAAGCATTCATAATTGCCTGGACTTGCCTACAAGAAAAGGCGCAGCAATTACAAATACAATGTTGTTGTATTTATGATTGCCGGGCTTAGAAAACCACAGAAATCATAAATACAGCAACGTTGTAATCATGATTGGAGTGACTTTCACTTTGAGTCTCCCGGGTTCACCCGGCACGGTGGAGCTCGGGAGACTCAACGCGGAAGCCACCGCAATCATAAATACAATGTGGTTGTATTTATATATGCTGTGGTTTTCTTTTTAAGTTTCCTGGGCTCCCCCCCGGGCCGAGGAGCCCAGCAAACTTAAAACTTAAAAAGAAAAACAAGGAAATCATAAATACAACAGCGTTGTGTTTATGATTGTGGTGGCTTTCGCTTTGAATCTCCTGGCCTCCCTGGCCCGGGGAGACAGTGAAACTTAGAAAGAAAACCATGGTAATCATAAATACAACGCGGTTGTATTTATAATTGCTGTGGATTTCTTTTTAAGTTTCCTGAGCTCCCCCAAGCTAGTTGTGTTTATGAATGCTGTGGTTTTCATAAACAATACAACAATGTTGTATTTATAAATGCCAGTATTTTTGCTTTGTCACTCCCGGCTCCACCAGGTCGGGGGAGCTCGGGAGACTCAAAGCAAAAGCCACAGCAATCATAAATACAACAACATGATTAGATCTACATTCAAAAATCTAAAGCACCTACCAGCACACAGGATCCTGACTGCATACTCTGCTCTCCGGCAATAATGAAGCAAAAGCCATCTACTGGTAGCTTTTGTTTATTACAGCTGGCTGGCTTTTGCTTCATTAGCGCCATGAGGGCAGAGCATAACATAAGCACAGGAGGCTCATCCATTTCACAAAATGGATGCCTCCTAGTGCTTGAAATGTTTGAGTTTGAGCCTCATTTGCTCAAAAATGTACATGGGAACTTAGTTTAAAAATATGTTGTATATATATATATATATATATTTGATTATGGGCCATCTTTTGAGCCAATAAGAATTTTGAGTGAACTTCCCCTTTAAGGATCTCCCTTCTTACCTGACATTATAGCAACGGCACAAGAACCGATGCATGTCGACTGAACGCATTGCACCCTTTTGCCATTAGTTTATTTCCTCGCAAAAATGCACCACCCTTTGATGTGTCAGTAACGTTGTGAAGTTACACAAAGCTTCACTTGATGCCTTCCTTCACTAGTTCGCATCTCGAGGATGGGGACGTATCTGTGCTATCTACATGCAGGGTTGTACAGTGTTTACAGAAGGGGGAAATATCCCAAACTGGGGAAAGGCAGCCATCAACCATTAATCTGTCAACATGCAACTTCTTTCCCATGCCACTAATGTACCCACGCATTGTGTTAAACTGGAGTCGGGCATGTAAGCCAGCATGCTCCCAGTAGCATGCATTGTTTGAGAACTGGAAAACTCCCCATAGTGCTTTTCTGGTTTGCCGTGACTCAATGACACATTCCACAAATCGGCTAAGTGGTGACCTGTCACGTAAAGCATTAAGCTGCAATGATGAATATCCCCACTATGAAGGATTCCTCCTCAATGCAGCATGCAAAGCACAACTGCTCCCCACCACTCCTTCCACCCACCCCAGAATAGCGGTGCTGGATATTGGCAGGGAGCATGTTCACTTTCTTCTCCACATTTCTCAACATCAGCCACTGAGCCTTTAAATCTTCTGGGGCCCCAAAATAAGTGCCACTGAGTTAGGAATTAACGATGAACACTGACTGTGCTCCCATAGCTAATCCTGTGTCTAATGGCCTTCAGAGAAATGAGCAAGATTGAATATTCATAAGATGCAGGTGTTCTGACAATGTAAACAATGAACAATTCTGTTTTACGCCACTCTGTAAAACAAGTACCATAAAGCCAACCGTTTCTGTTTGTGTGAAAGAATGGGATAGGCATTTGCCATGCATTGCCATAATGGTACCCAGACATACATACCCTGCCTCTTCCTTCCTGCTCTTAACTCTTAGATGAAGGGCGTCTCTCGCCCGGGCATCCAAAGTGAGGGGCTATTGCCGTTTGGACCTGTTTGGACCAGGAGGATCCAGGGTCCGACCCCCTGCTAAGACAGCAGGTAAGCATGCACCAACATGTGTTTACACACTCTGTCCCAACATGCCATCCCCACCCTCTCTGGTCCCCCCCATGTTGTTCCCTTGTGCACCCCCCCTTCCTGCACACAGGAATCTGTTCTGATACATTCTGGTTTCACCATCACCGTCTTGTGGCCAATGCTGGATTTTACTTTTATGGACTTCATTAATTCACGGTGCATCACCCTTCTCATCTCTCATGCTGGACTTACTTTGCATCTTGTACTTGTGGTGGACCTGAATCATGCTGTTCCATCTTCATGTTGTATCCTGGCTTGCAACATTATGTGTTACTACTGACTTCTGCAATTGTATTCGCTATCCTCTCTTGTTTCTCCACTCTTCTTGACTGCTTACTCTCTGTTCTCTCCTCCCCCCCTCCTCTCTCCCTTTTCCTATCTCCTCCCCTCCTCCAATTACTTTCTTCTATGCACTTACTCTATCATAATTGTCCCTGGACCTACTATGATAGCAACCTCATCTGTCGCTCCCCTATCCCCTTACTGTTGCCATCCCTCCCTCCAGCACTATCGGAAATGTTGTCAGGCCTAGTACGATAGTCACTTGTTTTGTTCCTCACCTCGCTTTCTGCATCCCTCTCCCTCACCTTTTGTTTTCCTCCGGCTCTACCAGAAATGTCGTCAGGCCTAGTACGGTAGTCGCCTGTCTGTTACCATTTCCTTCCCACTCTCCCCCTCCCTTAGCACTTGCACTATCTTAAATGTCATCAGGCCGAGTATGATACTACATTTCACATCCTAACTGTTCATGGCCTGTAAGAATGTCGTTGTATTTTCCCTTGTTCCCTTCCTTGCCTTGAAGCACTTTGAAACACATTGTGTATGGGCGCTATATAAATAAACTATCATATCATATCATAAGAGCTGGCACATGGTTTGAATACTTGTGCATATGATTGCAGTTGCTGGCAAATACCTATATAATATATGTTTTTAAAAGGAACTCAGTGCAAGGAACAGATGCATGTACACACATACTGCTAATACATCAAGTGTCTGAAGGCACACTTGGTTAAGACATTTTGCTTGCAGAAGCTGTTCTGCAGCTGAAATGTAACTGTTACCCTTCAGAATACTGCTTAGAAATATCAAGGGCATCACCTGAATAGCACAGAGATAGATCAAAGCGATCCTGGTGGGGTATGGAGAAGTTTGGCAGGGAGTAGCAGTTGCTGTGTGGGAATGCCCACTGGGTTTAGCATGGACATGTATGGATACAAAATTAAAACAACACCCATAGGTTGTGTATCCCTCCTCCCTCCCCATCTCTTGCCTATCTTCACTTTCCATGCCGATACTTTTGGCTTGAGCCACCACCTAATAGCCAAAATTAACAACATTAAAATATTAAGGTGCAACTGAAAAATAATGTGTGAAGTAACTGAACTAATGTAGCCCAAGAACCAGAAGCCCTTGGTTTAACTTGAAGATTATCTGGGTTCTCAAGACAATCTTCTGCACCAGTTGTATTCATTTAAGACAAGTAAGAGCAGTAAATCAAGCTAAAGTACGGTCTCCTGTCACAAGGACCATGGATGAAAATAGGAGTGGCCATGCAGACTAGGACTGTGATAAGAGTGTGCCCATACTCCCTTATATTCCCAGAGACGAGAGTACATTCCAAGACCAAGTTCAAAAGCAATGGTCATGGCAGAAGGCATGGGCGTTGAGAGATGTCAGGCTAATTGGGTGGGAAAGCAAAGTCATGTTCCCTCCCAGCACCTGTGTGTAAGCTCATGTGCTGCTAAGGAGCCGATTGTTCCAGACATGGCACAAGTGTGCCAACCAATTGTAGAGGGCCATATAACTTAGGGCCATATAGTTTGGGAACCAATGGTGTACCGTGTATCTAATAAGTGTTGCGGATGACTTGCACTAGAGGCAGACTTAAGTTGTCCACCTGATAGCAGCGGTCCTAACACAACCTGCCCCATATAGAAAGTATACTTAGATGTTCCCCTTGAACCAACCACAATCCCGCATAGGTTTTTCTTATTTGCCACATAGTATGAGATCACATATGAAGGATTTTTTGTACATAAATGTGTTTTTATGTAAAATGTATTGAGAGCGCGAGCAAACGTCCGCTGAAGTCCGTTGTACCTCCCTGTTTTAGACAATTGATATTAAAACAGTGATATTGGACTTTGCCAAGTTCTTGAGTCGGGCAGATTATTTGGTGTAAGAGTTAGTCTGCATCCCATCCTTTGCATGACGTGTTACTGATGAAGGACCTTATGTTGACGGTTTAGCAGTGTATGATGTGACCCATCAACATGTTAACTCCAGTATTTTGGACGATCAGACATACTTCCCCATTTAGCCGGAAGATCCCATGATTTCCTGTGGAGAGTGGCCGAATAGAAACCTTGCAAGAAAAATGAGAAGGTGGGCAGGGTCTCTCTTTTGACAAACTCCCTACCTGGTTTCCACAGGTCGCTTTGCGGGCGGCAGGTGAAAGTGGTCGGTTGGAGGAGGAGATGATACTGAAGGCCTTAAAGGTGAGATGATTGAGGGGAATGGCAAATTAAGGGGACGGGAATGTGGTGATTTTAAAGTAACGGGAAATATTGTTTGAAGAGATAGAGATAGCGCCTAACGAATCCTGGCTCAAGGGAGTTTTCAGAAGAAATTGTCTCATACTCCAGACAGAGTCACTATGCGACATATGAACAGGTTCATACGTAGATGATTTAAATCCTGGTACAGGATATTGATTAGAGGCAAAAGAGGAAATAATGGTGATCAAGAGAGATTGCTAGCATATGTGTAAGATCAACTAGTTTGTCTTGTTTGTCAGTTGAAGTAGAAATATTGAGGAGGCAGTAGAAGCTGTGAAATTATTGTTGAGAAGAATTGTGAAGATACAAGTAGATACCTTAGTGGAGAAATTGGTACCAATCTAGAGACAGAGATAATTGAAAAAGGTAGAGGCTTGAGTGGAGATTGTTGGAGCATGCTCATATATATTATTTTAAAAGTATTGAAAAGTAGTGAAAGCCATTTTATAAAATCTGGTAAGTATTGACAGTCAATTGAGATTCGTCACAATGAGAGGTATCACTCCCCTGATGCACTTATGTAATACACTGCCAAAGCACATGCCCAAGCTCAAACAGTATAGTGCAGAATGGATGAAAGGCATGGCAGATAAGATGTTCATGCCAAGGGGGATCACTGTCAAAAGCGGTATTTGAACAGATGACCACATAATCGCATGCTGTGTACACGGGGGAGAAATTAAAGAAAAGATTAGCTATTTTGCAGCTTTGGAAGCTATACCTGCAGCGAAAGGCGTTTATATAGACGATGAAGGGTTGTATCAATTAAGGGAACTAAAGGCGGCAGCAGGGTGTAGTAATCCGTTATACGAACCGCCCGCTTACAGCAGTGACGATAGTGCAGGGAAAATAAGAGGAAAGAGGAGATCTTTAGCATCATACAAGACAAGGAAGAGAAGAGTGAGCGATCGAATGTGTCAACAGAAATAGAAAGAGAGATTAAGAGATGGCATGGAGAAAAGGGTCAAATTGATGAGATAACGCTCGTGCAGACCGAATGGATAGGAGGAAAGATATTACTCAAGCTAGATGGGAAAAGCATTGAGGAAGTTAGGCAAAAAGAAGACAAAGATGAACAGGAGATGAAAGACAGGGAACGTGAAAAAAGATTGAAGGAAGACGAATACGAAGAAAGAGCGGACAACGGCGAGAACAGATGTAGCAGGAGGAGCAACAAAAGAAGGAAGAAAGGGCAGAGAGGCAAAGAAAGTGACATTAGGCAGAGAGCAATGGAACATAAGGATAGAAGAGAAAGGAAGAGAGAAGAGGAGGAAGTGCAGAAATTAACAGACAAAAGAATACAGAGATGAAGAGAAGAGGAAGAAAGAAGAGCAGGAGTAAGGAGAGAAGGAGTAAGAAGAGTAGAGAATCAGAAGAGAAGCGAGAAACTGAAGAGAACTAGATGAAGAGTTACAATGAAGAAGGAGACAGCAGGAATTTGATATAAGCCTTGTTCATAAGGAACCGGTATAGCCCAGTCCAGCAATACAATAGGACAGAATAGAAGAGTTTCCTCCGTTAAAGGGAGCGATGTCAGGGGCATTTAAAGTAATGTTAGAAGAAGGCTTTCATATAGGAAGTATCGGAGACAGGATCAATAAGGCCTATCAAGAATTAAAGGAAGGTTGTAAATCTGGAGGCTGAGGGAAGAGAGAGTAATCCCCAGCATTTCAATCACAGAGTGAAGAGGAAAATCCTTTCAGCCTTGAGCATAGAGCCTTATCCTTGAGCAGACTGACCTTAGATACAGGTTTAGGGATGAGAGTCTCACTAGTTGGGGACTAGATATGTCAGACGAGGAGAGAGAATCCTTCCTTGGGGAAGAGGAATGTGTTACTGAGGAAAGCCTGCAGACAGACAGGGAAGTAAGATGGTCTGATCTAGAGCAACCTAAGGATAGGATGCCAGATCCCATAGCATATCCAGAGCATTCCAGAGAACGATCCTATAGTGAAAGGGGAGAATCACTGCCATATGTGAGCAGGTTAATATTGTTACCAGCGAGGAGATGGTCAGGGTTGATCGTCCCTGGCATGGATAGACAGACGATGGGAGCCGACTGTGGGTTAGGGTTTACACAGCTTCCCTTATTGGAAAAAGGGGGAGCGAGACTACAGTATATTTCATGGCCACAGATGGACAAGGATAATGTAAGGTGCAAGCTCCTGAGCTTGACATCGGGCCCGGGGAAATGGATATATGAGTTAGAAAAAATGACAGGAGGAAATACATTGGCCATAGGGGACATTAAGTAGCCATTATTGGGGAGAGAGCTGATGACATATGAAGGAGAGCAGTGTATGTGAGTGTGACAGCACAAAAAACAGCGCACAACGGAGCGCCATTTAATAATTGCAGAGCAGATGTGTGGAGGGCTCTCAGGGTGCAGTATCCTGACACATCAGATATGGGTGCCATTATGAAACGTAAGATGAAGACCCTTTTGCTTACATTCAGGATATTCAAGAGCGGTGGCAACTTGAAATGAAGGAGCCGTTGGAAAAAACAATGGCATTATTTTACCACATTTTATGTCAAGGGTTGCCCGAGCCAGTACAGAGACAGATGAAGAAATAGGTGGGAATGGAAGTCAAGCCATGGGGTGAGATACAGTTGACAATAGTTCATCATACTCGGCTGTTGCAGGAGAAAAACAAGAAGAAAGATGAGGTTTGGAAAACGAGGAAGCCAAATTAGTTCAGAAGAAATTGTAAAAATATGCCATATAATGGGCGGTATTGATAAGTGGAGAAGGATTGGGGATGCATCAAACAGTGGGTGCATCACAGGTGAATAATCAGCGCCCGATGGACCAAGGAGGAAATTGGTTCATGCCACGAGGCCGAGGTATGGGTTATAGAGGAAGGGGTGGATTCCAAAACAATCAAGGTGGGTTCCAAAATGCACAAAATGACAATCAGAATGTGCAGGGAGGATTTAACCAAGGAGGACTTGTTAGACGAATGCCTCCTGTATGTTGGACTTGTGGGATGACAGGGCACATTGCGCGCATGTGTGGGAGCCAAGGGAATGCACAGAATGAACAATTTACAAGAGGGGGTGGCTTAACTCCACCATACAGCACACAAACCAGGGAAGGGTTTGTCCAAGATCGGACAGTTTATCAAACGCAAGAGCCGCAAATGCAACAGACACCACAACCACAGCAAGTGCAAATAATTCCGACCGCAAGGGCTGTCACAACACGCCCCCATGCAGACACAGCAGTATGCAAATACAGGACAATTATTGACACCTAAAATAGGACGTGCCATTGTAGTGGGAGGGAATACTTTCACAGGTACAGGGGGTATGCATGTAACCATAATAGGACAGCACACTGGGTGACTTGATGTGTTCAGTACTATCTGTGACACCAGACCCCCAAGAGGAACCAAAGGTCAGTGTGACAATAGGAGGCAAATCGTTTTCTTTTTTAGTAGACACTGGAGCTACTTGTTCATGTGTACAAGAGGGAAAATATCCAATGTCGGTTATTTCCATGAATGCTCAAGAGTTCTCTGGATCTACGAGTCGAGTTTCTTTTACTGATGAATTACCAGTCTCAATAGGAGAGTGTGATATGGCTGTTCCACTGTTGTATTCTCGACAGACAACAGTTAACATTTTGGGAAGAGATTTAATGACAAAACTTAATATGACAATTTAATTTACTGATTAAGGCATAGTGTGTTCCACTCCTATAATACACTACATGAATGTGAGTGAACTTACACTGGCATTCACAGGGCAAGTGGCTCTGCGAGGCGTTCCAGTAAAGCCAGAGGTTTTCCTTTATGGGGTGAGCATTCTATTAACATTGTTACCGGGCTTAGTCGGGAAGACTGTGAGGATACCTGGCAAATTCTTGTTCAGACCACAGATATCTATGGACGAAGAGGGGTGACAGACTATCCCTCTAGAATTAGAAGCAGCCATAGTACGAAGGGAAATGGCAATGCTCGAAGGTGTAGACGATGAGGGTAGACCATGGAGAACAGTAATAGCTATTGAAGAAGGGTGCATGTTGACTGACATTACTGACAATTACATTTTTACAGATGACCCAACAGACGATGAAGTAGTGTTCATGGATTAGAATAGAGAAGAGGGAAATCCCACAGCGAATGGCAATACTGTGCTAGTGTCCAGCGTTTCTTGGACTTGGAGGAGGACTTGGAAAAGGTGGCCAGTGTCCTATGGACCACAGGTCCCTATGACGTAGGTCTGTTACAAGGGATAGAGGAAGTCAAAATAAAGCTGAAGCCATGGGCAATTTTACCTCATGCAAGACAGTACCCCATGACTCGAGAAGCCGATGGGGTATATTTAAGACCATTTGAGCACTGATGGAACAAGGCATTTTGGTACCATCAAAATCATTGTGCAATATCGCGGTGTATCCTATCACAAAATCGAAGGGAAGGTCGTGGAGATTCATACAATATATGAGAGCGAATAACCAGATTGTAAATGCAGAGTTTCCTTTAGTTCCAAACCCAGCGATGATACTATGCAGTATCCCAGTGGAAGCTTGATATTGCACAGTGATTGATTTGAAAATGCATTTTTCTCAATCCCGTTGGACAAGGACCCACAAGACTTGACTTCATTTACATTTCGCCAAACTCGACTGGACTTAGGCAATGTTGATTTGAAAAGTGCAGTGATACAGTACGTAGATGACATTTTTATTTGTAGCACCACAGAAGATGAGCGCAGACAAGACTCAATTCAGTTGATGACTATCCTAGCAGACAAGGGATATAAGGTAGATAAAGAAACATTGCAGTATTGCCAAGAAGAGGTGTTATACATAGGACAATTGATTTCACATGAAAGAAAAAAGGTGTCACCTGAAAAGGTTGAAAGGGCTGAGGTGATTATGAAGACTGTAAAATCACACACAGTAAAACAGATGCAACCGTTTTTGGGACTATGTAATTATGTTACAGCCTCGGTGTTTGACTATAGTTCATACACAAGACCCCTTTTGCAAGCTTAAAAAAGGCACACATGGATAAGATTACAATAGAATGGACTGAGGAGATGGAGGAAGGATTTGAGGAGTTGAAAAAAGCTATTTGTACAGCTCCTGTTTTGGGAATTCCCAATTATACTGAGGAATTTTATTTATTCTCACACACAAATGGGACAGTCATGACTGCAGTACTTACACAGAGGACCACATTGGGGTATAAACCATTAGCATATTACAGTGGGATTTTGGACCCAGTTATGAAAGGACATTTTCCTTGTGAACATTCATTATTAGTTGCAGCATTCACAATGGACAGGTCTACAAGCATTGTGATGGGCTGCTCTATGACCCTCTTTGTGGAACATGCTCTGTTTGCCATTTTAGATAAATCTAAGTGTACATTGACATCACAGAGTGCTTCTGCCTATGAAGTTATGATTTCAAACCCAACAATCAAAAATGTCAGGTATAAAATAGTGTATCCTGCCATGTTTATAGCCTAGCCAGTGGCAGGGGGTGACTATGTGCATGATGGTGCAAATTACATTGAATTGTATGATGATATACCTTGTATAAAAGAAAATGCTTTGCCAGGAGGGGAAATTCTCTTTGTTGATGGTTCTTCGAAAATTGATCAAACTAGTTGACAAAGGCATTCTGGCACAGCTGTAGTGAGGCATAGAGCAAATGGCGAATTTGATGTGATGGCAAGTGCCAGATTACTGTCTCACTTTTCGGTGCAAGAAGCCGAATTGGTAGCACTTATTGAAAGTGACGGTGTACAGTGACTCGCCTATGTGACATCAACCGTACACACAGGGCTAGCCCATTGGAAAAGGAAGGGCTACCTCCATGCGGATGACAATCGAGTGCAGCACACATCCTTATTGGACAGGCTCATTAAAGCACTACAACTCCCAGTAGCCATCAAGGCCGTTAAGTGCGCAGCTCACACTAAGAGAACAGACTTTATTTCTTGTGGGAACAAAGCGACAGAAGTCGAAGCCAAAAGGGTTGCATATTCTCCAGGTATTTCAAGTTTTGATATGCCAAATGTCAAAGTGAAATTAGTCACTTTTATGGTGATGCATGAAGTGTTTAATACATTACTGATGACCCAATTAATTAAGATTTAAGGAAGTGCACTGCAGGAAGAGCAGGAATTATGGAAGTGAAAGGGGTGTTCTTTATCCCCCACAGAAACATTATGGTGACAGGATAGCACTGGGAAACTGGTGATGCCAGTAGCATTGTTAAAGGGAGCACTTGAACAGCTGCACTACCCTGTGCATGTAACTAGGGAAAGTCTTGCTGCAACGATTGCAGAAGACTGATTTATTCCAAATGTGTTAGAACATGTTGCATTTTATGTAATAAACTGCATCATGTGTCAAAAGTTTACCGCTGGGCATACACTGTGAATGATTAGAGGAGTAATTCCTCAACCGAATGGTCCTTTAGAGCATTCATATATTGATTATGTGTATAGTGGATACAGGAATATGATAGTGGTGGTGTGTCCCTTCTCTAGGTGGATCGAGGCAGGCCTGTGTACACTTCCTGATGCCACTTGTGCAGCAAAAGTTTAGTGCATGAAGTCTTCTCGAGATGGGGTGTGTGTGAAGTGTGTGTGAAGTGCTGAGATCCGATAATGGGCCACATTTTGTCAATGAAGTGTTCGAACAAATAGAACTATTTCTAAGTATTAAGCACACACTTTCTTCTGCTTATCATCTGCAAGTGAACAGGATATGTGAGAAACTCCTTAAAGAAAGGATAGCCAAGATAAAACTGACATTGAAAAAGGGACAGCTACATTGCCTGCCTTAGCTTTGAATACCCTGCGGAATGATAATGCTTCTTACACCTCCAACGAGGAGTAGAAGTGATGCCCAGAGCATAGCAAAAATGTTAGGAAATTAGTTACGTGAATATTTGACATGAATACCCTCTAGCATCTCTCTCATTTCAGATCAACTCAAGCACCAGTGGGGTCAGTCTCAGAACACAGATGAAGACCATTCAGCAACCGGATCATCTGAACTATTATCCACACCCAAATTATTTGTTGTGTCTTAATTAGAGATTATACCCGTAAGTGGTACGAGCCACGTTTCAATGGCCCATTCATTGTTGAAAATATAAACCCCTCAGGAGTAAAGGTCCAAGGCAGGAGAGCTTGGCTTCATTTAACACGAAACCGTACCGCAGCGAGAATGTTCCTCCCACCATTGCCAATTCAGAAGCAAGACAACAAGAAGAATTTCAGCATGTGCAGACTCGATCGATGAAAAAGAAGAACAAACGAAAAATCAACTAGCTGATGAATGCATATTTGCATTTGGACTGTGACTCACCTTGGACACTTCTTATGTATATTATAGTAGGCATGCTAATCTTTGCTGAGAGTCACAGGAATCTTTTGAAAATCTACTCTAGAAAAATATTGATGTATCGTGAATATGCCTGATCTGGATTTCGAGTTCGAAGATTGGAAACAAGAGCAATACCCTGACTCGTTTCTCACTGCATACTTACAGACGAGGATGTCCACAGACTTATACTTGCTGTTGTTTTATTTATATTTCAAGCTTATCCTACTCTTGTCAGAAGAGACGTTGATATTCACACTTTTTTACAGGATCCTAAGAATGGTCTTGTGATCAGAAGATTTCTCGACAGGAGTAAAAGTGTTTTTTCTTCCTTAAATGATTACAGTAGAAATGAGGCATGTTGAAGCTGGTAGGATTTTAGAGGATGAGCAAGCCCAACCAATTTCAGAATGCCACAAATGGTGGGGGTTAATATGTTGGTTCGTGATATACTTATGTACAACTATATTCAGTGTCTTTCTCTTTCTTCTGTTCTGCCTTCCTTATTATATTAATGCTCCGGCCAGGACCGATCTCCCTTTGATCCTCCGTTCTCCAGGAACTGCTATTGATTTACCCATTACCGAAGAGCCGAAACCCTTTGTGTTATCTCCCCACAGTAGAACTGCGTTGGAGTTGATTCCATGGGCTGCAACCATTATGTTAGGGAGACAAAAGAGAAGCCTAGAGGACGCTAATGAGTAGTTACATACATATGTGGATAATGCAGCACATTTGGGTCAAAACATGTGATATTAACACATGAGAAAGGTGGGAGAGAGAACGTCTAAAGAGAGTTTTTACGTTTGCACTCTTATATCCTATGCCATGAATGCTGCCCAAACTTTCATTGCCAGAGAAGTTCCAAAACATGATACCAGATGTCTTATTCACCTTGCAGCATGTATGACTCAAGGACAGTTCAAAGGAAATTGGGCCACTCTGCGGTGGAGATCGAAATGGTTGTTTCCATTCCAAGATGATTATATCAAGACTAAACAGATGGAAAAGGAGCCTGCATGGAGGAGCAAGATGCTCACGTATCCTAGGGCAGGACAGGATGAAGTGGTCACAGAAAAAATTAAGAGAATAGTCTGTCCTGATAAAACTGAAATAGCTTGGATGCCTGGATGCTGGGAACGATCTCAGCTACTAGTCTATGGACAAGTGAAATCCAAGAATGGATGGGAAGCAGGATTGATGTCCTGTGCAGCTCATCTATTGAAGCCAGAATATGTACGAGAAGTACAGAAAGTGAACGATGAATGCCTGAAGTCGTGGGCCAACTATGCCAAACTACTAACGTGGGTCGAAGAAGAATCGGGTCCATTTTTTGTTATTCCATTGACAAATGCAACACTGTGCATTCCAAGAGAAGGAAAGAATCATGCAGGAGATAATGTAGGTTGCAAGACTACAGTTGACGTCTCCAGAATGGGAGCAGGAACAGCCATCCTGATGGATCTATATTGGGCTTGTGGGTCCAGAGCCTATATGGAACGGCCCATATTGGAGCAATGTGTTCCCTGGTGCTCATCCATGTTCCAGCAATAGTGATTCCTCAGAGTGACACGAACACTGGAGAATTTTCAAAAGCAGATGCCCATTTGAGAAGGAGAATATAATGTGAATTTCTCAATCGAACCAAGTAAGAGAATTATTTCCCAGCAAAATCAATAGACGCACATGAGGCCATACCATATGAGCATTGGCTGTTCAGCAAAACTGCTTTAATCTTCATGAATATCTTTATTACTGTAATCTATCCCATGGTGAATGCAAAGTGGTTGCAAATCATTCGGGAGCACCTGCAGACAATTAACACAACCATAAAGGCATTCAATGCTATCAGGGAAGAATTGAGGGCCATAAGATTGGTGCCCCTCCAGAACAGATATGTCCTTCATATGATTACAGCGATGGAAGGAGGAGTTTGTGCCAAAATTGGGCCATCGTGTTTCACATTCACACCTTCTCATGATGACGAGAATGGGACCTTGACAGAGGCCATAACATTGCTGACAAGCTTGCACAATAAGATGAAAGATGAGGCAGAGGATGTTACAGACAACAGTTGGTTTGCATCTATCTTCTTGTGGGTTCCACAATGGATGGCGAACATCTTCAAGCTTCTTGGAGCAATGTGGGTTTTGATAATGTTTGGATTCTGTGTGATCAGGATAATAATTACACAGTGCAAGAGGACAGCGAAGAAGGCAGTAGGAATGAAGATCATGATCGATGTCGAATCAGGGTTGGAACCCAAGGAATTGACTGATGAAGAAATCGGAAAATATATAGAAGCCAGCATCATAGCACCTGAGGGGACAGAGTTCCTGAATCCAAGAACCCACAAGAAATATGTAGGATGATGGGTCTATTGCAATCCGAATGGACAGTGCAGTTACATGACCTAGAGTGTTGATGAACATCTAAAATCAGCAGGATCCCTGAAAGGAGTGGTGAAGATCTGGACTCCAAAGAAACACTTCTTTAAGAGAAGCTATCAAGACATGAATACCGGCGAAGGTGTGGTTGATGACCCGACCGAGGGGGGAGTGTTGAGGAGCAGGTGAATGCCTCTGCAGTAAGTCCCACACTCTACTACCTGTATGTTGGAAGCCCAAAACTGCTCCATGTTTGACACCAGTAGTTATAACCATACCGCGACCAGTGTTCGAGAAAAGGTATCCGTTAAGAAAGCTGTATCAGATGTATGCTCGAAGAAATGACAATCTCTTGAAAGAGGTTCCTAAAGGCATATGAAAACGAGAGAAACAGAAGCTGGTGTCGACACACGAAGTAAGAGTGATGCACTAAGAAGATAGGAAGAAGAAGATGTGTGGACCCTATATAAACTGATGATGAAATAAGGAGTAGAGCAAACTTTCATATGCGAGGTGAAGATTACATGTGTGTGTGATACACTGCAGAAAATGCAAGCTGTTCAATAACTGTACAGATGCAGTAACGCATGTTGACTAAGTGATCATAGAAGCTAGCTATACATAGTGAATAGACTGCAGGCGATACTGCCAGTGTATAGTGTCTGGCCATCAGTGCCGTAAACCTTAGTAAGTTCAAACCCACAGAGAAAGAAGGACTGAGAGCTATGCGTGTCGCAGCAAAGAAGTAGCTGGAGATCCAAGACTTGAAGGGTGAAGCTGTTTGGCCTGTTATAAAAGTTGAAGCAAGCCAAGGCCAGTTATCTATTCTCGATGGCAGCAGACGTGAGAAGCTGAATCGCTCCTTGTTAAGGTGCAAAGAAAGAACACCCTGAGTGCCAAGTTGTATTCATTTAAGACAATTAAGAGCTGCAAATCAGGCTAAAGTATGGTCTCCTGTCATGTGGACCAAGAATGAAAATAGGAGCTGGGCATGCAGACCAGAACTGTGATAAGAGTGTGCCTGTACTCCCTTATATTCTCAGAGATAAGAATGCATTGCAAGACCAAGTTCAAAGGAAATCTTTATGGCAGAAGGAATGGTCGACGAGAGATATTGGCTAATTGGTCGGGAAAGCAAAGTTATGTCCACCCCACGGCATCTGGGTATAAGCTTACGTGTCAAGGAGCCGAATGTTCCAAACATGGGACGAGTGTGCCAACCAATTGTAGAGGGCCATATAACTAAGGGCCTTATATTTTGGGAAACAATGATGTACTGTGTGTCTAATAAGTGTTGAGGATGACTTACACTAGAGGCAGGCTTCAGTTGTCAACCTTATGGTAGAGGTCCTATCGCAACACACCCCAAAATAAAAAGTATATTATGACTTCACCTATGATTAATTTTTAGTATATAAATGTGTTCTTATGTAAAATCTATTGAGAGCTTGAGTGAACATCCATTGATGTCCATTGTACCTCCCTGTTTTAGACAATTGATATTAAAACAGTCAAATTGGACTTTGCCAAACTTCCTGAGTCGGTCAGATTATTTGGTGTAAGAGTTATTCTGCATCCCATCCTTTGCATGACATGTTACTGATTAATTAACTGTTCATTACAGTGCCACGAAACCAAATGCTTTCATTGGTGGAGCGGAAATTCAACTATAAGAACGTATATCCCATTATGTGCCTCCACTCTGCCCACAAAAACAATGAAAATTCCCTGGAACTTTAAAAAACGGTATTATGGCAGGCATCACACTTTTATGCCTGTGTTTAGCATCTTTATGTGACTCTCCTGGGGGTGGAGGGATGCCAACATGAGGCCCCATGGCTCCAGCTGTACTATTTGTCATCCTCGCTACCTAATAATGTAGAATAAATGTACAAACCAAGCCCCCACCTCAACGACCGATTTTGGCATTGTAATAGGAACAACGTTTCATGCCACAAACCCACACACCCTTATAAACCTGAAAATATGCCGTTTTGAATGTGTTTTGAGAGCTTTTCTTAACTGTAAGAGAAAAGGCAAACGATGAAAAGATAAATGAAGAGAATTCCAGGCCTAAGGAGCACCAGATGAAAATGCACAGATTGAACAATAAGCATATCTGAAAAATGCCATTTCAAGACTCAAAATGTCACCACCTCTGGTTTGCCTCAAACCCCCGGATACAGGCAACCCTTTTGCTAGATAAGAAGGTGGGTCCCTTGCCATTGCCTTGTAGGTAATGCAGCAGATCTTGAAATGTGTATGATAGTGAATAGGAAGCCAGTGCAGAGAACCCAAAATAGAAGTGATAAGTTTGCAATAGTGCACACAAACTATTAGCCAGGTGCAGTACTGCCTTCAGTGAGGCCTTGGTGGAAATCAGGAATCCCATAAAGACAGCATTGATGCCATCGAGTTACGAAAGAACCAATGTCTGAACAACTGGAAAAACAATTATTGTTTAATACAAGAAACATGCTTTAAAGTTGGAATCAAAAGTAATACCCAAAGATTTTGGAAAGCAACAAAAAGGTAGGGCGTAACATACCCAAAGAAGAGAGTAGAGCAAGCCACACCTGAAAAAGTGAAGATGATGAATAAGAGGAAGAAATCAAATGAAAATGTGTTTCAAAGGGATTTAGTTTCAGATAAATAAGAGACGTTGAATCGTCCATGGCACTGAGTCAGTCACTAAAGTGGAGGATATCTGCCAGAGTTGATTCTTTCAGATGATGAATGTAGTCACCATACTGAAATGCCTTGGCACCCATGCTGTCACCAAATATCCCAGTGGTTCTATGTAGATGGTAAATAACTTGGTGAAAGGATAGAACCTTAAGAAACTCCAAAATGTAGTCTTAAGGAGTATGACCTGGATGAGTCTACCAGCACTAACTATGATAAGACAGAAAGGAGGAGAACCATGCCAGAACAGAACCACATGGACCCATGTGTGAAGATTGAATATTAGTCAAAGCCTCATGGTTCACTGTGGCAAACACGGTGAGAGATTGAGAAGGTCCAGAAGACAGATACCCCTGGAATCCAGTATGCACAGGGCATCATTCATCACCTTATTTGTGGCTGTCTACATGGTCACCCTATTTGTAGCTGTCCTTCCGAGGCTGGAAACCAGGTTGATAGTGCCTCAAAAGGGAGTGAGTGGAGACTTGCTGGACAAACTGAAGTGATATGCAACTCTAAAGGAATTTCCCTAAAAATGGAGATTGGGGATGTGCTTATAATTCACAAAATTTGTGTGATCAGTGCAAGTTTTCTTCAGTAGAGGAAGCACTTGATCACTGTTCAAGGAATCTGTGAAAATGCACTAATTAAACAAGGCATTGTTCAGAGTAAACCAGAGTGGGCAGATCAGATCCAGAATTCTTTTTAAGAAGAAAGCAGTTACTTTCATAGCAGATGGCAAGGGAAAAAGAAATCAGATTCATATATAATATGGGGACATAACAAAGGTTAATAGATAGATGAAGAACGGATGAGTTGAAAGGTTCTGATTGAATTATAGTTTGAATATTTAAGACTTTATAAATAAAATAAACATGCATTCTGTTCACCTGTGCAAATGCAAAAAGAGATGCACTTATGAAATTGGCATTTAAACAATGCTTAATTATTTTGAATAGCTCACAGGGATGGTTTGAAGCAGCATTTATTTGGAACTTGTAATATATAGATTTGTATATGATTGACTATCAACTATGGCGAAATATTCCACTGAGCGATTTATAGTCACATCAGACCAAAACTTGAGGTGTCAATTGTTGTATTGTGTATTCTATGCTTATGTTGTGCATCTCCTACCTTGGGATGCCAGGGGTTCCGGAACATGGGGTGTAGAATGTTTATGCTGGGAATTGGGTCTGTTGGTGGTTGGAGTTGAGCTGACTGTAGCTGGGGGTTTCTGTTGGGATATCTTTTCTTTAATGCCACTGGAGGTGTATCAGAGGGTGGTGGGTGGATATTTGAGTGAGTTATTGCCACCTGACATTAAACTGGGTGTATACAATTTGCGGAAGATTGATATCATAGGATACTTTGTTGCTGGTTTAGAATTCAAAGGCAGGGAAGCATGCAGCAAGATGTATGCCACAAAGAGTGGTGAAACTCTATTGTGGTGGATGGAAAAAAAAGGATTAGGTATAAGATCCCAACACCGTTGAGCAAGCATTGTATGTTGGAGAGCATGCAAATATTGTTGAGGAATATACCAGTGTGAAAGGTATGAGGCACTTAGAGAAGGAAGTATGCCAGTTGCAGAAAAGTTATGGTCGGGCCCCCTTATTTAGAGAGAAGATGTGAGGAAAGAACTGGAGAAACTTAGAGTATCAGGAGTGATTGAGAAGGCAGGAAGTGTTGAATGGGTGTCTCCGCAGGTGGCATTGAAGAAGCCAAGTGGTGAATTAAGGCTTTGCATAGATTTAAGAGATGCAAATGATGGTGGGGAAGGCAAACTATATTTCAAAACTAGACATGTCATCGGCCTACCACCAAATATAGCAAGATGAACTTTGCCAGATGATAATTGCCAAAATTAGCGCTAGTGTAAATAGAAAATGTATTTTCCTCCCAGCTTCTTTTGCAGGATTTTATATGTTATCTATTCTGAGGCAACCCTCACTATTACTGGAATAACCAAGTGATAGAGGTAAGCTAGTGGTGGTATATCTTGAAATATTCCCACACCATTTTCTAATGACAAGAATCAAACCTAAAGGTTTTCTTTATGATTATTGCAGCAAATCAAGATACAATCAGTTCTATTCACTTAAAGATTGTTGAGTCACAACAGAAGATTAACATCTAATGATAGGGTAAGTCTTCTCACGATAGTGACTATATTCTAAACAGATATAACGGAGTCCTTAATAATGATTTCAAGCATGTTTTTTTCTATATATTTTTGATCTACAGACTATCCATTTGATTATTTTTGGTGAGTCTTTTTATCTCCTGGCACACAATGGAGAGCATGTGTCATTAGTAGAAATGATATACATCCACCAATTATATTTTTCACCAGGGTTCTGTGCACTATCCCTGGGTGTTAAACCAACCTTTCTACTAAACCAAATTGTGGTACACTGAATTTAAGGGATCTGGGGTATTTCACCATAGTCTTATTGGATATTGATAATTGTTTTTCATCAGTTAAACAGAGCTTTGACTTGGAGATTTGAAAATGACGAATCATTATCTAGGTTAACAACCGTTTTTGAGAAACTCTGAGGAGCTATTTTGTTTCTAATGTTATATTTGTTCTCATTGTTTGTCTGTTATATTTTTCCTGTCCCTTAACCTTGACCTTGGTATGTGTTCACAATTATTATGTTTGTATTTGGAATAATTTTTGTGATTAATTGACTTCAAATTGTTCATTTATCAGCCTTGAGAATGTGTCTAAAACATGTTGGCTGAAATCAGAAGAGAAAACAGGAATAAAATAATCCCTTAATTGGGAATAACCAACCACTGCATTGACATTATTGTGTATCCATATAAAATTTGCTGGCAAGCTCAAGCTGCTTGTATCGCTTGCTCATAACTTACAGGTAGATGAACAGTACCAAACAGTAACAAAAATTGACGTTTTCATCATGCAAGAAGGTGTGTTTCAGTTTCATCAGATGCCTTTTGAGCTGGTTTCAGCATCAACGGTCTTTCAAAAGATGATGGACTTACTGTATAATGGTGTACCGCATGTGCATTGTTTCTAAGATGACATAGTGGTGTGTGGAGAGACTCTAGAGGAGCATGAGAAAACATTGAGGAATGTGTTGGACAATTTGAAAGAGCATGGTATTACAGTGAGAGCAGAGAAGTGTGGAGAAGTGTGTTTTTAGGAAGGAGGCGGTAGAATATTTGGGCCACAAAATCTTTGGTGAGGGGTTGAGGCCCAAGAGGGATATGGTTGATGCAATAAAAAAGGTGCCCACTTCAAAGGACAAGGGTGAACTGAGATCCTTCCTAGGAATGATCGAGTTTTATCAGAAATAAGTGCATAACTTTACTGACAAGGTGAGCAAGATGGCGTGTCTATTAAAAATGGAGCAGCGTTTGTGTGGGATGAGGAGTGTGAGAATGTGTTTGTGCAAATTAAATGCAAGATTGACATGGCAAAGCCCCTTTCCCACTTCAGTACAAGGAAAAGGCGTGTGGTCACAGTGGATGCCACTGACTGTGGAATTGGTGCAGTGTTGTGGGGTGAAAATACAGCCCCAAAGTGACAGAGATTGAGAGGCCATGCAAGGCCCTATTATAAGAATGAAGCTGGGTGATGTTGATACCTATTGGAATATGCAGGCCAGTTCTAAACTATGACTTCCGACATAAGGTCTAGAGAAGGAACAAAAATGAGCCTCTTTCAACTTTCCCAAAATGGACAGGTGCTCAAATGAAGGAAAATGTGCCTGAGAAATGAAAACTACTGGATGTGCCCAGTGCATGGAGAAAACACACATGTGGCTAAAATGCTGTTTTCATAAAATATGAAAATCTACAATTTCACTTAAGGTGACTAATAGCAGCGTGTTATATTGACTTTGATGCAGCACAAGACTGTGATTCAGAACTCTAAAGTGAATCCAAGCACTTTGCATTTGTCACAAATAAAAAACCACTTACTTTCAACATGCAAAATTACCTGATTTAAAAAGAGAGGCCTATTGTTCTTGTAGAAGTGAACACTGGTTTGGTATGTTAACTGTGGCATGTGGGTGAATAATACCAAAAGTGAACTTATGTCTGTTAATAAAATTGTAGTAACGAAAGATCGTAGTTATGAATAGCAGGTTCAGATACGTTACTAAATATTACATGTAAGCATATCTTCTCAATTTAAAAGGCTATCCTTTCAGAATTATGGATGCAGCTTGTCTTCCCACTGAACTGAAACTGTGACCTCAATATCTTTGGCTGAGGCCCACTTGGAAAATGGGCCTGGTTTTCATCTTAAAACGCAAAGAAATATAAAGAGTAGATCAGAATAGTGGAGGGTACAGATCAGATGGCCAGCAGAAATGACCTTTGAGCTCAGGCCTCCCAATTAACTGTGCATTAGCTTTGAACAGAGGCCTTTGAAGACACTGAATGACAGAGTTGAATAACATGAACCAGGCAAATGTCCATGTCATGTGACTGGGGAGAAATGAAACTTATTAGGAGAGGGGAGCTAGGTCTGAAACTCAGCAGCCCATGCGATGCATTGCCTATGATTAACATTGTGCTGCTTTTCCCTTTATAAAAAGAGAATTGTGTGACCCAGCGGGCCAATCCAGAACTCATATTAAAGGGCACACACAGTCTGTCAATTCCATGTAAATATTAACCATGTGTGATGTATAGTATGTGAGTTAGAAGGAAAACTATGATCCTAGCCTTCTAATCATTCTGAGGAACTGGGAATTGGGTGAGTTGATAGACTGAAATTAATGTTTGAATTGTGAAGTGCCATATTTTTCACTATTTTGGCTCAAGAGCAAATCATAAAAAAACAATAGCTCCTCCCAGGGAGGGAGTGCTGAAGTGAAATTAGTATTTCCTGATTTTCCATAAAATGTAGAATTCAAAAATATGCATGTTCGTGCAGTTATCTGAAAAATAAAGATAGTTGACATGTAGGGAGATTTTAAAACCAACATTTTAAACCAACATGTAATTTTGGAGTGATGCATTTTCCTCCACCCTTCAGTCTCCATAATCCAAACGTCCTTGTCCTATCAGCAGGCAGTGGGTGTAATTAGTGGGAGGGGGAGCGAGAGAGGTAGCCAATCTATACCCTGGGAATTTTGATAATGTGTAAGTGTCATGAGCACTATATATTATTAATTTCCTATCTGAGAGGGGATTCTAGCGAGGAACAACAAGGAGGGCTACCAAAACCACCGGGGTATCACCTTGCCAGGACAAAAGCTGTCTACTTGGAGAGGCCTTAAACCTTGCAGGGGAGGCAAAGACAGGGAAACCTTGAAGCTAACCGGGCCTGACATTGGAGGAGACAGATGAGGACTGGGTGCTGGTGACTATCCTTGACAGAAGCCTTAGACCCGCTCTGTGCTTTCCCATGAGGAGCCGTGCTGTTCCCCTGAGTGCCCAATACCCAAGGTCTCCATGTAAGTAGATTAATTCAGATGACAACAAAAGTGTTTGGGGATTCTGTCAGCCTTCATCTCCTTCTTGCATAGTGGGTAGGGGGGCAACACTGTGTAGACCCTGGTCATATTTGACTAAAAAATATAACTCATAGAAAAAAACCATATCCATTTCAATTGAATTATGTTGGGAACTTCCTGCCTTAATCACATCCATTTAATTGTGGGTACGGGGGGAAAAACTGTGTAGATCCTTAGCACATTTAATTAAAGTTAATTCAATTAATTCCCATATAGAAAAGATCACAGTAATTGGGTGACCCTATTTTTCTGTAAACCCTGACTTCCTTACAGAAGAAAAGTGTCCTTAATCCCAAAATAAGAATCCCTAAAATCTGCCTTTTAAGCGAATGCAGTGTGTGAAAAATAAATGTTCCCATTTATTCCCAAATCAGAACCCCAAAGCCCTGCATTTCATCAGTATGAGTGTTGAAAAACAGGAAAGAGCATTGGGATAATCTAAGCAATCAATGTATGTTGTAACATTTTTTTATTGGTTAATTTGCAAAGAAATCTGATGTAAATTGTGACTGCAAAACTCTAAATTCTACCTGTGTTGTTGCAGTAACTGAAAGTCTATTAGAAATAGATGTCCATCAATTGATGCAAGTAAGTTGAAGTTGTGATATTGAATTATGCCACAGAGTTGGCTGCTGTCCTTGTGAGTGATTTATTATTCATTATAGTAAAATGTACATATATGTACATGTACATATATGTTAATACTATACACCCGCCTGGTTCCTAGCTAATTGGTGGTCCAGAGTGTATCTGCTGAATGGTATTATATAGGTTGGAGGCCTCACTAAAGCTGAATCAACTAAGCGCTTTATTGCCTGCCACCTTGCTTGTGGGGAGGGGGACATCGCTAGGTTGAGAGTGGCCGTTCAATAAACCGTGACAGTGTTGGTGAGGATGGCAGACAATTTGTAGGGGGTTGTTTTGAGGAGTATTTAAAACAATGTGGTGTCAAGCATAGAAGGAAGGTGGTTTATCTTCCTGAAGGGAACAGTGTGCTGGAGAAAGTAAACAGGTTTGCGATGGAGGCAGAGAGGATGGCGGAAGTGTGTGGAAAAGATTAAAACAATTCTGTGAGTGAAAGGCTTATGTGCTGCATATGCAACTAGCTGAGCAGGAGAGTTGTACCCTGCTGAAGACCCTCCTGGGTCTTATTCACTATTTGTGCAGTCTCTGAGCCCCCAGCCCCTCTGTTTGCCCTCTCCCTCCCCGATCCCCTGACCTCCATTGCCTCGTTCTGTTGTCCTCCCTCCCACCTCCCAGCCCGCCCACCTTCCATGATAGGCCTTGGTGCTGCCTGGTCTAGCGACCTGCAGTGCTCCATGTTTGCAGTTGTTACTAGCTGAGCAGGTGAGCTGCACCCATGCTGAAGACCCTCCTGGCCCTTAGTCACAATTTTTTTTGGAGTCTCTGAGCCCCCAGCCCCACTGTTCACCCTCTCCCTCCCCAATCCCCTGACCTCCATTTCCTCATTCCGTTCACCTCCCTCCCACCTCCCAGTCCACCCACCTTCTCTGATTGGCCTTGGTGCTGCCTGGTCTAGCGACCTGCAGTGCTCCGGGCTCACACTTTGCAACTAGCTGAGCAGGTGAGAGTTGTACCCACGCTGGAGACCCTCCTAGGCCTTATTCACTATTTTTTTGCGATCTCTGAGCCCCCGATCCCCTGACCTCCATTTCCTTGTTCTGTTCATCTCCCTCCCACCTCCCAGCCCACCCACCTTCCCTGATTGGCCTTGGTGCTGCCTGGTCTAGCAACCTGCAGTGCTCTGTGCTCACACTTTGCAACTAGCTGAGCAGGTGAGTTTTACCCACACTGAAGACCCTCCTGGGCCTTATTTATTATTTCTTGTGGTCTCTGAGCCCCCAGCCCCGCCGTTCACCCTCTCCCTCTCCGATCCCCTCACCTCCATTGCCTCGTTCTGTTCACCTCACTCCCAGCCCGCCCACCTTCCATGATTGGCCTTGGTGCTGCCTGGTCTAGCGACCTGCAGTGCTCCGTGCTCGCACTTGCTGCTAGCTGAGCAGGTGAGTTGCACCCATGCCGAAGACCCTCCTGGGCCTTATTCACTATTTCTTTGCGGTCTCTGAGCCCCCAGCCCTGCTGTTCACCCTCTCCCTCCCCGATCCCCTGACCTGCATTTCCTCATTCCATTCACCTCCCTCCCACCTCCCAGCCCGCCCACCTTCCCTGATTGGCCTTGGTGCTGCCTGGTCTAGCAACCTGCAGTGCTCCATGCTTGCATTTTCTAACTAGCTGAGCAGGTGAGTTGTACCCGCTCTGAAGACACTCCTGAGCCTTATTCACTATTTCTTTGCGGTCTACGAGCCCCCAGCCCTGCTGTTCACCCTCTCCCTCCCCTATCCCCTGACCTCCATTTCCTCATTCTGTTCAAATCCTTCCCACCTCCCAGCCCGCCCACCTTCCCTGATTGGCCTTGGTCCTGCCTGGTCTAGCGACCTGCAGCGCTCCGTGCTCGCACTTGCTGCTAGGTATTGTACGAAATTACCTAATATAAAAGTCCAACCCCACCAAAAGACCTAAAACACACACCACAAAAAGTTCTAACTACCAAAAGCTCGAACTTTTCTTGGTATGTATTTAGGTGTTTCGGTGGGATCGGACTTGGGGCTGGTTGGGTGTCCCCCACAACACCCTGCTCACTAGAGTGGGCGGGGGTTGTGGTGGACACCCCCCAGGACCCAACCAAATGAAAAAAAAGAAAAAAACATGGGGGTTGTGGGGGTATCCCCCGCAACACCCCGCTCACTATACTTTATGGTATAGTGAGCTGGGGTTGCGGGGGAAACCCCTGCAGTGGCTCGTAAAAAATAAAAAAAAATAGATGGACCCTGCGGTGCCGGTTCCTGACCACTGAAGTGAAAGGGAACTGGTGCAGCAGGGACACAGCATGAAGAAAAGGTAAGTAGGGTTTGGTTATGTTGGGGGTGTGGGTGGGGCTGTGTTGAGGGTGTGGGTGGGGGTGTGTCGTGGGTGTGTTGTGGATGGGGGTGTGGGTATATAGTGGTTTGCATGGGAAATGTACAAAACATTTGAGGTGTGTACATTTCTCATGCAAACTTTTCCATCACGGATGGAAAAATCATGCAGATCCTGCTAGTAGCTGAGCAGGTGAGTTGTACACGTGCTGATGACCCTCCTGGGCCTTATTCACTTTTGTTTTGCATCTCTGAGCCCCCAGCCCCACAGTTCACCCTCTCTCTCCCCCTTGACCTCCATTTCCTCATTCTGTTGATCTCCCTTCCGCCTCCCAGCCTGCCCACCTTCCCTGATTGGCCTTCCCCCTGGTAATTACTGAACCTCCCAGGGCAGCCCTCTGCTTGGCAGCCCCTGTGGCTAAGGGCCCCAAGGCAAAGGGCGGCTCCGACAGAGGCGGCTCCGTATCATGTGTGCACGTGTCAGCAGGGGAAGCCAGTTGCCAGCCTTCAATCAGAAGCGACTAGTAAGGTAGGAGTGGCACGGGAGAGGAATAGAGCCATCACTCTACCCTGATAACCCTGCTACATAGCAACCTTACCTACACTAGTATAATACTGTGATTAATAGCCTGCGCCACTCTGAGATAACACTATGGTTATTGGTCATATTTAACTGCATTGTGAAGGCCTTTCTCCCACTTTACAGGACTCTCAGACCTAGGTGTGTTTATCTCCGGGAATTTAAGTTGCATTGTGAAAGTATTTAAATTGCACTGTGAACGTTTTTAAATTGCATTGTGAAACCTAGGCCTTTCTCCCACTATACAGGATTCTCAGACCTAGGTGTGTTTTTCTCTGGTATTTAAATTGCATTGTGAAAGTATTTAAATTGCATTGTGAAACCTAGGCCTTTCTCCCACAATACATGACCCTCAGACTTAGGTGTGTTTTTCTCCGGTGTTTAAACAACATTGTGAAAGTAGTGCTGTCTTTGGTATTGCCTTCTCATCAAAGCGTTCATCAAGCAAACTGTTCTACTATTGTCTGAGCTCTTGTAATTTTGTTATACTGTCTACTACTTTCTCGCCTCTCCTTGTCTCCTCTGCTTGCTCCCCTCCCTGTGTCCCACCCTAGTGTTCGACCCCACCCCAACCCCACCTCCCTCCCCCTATCTCTTCTCTCCTCTCCCTACCTACTCTCCCTACCTACTCTATGATGTTCTCTGTCTCTCCTATCTTTTCTAACTGCTTCTCTATCGACTGTCCTGCTCTCCTCATTAAATCTGGTAGGAAGAAGTTTAAAACAGACATCCTGTTCTCCAACCCAAGATTCCCTATCGCTGACACCTATACCGGTTCTTCCTGCAGGCAAACCCTCACCTACATCCTCTTTTTCGTTCCCTTACCAGATCTATGGGCTCTTCATATGGTCTCTGTGCTTTCTCCTTTCTCTTCTACCATTAATGGTGGCACCCGGTGGGAGGCCCTCCTGGCCTCCTTCCACTCCTCTAAGGTCATCATTAATGTTTACCTGAATAGTACAGTCTTGGTCCAAGGCCCTCAGGCCAACCTTCTCCTCTTTGATAGATGCTTCCCGCGCCTCATTAATTTCCTTTCTTCTCCTGCTGTCCCCCCTCTCCCCTCCATGGCTTCCTTGCTTCCCCCTGCTGCCTCCTCCTTGGCTACCTTGCCCTCTCCTCCTTCCTCTTCTGCCCCCTTCAGGCTTCTTCTACACCTCCGCAGGGCGTACCTCTGGTTTGTACCCCTACCCGTAAGTTTTTCAACCTTTTCCATATTGCCTCTCTAAACACTCGCTCAGCTGTCAAACACTCCTTTGACATCTGCCGCCTCCTTGAAGAACTTGACCTTGATGTCCTCCATCTCACCGAGACATGGTTCACGGCCAGTTCCATCACAAGCTTCGACACTCTCCTCCCTGATGGCTGCAAGATCCTCTCCGCGCCCAGGTCCAATCGTTCCTGAGGGGGTGTAGACCTCATCTTCCCTGAGTGGATTCCTGCCTCTGTCATTCCTACGCAGGCCTAGTCCTCTTTCAAATGCCTCATCTGCAGGCTCTCTCTCTCGCCTAGCCATCCCTTACTGTGGCTGCAATCTATAGGCCACCTGGTCAGATCTCCTCCTTCCTCTCTGAGTGGGCGGACCTCTCCTCCTCCCTCCTAGTCTCGACCACTCAACTCCTCCTTTTTGGAGACTTTAACATCCACCTGGATGCTTCCTGTCCTTCCTCTGGACTCTTTTGCGATCTCTGTGTCTCTCTTTCGCTTTCTATCCACCCGTCCAGCCCAACTCACTCTGCAGGGCACACTCTGGATGTTCTGATATCTTCAGACCTTCCCCTTTCTATCCCTCTCACCACTCCTCTCTCCTGGAGCGATCACTTTCTCCTTTCCTGCCAGCTCACTCTCTCTACCTCTCAGGCCAAGCCAACTCCAGCACTACCACCTACCTTCTCAGTTGTCCGACCCATGAGGCGTGTGTCAGTTGAGGCTTTCACTGCCACTTTCTCCCCCCCATTCCCCTTCGGCTGACTCACACCCTGACACAGCCCTTTCTATGCTTCACTCTGCTATATCTTATTCTCTTATTCTCTTGATGTTCTTGCCCCTGTCATGAGCATCCACTTGAAGCCCAAAGCCAAGTGCAACTCCTGGTACGACTCAGACCTCGTCACCCTTAAACGCAAGGGCAGGGTGGCTGAGATGAACTGGCGTACTTCCTCTGCATCCTCTGACAAACTGGCCAGCCGTCTGATCCAAAGGTAATACCGGCTCTCTGTCCACACTAAGAAGAGAGCCCTCATCCAAACCTGCATCTCTGAGGCATTCAAAAACTCGGACAAACTCTTTAAAATCTGCAAGGAGCTGGCCAATAGTGCTGCAGTCTCTACCTCTCCTATCCCCTCCCAGGCCCTCTGCACGGCCCTGGCTACTCATTTCATCTCTAAAACTCAGGACATCCTGTCCATTCTCTCTTTCTCTCCTCCTCCTCTGTCTACTCTCCGCTCTTCCTTTGTGCCTTTTTTTTACCACCCCTCCTCCCTCCTTCTCTGCCTCTCCCCTGTTCTCTCCACATGAGGTTTCTAGACAAGTCTGATCTATGAAAGTCTCATAAAAACAGGTTCTCCCCTGTTCCTCTCAAACCATCAAGGACCACATTGACACCCTGGCTCCTGCTTTGGCTGACTTCTGCAACCACTCCTTCACCACTGGAGTCTTCCCGTCCCACCTGAAGCACTCCCTTGTGCACCCTCTTCATAAGAAACCCTCAGCCGACCCCTTGTGCCCTGTTAACTACCACCCAATTTCCATCACTCCTTTCCTGGGCAAACTCCTGGAAAAGCTGGCCATCTCCCAGCTTAATCGTCACATTGAATCGGTTGGTTGTCTCCATGACCATCAGTCTGGCATCATAGATGCCAGAAGCACAGAAACTGCTCTCCTGAACTTCCGTGAAGACCTGCTTTCAAACCTTGACTCCAATACCCACTGTGCCCTCATCTTACTTGATCTCTCTTCTGCCTTTGACACGGTCAACATGCCATCCTGCACAACCTTGGCTGACCTCATTCCTCTCTGATGGACACGCCGTCGTCCAAATTGGGTCCTTCCTCTCCCTTATCTCTATCTCTGCCTGCAGTGTTCCCAAGGGGTCTCTCTCCCTGGATGTTCAGCCAAATACCTGGTACTTCTTACCCACTGCATTGCCGCTCTATGCCCAAACTTTCAGTGCTATGCGGATGGCACTCAGCTCATTTTCAGGCTCCCTTCTGCAAACTCTTCTCCTTCACTCATTTCTAACTGTCTGTCTGCTATCCAGGAGTGGTGTGCTGCCAATGATCTCTGCCTTAATGCCAGTAAGATTGAAATTCTCCTCATCGGCACAACTGCTCCCTCCTTTCCTGTCGCTCTCTGGATGGCCTCTCTTGGCCCTCTTCCTTCTGCCACCTGTAGGGCTAATAACCGCGGGGTCCTCTTTGACTCCACACTCTCCTTCTCTCCTCACATCTCTGATGTCCGTAAGAAGTCACTCTACCAGCTGCACCTCCTCAGAGGTATTCTACCTTTCCCCTCCTTCCCCCAGATGCTCACTGTCTCCAGAGCTCTGGTTCTCTCTAGGCTGGGCTACTGCAACAGCCTCTTTCTAAATCTGCCTGCTTCTACTCTCCACCCTCTGCAACTCATCTAAAACCAGACTGCAAGACTTGTCCTTGGCCTCAAGCCCAGGGATAGTATCTCTCCGGGACTGAAATCTCTGCACTGGCTCCCAGTGGCTGTAAGGATAAAGCTCAAAACCCTCTGCATTGTCGCCAAGGCCTTCTGGGGCCTAGGGCCTCAATACCTTCAACTTTCTCTTCCTAAATATCTTCCTTCTCGAGCTCTTCGCTCATCCACCTCCAACTCCCTCAGGGTCAGTCGCTTCTCCAAGCAACAAGTTGGTGGTAGATCTCTTTCTTTGGCTGGGGCCTCCCTCTGGAACAACCTCCCTGCTTCCCTGAAACTTGAGGAGAACCATCTGCAGTTCCGGAAGCAGCTCAAGACCTTCCTCTTTGCTTCTGCTTTCTCTCCTCCTCTCCCCTGCTGAACCCCTGACTGAAACTGCACTGGTTAGCTGGCTACCCTCTGATCTCGGGCCAAGGTCACCTCCTCCACAAGCTGCACACCTGCACTACCTCTCAGGCAACCCCTGCACTTGAGGGCTGTTTCTGTTTCACTACAGTCCCCACCAGCTCCTGACACATGATGTCTGCACTTACCCTTGCACTTGCCACAAGCTGGCCACACTTTTACCATTGTTTTTATTTATTCTATTTATTTTGTACTGTTGATCCTATGTATTGCACTGCCTCCCCCCCCGCACTTTCCCTCCCCCAATGCACTTGCCCAATCTCAATGTCACCTGGCCTAGTAATATCGTTGTCTCTGTCTTCCCTCTGTTCCCCCCTCCCTTGCCTCGTCGCACCTTGAAACACTTGTGTGTAGGCGCGTTATAAATGCTGTATCATATCATATCATACCATATCATATGGCTCCGCCTTCCATCACTAAGGTGAGTTCACTTGATCAAATGAGGGGGAGGAAGGTGAATACAAAGATGTTGCCTTTTTGGCTTGGAAGGGAGAGAGAGACGGATTGTGTTGTGAAGGAGGTGAGGAGAAGGTTGGAGAAAAAGGATGTGTGGGTGAGGAAGGTGAATGAAAAGAGTGGTTGGAAGAAACTTGATGTGTATGTGGGTGATTGCTGCGGATGAAGAAAGGCGTGGTGAGGAAGAAGGGGGAGCTGTTTTATTCCGACCCCATGCAGGTAATGGGAGTGGGGGCGGTAAGAGTATGTGGTGGGAAGGTTTGGAATATGGACAGAACGGTAATTATTAAACGCAAGTGAATGGATTTATATAAATCACAAAAATGAAATGAATCAATGTGTACATAGTTAAGGAAAGGAGATGTATTGTATTGTTTACTCTATGCTTATGTTGTGCATCTCCTACCTTGCGATGTCAGGGGTTCTGGAACATGGGTGTCAATGTTTATGCTGGAACCTGGGTCAGTTGGTGGTTTGAGTTGAGCTCATTGGAGCTAGGGGTGCTGTTAGGATATCTTGCCTTGAATAAGAGAATTATTGCCTTAACCCTGTGAGAGTCATCATTTCATCCATGATGTGAATTTGAGCCCCTCAGTGAAATATGTCCCCTTGGTTCATAGTCACCCATGTATAGTTTTATGTTGTAAATGCGTGTCTTTACACCATTTCGACCCACTTAGACAAAAGATGGTAAGTATCCTTTCCTCTAACGGATTTATCACGTCCTGCTTCTGCGTGGCCTGTGGTGCTGTGCATCGTCAGCAAGAAGCAACGTGAGGAGGAACGCATCAAACTTTATGGAGTAAGGTAGTGTACAAGCGTATTTCACTGTGGTGTCTTCAGAGTGAGGAGTTTGGGGTTTTTGTGTATTCTATTATAGGCTTAAATGGAAGCGTATACAACACGATGATTTAAGCAATGGGATATGCAGTTTATAAATAAACAGAAGACTTCGAAATTGTGAAGAAACAGAATCAGCAGGATTGTTATGGTATTTTCATTCCAGGTGTCAAATGGACTGCGACATAAACACAAAAACAACAAAGGAGAGCAGCACACACACGCATACACACACTCATCAACAATGGATGGTACAACACAGACATTTAAGAACACGAACAGATGGCAGCACTCGCACACATATTAACACATGGCAGCACACATGCACACACAATAACAACAATAGATGGCAGCATACACACACGCACACAGACATATTAACAACAGCAGATGGCAAAACACATACACACACAAAGAAGCACACAAGAACAGCAAGCCTGGGTGCCAGCGCACACAACAAAAACAGACACACACATTTCAACAATGAATGGTATCCCACAAAGATGCAACAAAAACAGTGGGTGGCAACACACAAAAATAACAATGGATGGTGGATGGTAGCACAACACACAAACACCAACATAAAATGGCAGAGCACACACACAAACAACTTGTGGCAACACAAACACACACGTAACAACAGATGGCAAAACATACACACATAAGAACAACGTGTGGCAGAACTCACACACATATCACCAGGAGGCAGCAAACATAAACACACACAATAACAACAATGACAGTTGGCAGCACACACATACAGCAACCGCAACCGTTATAAGCACACAAACAATTAGAACAGATGGCAGCACACTTATGCACACACGTACAAAGTATAAAAGGTGGCAGCACACGTACACAAACACGCACACAAAAGCATCAACAACATATGGCAGCACACACAACACAAGCACACACACACATTAACGATGGGTGGCATCCCTGAAATGTGTAACAACAACAGCGGGTGGTAGCACACAACAATACCAACATATGGCAGTACAGCACATACCCACATGTACAAATCAACAGAAAATGGGCAGCACACACACACTTGCACACAATAACAATGAATGGCAGCACACGGCCACCAGCACAAAATACTGGTAGCACACACCTACACCAAACACACACAAAAAACAACGAAAACAATGGATGGTAGCACATACCAACACAACAATGGATGGTAAAACACACATACAAAAACAACAACAGATGGTAGCAGACGCACATCGAGCACGGATTGCTGCAAACACACACATACAAAACAATGGATAGCAGCATAAACACACACAAACACAACAATGGATAGCACTACACAAACTCATACCAACGTAGGATGGCAGCACACACACATCAACAGAGGATGACAGCGCACATTCATACCGCAAACCAGAGGAGGACAGCAGACACACACACACTGGTCACAGAGCCACTGTTCAATGCTCCCAGCAAGCACCGTCTTTACAGCTGCTGCAGAGCTAGAGCTAGATTTGAGGGCCCAACCAGGAAAGTCTCCAGAACAGGCCACATGTACCTTGATTGACTTATGGTACATTGTGGGCAGCTCGTAGCTATTGTTTCAATTATTAGTACCCGGCGGGTTGGGGTGGCGGCCTCCCAGCCAGATGGTAATCCTGCCGGCCTGAGCTTCCTCAGGGCTGAAGGCCGCCATCTCCCCTCACCAGGGAATGAGGTAAGTCTATCCCTGCCCCCGTCCACAGAATTCCCTCCCCACCCTCCCACTCCCACGTATCTTCTTTTCTGTCCTTTTCAAGAACAGACATGCAGGGAACACTTGTGTCCCCAGCGTGTCCGCTCCTGATCTGCAACAGGTCATCATGAAAAGGAAGAAGGGACTACATGTAGTCCCTTCTCTCCTTTCCATGGCAGCCATGTTTTTTGTTTACTTTTTTTAATGGCCGCCACCGAAAAATTGAAGGGACTACGTGTAGTTCCTTCTCCCGTTTCCATGGCGGGCATTTTTTTGTATACTTTTTTCTATTTTTTTCAATGGCCGCCATGAAAAGGGAAAATTGACTTAGTTTTCACTTTTCTAGCGACCATGTAAAAAAAAAAATGTCTGTTCCGAAATGCCTGAGCGTTTCGAAACAAAAAAAAGAATTCTAGTACCCCGGTCTTATGAGCCAGGATACTAATAGCAATAGGCCCCTCACAGGGGGGGCATTACCATTTCAGGTAATACCCCGGTGTCTTCGTTAAGGCCCTCGCGCCGGCCATTGCCTGAAGTGGTGGTAATGCCCCCCCCCCCCATCCCCTGCTAAGTCGTGATGCTCAGGACCTTTAGTAGTTTCTGTAATGTGGTCTACGTGGGTTCTTTTTTTCTAGAAACAGAATCGTTCAATTTCGCATCTTATAAGCAACAGGTGTGCGGCTCCTTGATCAGTGGGGCATAATTCTTTTGTGAGGCTTCTTCACTGAAAGGGATTACGCGTTTTGTTACTTGTCTCCCAAATGAACTGTTTAACAAGCTTTACAAGTACAAATCCTACGCCTCAAACGCAGAGGCGGCCATTTCATGAAATGGAGCCTGCCCCACTGAAAGGTGTGGGCTTACAATGTGAAAGGCAAATGCATCCAGGAAGTTTGGAATGTCTTTGTACAAATAAACTCCGAAAACCGTGAACCACGGTGGAAACATGAGCTTTCTGCATGGGCAGTGGCGTTCAGCAAAAGCTAAAGCTGCTAATTGCAGGTGATTGACACGGATACCTTGCAGCGAGCATGCTCCACACCTTGTTCAGAGCCAGAGAATAAATGGGTCTTACGCAGAACAATGGGGACAGTAAAAGAGCACACCTCGGCTTTTCTCCAAGCCCGCTTCCTCTGGACACTCTCGATGTGTTTATTGCAGCCGACTTCTCGCAGGCCCAAGTGTCAATTCCGCAGATCGGAGATTAAATCCTCTTCGCTTTCAGCAAGCATTTAAACCCGCAGTGTTTTGACTGTTCCTCCGCTTTATCCTCTGCCATTCCAGAAATCACCAGAAGAGCTCTGAGTGGGCCACTTTTATTTTGACAAGCTCTTCGCTAAAAAGTAACTTGTCACTCCTAAGTGACTTGGCAGGCAGTGCCTCGAAAGACATGTGCAAAACGAGCCTATGATTTCCCAATTAAAAAGTCATTTAATCTGGTGCTCTCTTTAAATAAAAAACATAGCAACGATATTTGCTCATGACATCCTCTGGTTGTCAAATTTATTTCAACGCCCTGTCAATAAACCCGAAAACCAGTTAGTCTTATTAAGGGGGTGACTACATCTCAGCAGGAGTGCGGGTATGAGTGGTGGCTAAATCACCTACTGAGCCCCACACTAGTACTAAACCAGCAGCCATCCCAATCATAAAGGTGACACAGGAACAGCCCAACCGGTATACCTTCTTCCCCTTTCAGGGTAGCGCAGGCAGAGGCCAGGCTACACACTTGAAAAGGGGTGTGAACAGGTGCAGAAGCAACACAAACAACATTACTATTGTGGTACCCAAATGAATGACTGTCCACCCAATGTTTTATAAAAAAAAAAAGGTTGTTAATTAAACTAAAAATACACACAAGTAATAAAAGCACTACCAGCCAACCCACACAAGATAAAACACAGAGAAAGAAGACTTTACAATAAAGGAGCACTGTGGGTTGGTAAAAAGGGGTGCTAAGGCAAGGATTTCAGCAATAAAATGTCAACGTTAAAGAATAGGTCTTTTAAAAGGTAAAGGTGCCTAGGAGGACCAGGGGAACAGAGCTACTTCAAATAACGTGTCTTTCTGGGCTCAATAGTGTGAAGTCAGGATTTTTGACATTGAACCAGGAGTTTGGGTCCTTTTAAAGCAGGCCGGGTTGAGTCTGTGAGTGGTTGCAACCAGGGGTGTTGCCAGGTCTGGAAAAGACCCGGGGCTAGGCTGATGTTGCAACTGTCGGGACTGGGGGCTAGCTAGCCTTTTGGTTGTAGCTCCTGAGATTCTATCCGGGGCTACAACCAAAAGATCAGGGGCGATAGCCCCTTAGCCCCCCCCCTAGCAACGCCTCTGGTTGCAACCATGTGGTGCAGTTCGGCATCAGCAAATGATTGCAGTTTGAAGATGCTAGAGGCAGCAGGCGTCATTAAGTCGGTGGCGCTGAAACACTTGGCAGCCCCAAGTGCCCAGAAGTGGAGACTTGCCATTGTGGTACTGCAGCGGTGGTAGTTGGGAGATTAAAGAGGCTGGTAACAAGGCAAGTAGTGTCAAGTTGGAGACACTAGAAAACTCAGTGGGTCTTGAATGAAGAGACGGCGGATCTTAGGCATCGAGTGAACCTAGGTCAAAGATGACACTGGCAATTTCCTTGCAGCAACCTGGACATCATTGAAGGTACCAAAACTAGTGGTGAGTCAGATTGGTAGAGCATGGGCTAGCTTCCTCGGTTCTTTGGGAGCTCAGAGACCCTGTCCAGGGAGCAAGGTATGTATTTTTGTCTGCCCCTCCCAACCAGGAACATTTGTAGAGAGTACTTTCAAGGTTTTGTCACCTCCAGTGAGCTTGGTCCCAGATATCAGTGTCTAAGTTGCAGTAGGCCTTGTCCAACCAGTTTGTCATCCCAAATAGGCCCTTGTTATGATTTAGGGAGAAGATTCTTCCTCCACCTTGGAGTCCATGGTCTTCACCTGCCTGGCGAAGGACTTTGGAGTAGACTGTACTCCCAATCATGTTTCAGTGAATGCTTATTCAAGCATTGTCTAAAGATGAATCGACTAAGGGGCGGGCCTCTGCCCCATTTATAGGAAAAAGGCAGCAATTGATTGGTTCCCTTCTAGACTTCAGTAATGGCCCAAACCAAGTTGTTGTGACATGTGTCTTTTGCCTTGTGATGTCATACATATAGGCCTTCATTACGAGACTGCTGGTAACCCGCCGGTCCTACCGGCAGTCTCGCCTTACTGTTACCGGCACCCAATATCCCGGTGTTACCAGGATATTATGGGCGCCGGCAAGATTCCATTCCATGGAGTCCCATAGGACTCCATGGAATAAGAACCACTGAACCACTGACACTATTGTTAACAGTGCCGGTGCTTTAGTGATTTTTCTGCCGGAAGGGGCCTGAACTATCGGCAGGTCAGGCTTGTCAGTAGTTCACTGCCCCTACCGGCAGACTCAGAGTAACCGAGTCTGGAAAAAAATGTCAGAGCCAGTAGTACCGGCCGTTTTACTGCAATTTCTTCTAGGCCAGATTACTCGTAATGAGGACAATAGAGCTTTGTCTGCATGAAATCGGAAGGTGAACTGGAAGTTTCAAAGTCCTATTAAAATCCATCCTGTGGACTGAAGTGCACCCTATGGCATCTCCAATACTGCCCCTTTCATCAGTCTACCTCCATCAAAAGGACTCTTAGCAATCAGCAAACTGGTGAGAGATGACCATTATAAAGACAAGAATGCATTAAAGCTCTGGTTCTCAGGTAAACCCCAGCGAGGGCTACTGCGCTCAAGAGAAATTAACAAGCCTTAACAGGAGGATCAAAGAGGGGGTTTCTGTGTGGGGGAGGGATCCCACATGGTTGCTTTGGAGTAGGACAGTGCTGAGAAAATGAATACACACCAGGTCCTGTTATGAATGAGTCACTGTACCAAGCTGATACTAGAATGACATCCATTGCTAGTGGCTGTATAATTGTGTGATCACCATCATGTCGAAACCAGACATGGCTAATGTTTATCTATTAAGTAATAGCAAGCAGACGATCTGGGGGATCACAATTATGATATTTTGAATCAGAGCTGCTGCTGGTTAATAGGCCACTCCTTCTGGTTGGACCTTTGGGTTCAAGCAACTGTGTTCAGGAATCTGCAAGTGACCTTTCAACCTGCACTGTTGCAACTATAGGGCAGATGCAGCGGAATGTTGGTAAACAGCCATGGCAAGGTACATGGGTACACTATAGTTTCTGGCATGGAGCGTTTATTAAAGTGAGACTGATTAGGAGGACTTGCTTTCAGAGGTAAATTTATCTGCATCATTTAAAATCAAAAAATCAAAAAAGGTCTGGCTTTTCGGCCCTAACCAGATGGTATTCTGTTACAGCGCTTGTTCTCTGTGCCATATCTCTGCATTTCTACAGAGCCGTGGCTGTTTACAGGATATTCTGCCTGACTGGGAGGCGGGGGGTCTCTTATGTCAATAGTGATTGACCCATGCATGCTGTCAGCTGCATTTCTCCAGCTTTATGTGTAGTGCATTGAACTGAATGGCCTGTCATTTTACTGTGAAAGAAGGACTGCTTTGATTTTACCTGAACGCTGCTCTAAAGCCAACCTTCTTCACACGGCACTACGAGCGCAGCTCTTGCCGTGAGGCCCCCTGCTTCCTGGAGGAGGCGGGACCAGTCCAGCCCACGTGACTCATCACGTGACTTCGCGAGTCCATTTAACGAGACTCGAGCCGCCCAAGTGGTGCATTTTACTGTGAAGGAAGGACTGCTTTGATTTTACCTGAATGCTGCTCTAAAGCCAACCTTCCACACACGGCACTGCAAGCGCAGCTCTTGCCGTGAGGCCCCCTGCTTCCTGGTGGAGGCGGGACCAGTCCACCCACGTGACTCATCACGTGACTTCGCGAGTCCATTTAACAAGACTCGAGCCACCCTCGCGGCATTAAGCCCATCGGGGTCAAGGCCACTGGCTGTTGTGTGGCTGTTAGGCACTGGTGGCATCCTAACCGGACGGGAGACTGCAGAGGTATTCCCTCTTTGATCCCTTCCGGATGTTTTGAGTCCGTTAAGCGCTTCGAGTGGTCGCATTGTACAGAAAATTCTATTAGTGGTGAAGCGCGGCGCTGTTTAGTGAAGTAGCGCAGGTCAAAGCACCACCTTCTTTTTTAATTTTTTTTTTTAAGCAGTTCCATAACCCTATTGCACGAGTGCTATCAGAAGTGCAACTTACTTGTTCTTGTAATCTCAATGGCAGCTCGTAAATACACATTGAAAACCGGCATGCCGGAAAGCATTGCGAGTCACCTTATTACGTTGGCTGGTCCCTCTTTAAAACAGTCAATTTTACCCTTTGCTATCTCCACCGGTTCTAACCATCAACGTTCTAAGTCCCTTTCTTCTGATGTTTGCTGCCATCGTATTCATGACGCCCTTCCAGGCGAGACATTGCCTGTCGCGCCTAGAGGGGCATCAATGGTTCCCCCAACCATGGCCACCTGTGGGGGACAAAAATCACTGCTTACAGTGGCTGTGATTATTCCTAAGGTGCCTGATCCTCACATGTCAGTTCGCCCAGAGGCTCTTTACCCCCTCCCCCCCGGAGTGGAGTTAATCCACACCAATCTCAAAAGCCTGGCAAGTAAGCGTTCTATCGTCACCGATACAACCTTAGAAACCGCCTGTCTTGCAGGCGAACTGCATGCTGATGCAAACACGAAATTAACCAGCCCTTCATTTTACTCTCGCACTGAAAGGGCCAACTTAGCTACGGATACAATCTATAGCATTCCACAGAGCATATTAACTCCAGGCATCTCTATGGAACCCGCGCAGTGCTCGGTGGCTGCCCAAGTGCAATTACGTCAAGCCTACGAGCAACTTCGCATAACGGGCGAAGTAGATGATGATGCTTTAGAGTTTCTGAACTTGTCCAACAACTCTTCTTGTCCCACATCCGATGTGTTATACATATGTTCAAATACAGGGGATATAATACAGTTACAGGAATATCTCTCACATAATACTACCATCATACATGCCAAAAACTCTTCTTCTCCCCAATCTACTCATCCTAATTCCCCAGCATCAGTTATAATGAATAAAACCCACACTGACATTGTAAACGAGTCGCCTTCTTTTATAGTGCCCACTCCTCGTCGCACAAGATTTCGAGAAGCCGACCAGACATCAGAATTTTTTATACAAAGAGCTCAAGATAAGCGCTTCTCATTCCCGGAGGCCCCAGCTCTGAAAAACACCCTAAGTGCGATGAATACTGCATTACTAACTATTGCGAAATTGTATGAGGCATTAGACAACAAGGTAATTTACCAATCAATGCTCATAGAACAATATTTCAACAAGGATTTTTCAGTCGAAAATAGAAATCCTGTTGTCATTACTTCTACAAATTCTATCAACTTAATGACCACAGAACCTGCCAATCCGTTGCAGGAGAGCAGGTGCTCTCAACTCGCGAACACTTTAATGGGTGAAAAAGACCAGCCCAATATTTTATCAAGCTCAACTAATGCTTGTCATCCCCCACCACCTCAGACTGATACTGATGATATTACACAATCATCAAGTGAATCTACAGTAATCCCAGATCCTAAATTGCCTTCTAAAAACTCTGCTAACATCTTTGAATTATTTGCACCAACTGTGTCCAATTCCTCATCCAAATCCTGTACCTCTCGTCATTCGAGGAAAGATTGGAAAAGAATGAAAAAGCTGTGCAAAAAACAAAGTCTTGCTCAAAAGTAAGCGATAATCCCCGAAAATGTATTAAAATTCCATCTCGATTAGAAAAACCTTTAGTGTCATCAACCATTGAAGTTCTAACCAATGCGATCCCAGCGATAATCCCATATCAACCACTTGATGATCTCATTATCTTAGCAAAGCAGGCTCCCATTTCTACCGCTTCGTCTCTGTCCATGTTTCAATCTAAGTCTGGGCCTTGGACGGCTATGCCACCCGATTCAAGAGTTCCAAGAGGCACTATGCCTTTAACGACATTAGCTTCTCTACCGGGTTCCAACGCACATGTTGAATCAATTATCTCACAACTAAGAGAAGAAATAAGAGCCTCGATTAATGCTTATACTGCACATTCTCCTTCAACCTCACAATTAACTCTTCCACCGTGTATAGATCCAACACAAGGCATGATGAATCCAACCATGCAGTTACCTATGAGTCAAATTGAACAACCCACCATTGTTCCTCAGATTATTACTGTAGGTATACCTACTGACACACATGTGGAACATGTGCAGCCTACTATAGCTCATTCTGCAAAATATCTACAGATGCAAGTGACTTCTACATTGACTCCTATAATAACTCATGACTTGCATGCAGAATCTGCCACTTGATTCTCAACTTCAGAACAAGATCTAAGAGGGTATATCAAATCTTCTATTGAGTCTTGTTTTTCTGAACTTAAGTCCACTAGCCAGGACCATAAATTAACTTGTTCAGCTATCTCTCTTAAAACAAATATGTCTCATCAAAACCCTAAAATACCAAATAAGCAGCTGAATCTTGCCACGAATAAACCCATGCCTTGTGATACACGTTTGCAAAAGTTAATTGCGAATCCTCAAAGTCTATGTCCCACTGGTAAACCACAATTTTATTAATTGAATATGAAGTGTCGTGCAGCACCCTTTCCAACATATGTTCTTAACAGATCAAGCATATTGAACATTTGTGCTGATGTTGCAACTCTTAAAGATCTATCCACCACTGACATCGAATTTATAGAGTTTGCTAACCAAGATGACTTGTCAGAAATTAAGATACACGTACGCTCAGGTCTAGTGTTCAATATGCTATGGCAGGCGCGAATGTTATTATTTGACTTGGGATTTATTTTGTCCAAAGATATCAAGCCAATCACTGAGACAACAGAAAAAGTTTAAATTCTGACGTATCAGTCAAAACAGCACAACACTTCTCGAAGCCTAACTTCTTATCATGCATCCCTAGCCTTGGGATCCCAAGAGTATGTGGGTCAATCATAAATAACCCTCAGAAAAGATGCTGTTACTCTTCTGTGTTGGAATACCAGAGGCTACACTCACTTTATAAATTTAGCCATAAGTGACTTACATCGATTTGATATCGTAGCCTTGCAGGAAACATGGCTTATGACTGCCCCAATCTGTACTTCGCATACAATCATTTCCTCTTTTGCTGTCAAAAAACCCATGGGGCGCCTCTCTGGTGGCTTGCTTCTAGCAGTTAAGCATGATAGTGGTTTTGCCGTTGTGCAGTACCCCTCCTCATCCCCGTATTTCCAAGCAGTAAAATTAACTCGGGGCATGGCAAGCTTAGCTATTATTAACATAAATTGGAGTAGGCAGATTTTAACAGATGAGATGTTTTTTATGTATTTGACCCTCTGGATAGAATAATTGCTGACACTAGTATCATATGTTCCATTGTTCTCGGTGATCTAAACCTACACATTTTACCAATGGTTTATAGCAGGTATAGGACCGAAAAACAAATGTGGTGCACTATGATGCAAGAAAGAGGGTATGTTATGGTGAATAATACTGTAGCTGGCGATGTACCCGCCCGTGCAACTTGATCTTGTGGCTCGCGGCAGGCAACCATAGATCATATCTATATAAATAAGAAATGCTTATCCCAGGTGCAGTCTATGAATGTGATATCCTCATCAGTGAGTGACCATAATAAACTTGTTATGCACTTTGACTTTCCAGCAGGGCAACAACTACTAAACCAAAACACCTATCCACAATCTTTCAAAGTGAATAATAGGTGCACCCGCTTACGTTGGAATCCAACGACATTGAATCAGTTTAAACAGGACCTGATTGATTCCCATAGAGCTCCGTCTTCTAAGGATCGCCAGTGCTATGTCACCATGATGCAAATCTTCAGGCAAATCAAAATGCCTGACTCTAGCATCAGACACAAGCACTTACATAGTTATGATGTTGAACTTCAGCAAAGAAAGACGAAGCTAAGGCAAGCTATGCGTAACCTAAGGGACGAGCCAGCCCTTAATAGACCAACATTGAAAATGCTCCTGAAAGCCAGATATAGACACTGGCTGAAAGGCCAGAAGTGCTTGCAATATCAGAAAGACGGAGAGGATATGTTGAGACAGATGCTCACCAAATCTACCAGTGGCATTTGGAACTGCCTAAATGCAGCCACCCATAGACTGCAGTCTGCTGTACTTACTTCTGCAGTCTCAAATGAAAAATGGTGTGAGCACTTCAGCATCCTATATCGTTCCCCTTTTCCAGATCTCTTATGGGGGTTACGGATCAGAAATTCATCTCATGACCTTCGAGTAGACCATGTAGATATACTAGATTGTATTAAAAATCTCAGCCGGTCAAGAGCTGTTGGCCCTGATGGCCAACATAATGGTATGCTCAAAGATCACCCTCATGAATGGACATCTATTCTCCTCGAAATTTTTCAGCACATCTTCAATGTTGGTGAAATCCCCAACTCATGGAGGCGCTCAATTATTGTGCGAATTTTTAAAAAGGGCGATAGGGCTGACCCTACAGCATATCGTCCGATTGCCCTGCCGATTGCCTGGGCAAAATATTTGCCCGCCTTGTCTTAAAACAATTCAATCTCTGGCTCGATTCGAGTGATTTACGGGATCCATTTCAAACAGGGTTTCTATCTTGATTAGACACTGCCATCAATGTGATCACAATAAACTCTGTCATTCAACATGCTCGTCAACGGTGCCAAGTATTATACATGGCTTTCGTTGACTTTCGCATGGCGTTTGACGCAATTCCCCATGAGCTAATATGCAAAAAACTCATGGATAAAGGCTGTCCTTGGTTTATCCTGAAATGGATTATTCAGTTGCACACGGGTACCTCCATACAGATTAGATTGGATAATGAAGGTCTATTGTCGGAACCAATAGAGACTTAACGTGGCCTCAAACAGGGCTGCATCTTGGCGTCAGCAATATTCAATTTTTTCATCTCTGCTGTAAGGCAAATATTTGCCTCAATCATTACTGATTCTCCGAAAATTAATGATATTCAAATTAGGCATTTGCTATATGCTGATGACATGGTAATACTCTCGAAAACTGCAAATGGCCTCCGTGCCCTATTGAATGCTTTGGACCGCTATTCTATGGAAAATTGTATAACTGTCAATATTGCGAAAACCAAGGTAATTCAACTCGGCACGAGGAAACAACGATGCGTTAATCATCAATGGCCCTTACAATGTACAACTTTGGAAACCGTACCATCATACATATACCTAGGCACTTTGGTTACAAATAACATGAATATCAATGCTGATGATCATTGTGTAAAACAAAAGCTCATTTCAGCAGTATCGCAGGCCCGCTTGATTAAGGCTAAGTGTTGCAAGTTCTCTTTGGTCCCGACAATTGTTTATTACAAGCAAAAGTTTGTTCCTGTAATAACTTATGGAACTGAGGCATCCTTGAAAAAACCTATATTTACTGGACTGCCATTGAGGAACGTTATTGGAAATGAGTCTTGCCCTTACCACTTTTCCATCCCATGTGTATCGTGAGACACGAATTGGGACTAGTGTCTTTGTATGCCATTTGCAAATGGAAAATGTGTTCACTCTATAGGAAATGTGTTATGGCAGATGACAAATCTGGTTTAATTAAAATCATTGCGAAATATCTCCTACATTCATTGGATGTATTTCCTCTTAGCTGGAGACTGAGGGTAATTCATAGAATCCAGCGCACAAGTAGCGCACGCGGCTGGCGCACAGCGTGCGCCTGCGATAGTCTGCGCCAGGCACGTGCGCTAAAACAGATTTCCGCGCACAGCGTATTCATGGATTTCAAGCTCCCAAAACAGCCGTGGCGCAGAGAATCGCAGCGAGCCTGCAGCAGCGCCAGTAACGCCCCCAAGAACGCCCTCGCGCACGGAAAAGCCATCAAAAGCGCTAAATCATCGCTAAGGGCTGCGCTAACCCCGGACCACTTCACAGGGCAGGCAAACAAGGAAAGCAAAGCGGGCAATCTCCAAATCAGGAGTACGCGGGAAGTACTACACGCGACTAGGCAGGGAACGTGAATCACAGGGGTACGCGGGAATCATCACACGCGAACAGCCAGGGTGCGTGCATTACAGGGGTAGCGGGAAGTTCAACACGCGATGGGCCAGGGAACGTGTATTACAGGGGGACGCGTGAAGTAGAACACGCGATAGGCCAGGGAACGTGTATTACAGGGGTACGCGGGAATCATCACACGCGAACAGCCAGGGTGCGTGTATTACAGGGGTAGCGGGAAGTTCAACACGCGATGGGCCAGGGAACGTGTATTACAGGGGGACGCGTGAAGTAGAACACGCGATAGGCCAGGGAACGTGCATCACAGGGGTACGCGGGAATCATCACACGCGAACAGCCAGGGTGCGTGTATTACAGGGGTAGCGGGAAGTTCAACACGCGATGGGCCAGGGAACGTGTATTACAGGGGGACGCGTGAAGTAGAACACGCGATAGGCCAGGGAACGTGCATCACAGGGGTACGCGGGAATCATCACACGCGAACAGCCAGGGTGCGTGTATTACAGGGGTAGCGGGAAGTTCAACACGCGATGGGCCAGGGAACGTGTATTACAGGGGGACGCGTGAAGTAGAACACGCGATAGGCCAGGGAACGTGCATCACAGGGGTACGCGGGAATCATCACACGCGAACAGCCAGGGTGCGTGTATTACAGGGGTAGCGGGAAGTTCAACACGCGATGGGCCAGGGAACGTGTATTACAGGGGGACGCGTGAAGTAGAACACGCGATAGGCCAGGGAACGTGTATTACAGGGGTACGCGGGAATCATCACACGCGAACAGCCAGGGTGCGTGTATTACAGGGGTAGCGGGAAGTTCAACACGCGATGGGCCAGGGAACGTGTATTACAGGGGGACGCGTGAAGTAGAACACGCGATAGGCCAGGGAACGTGCATCACAGGGGTACGCGGGAATCATCACACGCGAACAGCCAGGGTGCGTGTATTACAGGGGTAGCGGGAAGTTCAACACGCGATGGGCCAGGGAACGTGTATTACAGGGGGACGCGTGAAGTAGAACACGCGATAGGCCAGGGAACGTGTATTACAGGGGTACGCGGGAATCATCACACGCGAACAGCCAGGGTGCGTGTATTACAGGGGTAGCGGGAAGTTCAACACGCGATTGGCCAGGGTACGTGTATCACAGGGGTGCGTGGGAATTATCACATGCGAATAGGCTGGGTGGGCCCCCACAGGTGTACCCTGTACACCCTCCCCGGCCCCTGCAGGCAGCCCACAAAACAGTGGACTACCCTGCACACCTGATCATGTCCCCCTGCACCCCCATCCACCAGGGGCACCCTCCACCAGGCCCCCACCCATGTCTCCCACCACCCCCACCCCCCAGCAGTGCAGGGGCACCTGCCATCAGGCCCCCATCCATGTCTCCCACCACCCCCAACCCCCATCCACCAGGGGCACCCTCCACCAGGCCCCCACCCATGTCTCCCACCACCCCCACCCACCAGCACTGTGGGGCACGTGGCCAGCAGGCAGTCAGGCAGCAGCCGATGGCAGGTGGGAGCGTGCTCAGGGTTCTTGGGGACTTAAATTCGGCCTCCTGGCCAGGAGCGTGGTCTTTCGTGTTAGAACGCGTGGACAGCCTGATAGGGAGTGATTTTGCACCTGAAAACCCCACACTCATCGCGCGAAAACCCGTCACCAGCATATGTGCGTCAATAGTTACCTGCACGTGCAGTGTCAAAGCGTGTGATTGGTGAAAAGTGAGCGACACGCAGGAGTGTCGAAGCGCGTGATTGGTGAAAAAGGATCCACATGCAGGAGTGACAAAGCGTGTGATTGGTGAAAAGTGAGCTACACGCAGGAGTGTCGAAGCGCGTGATTGGTGAAAAAGGATCCACATGCAGGAGTGACAAAGCGTGTGATTGGTGAAAAGATACCTACACGCAGGAGTGCCAAAGCGTGTGATTGGTGAAAATGGGCCAAGCACGTACACGCCGTAAGTGACGATGTACGTGTGGGCCTGTATAAAAGGTAGTGTTGAACACAATTTCCTTGTACGTGCTTTTCGTGGAGAGCGAGTGGGTGAATTCGGTACTTCTTGTCGTTTCACACGCGATTTACTTCACGGCGTTTCCAGTTCGTACTCCCTGTTACCTCTGACAGCTCTTTTCTCTTTTTCCTCTTGTACTGGTTTTCCTGGGCCTGTTCCCTCAAACAGTGTCCCCTTCTACAGTTGTCCTGTCTCCTCAGACAGCGTACACCTCTTCTTTTGGCGGGGGTGTTGCCAACCAAAAGTGCTATTTTTTCACGCTCTTTTACCTGGCAGACGGTGAGTCACGCACGTATCTAACATCTGTGCTTGCCCCGTGTGTAGCCTACCCCTTCAGAGGTCAATCTAGGCCGCGTGTGACACGCATACGTTCATTGTGTTACTGGATGCCACAGCGTAGTGCAGGGTTTTCCATCAGCACACGTGGTCTAGGAGGGGTATTGTGCACGTTCCTTAACTTTTTTGAGGTGCCTGTGCGTTGCGTGACCCGTCATCTTTCCCCAGGGGTGTCATATAGCCTTGCCACTGCACTAGGGTACGAATACCATCTGGTACCCAACCCCTTTGACACCCAATTGCCCAGGACAATTGTGCACACCCACTCCCATACGCACAATACCATCAGTGCCATGGTTGGGAGGCGTGCAAGCCGTAAGGGTGGCAAAGGTGGCCGAGCCACACGTGGTGGCCGTGGAGGATCCAACAGGGGACGTGGTTGTGACTTGCAGGGCGCCCCTGTTCCCCCCAGTCTGGAGGAACAGTCAGGGACACCCATGCCCCCCCCCCCCCCAGTTGAGAGTCATGTGGCTGATACCAACCCTGATCAGCCCATGTCGGACCAGGCCATTGTGGCACCAGACCTGTCCGAGGGTGATTCCATCGCTGACATCCAGGTCAGCAGGTCCACTGCACGTGCACCGGTGCACATTGGTGTCATCAGGGCACGCGCATCTATGCCAGATAGGTCATCTGCTGGCCCCCGTAGCCAGGGTGTGGCTCAATCCACCCCACCTCTCATACACCCTGCCAAGACTGTGTCGGTCCTAGTTCATGCACCTCAGATCAGGCCTGACCCCATCCCACTACCCCCAATGCCTGCACCTACTCCCATGCTGAGTGGGCAATCACACACACCCAGTACAGAGTCCACCACGGCTCCTGCCCCTAGTGTCCACAGCGGCGTAGGACACTCTGGATCCCCACCCCCTTCCAAGCGCAAGAGGAAGAGTGCACGTCCGGCACAGGCTGATGCCCCAGACACGGCTGCACAGTCCGGCCCATCAAGGAAGCCAAGCTTCACAGACGCCGAACTTAATGCACTTGTTCAGTATGTGTCAGATCATGATAGGGAAATGGTCATCGTTGCAGGGTCCAAGACCACACATGCCAGACGCCAGGCACACTGGCAGACCATTGCTGACAGAATAAGTGCCCTTGGAGTAGTGAGGCGCACAGCTAGTGATTGCCAGAAGCGCTGGAATGACCTTAAGCGCAGGGCAAAGGATAAGCTGGCCTCAAGTCATGCCGCAACCTTGGTGACTGGAGGTGGGTCCCCAGCACAGGAAATAGAACTCACACCACACGAGTCCGTAGCTGGATCCTACGTCACCGAGGGACAACTCCAAGGTGTGGGAGACCTCCCTGATTACGAGGCATCATCCGGTGAGTGCACATGCATGTGTGTATTATCCATGTGCATGGTGTGTGTGTGAAGCATTCATGTTGGGTGCCTGTCAAGGGGGTGTGTGGCAGAGTTGATAGTGGCACCCATGTGCCTCATCCAGTATGTTCAGTGCAACACCATCTGGCCACAGCACTATCCCTACTGGCAACAGTGCACATATGGGCCAACACCATGGAAGTTGCCCTTGATTAGTAATTTTGTCACTACATTGTTGCTCATACTCCCCTGTCTATTCATCTGATGTCTTACATACCATTCCTCTCCTTTCCCCCAGCCATTCAAGTTTCATCTTCACATGCCTGACATGCAATGATACCACATGCTAATGCGTCCTCTGTATATAAATGCCTACCAACATGCAGTCATACTGTGGATGTAGCCTTGACATCCACCTCCTTCCTGGGTCCTTTGGTACCGTCTGGTTTCGAGCCCCATTCCCTCACACTCCATGCTGCTCTTCATGGTCTATCTTCCATGACTTCTACAGTTCAGACCATCGTGCCCTACGCACGACACCTGCTTGCCAAAAGTCAAATGAGGGCAGCCTGCCCTCCAATGCGACCCACCCTATTGCTGACCAGTGCATCTGAGCCTACTCTAAGCTAACTCTCACTGACATCTGCTCATACATGCCTTTGCCTGTCCCATAGACCCTTCACATGGTCCCTGTCCTCTCTCCTTGCTCCTCTTCCACCATCATAGGTGGGACCCGTTGGGGTGTACTCCTGGCCTCCTTCCAATCCTCAGATACCACTATTGATGTGCATGGTAATGGGAGCGTCTCAGTCCAAGGCCCTTAGGCCAACCTCAATCTCCTTGAGAAATGCTACCCACATCTCATCAACTTCCTTACCTCTCCTGCTGTCCCCCCTCCTCTCTCCTCATCAATCCTGCACTGCCTCCCTGCACCCTCCCATGAACCTTCTCCGCCTCCCACTCCAACTCCTACACATGCGGCACCTCTGATCTCTAGCACTCCCCGTAAGTCCTACAAGGCTGTCAACCTCCTCCACAATTACACTCCTTTCACTGCGGCTGCATCAGGCATTCCTCCGATAACTGTCACTTACATGAGGTTATGCACCTTGACATCCTTGGTCTCATGGAAACATGTCTGACGGCCAGCTCTGTCTGCATCCTTGACCCTCTCCTTGGCCCGCCACTACTGTGCAGGGGGGGTGTGCCCTTGGCTTCCCTGAGGGTATTCCTGCCACTGTCACACCTACTTAGACCTACTCCACTCTGGAATGGCTTGTGTGAGGTTTCTGTCCACCACACCTTGACATTCTCAAACAGTGCGTACTGTGTCTGGGAAAACTGGTCAAATGTACTACTTCCTTTCTGAGTGTCCTCACCTCTCCTCCTCACTCATGTCCCCAGACACAGAATTCCTCATCCTTGGTGCGGTACGCATCCACCTGCATGCCTGTTGACGCCCCCACGTGACCTTTCTGTGACCTCAGCAACTCCCTCTCACCCTCTAGACTCCCGTCTGTCCCTACTCATTCTGCAGGGCACACTCTTGATGCTCTGATCTCATCTGACTTTCCCCTCTCCGTCCATCTCTGCACTCCTCTCTCCTGGAGTGATCACATTCTCCTCTCCTCCCAGCTCACCCTCAACACCCCACAGGCAAAGCCACCCCACCACTGTCACACACCTTCTTGGTATTCCGACCCATGAAGTGTGTGTCAGTCGAGGCTCATGCTGCCAAAATCTCCCCCCCATCCAGCTCCCCCTTAGGCTCACTCCCATCCTGACAGGGCCCACTCCATGCTCCACTCCATGTCAGGTACACTGGATGTCTTAGCCACGGTCATGACCACCTGTCTGAAGCCCCATGCCAATGCAGAGTCCTGGCATGACTCGGATCTTGGGAACCCAAACCACAGGTGCCGGGTGGCAGAGAGGGAATGTCCTGCATCATGGCCATCCTCTGGCAAACTGGCCTGCCACATGCTCCAAAGGCAATAGCGCCTCACCCTTCTCACCAAGATGAGATCCCCAATCCAAGGGCACATATCTGCGGCATGTGACAACTCTGCAGGACACATAGAAATCTGAAAGGACCTTGCCGAGCCACAGGCAGTGTGTACCTCCCCTGTCCCCTCCGAGCCCACAGCACAGCATGATTGTCTCTGTACCCCTATAGGCCACCCCCCCAGCACTTGTCTGCGCCTAACACCATCTGCCCTTGACGTCAAGTCCTACTTACCTTGTACAGCACTTCCAGCCGCCACTCCCCCTTGCACTTCATTGTGCCACCCACCCCTGCACTTGCGTGACATGAATGACACCAGCACCAGTAGTATTGTTGACTGGCATCCCCTTCTGCCCCACCACCCCTCAGTGCTCCGCTGCACCTACAAACATTACTTGACCGGTGCTTCACGAATGCAAAATTATTCCGTTACAGGTGTTGGGGAGGTGGAATCACAATGTTTACTGCATTATGTTGATGTAGACAAGGCACTGTGCATCGTTGCCAATTTGGACTAGCAGATCCATGTACAACATGTATACTAATTGATGTGACGATGCAATGTCAGGACCAGAGTGGTTGAAATCCAAAAAAGTAGCCCTCCTCTCCCTCTTCACTTGGTGGCTATGTCACATGCCATGTGTGTGATGGCATGTGCCTTTGACATGGCAATCACCGCCCAATGTGTGATGGCAGTGCTAGGCATCAAGGTGAGCAGGCGTTGCTCTCCAATCAGTACATAGTATGCCCTGAGCCTCCCCTACAGACCCAGTGATGGTGAATGCATAGGAGGACTCCCAGTCATGTAGGACATGTGTCGTAGGACTACTGCCTATGTTGTTCATCAGCCCTTGTTGCATGCCATGGTGCTAATGCCTGTTTCCATTTTTCTCTTTCATGTCTTTGCAGGGGACGAAGCACTTGTTGATGCTGGGGATGTGGTGGTGGAGCCGTCCCAGGAGGGCAACCCGGGCCGACCTACCACAAGTGAGGGACGTGGTGTGTTTGTGGGTGAAAACCCACAAGTGCTGCAGGCCGTGCTGTCGAGGGGTGTCTCTGGGGGTTCCTCCCCCGAGCAGTATTCAGGTGTAGACTCGGAGGATGACACCTATGTGCAGTCGCAGGTGAGTGTTCTTGGGAGAGAATCTCCTCTGTCCGACCCACCTGCAGCCAGGCCATTGGCCTCAATGGGGATGTCAGTGTCGGCAGATCAGCCTCCGGTGGTTACGGATGCAGGGCCACACCACCCAATCTCTGATCCTGTTCCTGGGGCTGCAGATCAGAGAGGGAATGCAGTCCTGCAGCCTGAGGCCTTGCCGGCACAGCAAGGCGCAGTCCGCCTTGCCCCAGGCAGGTGTGGTGCCCGTCAACGTGGTGGCCGTATGCCACCTGGCAATACCGTATGGGAGCAATCCATCTACGGTATGGCCACCCAACAGGCAGCATCATCCGAGATGATTGCACAGGCCATGGATAGGGTGGCCACTTCCATTGTCCCCCCAGAAAGGCTGATGGAGCGACTGGAGCAGGCTACAGAGTCCATCTGCCAGGCACACAGGGAGGATATGTTGGCGTCCAACATGGACAGGCGGGCGGCACTGGCGACTCTGGGGGAATCACTTTCCATGGAGTCCCAGCGCCACAGGGAAGCCCTGAGGGAAGAACTCCGTCACCTCAGGTCGACCCTGTTAGAGCTTGAGGCTTCATCCCATAGAAGGACAGAGGAGCAGCTGGAGCGTCTGACACGGACGCTCTCGGCCGAGATGCAGGCAACTCGTGCGGAGGTCAGGTCATCCCGGGAGTTACTGCATGGGGACCTCCGCATGATTATAACCCAGAACCAGAACTACCAGACCCGCCTGCTTGCAGCCATGGAGGAGCAAACTCGTGCTTTGCGTGGGCTGCCTCCCATTGTCACACCATCTTCTGAGGCAGCTCCCCCACCTCCAGAGTCAGCTGCAGGGTCTGGGCAGAGCCATAGCGACTCATCTCCCACAACAGAGTAGCCGTGTGGGCCACAAGCCTATGGGGTGTTTTCCTTTCCCATGATCCACACAGGTGGATTGTGGCGTGCATCCTGTCCTCGGACCTCATAGGTGGCCCCCCCCCCCCCGCCGGCCCTTTCATGGCCATTTTTTCTCTTTTTCATTTTTATTTTGCAAGAGTGTTGCCTTGTGTGGGTACCTGGGCATACACTGTATTGTGGCTGGGCACATGCAGGCTTGTCCTGAGTTTGGTTTCGATGCTTGGGTAGCAGACATCCACACCCCTCCTGCTTCCGTTTCCATGGGCTTGCAAAGGGTGTGCCCAAGTGACAGCAAATTACACGGTGACATTGGACTCCCATGAGCTGTTGGCCAGTCCATAGTCAATACTGTGTAGACATTCATAGTGTTCATTGTTGTTGCACCTAACTATGCATGATGGTATGATATGTGCCTCTACTTACATATGTTGCTCATGTTTTGCAGGTATTTCACACAGATCTTCACAAGGGCATACTCTCTGGAGTCACACTACATGTCGGTAGATGTGCACTGACACTTTTGCATGGCGCCATCACTGTACATCTGGACGGTGAGGACATACCAGCTGAATCAGGTAATGAGACTACCATTGATTACATGCAATGTGTCTTGTTTGGGTGGGCTTCAGGGTGGGTTGGTGTGTAATTTGATAGAAATTACTCTTACACAGGTGTGTAGTAGTGGCTCCAGGGCGGTTAGCTGCTCAAGTGCGGCTATGTTCCATTTGGGGCACTGCTATTTGTGACACTGGTGTCATGTTGTGATGGCCAGTTTGTTTGCTGTCACATACCATGACATGGTGTCCTCAGTGGCGGGACTGTGAAGGGAGTGGGTGACATGGCAATGTTGTCATGTAGTGAATCGCCTGTGGCAATGCATTTTAGATTGATGGAGTTGTGTCTTTGCGTTGTGATGCATAGCTGGTGTATGTGTAGCTAGGGGTGCACACATATTGACACTTCCATGTTAACAATCTCAGGCTGATGTGTATCTGACAGTTCATTGTCAAGTAATTTTCAGACATTGTCAGGTAGAGTCATCATTGATTGTCAGATGGTATGTGCCAGAGCAGTGTGCACTAGCCAGCACTGTGATTCCTAGGTGAAGAAGTTGGCCACCAGTTGCGTACGGGCTGCCTCCCCCCGTGCCCTTTCCCCTCCCATGCGCAGCGGGCGTGCATGTGGTTGTGGATGTGGGGGCACCACCATGTCCACGGGCAGGCCCCGGCGTGTTGCAACGTTGTGCAGGACACATGCTGCCACTATGATCCTGCACACTATTCGGGGAGCATATAACAGCTGCCCGCCAGAACGGTCAAGGGAGCGAAAGCGTGACTTGAGCACTCCGAATGTGCGCTCCACTATGCCCCGTGTAGCAATGTGGGCTGTGTTGTACCTTACCTGGGGTGGCGTGGTGGGGTTCCGGATTGGGGTCATCATGTGGGGGCTGATAGGGTAGGCACTGTCCCCTGCGGAGGTGGTGATGGGTATCATTAGTGGTGTTGTGTCATGACCCAGTATCTGACATGCATGCATGTGGAGTGGCATTCATGCTCACCAAGCAGCCATGTATCTCCATGCTGGCCAGCCTCTAGGTCCCGGCATAGGGTAGACATTCTGTAGATGAAGCTGTCGTGGGTGGACCCTGGATAGTTGGCATATACTGATGTGATGATTCCCTTGGCATTGCATACAACTTGGACGTTGATGGAATGCCAGTGCTTGCGGTTTCTATAGATGTGCTCTGTTGCCCTGGGTGGACGTAGAGCCACATGTGTGCAGTCAATTGCACCAAGCACTTTGGGGAATTGAGCCACACCATAGAATTCCTGGATGCACGTCCGCCTATCTGCATGAGTCCTGGGGAGATATATGTGCCTGCGGACTGAAGGCCGTGCAGTGATGATGTTCAAGACCTGGTGTAGGCAGCGTGACTGCGTGGCCTGTGACACACCACCCACTATGGCACTTGTCCGCTGAAAGGATCCAGTGGCCAAGAAGTGCAGTACATTCAGGACCTTCTGCAGGGGGCTGAGTGCTTGGGAGCACAGGGTGGGTGATGTGAGGTCATCCTCCCACTCACTGACCAGGTCCAGTATGATGTGTGCTGGAAACCTGTACCTCCCATACACCTGGTCATCAGGCATCCCGAATAGGCTGGTTCTGGGTGTGAATATTCTGGCCCTGACTCTCCTCCTCATCCTCCTTTGGTAGCCCACTGCCACTGCTGCTAGGAACGGTATGTTCATCCTGGCATCTGGCTTGTTTATTGAAAAGTGCGCAAATTAATGCCTTGCGCGTGTAGTAGGCAGCGTGTGAGCCTCGCACCCCTGGAATCGGGTTCCCACTCCAATCGCGTGTGGAAATTCCCACGCTGCAGGCATACAGGTGCGCTGACGTACTTGCCTGTGTAAGTGGCCGCGCGCCCCTGAAATACACGTACATAGGCCAATGGCGTGTACGCGCACTTTTGGCCAATTACACGCGATGACACTCTGACGTGCAGGATTTCCACGTGTGCTCCGTCTTCACGTGCTGAGTGGGGAACGCCCGTGCGGATCACGTCAGACGCGCTTACGCGATGAGGGACTCTGGTCCAATAGAATCGCGTATGCATGCTGACGCACTTACGCGCTAAGGGCCTTTCCTCGGATTTCACGCTGACGTGCAGGAATTTCACGTGCCAAATCACTCCGTATCAAGCTGGCCACCCGAAAACACACGGAACACCACGCTCCTGCCCCGAAGGCCGAGTTACTGCCCCCCAAGTGCCCTGAGCAGCCTCCCACGTGCTATCTGCTGCTGCCTGCCTGCCTGCCTGCCTGCTGCCACCGTGCCCTGCCATTTGGTGCCTGCACATCAGCCATCTGCAGGGGTCCAGTTGCTGTGTCCACCCCTGCTGGAACTGAAGACTCCCAACTGGGATTACATCGCTCCACAGCCCAGCCCCAGGACCCAGTTGCCCACCCACACCTGCCTCTGGGGTTGCCATGTCGGGCACTTCTACATCTGGCACCAGTGGCAACCCCAGGCCAGAGGGGCAGAGGGGCACCAGCTTCACTGCCACCGAAGTTGGTGTCCTGGTGGAGCATGTCCTGGGGCAGTATGATGCCCTCTTTGGATCGTCCCGCGCCAGCAAGGAAGGACGGGAGAGGATCTGGGCCGACTGTGTGGTTGCCATCAACGCGGAGGGGGTGGCAACCCGCAACGTCTTGAAGATCAAGAAGCGCTGGGAGGACTTGAGGTCCAGGACCCTTGTGAAGGCCCGGCGCCTCGTGGAGGGGGGCCGGGGCCACATGAGTTCCATCCAGAAGAGGGTCCTGGAACGCGTACGCCCAGCGCTCCACGCCCAGATCCTTGAGAGGGAGACCCGTCTGGAGTTGAGCGGTAAGTGTCCAAGCATCACTGTGTGAGACAGGGCATGTTGCGGTGTGCTGGTTCTATGATACTTGCCTGTATGTGTGCCATGTGCCATGTATGCATGTATGTGTGCTGGGACATCATGGTAATGCATGTGCGACCAGTGATGTGTGACCCACATGGTTGTTGCATGTGTAGAAATGCGGCATGGGGAGCACTATGCAGATTTGGGACATGAGAGCATGCCAGTCTCTGTACCTGGACATGGATGGGGGTGAGGATGGGTGCTGATGCCAGGTACATATATGGTAGCCATGTCTGTGTGCCTGACCTGCATGTCTGTGACTTGTGCATGCCATGGATGCATGACTCATGTGTGTGACAATGCACAGATTCAGTGACGCACCCACCTTACCCTTGTTTTGCCTGTGTTTGGTGTGATTGTGGCCAGATGGATGTGACTGAGGAGTAGTGTGTGCATGTGATATGCATGAGCCATGATGCATGTGAGTTACATTTCATTGAATGTTTCAAGAGTCAATTGGACATGCATGGAAATGTGCATGGCATGCACCATGCCTGTTACTGTGTGTGTTTTGCCTGGACTGACCCATGTGTTGTGGAGGGACATGATGGAAGTGTACTTTGACAGGGGTGCTCATCTGCTATTGCTTCCTGTCTAGGGGACCATTGTACAGTAGCCTGATGCTTGTGTTCTTTGTCTCCCTCTACGCAGCGGCTAGTGAAGAAGAGGGCGGAGACGGCGCTGTGGAGCAAGGCGGCGGGGATGCCCCCACGGCTGCAGCGGAAGGGGTGGGTGAGCCCCCACAGGGGCCTGCTACGGCGGGAGACGGTGAGGAGCCATCCAGGTTGGTGGTTTGCACAGAGGAGGAGGCCGACACTGGTGCACACATGGGCCCTGGTGGGAGCATCCCTGCTGGTGCAAGTGGTGCAGTCCAGGGCCAGGGGCAGGAGGCAGCACAGGTCACCGTGGAGGGGCCTGTGCATGTCGCTGTCCCTGACCCTGTGAGTGCACCACCATGCACCAGCAGGGATGCCCCGTCCCAGGCCCGTCCGCAGGTAGAGGGGATGTCCATGTCAACTGACTCCCCTCCACCTGCGGCCGTGGGAACCCCTGGCCGCGTGGAGCAGGTCCTGATTGGGGTCGCGATGCGCACGGCTGTGATTCGTGATGCCGTGCGTGCTTCCCGGGAGGAGCACGCACGTCATCACGAAGTGCACCGTGCCGACGTGGCCCAATTGGGATCGGCCATGTTCGGGGGGTTCCTGCATGTGTTGGCCAATCTGACGGCCCTCTCCTCCTCTGTGCAGGCTATCCACCAGTCGTTCTCCTTGCCGTCTTCCGGCCCAGATGCCACCATGGCCCCCTGTGGACCTGCCCCGACCAATGCAGCCAGCTCGGTGGGGATCCCATCCCTGCCACAGTTGGGAGTCGGAGGTCCAGCAGGGGTGGACGACACAGCAAGTGGACCCCAGCAGATGGAAGATGTGCCGGCATCATCGGGCAGGGCACGTGCACGACGGCGTCGGTGGTTACCATCAGCCTGGATGCCGTCGTGCTGGCAGAGGCAGTGGCGTCGCAGGCAGCAGCGGGCTCGACGTGGGAGGCATCATGGCTCAGGGCCATCAAGATCGGAGGGGCAGGCATCGGCCGGAGGGCAGGGCAACCCTGGCATGGCGGTGTGTTCCGTGTGGGAGGAGTTTGGCCAGCGGATAGGTGCGGAGCGGCAGCGGGCGGAAGAGGAGCGGCTCGCCATGGCCAGGGCGGAGATCTCCATGCATCAGGCATTGAGGCGGGCTGAGTGCCTCGAGGAGGCTCGCAGGGAATTTGGAGAGCACATGGGGTTGTCCCTGCGAGACCTCGGGGCCAGGACTGAGTCCCGCCTCCAGGACATTGACGTGGAGTTCGAGGATGCCCTGGCCAGCATCACCAAGTGAGCCGCAGGACTAGCCCGCTGCCTTTGTATATAGTTTTTTAGTTAGTTAGTGCTAGGTTTCCTTTATTTAATTTTTTTTTTTTGGACCGCTTGGACAATGGCCACTTCTTTGTACATATTTTTTTACATAGTTAGTATTAGGTTTAATTTGTGGTGTTGGGCTCATGGACCCTTGAACAATCCTGTAAATATAGTTATTTTTTGTGAGATAAATTTTTTAACTTTCATATTGGTCACACCATGTCGTAATGGTTTATCTTTCATTTCATTCTACATGTGTTTACTTTGGACAAAATCTATTCATTTTTCTATCCTTTGTTTTTTGGTTTCTCATTTTTGTTCCCGGACATGGACCTTTTATTTGCTTTACCAGATAGTTGTCAGAGTTTACTTTATTTTTATTTTTTAATACATTTTAATATTATCTTACACTTTTGTCATTTTTTCTTTGGTTTCTTACATGCCATGATATGGGATTTGACATTGACTTGCACCCATTGTGTATGTGTGTGTGGCGGACATGTGTTCTTTTGCTTACTTGCCTTTGGGGTTGTGTCATGTGATTGCATTCACTATGTGGGTGCATGCAATCCTTGCCTGGGTGTTTGTGCTGGGTATGCTGGTCATTACTGCCATTATTGTGTATCGTCAGGACCAGGGGCCAGGGGGACATGGGTGGGGGCCTGGTGGAGGGTGCCCCAGGTGGATGGGGGGTTGGGGGTGGTGGGAGACATGGGTTGGCCATGGGTGGGGGCCTGCTGGCAGGTTGCCCACAGTGCTGGGGGTGGGGGTGGTGGGAGACATGGGTTGGCCATGGGTGGGGGCCTGCTGGCAGGTTGCCCACAGTGCTGGGGGTGGGGGTGGTGGGAGACATGGGTTGGCCATGGGTGGGGGCCTGCTGGCAGGTTGCCCACAGTGCTGGGGGTGGGGGTGGTGGGAGACATGGGTTGGCCATGGGTGGGGGCCTGCTGGCAGGTTCCCCACAGTGCTGGGGGTGGGGGTGGTGGGAGACATGGGTTGGCCATGGGTGGGGGCCTGCTGGCAGGTTCCCCACAGTGCTGGGGGTGGGGGTGGTGGGAGACATGGGTTGGCCATGGGTGGGGGCCTGCTGGCAGGTTGCCCACAGTGCTGGGGGTGGGGGTGGTGGGAGACATGGGTTGGCCATGGGTGGGGGCCTGCTGGCAGGTTGCCCACAGTGCTGGGGGTGGGGGTGGTGGGAGACATGGGTTGGCCATGGGTGGGGGCCTGCTGGCAGGTTCCCCACAGTGCTGGGGGTGGGGGTGGTGGGAGACATGGGTTGGCCATGGGTGGGGGCCTGCTGGCAGGTTCCCCACAGTGCTGGGGGTGGGGGTGGTGGGAGACATGGGTTGGCCATGGGTGGGGGCCTGCTGGCAGGTTCCCCACAGTGCTGGGGGTGGGGGTGGTGGGAGACATGGGTTGGCCATGGGTGGGGGCCTGCTGGCAGGTTCCCCACAGTGCTGGGGGTGGGGGTGGTGGGAGACATGGGTTGGCCATGGGTGGGGGCCTGCTGGCAGGTTGCCCACAGTGCTGGGGGTGGGGGTGGTGGGAGACATGGGTTGGCCATGGGTGGGGGCCTGCTGGCAGGTTGCCCACAGTGCTGGGGGTGGGGGTGGTGGGAGACATGGGTTGGCCATGGGTGGGGGCCTGCTGGCAGGTTCCCCACAGTGCTGGGGGTGGGGGTGGTGGGAGACATGGGTTGGCCATGGGTGGGGGCCTGCTGGCAGGTTCCCCACAGTGCTGGGGGTGGGGGTGGTGGGAGACATGGGTTGGCCATGGGTGGGGGCCTGCTGGCAGGTTCCCCACAGTGCTGGGGGTGGGGGTGGTGGGAGACATGGGTTGGCCATGGGTGGGGGCCTGCTGGCAGGTTCCCCACAGTGCTGGGGGTGGGGGTGGTGGGAGACATGAGCAGGTGTGCAGGGTAGTTCCCTGTGGTGTGTGCTGCCTGCAGGGGCCGTGGAGGGTGTACAGGTAATGCCTGGGAGCTCACAGCCAAATCGCGTGTGCAACTTCCCGCTCACCCCTCAAATCCACGTTCCCTGCCATATCGCGTGTGGAACTTCCCGCGCGCCCCTCGAATCCACGTTCCCTGCCATATCGCGTGTGGAACTTCCCGCGCGCCCCAGAAATCCACGTACCCGGCCATATCGCGTGTGGAACTTCCCGCGCGCCCCAGAAATCCACGTACCCGGCCATATCGCGTGTGGAACTTCCCGCGCGCCCCAGAAATCCACGTACCCGGCCATTTCGCGTGTGCAACTTCCAGCGCACTCCTGCAATCCACGTACCCGGCCATATCGCGTGTGGAACTTCCCGCGCGCCCCTGAAAACCACGTACCCGGCCATTTCGCGTGTGCAACTTCCCGCGCACCCCTCGAATCCACGTTCCCTGCCATATCGCGTGTGGGACTTCCCGCGCGCCCCAGAAATCCACGTACCCGGCCATATCGCGTGTGGAACTTCCCGCGCGCCCCTGAAAACCACGTACCCGGCCATTTCGCGTGTGCAACTTCCCGCGCACCCCTCGAATCCACGTTCCCTGCCATATCGCGTGTGGAACTTCCCGCGCGCCCCAGAAATCCACGTACCCGGCCATTTCGCGTGTGCAACTTCCCGCGCACCCCTCGAATCCACGTTCCCTGCCATATCGCGTGTGGAACTTCCCGTGCGCCACAGAAATCCACGTACCCGGCCATATCGCGTGTGGAACTTCCCGCGCGCCCCTGAAAACCACGTACCCGGCCATTTCGCGTGTGCAACTTCCCGCGCACTCCTGCAATCCACGTACCCGGCCATTTCGCGTGTGCAACTTCCCGCGCACTCCTGCAATCCACGTACCCGGCCATTTCGCGTGTGCAACTTCCCGCGCACTCCTGCAATCCACGTACCCGGCCATTTCGCGTGTGCAACTTCCCGCGCACTCCTGCAATCCACGTACCCGGCCATTTCGCGTGTGCAACTTCCCGCGCACCCCTCGAATCCACGTTCCCTGCCATATCGCGTGTGGGACTTCCCGCGCGCCCCTGAAATCCACGTACCCGGCCATTTCGCGTGTGCAACTTCCCGCGCACCCCTCGAATCCACGTTCCCTGCCATATCGCGTGTGGGACTTCCCGCGCGCCCCTGAAATCCACGTACCCGGCCATTTCGCGTGTGCAACTTCCCGCGCACCCTCGAATCCACGTTCCCTGCCATATCGCGTGTGGAACTTCCCGCGCACCCCTGCAATCCACGTACCCGCCCAGCCCATATCGCGTGTGGAACTTACCGCGCACCCCGGTATGCACGCACACGTTTATTTTTTCTCTCTGCGCGTGTCTGTGTTTGTGGGTACCCCTTTGTACGTCATTTGTCCAGGAGGGCAACAGTATTGTACATTGGTCATGTCTGTATATAGGTGCTATTTGTTGGCGCGCCTTTTAGCGCACATTTCTTGCAGGCGCAGACACGCTACCGCCTGCTTTCTTGTGGCGGTCGTGTTTGTGCCTGTTTGTGCCTGTGCGCTGCTTTGAGCGTGCGCTTTTTTGCCCTATTCTATTCCATGAATACGTGTTGTATGCGAGCGTGTGGGCGTTCCGCGCACTTGCCTCCTGAACTTTCCCCGTGCCGCCCACATTCTTCCCCATTCCGAGTGTTGTGCCCCATTTTATTCCCCATTCCGAGTGTCCCGCCCTGTGTTCCGCCTACTTTAGAGCTGTGCGCTGCGCTCGGAGTGATGGCGCAGTGGCCGTGGCGCACGACGTTGGTTGACCTGTGCGCCGGCCTGCGCCGCGCGTTTTTTCCGCGCACGTCCTCTGCTTTTCTTGCGCAGGGACTTCCATGAATCGACGTGCGCTGGTTTCCCTGCGCTTTGCGCTGATTTTCGGCGCAGCGCACGCATTGGCCCCTCTGCGCCGGGATTTTCGGCGCACATTTATTCCATGAATCGGCTTAGTGCAGGAAATCATCAGTGAAACCGGGATCTCAATAACATTGTTACTAGAAAATCCAAACCAAGCAAAAATGCGATTATGGGAGTACGATTGGATACAGACGCGACTTGCGTGTACCCAATATCAGACTTTTATAAATACTCCCTTTAATCTGAAACGTTATGGAACAATTGAAAGTTATTTAATCATGTTCCCCAGTTCACGGCTGCGTGATGATTTCCTGCGCTATCGATTGAATCTTTGGCCAACTAATGAACTACTATGCAAACGCAAACTAATATCTGAGCACGAGCGCTCTTGTTGTTTTGTAAGGTCTCTCCAGAAACCCTGAAACATCTGTGTTCAGACTGTCCTGCGTTACTTATGCAAAGAATCAAGTATCTTAAACCATTATTAATGGATTACATCATACCCACTAGTGACAGATTGTAGGACCTGTTGTTTCATACTAATAGACAGTCATTAAGATATGCCATTCTGAATTTCTTGTACAGTTTAAGATTAATAGATAAGAGATCGATCCAGAGCAAATTATGATCATATGCATTTCTCCTTTGTACTCAATTTCTGAATAAGGTTGGATATTTATTATCATTACTGTCTTTAAAAGAAGAGTTGTTTTGTTTGGATTTAAGTTGAATTGCCAAATACACTTTATTTGTTTATCGTTTTAGAAATGTTTTAAGTTATCATAATGAATTTTTAGCAACATTTTGAAATTGTATTTGTTGAAAAATCAAGTTTACTTGATTAAAACAACTTTCAATAAAAAAAAAAGGAATGGCCAAGCTCTGCTGCAAATAAAAAAAGTCCTGCTCACCAGTTGTTAGTAAGAGCAAAACAACATGCTGCAAAACATGCACAGGAAATGTAAACCAGGGCATTTTGTGTTACCACTTAAATGCACCCAGAGAACAATTTGGATTGTTCCCTGGATGGTTGAGAGGCTCGGAAATCCAGACGCTCTCTTATTTCCATGGATGTGGGCACCCTTTGCCGAAAAACATTGTTAAAAACATTGTTAATGCCACCCGCCATGTATTGCAAACAGGATTTCTATGGGCAGATCATTATGTAGGTTTTAATAATAGTAATATTGTTTAAGAATATACATTGGTTTTTCACAGAGGAAGTGTATCATTGTTAGAAAAGAATAACAACATAATTTTATTTACAAGATCGAGCACAAGATTATTTCCCTCTCTTTTTCGGTATCATTTTGTTTGGGGCTGTACAGATGAGGTCCATTGGAACTTACATGCAGCCATAGATTACATTATAATTATTAGTGTAAGCTCTTCCCGTTTACCTTCCTTTATCATTGTTTCATGCTACATGTGGGGTATTCAGTTAGAGAGAGGTTAGCCCGCTCCAGAACAAAGGTGGCTAATCATTTGTGTGCCTCTGTTCAAAAGCAAGAGTGGAAGCATTTGTATTTTCTGTATTTGTATTGTGAACTGAGGCAGAATAAACTGCAATTAAGTGCAGGTATTAAAAATAACGAGAAGATGAAATAGGTATGATATTATCGAAAAAGAGAGGTCTTTGATAACTGCCAATAAGGAAGTCATGCTAAGATCCAGAGGTAGAGAATTCCACAATTAATGTCCATAAACAGAAAAAATATCTATCTCCCCTGTAGGTACAGCTGGAGGGAGGTACAACTAGTACATGTTTGTCTGCTCTTCAAAGTGATCTCGTTGGGTGATAATAGGAGATCTGGCCTGACAGGTATGTTGGAGCAAGTCGTTTAGACATTTAAAAACTAAACAGAGACATTTAAAATCAATTCTCTGTCCGACTGACAACCAATGCAGGTTAAGGCCGAGATGGCTGATAACTTGGATAAAGATCAATCTGACCACTGCATTTTGGGCAAGCTAGAGTCACTGTAATTATTGTTTTGGAATGCCTATCAAAGTGGTGTTGGCATAATCCAGTTTTGAGTTCACTAGGTGCCAACCACTTCCAGAAAATCACAGGGAGCAATAAAAGAGAAGGAGTGGAGTCCCGGTGAGTCCCGCTTTGCCCGGACGCTTCGAATGACTGTTGAACTTCAAGTGTGCTTTTACTACGTTCTAAAGTGAACTACATCCCCCACAAGGCTTTCTTTGTGCAAGCAGTGGGCGTGTGTATAAAACAGAGCACACGCGCGTACCGCGCGTGCGCACCGCAGGGTCCCGGTGAGTCCTGCTTTGCTGCTTCGCCGCAGCGTTGCTCGGGGCTCGGCCGGTGACTTCACTGGTTATATTTATTAAATCTGCTCCATGCTTTCTTGAGAAAGTAGAATTAATTTGGTGCTAGGTGAATGGTACAGAGATGATCCAACCCCTGTACACGTTACGCTCCGGCATGCCAGTAGTGCCTGTCGCGGGTGCAAATGCCGTGTTTGAGCCCAAACAATGGACTATGTCCCTGAAAAGCTTTTTTGATGTCAGAAACTGTTCTACGCCGAAACAGAACCAATGGACACCTAGCATGTTTACAGTTAAGACATCAAAGGCTTCGGCAGCTGCAGATACTCGGATCTCACACCTAGGACCCATTGCAGTTGCACCGACAAAGTTGCCTTCACAACATCATGAGGATAAACTTCCCGCTAAAGAAGGGGAACATGGTAACCTTGTACCGGTGCGGTCAAGTCACACTGTATGTCCTACTGTCGGTGATTCAATACTTTCTGATTGTGCTACAAAGCAAATGGAAACTCTGGGGAGTGGTTTGGTGACGGGTGTTAAAATCTCTGCTAGATATCTGACAGACATAGCGGTGATTGATTTAGATTCTATGCATACCAGCTATTCAGCGCAAACAATCTCTGAAAAATTATCTTTCTCACCCAAAATGTTCTCTGAGGCAAGTCTTGCAAGTTCCAATGTCTCTTCATCGTTCTTAGAACCCACTCCTAGACATACCCAAAACAGAGACATTCAAACTAGGCAAATCTCAGATAGAGAATCCCAATCTCTGCAGACTAGTAGTAGAGTCATGGGACTTGCTTTAGAAGTTATGAACACTACTATGAACACCTTGGTCAAATTGTTTGAGTCTCTTAACGACAAGCTAAACACTCAAAGTGCTCAGATTGCCTTAATTATACCCTGGCAAACCACTGTTCCATCCGTCAAAATAAAGGACACTGGTCTGGTGGATTCTAATTCCTTGCCTTGTCCAGAAATTGTGTATAGCGACCGAGCTTCCTCTCCATTTAGATCTGACAACTCTGACAAAGAGTTTGGATTTAGTTTTGGAATAAATCACGTCGCCTATGCAATACCCTTTTTTCAAAAGATTATTACTGACCCAATGACACCTGAAACTGTGGAACCTATTGCCCTGTCCCTCACCCCCACAACAAACGTCAAACAAAACTTCTCAATCTTTGCGAAAACCATCACCAATGTAGCCCTTGTCTCAAAATCTTTAACCAAAGGTTCAGGTAATCTGAAGTCCAAAATAGTAGTAGCACAAAAAAAAAGAAGTCTAAAAATATCAAGACCAAAAAAGGTGATGTTTCAAACTTAGCGAAACAGTTTATTAATGCTCTCACCACTCCAAGTCAAAAAAGTAATTTAGTGTCTGCTGCTATTACGAAAGAATATCTGTTAATGAACCAAAAGCAGAAAGCAAGAGCAGGAATTCTAAAACCTTTTCTGGATCCCACCCCACACGCCCCCTTGGAAAACTTGGTGGCGACTATTGAGAGCCATCAATCAACATCAGTGGGTGAATTGTTGATCTTACCAACTGCGGCCACTAATGTACCGAGGGAGCCGGAGCACACTAGTGATCGTTCTGGACAAACTCTTAGGCAAGAGGAGATTCGAAAGGCTGTAGATGCCTATATGGCTAACTTTGCTCAGCTTCCCCTTGTAAGTGCCCCGCAAGTCACCTCCCACATCCAATCGGCCCCGAAAGAAGCTTAAGGGGACTTCCTCAGCCCTTGCCAAATGACTGTGTAAGGTCGGTGACAAAGCACAAAAAGTTACTTTCATCGTGCCTGGTAATAGAGACGGTGGGGATAAGAATGAGAGGTCTCATAAGGAGACAGAATGTTTGGAGGGACAAGGGTTGGAAATAGCTAAGATGTTACAAGCTTTACTCCCTAAAGTTCAACCAAAAAAATACAACTCATCCAGTGGTGAGAACGCAGCACCAGTCTGCACTAAAAAAAAAACAAGTGACTGAGTCATGGAGAGACAATACTTCAAACTTCTTAATTATTGGCTGTCATCCTGCTCCTCATTCCCAATATCTCCTAAACAGAAATAGTATCCTTGAGATTTTTTCTGATATAACTAAATTGGAGGATGTGGCATCAACCGATATTGAGCAAGTTGAATTTATTGATAAAAACATTCTGACCGTCAGCTGTTTGAGGCTGCGCTCACGACTGGTTCGTAACACCATTTGGTCCGCCAAACAGCAACTTTTTGACATGGGTTTCCTGCTCGCTCTTAGTCCTTCCATCGATAACGACCTTAATAAAGCCTCAGCTCATGAGGATGATTTAGAGGCCACTGCAGGAAGTGTGGAATACTCTAACCGTTCACTACAAGCTAAATGTGTTTGTAAATGTGTTGTAACTAGTTAACTAGATCAGCAGTATAATAACAGGCTGATATCTTTCGGTTCCTGGAACTCATGTGGTCACTCGCATTTGTTTAATAATCAATCAGTAAATTTGAACCAGTTTGACATAATTATGTTCCAGGAAACCATGTTAACTAAATCTCCCATTTGGCAAGACCACATCATGCATTTTACAGCTGCATTGCAAGGTGAAAGGGGCCGTCCAATGTCTGGACTCCTAACTGCTATCAAAAACCCGTTCTAACATCAAGTTAGTTTCAACCTACTCTCCCAATGCTTTTATTCATTTATCTATAGTTTCTATTTGGTCAGTTTTGTATACTTTAATTAATGTTTATTAGCACTATAATGGTATTCATGACTAAAGCTTTTTTAAGGCCGTGGCTTGTATGTTGGATTTTACTGTAATGTCGCCGGAAATAAGTCATACTGTATTAGCGGACAATCTTAACCTACATCTTTTTGCTATCAAGAAACCCTCAGAAAATTTGAGGCTAGTTCATTGGGAACAGATGATGTCCTCTCGGGGTTTGTGTATGTTAAATGGTACCTGTATAGGGGATTTTCCCCCAACCCACACTTGGCAATGTGGAATGCAGAAAGCGACCATTGATTACATCTATGTTGATCCAAAATTGTATTTGAGAGGGGAATCCTTTAAAGTAATACCTACAAGTGAAAGTGACCACCAATTGGTAACGTGTCAATGGCTGACGCCTGTAGCAGTAATTCAAAAACCAGCTCCCGCTTACTCCGGTGTTTTAAGATCAAATGTGCAACTAAATCGGATTAAGTGGTGTGAGGAAACAATCAACCAGTATGCTAGTACCCTCTCTGCGGCTTTTACCCACTCGTGACTAAGTAGTGAGCACCCCAATGTCTGTTACTACGATCTTATGCGGAAACCTGCGTTTAGGGATCAGAAAAACAAACGGACTGTGGTAGTGAGAAATCATGTTTTTGATATACAGGTCAACGGAATATCATGCCCAGAAACGTAATGCTCTCCTTTTCACTTTACATCAAAGAATAATAATCTTGACAAAAAACAAAACAAAATATAAAAACTGGATGAAATCTCACCGGTCAATCTTGTTTCAAAGGGATGGTGAGAGCATGTTGTTTTTGATCCGTAATCAAAACACCGCTCACATGTGGGCCACATTAAACTCTGCCACTTCTACTTCTCAGATCATGATACAATCTCATAATGTTGCTGAGAAGTGTTGAATTGATAATTTCTCTAAGATGTATGCAAAACCTATAAAGGCATTTGAGGGGCCTGAATGTGAAAGTAATGCACCTTTTCATCTTAATTTTTCGAAAAAGTGATATATTGCACATTATATCAACATTAAGTCAATCTAAAGCACCAGGGCAGGACGGGCTGTCGAACAAGCTATTCAAGCTATTCAAGCTCCATCCTGTCTTATGGTCTGAAATTCTTTTTCAAATTTTTCAATATACCATCTATACTCAAACCATTCCAGCATCTTGGAGACATGCCATAATTATACCACTGTTTAAAAAAGGTGACTGCCAGCAGCCTCAAAGTTACTGTCCGATCGCTATACTAGATGCACCAGGTAAAATATTTAGTCGTATCATTTTGCAGGAGTTAAATGAATGGAATAAATGTGAGCTGAAACAAGACCCGTTTCAATCTGGGTTTGTAAGCGGGATTGGCACAGCTCCTAACATGCTTATGCTTAACCTAATCAAACATAAATATCTTGACGAAAATCATAATCTTTATGTTGCCTTTGTTGATTTTAGTATTGCATTCGATTTGGTAGACCGTCAACTTCTTTTTCGAAAACTTCAACAATTTGGCTGTCCTTCTTCAATTCTTACATTAATCAAACGTTTTCACTCCCAGACTTCCTTGCAAGTGAGATTAACTTTAGAGGGGTTACTATCTGCAATAATTCCAACCGAACGAGGTTTAAAGTAAGGGTGCATTTTAGCCTCTACTTTATTTAATTTGTTCTTGTTGGATTTAGGTACTAAATTTGAAAACACAATAGCAGATGCTCCCAAACTTGACAACCAGAAGGTCACTTGGCTCTTATATGCCGATGACCTTGTGTTGTTATCATGTACCCCCTGTGGACTACAAAATCCTCTTGACAAACTTCAGGAGTATGTTCTTGAAAACAACTTGTCTATTAATCTTGAAAAAACTCAAGTAGTAGGCTGTCACAAAAATGCTCTAAAAAGAACTTGTAAATTTACTTGGTCTCTTCAAAATCGAGAATTAACCACGGTTAAACAATACAAATACTTGGGCCTTCCCTTTACGGAAGCCATAAACGATAGCATCTACTCTGCAAGCCTAGACGCCAAAAATTGCTCTTTAGCTTCACAAGCTAAAATACTACTGTTTAGATATGGCAAATTTACACTAGTCCATATCATTGCATTCTTTCAACAGAAAGTAATCCCCATAATTATCTATGGGGCAGAAACAGGGGCTCCGAAATGTGGAGCATTTTGGGATAGTCTTGAATCGCAGTTTTGGAAGGGTGTTTTGGGGTTGCTGCAATGTACCCCGATACCATTGTTTCGCTATGAATTGGGCACAATCTCTGTTTTTACTCAAGTACTGTGGAAGTTCTGTTTACTCTACAGGAAATGTTTAATTCATGCTTTGACTCCTAACATATTGGTTGTGTTAGCTAACTATTTGATAGTCTCGAATACGAAATTTCCAAAGAAATGGGTTGACTGTGTCTTAGACACTTTAGTTAAGGCTGATATTTTTTTGGAGTTACTTCTGATGAACCCGACGAAGGCTAAATTGAAATTATTTAGGTTTGATTGGATAAGCACTCGCATGCAGTATTTGGAGTATGTGGATTGTGAACTGGTAAAATCATCTCACAAAATGCGCTGCCCCGAACCCTATTTAATTAAATGTGTATCTAACTTTGTAAGGGCCCAGATGTTGCGTATTCGTCTGAATTTATGCTTGAAGAGACAGATTTTGGGAAGAAGACACCTAGTGCCCCAAAACCAAACTTTCTGTAGATATTGCCTTAATCAGCAACAAATTGAAAGATTGTGTCATATAGTGGTCAAATGTCCAGCTTTGAGTTGCTTGAGACAAAAATACTTTCACGCAAAGTGTAATTTTGAAGTATTTCATTCCACAGAGGAGATCTGGACCCATTTGTTAACTAACACCAAATCCTCTATTCAGACAGCTTTGGTGCAATTTGTCAAGAATGTGATTTCGTAGCAAATTAACTAAAAATGTAAAGTTGTGATGTGGATTTGATTAATTTGAAAACCTGCTGAATTATTAACTTGTTCTAATGTTTCCTGTTGGCTTAAGGATGTGTAATATTGTATTTTGAATGTTTTAATTGCTTCTTTTATTTTGTAATGGTTGATGAACTATATGTCTTTTGAAAGGTTGATTTATTCAGCCAAATAAAATAAAATAAAAAAAATAAAATAAAAATAATAATAATAAAAGAGAAGGAAGAGTGTAACATTCACGGTGCACAATATATAGATTGCTTAATAGCTCCAACTTGCTCTACACAAGCAAAATTGAACTGCCAATAATCCCACGTTCTTTATCTTGTGGTACTATTCTGTTCAGATAACGAGTGGAAAATATATGTAGTGTTCATCCTGAGTTTAGTAACTTCATGTTTAACATGCAATATTTTGTTTAAAATAAATGTGGACACTATGCTCTTAATATTTGAGAGATATGCATGGAAGGCACAGAAATGGAAGCACCGCTTTGGGAATTTCTGTTATAAATCCTTAATGTAAAAAAGAATATGAGGTTAAAAAAAATAATCTTTGGTTAGTTTCTGTTAGATAATAAAAAAGATAATAGTAGTTGAGAAATTGAAAATTAAAGGCGGTCAAAAAAACGCCTCACTCCTTGTGATGTTTAAACTCTGTAGCCTGCATAATCTCACTGATGGTATAAGGGACCAACAAGCTTATTGTGTTTTCTTTTAATCAATAAGTAGCTTGAGCAACGTGTATGGAATATAAGAGAAATAATCAAATTCCATTGCATTGCAGACTTATAGTTTACATATGGCCTCAGGATTCTGGAACAAATCTGCCCAGAACAAACTACACCGTGGATGACTGACCACAAGGAGGTTTACCCAAATGCTAGGGTAAATAATGTATATGCTGTTCCACTCAGAAGGTGAGATCTGGACTTTATGATATCCTGGCCAAGGTCTGTGAGGAATTCAGCAGACCAGAAAGGCAATGTGGCAGTTTTGGGAGACCCGGCAGCTGAACAGCGTCAGCGGATCATGGAGTGTAAGTATTGACCATGCCACACGGCAACTAAGGGGAGAGGGAAAGTAACGGGGAGTGTAGAGGGTAGTATTGAGTATTGTTAATTATCGTTGGAGTATTGTCAACTATTGTCTAGTAGTGTTGAGTATTGTCACGATTAGTAGGGAAAGGAGCAGAAGTAGATGTAATATCTGTGGTTAGGGCACATTCGGTTTTGAGGGAAATGGTTCTGGTGATTAACCTAGGCTTTTGATTTAAGAGCATGGATGACAGAAGTTATGTGAATATTAGATTCCCTGTTGGTTGGGCATTTTAGCTTGGGTTGTAGATGACATTATCCCCGTAAGGATTAGCAAAGGGAGCTGGCCTAGATTGTGAAAGGTGTTCATCAGAATAAGTCTGCCATTGGTGTTTTATTTGCAAGGAGATGCTGCAAATAAAGATTGAACGCAAAGAATATTGGTATCCCCTGTTAGGAGGCAGGACGACAGCTGTGGGCTCCTGTGGGGTTTTCTTTATAAATGTTTGATTAGTTGAGACCTTAGCATTGTGTGCTTTATAAGTGATCTTTAACATTACCTTGTTCAGAGAGTTAGTGACGTCACCTGTTAGATCTGTGCATAGGACCTGGAAAGCACGAGGTGTTGTGGAAGCAGTGTTCAGAAACTTTAGATTGACAGAGGAGGTTGTACAGTATCGCTGCGCGGAAGGTGAATGCGCAAGATTGGTGGGTGTGCCTGAGGAGGCGGAGAATTGTGGAAGGGCAGTGCTTGGAGCACACCTGACAGGTTGCTTTGGGGCCAGAGACGCTCGAGGAAAGTTGAAGAATTGTCATTTTATTGTGCTTTTTCCAACAGCTGAGTGCGAAAACCTCTACTTGAGGTCAAGTAAGAATAAACACAGTGTAACAAGGGAAGTGTTGGGGGGCACGCCCCTACAGCACTTGTGTAAGACACTTCCTCCCTATATGGTCAAGATTTGTAAATATACAGCAGAATGGACAAAAAGCACAGAGGGTAAATTGACTTGGCCAGGACCACAATGCAGAAGTTTTCTCAAAGATGTGAAGCAACCACTATTGACACACTTAGAGGACACTTTTAAGGGGAAGAAGTTAGCCAATCGCATGGTGATATTTGAGCTCTGGAAGATGTTCCAGGAGGGTAAGGGGGAAGTAGCGAGGCGCAATGGATGCTGAGCCAACAGGAGACACCAGGGCCAGCATCCCCACCCTCTGCTCCCCCACCTTCTCATAGTGAAAAAGGAGGGGACACAGATGACGAGCAAGAGCTTTGCCCACTACAGGAGCTACAGGCAGCAGAAGGGTATTCAAATCCAGTACTTCAAACTCCACCATATACCAAGGTGGAAGGGTAGAGAGAGGACAGGCAGACAGACAGTGGAAAGGGAGTGTGCAGTGAGGCACAGGCAAATACTAAGGAGGGGCTACGGGGCATAGCCCTGTGTGAATGGATAGAGGGACAAATCCTCCTGAAATTGGAAGGAAAGACAACGGGAGAAACAGTGGGTCAACAAAAGAGATGGAGGGCCTTAAGGAAAGCAGAGAAGCAAGCAACTGGGTGGAGATAATGGAAGAAGTGCATACAAGGGACAAGGAAACAGAGGAAAGATGCAAAAGGGCACACAGAGACAAGCAAAAGAAGAGGAGTGTGAGCAGCAAGAAAAGAGGGGGAGGGAGCTTGCGGAAATAGAGAGACAAAGGGAATTAAATGGGATGGAAAAGCAATTTTTAGTGTAGCGGCAGCGGAGAAAGTGGGAAATAGAGCGACTCGCAAGAGAGCGCATATGCAAAGAAGAGGAGGAGCACACGATCAAAGACATAAGGAAAAAGTGGGGAATGGGCATGGGGTACGGCAAACTGCAATGGAGCAGGTGAACAGAACCGGACAGCACTGTCACATGGGACGGGACTGATACGTTATTGGACAAAATAGACATGAGGTCATTCGAAGAAAGGAACAGTAATTACTTCATTGACTTTGCAGGGAAGCCCAGTAACAACGGGCTGAGCTTCGCAGAGACTTTTTGCAGCGATATGGAAACTGACTCAGACAAGGACGTGAGGGGAAGTGATGACGAGGGAAGCGGGCAACCCAAGCATAAGTCAGCCTGAAAAAGCACAGACAGACGTAGGAAAAGGCACTGGGGATCTAAGGGAGGCAAGGACAATGGGGGACAGCAGTCGAGAAAAACCTTATGCACCCTAGATGACCTGATTCTATATGTGTAAAGGCTTTGGGATCTACAAGGGCGGCAGAAGGTGAGCCAATAAAGGCATACACTGACATTAAGGATGCCGACAGACATGACAGGCAGATCAGACTGAAACAAGGAGCGAATGGAGAGATCAGGTTCATGCAGTTGCCCCTACTGTAAAAGGGAGGGGGGCGACCTCAAAATATACCCTGGAAGCACATAGACAAGGAAAACCTGAGGTGTAGGCTACCCTTGTTAACCGCAGGTGTGGGGAAGTGAATATATCAAATGGAAAGACTGACAGCGGGACAGAAATTAGCAATGGGGGAGGTAAAGGGGCTACTAGTGGCAATCCTCATGGAGGCTGCTGATGATGTATGGAGAAGGGCGGGGTACCCAGGAGTAACCACCCAGGACACAGCACATGATGGTCCACCATTTGCAAACTGCCGAGCAGCCGTATGGCAAGTTCTAAGGACACAATACCAGACATGTCCCACATTAGTGTGATTATGGCACGCAAAATGGGGGCAGACGAAGACCCCTTACACTATATTCACCTGATTCAACAGCTTTGGCGATTTGAAACACAAGAACCATGGGACAAAACAGTAGCATTATTCTATCACATATTATGCCAAGGGTTGCCAGAGCAGATACAAAAGCAACACAATAAATTAGTGGGGATTGAAGCAAAGCCCTGGTCATAAATATAGCTCACAATAGTACACTGTTGACGGCTTCTAAAAGAAAACGCAAGGAAAAAGTGTGAGGAGAGGAAGCACAAGGAAGCAAAGCTAGTGCAGAGGAAGTTATCTAAATATGCCATGGAAGGGGCAGTACTGACAAGCATCTGAGGACAGGGGACACTGCAGCCGCAGTATGCATCACCACCCGCAGGGGAAGAATTCATGGGGTGGGGGAATGTCCAGCATGGGTTTCGAGGAAGAGCGGGGCCACCTAGAGGATGCAGGTACAGGCCACAGATATTTCACAACCAAGGGGGATTTCCAGGGGGGTTTAGAGGATATGGGCAGCAGATGCAGCAGAGCCCAGGGGGATTTTCTGAGGGTTTACAAGGGCAGGGGATGGAGCCACCACAGTGCTGGGTATGCGGACAGGTAGGTACATTTCAAGAGTGTGCAGAGGCAGGGGGATGCCACAGAATGGGGGGATGCAATACCAGCCAGTATACCAAGGGGAACAGGATGAGCATTGTACCCAGGACCAAACACAACAATAAAGACAGACACTGAATGCATACCCACAGCCACACCAGCCCATGACTCAGGCACCATGGAAGCAAGCACCCATACCACAGTATTTGCAAGCACTGCAGATGCCACAGACACAGGGTAACACACAACACACATACACAGCACAGGAGATACCGCAGGCACAGAACAGGGCAAAACCAAATGATGGAATAGTAGCCTGCATGGATTTTATACAACGGGCCCCATTAGGAATCTGGGGGGATTCACCATGGTGGGGAACAACCCATTTCTGGGGAACGGGATGTCCTTATACCCTCAATAGGACAGCCCACAGATGGACTTGATCATTTCCATCTTGTCAATTACACCCAACCCTGTAGAGGAGCCACGCATAGGGGTGACGATAGGTGACACAACTTTTTCCTTTCTGGTAGACACCGGGGTGACTAAATTCTGCATCCAGGAGGGGAAATATAGCCTGTCAGGCGATGCCATGAATGCTGAAGGATATTATGGGGCTTCAGAAGTGATTGCTACCTCATACAATATTACAATTTCTATAGGGGAACATGATCTATCCTTGCCCCTACTTTACTCCCAACAGACTCCTCAAAACATACTGGGGAGAGACATTATGTGCAGACTCAACATGACCATTTCATTCACGAACAAGGGGATAGTGTGCTCCATACCAGGGTCACTTTCTCAATGTAAGGGAAACAATTCAAGTCTATTGTGGACAAATGATACAGAGGGGGGTTCTGGTGGACGAGGAACTGTTCTATAAGGGACAGAGATTGCAATAGCATGGCTCGAAGGGATTTAGTGGAAGATGGGGCGCATTCAAATGAGTACTTTTTCAGACTAGAGATACCATTTTATGAAGAGGAAGGAATGATAGTGCCACTACAATTAGAGGCAGTAATCATGGGAGACGAGTGGATAGCAGTACATGGGACAGATGACAGAGGGCAACCATGGCGAGCAGTCATAGCTGAAGGATACAGGATGGCCACAGTCACAGACGAAGAATTATTCAGGGACAATAGATCACACCATGATATGGTGTTCTAAATGAGCATCACATATTGGGTGAGAAAACATTACAGAGAGGTACCACAGAAAATGGCGATGGCACTGAAAGTGCTGCCGACCTTCCTTGAGGAGAATTTGGCCAAAATACCTAGCATCTTATGGACCACTAGTCCCTATGATTTGGGGCTTCTGAAGGGGGTAGGAGCAGTGAAGATAAAGCTGAAACCAGGAGCAGTTTTACCCTGAGTAAAACAGTACCCGCTCTCAGGAGAGGCAGCCAAAGGCATCTATGAAACCAGTGCAGCACTAGTGAAGCAAGGTTTCTTAGTGTCATCAGAATCACCATGCAATACGGCCGTGTACCCAGTCAAAAAGGTGACAGGGGTGTTTTGGCATTTCATAGAGGACTTGCGTCCTCTTAATCATATTGTAGAATCAGAATATCCTTTCGATCCTAGGGACAAATTTGGTGCAGCATCCCAATGGAAGCTTCCTGCTTCACGGTCATAGATTTGAATAATGTTTCCTTCTCTATACCACTACACCCAGACTCACAGAAATAAGAAGTGGAAACATACAATATCTCCTCAAGGGTACTGTGAATCACTGTCCATATTCAATAGGGTCCTTCAGATACTGAGAGTGCTAGCAGACAAGGGATACAAAGCGGACAAGGCCAAAATACAATATTGCCAGACAGAAATATTGTACATTGGACAGATGCTTTCCCAAAATGCCAGACAATTGATGCCAGAGAGGGCAGAGGCAATACGTAAGATATCAAAACCCACAACAGTCAGAGAAATTCAGCAGCTCTTGGTGCTATGCAATTATTGCAGGGCATGGGTATTTGACTATGAGCACATATACCAGACCCTTACTAACTGCACCAAAAGAAGCACAGAAAGGGGAGAAAATAATACAATGAACAATTGAAATGACTGAACCATTTAACGAGCTGAAGGAAGCAATATGCACAGCACCAGTGTTAGGGATCCCAGATGATCAAAAGGAATTCTTCCTGTTCTCCAACTCCGATGGATTGGTAATGACAGCAGTAGTGACACAGAAGACTAGCCTGGGGCACAAGCCACTAGGATACTGTAGTGGGAATCTGGACCCAGTAATGAGAGGACACTATTAATGCGAGAAAGTATTGGCTGCAGCCGCATTCGCAGTAGAAAATCAGTGAGTATTGCCATGGGATGCAGCACCACTCTTCACGTGGAGCATGCTCTCTTTGCAATACTGGAAATACCAAAGAGCATACTGACAACAAAGACAGCATTGGGGTATGAGGTGTTACTATCCAACCCAGCTCTCAAGGTAGTGAGATGCAGACTTGTTAACCCGGCGACATTTATCGCTGACATTCTAGAGGAAGGTGACTATGCACATGACTACACAGCCAACCTGGAAGAATTCAGCAACACTCGCAAGGTACAGGAGGATGTACTTGAGTGGGAGACGTGCTTTACATTTATGGATCATAAACAATTGACCAGACAGATGGGGAGAGACATACTGTGACAACAGTAGTGAGACTGAGGGAAAATGAGTTAGTGACAAGCGCAAGACTGCCATCACATTACTCAGCACAAGCAGCAGAGCTAGTAGCCTTGATATTGGCCTTCGAGCGCAGTAGGGGAAAGGAAGTGACGATTTATTTAGATTAAGCCTAAGTGATATCCCAAGTGCATTCTGGGCTGTTGCGGTGGATTAGGAGGGGCCTCAGATGTGCTGATGGATCCCCGGTTCAGCACACACTTCTATTGGGCAGGTTGGTTGATGTCATAAATCTCCCAGAGCGACTAGCAATAGTGAAATGCCAAGCACACACAAGAGGGGAGGACCCTTTCACAAGACGAAATGAAGCAGCAGACGTGGCATCAAAATTCGCCACATATTTTACGGACCTTTTAGAAATGAAGGCTTCATTACACATATGTGATTATTCAAGCACAATGATACTCAAGGAGGAATACAATATATTACCAGCGACACAAATCATGGAGCGCCAGGAAGCTGCACCCAGGGGGAGAAGGACTCGTGGCTTAGGAGAGAATGTACAGTATCTCTGACCAATGCCCTATGGTGGCAAAACAACACAGGGAAAGTATTTATGCCACTCACAATATTGCACACAGCACTGACACAGCTACATTATCCAACGCATACAGGGAAGGAGGTGCTTGCCACCCATATTGGAGAAACATGGTTCTGTCCTAACTTGGCGGAACATGTGGCCGAATTCCTGAGTAACTGTCTGAATTGCAAGCAGTTTACTGCAGGACATACATTGAGAGTTTTGAGAGGAGCCATACCTCGCCCAGTTGGTCCAGTTGAACACCTCCACATCGACTCTGTCGACATGATCCAAGTATGCCAAGGGTACCGCTAAATGATAGTGGTTGTGTGTCCATTTTACCATTGGATTGGGGCCGGTCCATGTTCTCATCCTGACTCCCTTCAAGCAGCAACATTTCTGGTCTGGGAAGTGTTCCCACGATGGGCCGTGTGTGAGGTCCTGTGGTCTGACAATGGCCCTCACTTTGCCAATGAGATGTTCCAACATGTTACAACATTGCTGGGCATCCAACACAAATGTTCCTGTGCTTATCACCCACAAGCGAACGGGATGTGTGAAAGCCTCAATGGCCTGCTAAAGGAAGCCAGAGCCAAGACTGAAAAGAGTCTCGATAAGAATTGGCTACACTGTCTGCCGCTAGCCCTGTTCGCATTACACAAAAAGCCTGGGTCTGACCACCATTAACCTCACATGAAGTGGTAACAGGACGGCGCATGCAACTCCACCTGGCTTCTCTGACTAGAGCAATGAAGGATGCGCAGAATGCTGCAAATGTAGGGTTCAGGAAATGTATGATTACGTGACTTCCTTGATTGCTAGTGCCTCTTTTATCTCTTGCCAGATACAACAACATCAGGAGTCGCCTGAAGTCAGCAGAGAAAGTGACAGCGTGAATAACCCTGAGGACTTACTAGAACCGCCACCTGTATACCCAGGAGACCAGGTTCTCCTGAGAAATTTCACCGAACGTTGGGACGCACCCAGTTTCATGGGTCCACATACTGTCCAAAAGTTCACTGAACGAGCCATCAAACTGGTAGGGAAAATGCTTTCAAATCATATCAACAACATCAAGCCCTGCAAAGTTGTGGCCTCAACTGGCAACGAAATCAACACGGCCAATGATCCTTAGCAAGAAGAGCAAGTAGACACATTGGAACCATCACTACTGAGCAGAGGACACCCAATGCCTCATGTACCTATACATGTTTACGACCCGAGGAAGATTCTAAGGGAAAACAGAAACATTGAGATGAATGTCTCAAACAACATTCCCGTAGGAAGACAGCTATATAAAGATTTTTTACATGATGAACAATTACTGGCAGTTAGACCAAGCTATACAATACATAACTGATGGCCCGGAGAAAGGGGAGACAAAAACAAAAACACTAAAGAAACTACTGTGCCCAAAGAGAGGGGGTCAAGGAGATAGAAGGAGAACCAGGATACTGGGAGAGACCACAGATGCTCGTGTAGGGCTAAGTATACACAGAGGGAGGATGGAAAGACAGAGTAGTAGGAAGCAAAGCACACACCCTAGAACAATCACCAGTGAGTATAGTGCAAGGACAAATGAGAAATGCCTGAAGGAGTGGGAGGCAATCACTTAGCTACTTACCTGGGTAGAAAATGAAGCTGGACAAATGCCCATAATACCACTGAAAAAAACAACATTGTTCTACAAGAATGAAGGTGCAGTAAAGTTTGAGAAAACATAGAATGTAGGTACACAGAAAAGCATCCAGCAATGAAGGTCGGCACAGCAGTATTGTTGGACCACTATTGGGCATGTGGATTCAAGGCATATGAGAAGCTCTCACCCAACTGGAGAGGGGTTTGCTCGTTGGTACACATCAATATACCAGCAATGGTAGTACCAGAAAAGGACGTGAAGATAGATGACTTCCCTAATATGATTACTAAAAGGAGAAGGAAAAGTTCATTTGGGTGTAGAAGAAAAGGGAAGAAAGCAACTGTGTGTGAAAGTGAGCAGTGTGAAGAGAGATAACTATTTATCATCAGAGTCAGAAGCATCACTAGACGACGTACCACCTGAATGGCACACTAACGGAAGCATTATTTTTCATTGCGTCAGAAGCGGCGGTAGCTCTAGGCTTTCCATGCGGCTTGACGCGATGTAAGGTCCTTTCCTTGAATCCTTTTCGCACGGTTGGCCTCTCCGGCTGTGGCGTCTCCGGCTGCTGCTGCTGCCGCTGAGCTTCTGGGGATCTGTGTTTTTGCGATCTCACTGCGGGCCGCATGGTGCATGGTGCACAGTGCGGAGTGCAGAGTATCCCGGTCCTGGTGCATCCTGGAGCAATTTTAGTGCGGTAAGAGTCCAAAAGTCCAATAAGACTCCCACAACTTCTGCTGTGATTGGTGGAATAACTCTCCCTGTGAGAAACGTAGTTTTTGAGAGACTTAGCTCCTGAGGTAGCCTCTGCTTCTACACTGCCTCAAACTTGATGTAAATTCGACCAAAGAAATGGCTGCTCAGAGGATGTTGGCCGTTAAGTCAATCTCAAGCACAGCAATAGGGGGTCCAGAGGAATCCGTGGCCCTCTCTCCAGCAATTGGCAAAGAATGCGTACTGGAGGTCTTAGCACTCTGTGAGCGTAGAAGAGTGAGATTGCAAAACAAAGTAAATCTTCTGTCACAAAGTTGACGCTATCTGAAGACTATGTCTCTCCACTTAAAGCACTAAAATCAATGCAGGTCCTGGATAGTCCTTCACTGAAGGAGAGTCCTAAAGTACATTTTACCCTAGTTAGTTTACATAACACCACGAATGACACAGTGACTGTGCAGACCTCTAATGCTCTACTATTGGCAGGGGCTGAGATACCTATAACCTTACCATCCATTGCCCCTCAAGGGAGGGGTACACTCAATCCAACCCCACAAGGGAGGAGTACACCTAATTTTGATCCAAGCATATGGCTCTCCTCCAATGGCCTGAGCTCATGGCCAACAGTGCTAAAGAGCTACTCCTTTGTAAGGACCCATTGGCCTTTTTGTCGGGTGCTTTAAACGACTGGATACCGGAACCACGGGTGCCAAAAGTGAACTCTGCCTCCCAGACACACTGGCCTTCTAGTGCGGATGCTCTGCTACAGGCAGTGAGGGTAAAAACTGCCAGTCAAACTCTTACACAAAGGGAAATGTCAGATCAAGACACTCAAACTGACCTCTGTATTAAGGAATCCCTGAGTTCCATTGGGTCAATCTTGGCATGCAAGGAAAAGGCAACAATTTCTAGCATAGAATCAATACAGGAAATTGCTCCTTCCTTATATTTGCACGAGCCGGGTGTTGGCCATAAAGAGGTTAAACACCCCACAGTCATGAACACCAAATTGAAAAGGAAATCCCTACGAAATCTACAAGTAAAAAAATCACAAATGCCAAAGATAATGGACTCGAAACTCCCATGACTTTGTAATGGATCAAAGAAATGTTATTATAACTAACATTCAGAAAACCAAAGAAAAAAAAGCCTAAAGAAGCCCTGCGCAACAAGGTTCTTGCTTGGTTGCGCCAGAGAACTGGCCCAGGTGTAGTTAGACTCACGGACTTAATGATTACCTGGAGGATAGATCTGAGTGACTGGTGTCTGCTACCCAATTGTGACTGCATTTTAGTGGGCTGTGGGGCTAGGACATTACCTGCTTTTCTCAGATGATACAAATATCTACTCAAAGGGACCTTCGACTGTAACATGATTCTCTGAATTTAGATCTTCAGAGAGTTATTCTTATGGTTCTTTCTTTTCCCGGTTATTGTTAACATGTTTACCTTGATTATTAATTATCTGAACTGCAGTTACTAAGTGCATGGTGATTGTTATGCCTTGCCTATTTTGTCCTTATAGTATACTATAGTATAGTAACATAAAGTAAAGTAAAGTATAGTGACACAATTATCAAAGATGCATGCCAAGATGGAGGAAAAAGCCAAAAGAACTGGCAAAGACCAGTGCTGGTTTGCATACCTATGGTCCTGGATACCGCCATGGCTGACAGACAGACTGAAAGTATTACATGGGGCACTAATATTAGTACTAGTGGGACTGTGTGTGGTACAGATCTGCATTACACAATGCCACAAACATCATGAGAAATCAATAGAGATGAAGGTTATGGTGGATGTGAACATGGGAGAAGAAAGAGACAACATAGTGGAAGAAAGAAATAGCCTAAGGATCAGGATAAAAGAATGCCTAATGTTTCTGACAGAGTTAATAAAATTCGACAGCCCATACAACAATAACAGATACTGTGGGAAGTGGGTGTGGTCCAACCCAGAAGGAGAATGTATCTATATGACCTGGAGTTTCAATCATCATGCACATTTCTATGGACGCCTTTGAGGAGTGACCAAGATATGGATGCCAAAAGCAAGAGTGATGAAGTATGCAGGATTGGTTGAAAAGTCGACCAGAGGGGGGACTGAAGAGAGGGTCCAAGGAATTCCCCTCCTCACCACCATGAACATGGTAGCCCAAAGATTCAACAACGCCCAAAGTCACTCATTATTTGGACAACCCCATGTGCACCCCTGACTGAAACGTATGCAAGGAGGATTTCCCCCAGACAGCCCTTCCAACCTTATCCAATGCATGTCCTCACGGATACAGGTGACTCGACGGTAATCATGGATCCAAAAAACATAGTAGACTGCATTGATTAAATGCCAAGAAACCACTGTGCTGACATCTTTAGTGACACCACAACATAGCTGTTTTGGCCATGAAGAACACTTGCAACCATCCACAGCTTACACAAACACTCACTCCTATATATGAAGAACATGCTTACACAGTTCTGTAGATAGAGGTTCTGTAGATAGAGGACAGATACATATTCATACTGTCAAAGCTTTTATTATTTTTCCCATTAGCCAAGTGCAACAACGCTAAATGCAAGGCAACAAAGAGATCCTGAGCAAGCTTGCAGATTCTTGTGGCAATTAACCTTATGGAACTACAGGAGTATATATAGAGCCAGGCAGGGACACGCATGACTAACCTTTAGGAAACATAGCTAAATATCAATGTGTAGAAATCATATTATAAGTCTAATGAAAATCACAGAAGGCAAGGGAAGCAGACTCGGGCTGCACAAAGCGGGTAGACTGAGCTCACAGCCAAGGTCAGAGATAAATAAGCGCATTCGAAGATTCAAATGACAAGGGGCCAGCTGCAGAAAAATAGAATAAATCCTCATAAATGTGGACACGAAGAGCTCAATTTTGTGGTTCACATCCCTGTGATGCAGTCGAACTAGAGAATGGGTATTCACCCATGGTGGGAAGATGAACCGTTCTCAGCAACCCAGACGAGAAGTGAAACAAATGTTGCAATGTGGAGCGCACTCTCATAGGCAAAGGTGGTGTTACTACCAGATACATTTGGGACACAAAGTCATTTCACATCACCTTGAAGAGGTGCACAGAGGGCTGAGAACCAAACTGGATCCCTGGCTTGGGAAGACCAGTTCCAACCAATGAAGAGACAGAAATCCAGGGGTGGATGGCAGAGGGCAAGGGCCAATGGTAAGTCTATGACCCTGAAACAATGTAATAGATAGTTCTTCGGGGATGGGGCAGGTCAGCCATCTGACATGGAAGATCCAGTAGAATTAGACCTATACTCGCCTTCTATAGGTTCTACGACTTCGAGCACCCAATAGAAAATATGGATAGGTTTTTGGGGGAACGGCCCAGGTTATGACACAATCTGGTATCCAAGTCCTGTGGATTGAAACTGCTGGAGTATTGTGATTGTTTGTAATAAATGACAGTTCCAACTTGCCCTTGGCGGAGTCTTCCATTTATTCTGGGGAAAGAGTTTTTGGTCCCCTGGAAGCTGAACGGGCTTCAGACCGCTGCATACTGGTTTTCTCTCCAACAGATTATATCTTTGCATCAGATTCAGAGAATTTTGGGACAAATGCAGGCAGACTATCTACATGAGACACCTTAACAGAGGCACCAGGATTTAGCCATAGTAATCCTTACATGATGTAACCTACCACTGAAAAACTGTGATACCTGCGGATCAGTTTTTAGTTGGCTGCATTTGCTACTGATTTGGCTGCCATTGATAACTGCAGGGACATCATTTGGGGGTTGTCACAGGTCACTAATGTGACCCCTCAGTTCTCCCTTGCTCTCCCCGTGGTCTCGTTTGCTAACCCTAAAAAAACAGTTTTCTTTTTTTTAAATGGAAGCTCCTTACCTGTGGCTAGCACCATGTGGCTCTTTGTTTCTGCAGTTGCTGGTTTTCTTGTTCAGGGGGTTCCACAAGTGTAAGCATGGATCCTAAAAGATTAGTAGTAAAAAATAATTTCTCTTTCTGAGATTCTATATAATAATTGCTAGACTCATTAAATGTTTATTTCCGGCACACTTCTGGGGCCGAGTCACTGATTTAGTTTGTTCTCAAACACATCAAATTCACAGTGCAGACACAAATCTCCAAAAAATCATTTAGAGTAGATTAAGCATCCATTTCATACTATGTGTTTTGCCTTTAGTAAGTAGCAGTTATAGCATGTTTTTTTCTGACCTTGTCTCTGTTACGATCCTCACAAGATATTCCACCTTGGTGTCCCCGGTCACTTGACAAAATCCTAGTGCCTAAAAGCTTGTGTACAGTGTAGAAAGGTTTGCCGATAACACATAAAGTGGCACATCATTTAATTGTGCCACAATTAATGCTTTGTTGTAATGTGTCTATCTTTCCAATCTCCATGGCATGCTGTTCAGGAAGTTTGTTTGCATGTATGAGGTAACAATTGCCCGGAGTATGGAATGCGTGTGAGTGTGCTGCTTTCCCTGCACTACTTCTTTAATACACAGTTATCAGTTATGAACCCTTCCAATGCTATGTATTTTGCCAACCTCTGAAGGCTAAAAAGTATATCCAGGGAGGCTTGACATGTGGCCAACTTTGCACCAGACCAGCAGATGAACTGGCCTGCTTTTAAATCTCATTTACCAGGTTATGGTATCCAGTACAGAGTGTAATTTGCTTTCTGACTTCGAGAACATTCAGGCATGTAATTGCTCATTTTACTATAGCCAGTGAGATAACTATACCTGGTAAAATGGCTCAGTGGGTTGAGTGCTCATTGCTGCAAAGTGTGTGTGATCTGCAGGTTGCTGGTTCGAATCCTGGCAAGGCCAACTCAGCCTTTCATCTTTTTGAGGTTGATAAATGAGTACCAACACAGGTTGGATGATATTGTATGTATATGTGTTCTATATGAAACACTTGAGTATAAGTGCTATATAATAATGTATCATTATTATTTGGCCTTGGACATCTGCTTGCATTCACAGTAATTTGGTAATATGGGCCTTTACATGCTGATATTAATAATACATATAGTGAGCCTTGTATGACATGTATATCACATTACAGTGATATCGTAACCATATTTTAGGTAGTGTACTTAGGAACAATGCTATGTGATGCCACTTCCTGTTTTGTCAAGGGGTGAAAGGTTGTGTTCCATCACTTCACGTGATATCACTTTGGGTCGGGTCAAATTACATCACTTCCTGTGATGTCATCAGAGGTCACAGGTCGTGTAATGTCATTTCCGCTACCCATGGCATTTTGTTGAAATGACATCCCTGTATAACTGCTGTATAATCAACCCTAAGATGTTGTGCATCTTGGTCTAACCAAATCAGGAGACCCCTACCAAATAGTAGCAAGTATAACATTGCCTCTACTTATAGGGGAGCCATGCATATAAGAAGTAAACAGACAATTAGCCCCACTCAATGTGCCGAAAAAAAGAGATCAATTTGAGGAATTGTTAGGCCGTATCAGTGCTTAGGAAGAGATCATTAAGGTAGGAGGGTTTAGGGAAGGAATTAAGAAAAGTCACAAAGAAACAAAGCCAGATAAAGAAATACACCTTCAAGGGAGATTAGGTAGAGGTCATGGGACTTCCCAAACCAGAAGAGTGTGTCGAACACACAGTCCTAGTTGCCCTACAATAGAGGAAGAGGGCTATGATGAACATGTGCCAAAACCAATTGCAGACCCAAGAGAAAGAGATGCACTGCCCTGGCATAGTGGAGAGTAAGAAGGCAATGGTGGAATGACATGTGTAATCTAGTTTTAGAACTACTGACTGTGACTTAAGAGACTAAAAGCAAATTGGAACTAATGACAGCTTATCTCACTCACAACAGGGCAAGACACAAAGATGTCTAAAACCTGAAAAGACAGACCACAAAGAGAAAAAAGCAGACTGAAGCTCAACAAATAAAAGAGGGAAGAGTTTCACACTCAGAATAATCCTGTGCCAATGATGCCCAGTGATTGAGTCAGTGTTCTATTATACTTGGGGTTTTAACTGAGATGCCATAAAACATGCTTAGAACATAGACTGGCTCATAAACACGTTGAAATAACTACACTCACTGGTCAGGTTGTATCAGATAATTATATGTATCATGTTACATGTGCACTATAGGGACAAGAGCCAAAGAAATAAAGACACTGGCCCTCATTACGACCCTGGCGGAGAGGGTATTACGCCGGCGTAGTGCCTGGCGTACCTCTCCGCCGTACTACGAGTTCCCGTAGCGCCATGGAGGATTTTTACGCCTGCTTTTTGCAGGCGGTAAAATCCATGGCGCTACGGGACTTGTTGCTAATTACGCCACCGTACATTACGGTGGCGTAATTAACGCCTTCCCCACTCCCATTATACCCTATGGGGCAAAAATGGGAATGGGGAAGGGTAAATGGGGATTGGGGATTTACCGCCCCGCCAAGGTCGGCATGGGGCGGTAAATCCGCCAACCACCCTGGCGGAATTGGCAGCTTAGCGCCATGGACCATGGTGCAATTTGCACCATGGTACTCCGCCAGGGTCGTAATGAGGGCCACTGTGTTGGCCTAAATGGCATACCAAACAAAAAGGACTTTTAGCACCTCAGGAATGGCCTCCCCATCATGTCAGGCAAGCTACAAGAGAGGAGGAAATAATTGTACCCGGATTTTTCAGATGAAGTGGATAAGGAGTTAGTACACCCATATGCAATTTCGTGGGTCACACTGGGCACAGCACAGCTGTTTAACAATTAAGTATCCTCTCCTTACACTGTTCCAGCACGCACACCTCCAGCTCCTCAAAAGCAATATCCAAATAAAGCACAAGCACCTGCACACATATACACCATATTGAAACAAATATTGGGTCAAGGTGTCATACTAAAGCAGGCGAGCCCACACAGCACTCCAATATGATATGATATGATATGGTATTTGTAACGCGCCTATACACAAGTGTTTCAAGGCGCGAATACTACACATGGGAGGGCCAGATAGCACCTACACATTTGTCTTGGACTGCAGAGTTTTGAATGCACACTCAAAGGCTGAAGTCATACAAAATCTTCACAGAGGTGTTCTTTTGAGTAATATATAGACATGAAAATACAAAATAATACAAAACAAAACAATGCTGAACCTCGAAATGGGTTCTTTTCCAAGCCACTAACTGAAGTAAAGATAATCAGATGTATCTTGCTTTCACACTACGCATTCACCAGATGACCTCAGGGGTAAACACATCTCCTAGAAACATTTTCAAGCAAGATGCAAATTTACGGGTAAGTAATGAAAAGCTATGTTTTAGTACACTATCACGCTTAGGCACACTTTGTATAATTAAAGGTACCTAACAATATTACAAGTACATTGTACGCACAGTTTGGTAACCCACTGTGCGATACTTACTACTTAAGCATGTCACACACATATCACACAATAAACTGTTTTTACTAAAGTAGGGAACAGTTGCTAGAGAAATTAAAAGGCAGGCCGTACACATAAGGCAGCTCATACATAATGTATCTAAGTTTATAAATCTAATCCCTATATACTAAGCATTTTAGGAAGTCTTCTAGGAGCCCCAAAAAGATACTTCAGAGTTAAAGGTGAGTGGCACTAGGATAGGCCACACGGATGGAGAGTTTGAGGTCAAAAAACAAAGCATGTGTAGAGACCAAAGTAGAATACAGGATATGAGTTGGAAGTGGATTAAGTCAAAATATAGGTGTTTTAGAAGCAGCTCCCACTTATAAAATTCAAGAGGACTTAGCATAAAAGTAGCCGCCTGGCTCAGCTGGTTAGCCCCTTAAAGCGCTAGGGTAAGCAGGTCTCTGCACCCTATTTAACCTAACGGGGAAATGGGTGGTTCTAGAGACATAAGGGATCTCAGCCCCTGGAACACCCACATATGTGGCAACACTGCCAGTGGATAGGAAAACACATGGAAAGACTTGTCTCACTATTGTTAATATTATGCTGTGTAGTTGTTTCGTAGGTTAGAGGGTGTCAACAGATGGTCATCTTCTGGTTCCTCTGGGGACCTCAGACTGGAGTGGAATCACCTTGGACTGGTCCCGTGACGGTGCAGAGATCTTAACAGATGACTTGATACTCTACTTGCATGGACCCCGGACAGGGTCAGTACGGTCTCTGCAGCTCAGTGATTGGACTTTGTGGCTGTTGAAGGCCACCACTGCAGTGTTCCAGCGTCACAGCAGAGAACTGGGGATGCCCATTACAATTCCAGCTCCCAGGCTAAATAGAAGTCCTTGCAGCCGAGCAAAGCCAATTCTCGGTGATTAAGGTGAATTTCAAATGTGCAAGCTTCTTTGGCCTTGAAAGTAGGATGAAGATTGAGCAGGACAGCTGAGTGGTTAGGTCAGTCAGTGAAAAGGAGGGAGGTACATTTCTCTCCTATTGAGCAGCGGTTTGTCTTAAACGCAATGTTCTCACTATAGTCAAAGCTGGTTCCTGCAGCATCCCTTGGGTGTCTTCTTCTTCATGGCTCTTCATGTTTCAGTGGTCGACTGACTTCCTGGGTCCAATCATCCTCCTAAAATTCACGAATCAGGCTTGCTGTTAGCTCAGCCCTCCAATAAGGGACTTTGCAACATTCAGACTTGGAGGTAGCTGACCAATTGTGGAGAGCCAGCTTCCCAAAATCCGCCCAGTATCAGCCACAGCCCTGGAGGAATATGGATTAGGGGAAGACAGCCCATCTCCACATTTCGTGCCACATGACACATACTTTTATCTTTTGGGGCCAGAGGAATTCCCTCAAAGATGCATGAAGAAAGATGACCCTCCTGCACCTCTAAAAGCAGAAGTATTGCTAACAAAGGTCATGCCATTTTGAACAGGACTTAAAACATGAGAATTCATTTTCATTATATTATTCTTGTAAATGCATTATTGCAGTGTAAAAGGCTATATGCGAATTCGCACTTGTAACAAAAAGGGAAAAGTACCACCAGCCTGTTCCTGGGGTATGTGGAAAGTAGCAGAAAATGTTACATGTGTCAGAATAGAGGGGACATACACAAAGGGGGTAATTCATAGTATTTAGCGCACAAGTGGCGCACGCGGCTGGCGCACAGTGTGCGCGTGCGAATCTCTGCGCCAGTCGTGTGCGCTAAAATCCATTTCTGCGCACAGCATATTCATGGATTTTAGCTACCAAAACCAGCCGTGGTGCACAGTGGCGCAGCAACCCTCCAGCAGCGCCAGTTACGCCCCCAAGAACGCCCCTCGCGCAGGGAAAAGCCATCAAAATCCCCAATCCAGCGCAAAGGGCTGCGCGCAAAGGGCTGCGCTAACCCTGTACCAGCACGGCAAGCGGGGTATGTGTATTACTGGGGTTCGCGTGAAGTTTCACACGCGATTTCAGCAGGGTACGTGTATTTCAGGGGTGCGCGGGAAGTTTCACACGCGATAGGCCCTGTGCGAGTGGGGTACGTGTATTTTGGGGGTGCGCGGGAAGTTTTACACGCAATTGGCCTAGGTACGTATATTTTTAGGGGTGCGTGGGAAGTTCCACACGCGAATTCAGCAGGGTACGTGTATTTCAGGGGTGCGCGGGAAGTTTTACACGCAATTTCATCAGGGTACGTGTATTTCAGGGGTGCACGGGAAGTTTTACACGCGATTGGCCTGGGTACGTGTATTTCAGGGGTGCGCGGGAAGTTTCACATGCGATTTCAGCAGGGTACGTGTATTTCAGGGGTGCGCGGGAAGTTCCACACGCGATTTCAGCAGGGTATGTGTATTTCAGGGGTGCGCAGGAAGTTTTACACGTGATTTCAGCAGGGTATGTGTATTTCAGGGGTGCGCAGGAAGTTTTACACGCCATTGGCCTCGGTGCGTGTATTTCAGGGGTGCGCGGGAAGTTTCACATGCGATTTCAGCAGGGTACGTGTATTTCAGGGGTGCGCGGGAAGTTCCACACGCGATTTCAGCAGGGTACGTGTATTTCAGGGGTGCGCAGGAAGTTTCACACGCGATTTCAGCAGGGCACGTGTATTTCAGGGGTGCACGGGAAGTTTCACACGTGATTGGCCTGGGTACGTGTATTACAGGGGTGCGCAGGAAGTTTCACACGCAATTTCAACAGGGTAAGTGTATTCCTGGGGTTTGTGGGAAGTTTTACACGCGAAAGGGCAACGCCCGTGCACGATACGTCACTGATGCGCTTACGCGCTAAGGGCCTTTGGTCCAATGATATCGCGTACATGTGCTGATGCGCTTATGCGCTAAGGGCCTTTCCTCAAATTACACACTGATGTGCAATTTTTTCACGTGCCAAATCACTCCGTATCAAGCTGGCCACTCAAAAACACACGGAAGACCACGCTCCTGCCCTGAAGGCCATTTTCCTGCCCCCCCAGAGCCCCGAGCATGCTCCCACCTGCCATCTGCTGCTGCTTGACTGCCTGCTGCAGGGACTGCTGACATAGGAAAAACATAAATGCAGAACAAAGAAAGTGATCTTCCAGCACTGTTAACAGTGGCCCTCATTCCGAGTTTGGGCTGTGATAAAAAAAAGTGAAAGTAATCCTATTACTGCCACTTTTTGGGAAGAAACAGAATTACGACCACATTTACTGCACACTCGAATTCAGAGTTTGACCTTGAAGTGGAAGATAATAATAATGCTGGCGGTAAATCCTCCACTGTAATGACAACAATCAGTGGATTTACTACGCAGTATTAACTCCCACAGTATATTTGCCAACAATCCCCATGAAGTCCTATAAACTCCACACATGGGGATTTACACCACCCTATCACCACCCATAATCCTGTGGTGATGCTACAGGACAGAGTGGCTGTGACGGTCAATGAATCTGGCAGTAAATTGAAGGATTTACCACCAAATTCATAATGAGGCCAAGTGTTCCCAAAACAGAAAAGGAATACAGAGGGGGTAGTGAGGCTGAAAAAACATCACTCACCTTCAGTGTCAATTAAAGAAAACCAGAAGGTCCAGCAGTAGTACTTGGGCTCAAAGGAAGCAGTGGGGCGATTTGCACCAAGAATCTTCTTAACCGGAACCCTTATTTTAAGCATGTTGTTTCATTGTTACTCAGCCAATCTGTTATTGCTTGTTTCAAGCAGTGTGTTTTTAGTTGGTATGCAGATTCCAATAGGGCTGTTTCATTTCCCAAAAATATGACAAGGCAAAGGCTACATTAACCTTTCACTGCCAGGACATCAATGCATTTCCATGCAAGTTAGGACCTATAGATACGCCCCATAAACAACGAGAGGGTTAAGTCCATGATTCGATTTTGGTAATGATTTACAATGTTATTTTCAACAAATCTGATTGCTAATTATTTCAATCATTATGCTCCTTATTATTATTTGGTTTTTATTCAGCCTAGCAATAATGATAATTCGTAATTTGACACAAGGATTTTGGTAGCCATCTGTCACAGCGCCAGCAAAAGTTTATTCCCTGCAGACAGCCAATTCTCATGACCGTTTTTTTGTTTTCCTTTTTTTCTTTCATTGTTTTCAACGTTCCTTTTATTTAGGTCAGAAATTAATTTTTGATTCCCCTTTTGCTTACTTGGTTAAACATTCTGCTGGCTTTGTCGATTCCAATCTGCTTTTTGCTGACAGGGAGATTTCCACTGAAGTGCCTCTGCATTTGTAATTGAATTTTGTATATGTTTCGGTGGTGTTTCCTTTTGTTGCCCGTAGATCCCCCGTGGCTTTCTGGGCAGAGCTGCTCCAATTTTTCCGATGTTGTGTTTTCTCACCCTGAAAATATATTGGGGAGGAGACTGATGTCAGCTGTTCAATGTATTTTAGGCTGTACCACTCAGTAGCTTTTCTTTTTACAGCATTGGTAGCTGCTTGCGCCCTGAACGGGAGGAATGCATTTTGAAAGTACTACACTAAGGCCATTTTGTTTGTGGTGTCTCTTTGTGAACTTGTGCCATCATGAGTGGCTAAAATGGCTGTTCGGCTTATGTGGGCGCCCTGAACATTGTGTCTGCTGGCCCAGCCGCTGCCACACGGAAGACACTCCCATTCCAGGGTCCTCCTGCCCTCCGACCGATGCCTGCCCCTCTGATGTAGATGGCCCCGAGCCATGATGCCTCCCACGCTGAGCCTGCCGCTGCCTCCGACGCAACTGCCTCTGCCAGCACGACGGCATCCAGGCTGATGGAATCCACCGACGCCGTCGTGCACGTGCCCTGCCCGATGATGCTGGCACATGCTCCATCTGCTGGGGTCCAGTTGCTGTGGTGTCCACCCCTGCTGGACCTCCGACTCCCGACTGTGGCAGGGATGGGATCCCCACCGAGCTGACTGCGTTGGTCAGGGCAGGTCCACAGGGGGCTCTGGTGGCATCTGGGCCGGAAGACGGCATGGAGAACGACTGGCTCATAGTCTCCACAGAGGAGGAGAGGGCCGCCAGAGTGGCCGACACATGTACAAAACCCCCGACCATGGACACTCCCAACTGGGCCACGTTGGCACACTGCTCTTCGTGATGACGTGCATGCTCCCCCCAGGAAGCATGCACGTCATCACAAATGTCACGCATGCGCAACGCAGCACCAATCAGGACTTTCTCCATACGGCCAGGGGTCCCCTCGTCCGCAGGTACAGGAGTGTCGGATGACATGGACATCCCCCCTACCTGCGGACGGGCCTGGGATGGGCCATCCCTGCTGGTGCATGGTGGTGCAGTCACAGTGTCAGGGACAGTGACATGCACAGGCCCCTCCATGATGACCTGTGCTGCCTCCTGCCCCTGCCCCTGGACTGCACCACTTGCACCAGTGGTACCACCCCCACCAGGCCCCATGTGCAGCTCAGTAGCGGTCTCCTCCTCCTCTGTGGAAACCACCAACCTGGATGGCTCCACACCGTCTTCCACTGTTGCAAGCCCCTGTGGGGGATCACCCACCCCTTCCGCTGCCGCCGTAGTGGCAGATGCAGCACCGGTCCCCTCACTCCCGGACGATGGTAAATTCTGGGAGGGTGATTGGGCCTTGCGTCGCCAGCCGGTGGGGGCATCCCCGCCGCTTTGCTCCACAGCGCCGTCTCCGCCCTCTTCATCACTTGCCGCTGTGTAGAGGGAGACATAGAACACAAGCATCAGGGTACTGTACAATGGTCCCCTAGACAGGAAGCAATAGCAGTTGAGTGGCACTTTCAAACATCACTTCCATCATGTCCCTCCACAACACATGGGTCAGTGCAGGCAAAACACATGCAGTAACAGGCATGGCGCATGCAATGAACATTAGCATACATGTCCAAGGGACTCTTGAAACATACAATGCTGGTTTGAAACTCACATGCATCATGGGTCATGCCTATCACATGCACACACTTCACCGTAGTTTCATCCATCTGGCCTCGTACACCCCAGACACAGTGGATACAAGGATGATTAGTCTGCATCAGTGAATCTGAACATTGTCACAGACATGTGTCATGCATCCATGGCATTTAGAAGTCACAGACATGCAAGTCAGACACACAGACATGGACACCATACATGTCCATGACCGCAGCACCCATCTCTCACACCCCATCCATGACCAATAACAGAGACAGGCATGCATTAATGTGTGCATTCCGCATGCTGCTCTGCATGTTGCATTGTAACACATGCACCTACCATGTGGTTCACACATTACTGGTCTCACATGCATGACAATGATGTCCCTGCACACACACATACGTACATGGCCTATGTCACACATACAGGCAAGTATCAGACAACCAGCACCCTGCAACATGCCCTGTCTCACACAGCAATGCTTGGCCACTTACCGTCCAACTCCAGACAGGTCTACCTCTGTAGGATCTGGGCATGGAGCGCTGGGCCTACGCGTTCCAGGACCCTCATCTGGATGGTACTCATGTTGCCCCGGCCCCCCTCCACGAGGTGCCGGGCCTTTATGAGGGTCCTGGACCTCAAGTCCTCCCAGCGCTTCTTGACTTGCTTGATGTTGCGGGTTGCCACCCCCTTCGCGTTGATGGCAACCACAAAGTCGTCCCAGATCCTATCCCGTCCTTCCTTGTTGGCGGCGTGATGTTCCAAAGAGGGCATCATAATGCCCCAGGACATACTCCAACAGGACACCAACTTCCTTCTGACTGAAGCTGGTGGCCCTCTGCCCCTCTGGCTGGGGGTCGCCAGTGATCTCAGATGGTGTTTGCCCCGACATGGCGACCCCCGAGGCAGGTGTGGGTGGGCATCTGGGTCCTGGGGCTGGGCTGTGGAGCGATGGTATCCCAGTCTTGAGTCTTCTGTTCCAGCAGGGGTGGACACAGCAACTGGACCCCTGCAGATGGCTGATGTGCAGGCACCAAATAGCATGCACGTGGGCAGCAGGCAGTCAGGCAGCAGCAGATGGCAGGTGGGAGCATGCTCGGGGCTCTGGGGGGCAGGAAAATGGCCTTCAGGGCAGGAGCGTGGTCTTCCGTGTGTTTTCGAGTGGCCAGCTTGATACGGAGTGATTTGGCACGTGAAAAAATTGCACATCAGTGTGTAATTTGAGGAAAGGCCCTTAGCGCATAAGCGCGTCAGCACATGTACGCAATTTCATTGGACCAAAGACCCTTAGCGCGTAAGCGCATCAGTGACGTATCGTGCACGGGCGTTGCCCTTTCGCGTGTAAAACTTCCCACGAACCCCAGGAATACACGTACCCTGCTGAAATTGCGTGTGAAACTTCCTGCGCACCCCTGTAATACACGTACCCAGGCCAATCACGTGTGAAACTTCCCGCGCACCCCTGAAATACACGTACCCTGCTGAAATCACGTGTGAAACTTCACGCGCACCCCTGAAATACACGTACCCTGCTGAAATCGCATGTGAAACTTCCTGCGCACCCCTGAAATACACGTACCCCACTCAGTATATGCGTGCTTTTTATTTGTGCACACTTTTGTAATGCGCAGGGACGCTACCGCCTTCCTCCATGTGGCGGACGTGTTTAGGCCTGTGCGTGTCTTTGCCCATGCGCGGGTTTGCCCTATTCGATTCCATGAATACGTGTGGTTCAAGTGCGTGTGGGCGTTCCGTGTACTTCCCAGCAGTACTTCCCCCGTTACGCCTTCTTTTTCACGCGTTATTCCCCATTCCGCGTGTTACGCCCCCTGTTCCACCTACTTTTGTTGTGTGCGCTGCGCTATGTGCGCTTTCGCTGTGCGCTTAGCGCACGCTGTTTGGAGACGTGTGCGCCAGCGTGCGCCATGCACGTATTTGGCGCACAACCAGTGGGAAAGTAGTGCAGGGCCTTCCTTGAATCGCACGCGTGCGCGTGCGATTGCTTTCTCACGCTTGCGCCTCCTTGCGCCTGCTTGCGCTGGGATTTTCGGCGCAAGTTTGTTCCATGAATCGGCCCCCATGTGTCTTCACAGCCCTCCATGAAAGAATGTCTGTGTTGCAATTGGAAAAATGAATATGTCATCAAAGTGGACGGTGTTCCCTGCACTGGTAGGCACATGGGCTACCCAGTGCGCTGCACACAACAAAGAAAAGGGGGCCACCAGGGTCCCAGGCAGCACTGCTCATGTGGTAGGGACTGCTGACATAGGAAAAACATAAATGCCAGAACAAAGAAAGTGATCTTCCAGCACTGTTAACAGTGGCCCTCATTCCGAGTTTGGGCTGTGATAAAAAAAAGTGAAAGTAATCCTATTACTGCCACTTTTTGGGAAGAAACAGAATTACGACCACATTTACTGCACACTCGAATTCAGAGTTTGACCTTGAAGTGGAAGATAATAATAATGCTGGCGGTAAATCCTCCACTGTAATGACAACAATCAGTGGATTTACTACGCAGTATTAACTCCCACAGTATATTTGCCAACAATCCCCATGAAGTCCTATAAACTCCACACATGGGGATTTACACCACCCTATCACCACCCATAATCCTGTGGTGATGCTACAGGACAGAGTGGCTGTGACGGTCAATGAATCTGGCAGTAAATTGAAGGATTTACCACCAAATTCATAATGAGGCCAAGTGTTCCCAAAACAGAAAAGGAATACAGAGGGGGTAGTGAGGCTGAAAAAAACATCACTCACCTTCAGTGTCAATTAAAGAAAACCAGAAGGTCCAGCAGTAGTACTTGGGCTCAAAGGAAGCAGTGGGGCGATTTGCACCAAGAATCTTCTTAACCGGAACCCTTATTTTAAGCATGTTGTTTCATTGTTACTCAGCCAATCTGTTATTGCTTGTTTCAAGCAGTGTGTTTTTAGTTGGTATGCAGATTCCAATAGGGCTGTTTCATTTCCCAAAAATATGACAAGGCAAAGGCTACATTAACCTTTCATTGCCAGGACATCAATGCATTGCCATGCAAGTTAGGACCTATAGATACGCCCCATAAACAACGAGAGGGTTAAGTCCATGATTCGATTTTGGTAATGATTTACAATGTTATTTTCAACAAATCTGATTGCTAATTATTTCAATCATTATGCTCCTTATTATTATTTGGTTTTTATTCAGCCTAGCAATAATGATAATTCGTAATTTGACACAAGGATTTTGGTAGCCATCTGTCACAGCGCCAGCAAAAGTTTATTCCCTGCAGACAGCCAATTCTCATGACCGTTTTTTTGTTTTCCTTTTTTTCTTTCATTGTTTTCAACGTTCCTTTTATTTAGGTCAGAAATTAATTTTTGATTCCCCTTTTGCTTACTTGGTTAAACATTCTGCCGGCTTTGTCAATTCCAATCTGCTTTTTGCTGACAGGGAGATTTCCACTGAAGTGCCTCTGCATTTGTAATTGAGTTTTGTATATGTTTCGGTGGTGTTTCCTTTTGTTGCCCGTAGATCCCCCGTGGCTTTCTGGGCAGAGCTGCTCCAATTTTTCCGATGTTGTGTTTTCTCACCCTGAAAATATATTGGGGAGGAGACTGATGTCAGCTGTTCAATGTATTTTAGGCTGTACCACTCAGTAGCTTTTCTTTTTACAGCATTGGTAGCTGCTTGCGCCCTGAACGGGAGGAATGCATTTTGAAAGTACTACACTGAGGCCATTTTGTTTGTGGTGTCTCTTTGTGAACTTGTGCCATCATGAGTGGCTAAAATGGCTGTTCGGCCTATGTGGGCGCTTCCCACTGCTCCAAAACGCACTTCGGTGTGGATGGGAGCTAGTGGATTTCTCTGAAACTTACTAGTGATTTTTAAAGGGCTGGATTGCTTTTATCACATGCTGTCCTACTCCTTTAAAAACCGCTGGGCTAATATGCATGTCTATACAAAAAGGACGAGCATTCGCGTCCTCAGCACTTAAGAGGTTAAAGTCTCTCAACTAGCTGATGAATGTTTCTTTTTTGGTGAATGTGGGTGTAATTTGTTATATTGGACTTTCCTTCATTGAGTGCTTATGTGAAACCAGCTGTGCCACCCCTTTCCCCTCATAAGACAGAGGTCGATATGCTCTGTCAAGTTGACCTCTATGAGAGGCAGATCTAACTTGGTGGTGTCCCTGAGTAACACTACAGATCGTTTGATCTAATCCTTCAGCAGACACTTGAAAAATCTCCCTTACATGTATTGCCTTATCTGTATTATAGTTGGGGATGTCAATTGAGCAATGTGCAAACTAACTAAAGAACCTGGGAGGCGGAGGGGGTCAATTTCATAGCAACACATTTATGCTGTGAGTGTGCACCTTTGGCCTGGCATAATCTCAGCCACTTGGCTTGTGATCAATGGTGCTCTAGATGTGTTTTAACTGTGGGCCATTTCATGTCACGGCATTTAAAAATGTTTTTAAAGTAGAGCACTATCAGAGAGGCTCGACCCTCCTCAAAAGGCTGTTCCCTTTTTTCGGAGTTCATGCCCATTCCCTTTGACTATGAATGCTCTGGCTATGAAGTTCATGCAAGTGTCATAAGTGTAAACACAGAACACTAGGTCCCTTTGTGTTGGCTGCTATCTTGGAGAAGGCATTCAGTACCTCCAAGCCAGATCAGTAGACAGTGTGTCTCTTTGGGTATGGCTAAATCATGCTTTTGCGTTAGACATTTCAATGAGGTGGAAATTAGAAATAAATGTGTGCCAGGTGGCTCACTGAAATGCACGGCATTCTATTAGAAATGTTGACAAGTGCTGTACTTGCCAAGTCTTTCTCAAATGCCTTACATACATGCAGCAGTGTGGTATTTGGCCTGCTTTGGAATTTTGTGGACATTACATTGTTTGAACCACTGGCTTGTTATGTGTCTTATGTTGCTGCACTCACCGCTGTCGGGTTATTCCTTGGCTGATTGACCATGGCTGTAATGGGTGAGATGGAAACATTTGGTGGGTGCCACAAGTTTCCTAAGATTGAGGTGGGGTCGTCGGACCTTCAACATGGGCCTCATGAAATTCATCTGAACATTACAATCTGATGACAAATTAGGGTCCTCATTACAAGTCCGGCGGTAAACGTGCCGGTAAAACCCTTAGGTTGCTGCCGTACTTGTAAACAGTTACCAGCACCTAGCTTCCCGGTAAAACTGGGACATTACAAATCCCGGTGGACTGGGAGCTAGGTGGCAGTAATATGTTCTTCCCCATTCCCATGTCGACCACGGAAACACTGGCACTGGTAATAATGGTGCTGGTGCTTCCGTGAAAGTCTGTGGACTTGTACTTTTCCGGACTGGAAACAATGATGGCAGTAAGCTTATTTGCACCATTGTTTCCGGACCGGAAAAGTTGTAATGAGGGCCAACGTCTACTTGGGCTGGTGTAAGTCGCATTTCTTCTCTCCCGTTATGGCAGTCTGATAAGTGTTGTTTGCATATATTTCCTACTATGTGGCTTAAAGATGATGTACTATTTGTGTACATCTGATTTCCATTTGTACCAGAAGGCTTCGGAAAACATGGCTTCTGAAACATAGATGGGTGATCTTGTGTCCCGGGTGCTTTTTTTCTGTCGTGTCATTCTTTTGAATCTTTTCAGGTATTTTCTTCTTTTTATTATTTCCTTAGTTTATAGGTAGGTTTTTTATTATAGAGTTTCCTCATTTTTCTTAATAATAACCTGCATTCTGTTTCCTTTAGACATTTTTCCAGCGTGGCCTTGACTCCACTAGATCTGATCCTGTTGCCTTTTACATGATCCAGTCGCCATCTCTTAAGACTAATTTTAACCCTTTAGGATTGTAAATGTATTACTTCTGTAGACTGTATAATAGGTGTTTTTCTATCTCTCTCCACTATTTGGTTCCCATTTGGTTCTGCGAGGGGTGGCCATAATTGTTTTGGTGGGGTGGTGGAGTTGTTTCTGTTCGTCGGTATCTTGCACTGAGTCTTTCCTGCAAAAGATCTATTCAAGTATAGGGTGGTTTGGATGGTTTGTTTTTAGTGAGAGATGTGGGTCTGTTGACTGACAATGAATACATTCTTGCTCGTCTCACATTGCCCCCCTCTCTCACCTCCCACTGACTCTCTTTCCTTCTATGCATCTCTCTGTCAACCATTTTGTGCACCTCTCTCACCTCATCTCTCCCTCCCTCCTCTCTTTTTGACTCACTCTCGGTCTCGCTCTCTCTCTTACTGTCTCTCCCGCTTTGTATGTATCGCTCTTTCTTTTCCTTCTCTCTCTCCTTGTTTCCCTCTCCACCCTCTCACACCCCTTATACCTCTCTTTTGTCTGTGTATCAGTGTCTCTCGCTATCTTTATCACACTCTCCCTGCCTCTCTCTGTCTCTCTGTCTCCCTCTCTCTCGCTCTCTCTCTCTCTCTCTCTCTCTCTCTCTCTCTCTCTCTCCTTCTCTCTTGCTCTCTCTTCCTTTCTCTCTCTCTCTCTCTCTCTCTCTCTCTCTCTCTCTCTCTCTCTCCTCTTTGTGCTTCAGCTCAGGCTTTGCTGAAACAATCTTTGAAATAACTGAAAACGACACATTCACCCTAACCCTAAACAAAGCCCATTTGGACAGCTCGACCCTTGAAGTGGTAATTCCTTCTGAGAACGGCACTTCGAATACTCACTTTCGCAGCACATCGAAGCAAGAAAAAGCCCTAGTATGAATGAAGCATCACACTAAAACACAGTTGTATTGCATTGTTTTGTATACATCTTACTCTAAGTACATATGGCTAACAACAGTTAACTGACCTTTGGATGCCATATGGCTGTAGTCATTTTCAAACACAACCTAAAAAGCGGACATGCATTCAATGTATCTTTGACATATCTGACAACTATGCATGCAATTTTCCTGTGATTGCCTCTTATTCATTGTGCATGTGATCTGCATGCAAAGCATAGAAAATCTGTCAACTCTGGACAGTTATTCTTAGAGTCAAAACTATTTATTCAAGCCCCATTTAACTTTTAGTGCTGAATTCCATAGAATACTGTTGACTCCCTCTGAAAATGTGGTTCAGCTGTCACATAATCATTGACATAGAACACAGCAGCTGGCCACTCTTTGCATTATGAAATGAATAGTCTCTATTCTCTCCCTTCCGTCCCTGGAAACCTAGTTTTGATACATACTGACTCCAATAGACCTTCCGTGGTTCTCAGAGTCAGTAGTCCAAGAACTAAGGTTCTGGAGTTCAGCTCTCTGGACCATTATAGACAGACCAAATGGAATTGATTTGTCTTACCTACACAGTCGGCATAAGCACATCTTGAGACCCAAATGCAAGCAATGCACCATTTCTATTTCACAATAGTGAGGACAATCTTTTTGTTGACAACTGAAATGCAGGAACGAACGCGCTTTTTCAAACACTCAGATAGCTCACCCTGATTTGCTTGGTTCCCAACCTTCAGTCCTCCCTGACCCGTCTCCCTCTAAATGTCCTCTTTATTTCATAGTTTGGACATGAAAATCCTGCCAGGGACACACATCAACCCTCAGACAAGCCTAGGTGCTCTGAGACCACCATTGTGGTGCAGTATAAAAGCTCTATAACACAGCATAGCATCTCAAACTGTTGGCAATATGTTGATTACAAATATGTTGTTTATGCGAACTACTCAGAACACATACTTTTAATTATATGCAGATTGGCATAAAAAGGGTATCTATTTCATTTCAAAAAGTGAAAATTGACACAATGTAAAGTTACCTTTCTATTCTTTACCATTAAAGATGTGGGAAGACAATCCCTTGAATTGATGGTAAAATGTGCAAAACTACATATACCAGGAATACGTAGTAGACAGCTGAAGACTCTGTTAATATAGCTAAATGATTTGAGAATATATGTAACAATTGCTAGAATATTAGTTGGCCCATTGTACACATCAATAAAGCCAAACTTCAGCCCAAAGGACTGGAGACCTACACACACACGTCTTCTACACCATATGTACAATTTAATGACACAAACAGATCATTACAAGATAGAGAAACAGAACAAGACTGGGTGATATCATTATTGCTATGACAAAATGCATTCACATGCACAGTATGTAACTTAGGGGACACAAAGTCCATCGCTCACAGATCTCATGTATATTTGATTCCTGTGCAAAGAGTCATGCCAGAAGAAAAAATATAGACAGCTGTACAAGTGATTGTACAAAAAGAATGCTCACTAGCAGCCAATGAAGTGAAACATACACATAGCTTGAAGCCACCACGTGTTACAAATGCCACACTTTGGATGCTCACTGGATTCAATGGGCTATGAAACAAATTGCCCCAGATGTAAAGTATCAATACAATCAAACATGGGGAAAATATGCGACTTACAGTGGACAATGCAAGATGACATATATAGTGCATTACCATATATTCCATTTCAGCATTTTTCGAATGTTGTATGCTCATGGTTCTGCTCTAGCAGCAATAGGCATGCACTCAAAATATTCAACTCTAGGTGCTTCAATAAGAGTCTGTTTAACACACAAGAATGTATTCATACATTTGGAGACACAGATGAAGTATTTAATGGCACTACAGCTCAAACTGCTGAACCTGGTGGATATCTGGCAATTTGAAAGGCTGTGTCAATGAAACCTATGTTAGTGGTTTCAGACTTTACTATTTTGTTAGGGCTCTTAGTCCAAATATACATTGGCGCACACAGAATGATTTTAATTAATATAAAACTAAACCAATACCCGAAAAATACATTTGGAAATTAATACAAGATGTAAATGTAAAGAACTTAAATACTGATGGATAGTAGTGTACTTATGTCCAATCTTCACCTGCTTTATTTCTCAGTGAAAAGTGGATGTAAATCAGTCATAAAGGTTTTGTGGACTCTAGTAGCCATGACCAGAGCACAGACATTTCATGTAGACAATGGGCCAGCATTCTCAGATAAAGCTGTTAAATGTACGTTGTCCAGCTGGGTGTGGTGAGGGGCAGGGGTAATGATGCAATTTTCAAAACCCTTTTAACCTCAGTCGAATGGTGTAAATGAAAGCGTAAACCGGAATATAAAACAAAGATTGATGAAATATATCTTTTCAATGGATGAAACTTGGTTGAGCATGTGCCCCTGTTGATGAGAAGTATTAATAATGTGCCGCACCTGACAATTTGTAATAGTAAAAGTACATTGGAGTTATTGTACACAATGCCTGTGCACGTGTCTGATCTGCATAACCCGTCCAGCTCCTTCACCAGCCCAGATCAACTGCTGATAACAGTGCTGCTGAGAGACTCTGTCACGATCTGCAGTAAAAGGTTGTGTATCAGCAATATCGGTGTCCACCTCCTCTTCCTCCTCACCTGTTTCTTACAATGAGATCTCGCCCCTGTGGAGCTTCTTCTTAGACTTCTTCTTTTTAGAGAAGAGGAACGGTCTTCCGCGGTAAGAAGCCACTCTGGTTCTCTGCTAAACAGGGAAGCAGGGGACCCCCCTTCCCCAGAGACCAATTGGAGAGGAAAAAAAGCAGCCGCTTAAAAAAAACCTCTCCGTGTAAGTTGTTGCAGCGGATTGATGATTTGACTCGAATAGTCCAGGACCGGATGGAAGATGTCCCGGATCCGTGTTGGAACGGAAGACCTGAATGGTAAGCACACAGTGGCATTGTAGCGGAGGGCAGTTCTCAGGTAAGTTGCACGTCGTAGATGTAACGTGGCAGAAGACAGGATACAGGTAAGTGGAACGTAGGAGATGCTTCGTAGCAAAAGGAGACTCTCCGGAGGACTGGAAGTAGCAACCCGAGGAAAAGGGGTCGCTGAAAAAAAGAAATAAACACAGAAAGAGAGAGAGAGCGAAGGCAAAAGGCAGCGGGGCTGAAAAAGGAAAACAAGCGAAGGGGAAAAGTAAGAAGGAAGGGAAAGGGGAAAGACAGGGCTGGGAAGGACGAGTAGCGAGATACTCAAAATCCACAGGAAAAGGCAGACAGGAAGAGGGAAACAGCAGTACACTTGATAAAAGGCAAAGTGTACGAGCGGAAAGAGCACAGCAACAGAGCGGTAAACAAAGTTGCAATGCGCTGAGCCGGAAAAAGAGGCGGAGCTAAATACGGAAACAAAAGAGACAGAACAAAAAGACTAGACCGCAAACCAGGAAGTGAAAAACCAAGATGGAACAACCTAATGGCACCGCCAGCGCCAATCGTTCCAAAGCCGCCAGTGGCTTCTACAAATCGGTGGCATGACAGTATGCCCCCTCCCATGAGACACCCGCCCTGGCTTGCCAGGGAACAAGCGATGGAACTTCTGAACCAACGCAGGAGCATGCACATGAGAAACCGGCTCCCACGAATCCTCAGAATGGGATAGCCTTTCCAATGGATCAGATATTCCAACCTGCCCCGTCGACAACGGGAGTCATGGACGGAGGCCACCTCATACTCCTCTGGAGGAATATCTGTGGGAACAGGATCACGGGGTAGAGGGCGATGATAAGGATCCACCTTGAATTCCTTCAAAAGAGATGAATGGAACACGTGGTGAAGGCGATGCATGTGCTTAGGCAACAGAAGAACCACAGGGTTAATCCTGCGAAGTATAGGAAAGGGACCCTGATATCGGGGGGATAGCTTAGATGGATGAAGCCAGCGGGGTAGGTACTTGGTCGACAACCATACCTTGGTACCTCTCTGCCAATTAGGAGAGGGTAGGCGCTTGAGATTGCTCTGGGAGCGGTAGCGAAGACAACTAGCCTGTAGACTCTCAACAGCAATCTTATGAGCTTCTGAAATGCTGGTTAACAAATTATCCACAGAAGGAGTAACAGATGGAGGAAAGGACAAAGAAGGAATAAAGCTTCGATGGAAACCATAGGAACAAAAAAAGGGACTGAGGCCAGTGGCGCTATGAATAGAGTTGTTGTAGGCAAACTCTGCGGTGGGCAGCAGGCTCACCCAATTGTCCTGTTGACTATTAATGAAGCACCAGAGGTATTGTTCCAGGGAGGCGTTTGTCCTTTCTGACTGCCCATTGGTCTGCGGATGGAAACCTGATGACAAGGCACGATCTATGCCCAACCTATTGCACAGTTCTTTCCAAAAACGGGAATTATATTGAGTGCCTCTGTCAGAGATTATTTTATCTGGAGTGCCATGTAAGCGAAAGATCTCTTTAGCAAACACTGAAGCCATCTCTGCTGCAGTAGGTAAACCAGCCAGAGGTGAGAAGTGGGCCATTTTAGTGAAACAGTCCACAGTAACCATTATACAAGAACATCCTTCTGAAGGCGATAGTTCCACAATGAAATCGGTTCACATTATGCTCCAAGGTCTCTTGGGCACTCCTTCCTGCTGAAGAAATCCGATAGATTTCTGAGTGTTGTACTTTGACCGACAGCACACTGGACAGGAATGCACATAATTAGTAACTTCCTTGGTCATACCGGGCCACCAGAATCTATGTCGTAGCAGATCCAGAGTGTTCTTCACCCCCCTGTGTCCTGCCACTGGATCATCATGGCACCATCTCAACGCAGTATGACGGGTTTGGTTGTTGGGCAAAAATAGGCGTTGTTTGTGGAAGCAAAGTCCATCCTGTATAAGTAATTCCTCAGAGCGAGGAGTTGAAGAAGGAATCCCAGAAGACTGTGTGGCTCTGCGGACATCTTCCAAAAAAGAATCTATGGAACAGATGACCTTTACATCTGAAAGCATGAGACTGAGGTGTTCCCTCTCGGTAACCCCTGGGTAGGGTCTTCTTGAGAGGGCATCCACCAAAATGTTCTTAGAGCCTGGCAAGTAGGTCAACAAGAAATCAAATTGAGCTAAGAAGTGAGCCCACCGGGCCTGGCGTGAATGAACACATTCCATGTTCTGGATGACTTTGAGATCTTTATGATCATTTCTTAATTCGAAAGGATGGTTAGCTCCCTGCCGAAGGTGACGCCACTCCTCGCAGACAGATTTCATGGCCAAAAGCTCTTTTTCTATGACAGAATAGTGTGTCTGGCTGTCATTCAAGGTCTTTGACATGTAAGCCACGGGATATTCCAAGCCATCATGTTCCTGAAGGAGAGCAGCACCTAAGGCTGCTGCGGAGGCATCTGTCTCTACGATAAACCTTAGACTTTGGTCTGGTTGGCGAAGGACAGGAGCAGAGCAAATGTCCTCTTTTAATTGCTGAAAGGCCTGGTTCGCCTAAGGGGTCCAAACAAAGGGCGTAGAAGACTTATTAAGCAATCTTGTGATGGGTAGTTCTCTGTCGGAAAAGCCTGAAATGAATTTGCGATAAAAATTCGCAAGCCCTAGGAACCTTTGAACGTCCTTGACGGAACCGGGTGTGTGACAATGCAGTATGGCTTCAATCTTGATGGGATCCATCTGAATGCCCTCGGAAGAAAGCATAAACCCAAGGTAAGGAACTTCAGAAGCCTGGAAGACACACTTTTCTGAATTAGCCTTCAGATGATTTTCTTGTAATCTTTGCAGAACCTGGTGGAGATGAGTGGTGTGGAGCTGGGTGTCTTTGGAAAATACCAGAATGTCATCAAAGTAGACTATGGTGCAGTGGAACCGGAGGTCAGAGAACGTGAGGTCCATGAAACGCTGGAACACCAATGGAGCATTGACCAGGCCAAAAGGCATGACGCGATACTCATAGTGCCCAAACGGTGTTCGGAAAGTGGTTTTCCACTCGTCTCTGGAGCGTATCCATAGAAGCTGGTAGGCTCTTCTGAGATCGATCTTAGAAAACACCTTGGCTCCTTGAACCGCCTCCAGGATACCTTGATAAGGGGCCTGGCATATCGATCCCTTATGGTTACTTGGTTAAGGCCCCTATAGTCAATGCACGGTCTTAGTTCACATGATCCCTTCTTTGGGACAAAAAACAGTGAGGCTCCAGCTGGGGAGTGAGAGTGTTGAATGAGACTGTGGTGTAAGTTCGAGTCAAGATACTCTTTTAGCGCATCCTTCTCCTTAAGGGATAAAGAAAACATGCGCCCAAAAGGAACTATGGCATCGGGCAGTAGATTGATGGCCCAGTCCTCTGGCCAGTGACAGGTAGCTCTTGAGGATCATTGTTCTGAAACACCTCCTGGTACTGATCGAACTCTTTGGGAATACTGTTAATCTTCAAGACATCCGTTCTTAGTGATGGTTCGGGAAGAGTGAGGACTGTGGCATGCTGGGTCTGTGATGAACTAGACTGTCGACAGTACTCAGAAGTGAAGGACAGTTGATTAGTCTTCCAATCGATGGTGGGGTTGTGCTTCCGCAGCCAAGAAACCCCCAGGATCACTGGAAAGTGTGCAGCTCTGATCAGATCAAATTGAATAGTTTCGGTGTGATGGAGTACTTTCATGATCATTGAGGAAGTGGTATGAGGCCAGAACTTAGGGTTTTGCTGTCGACACCTTCCACTTTTTGGTCTTCCTCTTTCTCCAAACGGCCAATGCCGGTCTTGTCGGCCGAGACGACGTCCATAAAGCATCCTGCGGCCCCGCAAACCAGCAAAGCCAGAACTTCAAAGGTCTGTTGGGGAAGACACAATTGGACTCCTACCACCATGAGACTGTTGTCTTCTGTAGAGTTAGAGGGAGTAACAGATAAAGACACAAAGGGACCAGGAAATCCCCTTCAGTAACTTGTCCCTACTAGTTCCGAGGTATGGCATTTCCCGATCGTCGTTGTGGCACATCAGGACAATCCCTCAAGATGTGTTGGTTTGATCCACAGTACATGCACAGGTTGTTATCCCTGCATCGTTTACGTTCTACCGACTTAAGTGGTCCTTGAGTAGTCCCGATCTGCATGGGTTCTCCCTTACTCAAACAGGTGGGAGTGGAGGTGGACGGGCTAGGTTCAGACAGGACAGGAAACCCACGATTTTTCCGATGCTCTGAACGCTTTTCTGATAGACGGAGATCCAGCTGAAGAACTGTAGACCAAAGCTCGGAAAGGTCTTCTCTCAGTTTCCGATGAAAAATGGCATATTGGGCGTTTTCCTGCCAACCTGCATCTGCTGCAACCCGCTTAAAGCTGGAAATGTATGACAACAGGTCAGAGTTGCCCTGTCGAATGTCCAGCAACTGTTCACTGGCAACCACTGCGGTCTCCTGCCTCTCGAAGGCCAACTTGAACTGGGCTGTGAACCCGGAATAATCTTGCAGTAAAGGACTGGCACTTGTCACCAGTGGTGTGGCCCAAGATAAGTTATTACCTGTTAAATTGGAAACTAGAAAGCCTATGCGGGCTTGATCAGATGCCTAGGTCTGGGGTCTGAACGTATAATGAATGATACATGCCTCCATGAACTCCTTAAATTTGTGTGGAGATCCATCATATTTGCCACAGGATAAGGAAATAGGAGGAAGGTCACTTCGGGTCTTTTCATAGCGGTCGACCCTCTGCCTAAGGGTCGTATTCTCAGCTTTGACTGCCTGTAGTTCCTGGATCAAATGATGCACCACGGAAAGAAGCTCCTGTACCTGTTCAGGGGAAGCCATTGATCTATCCTCTTGGCATTGCAAACTGTCACGATCTGCAGTAAAAGGTTGTGTATCGAAAGGGCCACCAGGGGGTGCACAGGCAATGGCTGCCTGAGTGTACTGCTCCCGCCGAAGCCTGGCAGTTATAGGGGATTGAGCGCCCCCAGGCGGACCCAACTCAACGGATTAGTGTGGTGACCCCCCTGGGTACCCCACGCGCGAAAGAGCGATGCTCGGGAACCCCGGGGAACCCGAGAACGAGACCCGAGGCTTCCAGGTGTAAAGCGAAGCAAGGCCTCAGCGGACAGAGGGAGGAGGGGCGTCCCTTCGGAACCATGTGGACGCATTGCACGGACCTCCCCCTCCCCTCGACAAGCTAGCAACACCTGCTGGGGGAGCGGCACGGCCAGGGACAGGGTCCCCAACAGACCTGAGGAGCGACCACAGAGCGGGAAGCGGGCTCGCGCCCCCCTGAGGCGGGGCATAACACGCCGGAGGCCCGATTCGGCGGACAGAGAGGGCATGCTGTTTGGAGGCCGGCTCCCAGGGGACTGGGGCGGAGGTGCCGGAGCCCGACGCCACCAGGAGCAAAAAAGCAGGGTGGGCCCCCATGACACCCCTCAGCGCTGGCCTTAGAACCCACCAAAGATTGCGCAGACAGGTGGGAGCCCCCCGCAACCCGGCAGGGCCTGCACCTCGACACGGAGGGCCCAGAAGAACAGAGGAGCCGCATTCGATAGGAGTGAGGGCTGAGGCGAGGGGACCCATCGGACAACGACCTCCACGAGACCAAAAGAAGTCCCCAATTGCCACAGCAAAGCTGGACTGGGTGTAAGGCCCCCACGAAGGAAATCACTGTCTGACTTGGGAGGGGTGCCTCAGTCCCTGCCGGGACCGCAGTGGACTCGGCGGCGGTGGGGCGCAGGGGGGACCAGATGAACTGGCGAGAAACCTTGCAGGAATATCCCTTCCAGGCGGCACCAAGTAGCAGCTAAGGTACGAGCCTCAATAGAGAAATGGCCCAGTCGGAGGCACCGGCACCTTCCACAGTGGCAATGGAAAGGGGCTTTGCCTTGATCCTGCTGGAAATCAGGGACATGCGCTCTGATATCGCCCAGAAATTCGAAAAAATTGACCAAAGGGTGCACAAGGTCGAGGACAGACTGTTACAGGATGAGACCAACCAATCTACAACAGCATCTCAAGATATACAAATAGGCATAAGGCTAGCTGCCCTGGAGAAGAGGGACGAGGAACGGGCCCAGCAGATGGATGACTTCAAAAACAGGGAAAGGAGGAACAACCTCAGAATCTTTGGGGTACCCGAATTGGAAGGGGAAACGGAGAGAGACATCACCCGAGCGGTGCGAAATGTTATCACCCTCCTGTTTGCAGAAGAGATGACAACTGAACTCACATTCGATAGGGTGCACAGGGCGGGGGGCAGAGCGGGGGGCCCCCGGTCGATCTTGGTCCGGTTCCACTATTATTCGGAAAACACAAAAGTGCTGGAGGAGGCCAGAAAGGCCCGGGAGATCACTTACAATAATGCCCAGATTTCAATCTACCAGGATCACTCCGCCTATACACTGGCCAAGCGCAGAATGTGCCGCCCCCTAACGCAACTGCTCAAGGAGAAGGGTTTGCGCTACAGCTGGGGCTACCCCTTCTCCCTGGCTTTCAAATATATGGGTCAACGGTCAACTCTGATCACGGAAGACGACATACGGGGAGCCATCCAAGATTACGTAACAGACTCAAACCCCCGGAGGGGCCCATCGGGGCCGGAGAAGGGCAGACCAAGTTGCCTTGACCCGTCGGGAGACAGGAAAAGAAAAACTGGCGCAAGGAAATTCAGAAAAACGAATACACCGTCACCAGCGAAGGACGGAGAACGGAACGACTCGGAGGACTGAGAACGGGGGTGACCCATCACGTTTTGGACAGACGAGTGAGAACTCAGAGGTTCTACCACTAACAGTGTCCGTACGAACAGCAAGTATAAGGGGTCCATAGAAGGGACGATGCAACAGGGAGGTAGGAGGGCTCAAAGTGACAAGCTTTACACGGATCGCCTGGCCGAAGTGGGCAGGCTGGTTCTGCCAAAAGCCAGCAATGGCAGAACTAACTGGCTGGACGCCGGGGAGGGGGTACGGGGGTACAAAAAAGTTGGGGTCGCTCAGTTAGGGGTTGGGAATGGGGGCAGTTGGGGAAACGTTTCAGGCCCACCCAGGGGGGAGGGGTAGGGGGAGAGGTGGAGCACAAAACAAAACTAAGGGAGCACGCAAGGGAGGGTAATGTGAAGTTGTTGACCAAGAGAGAAGAAAACCTAGACTATGGCTGAAAGTCTGCCGGCCCTGGGAGTGGGCTCTCTCAATGTACGGGACTGAACACCCCCACAAAGAGGTCCCTGGTCTGTAGGGAGTTTAGGTGGGCGAACCTTGACCTTCTCTTCTTGCAGGAGACTCACTGGACATGGGGAAGGAGACTTAAATGCGGGGGGAGGAATTGGGGAGATTTTTTGTGCGTCCCACAAGGGCAAAAAGAGAGGGGTGGCCATTTTGTTAGCAAGGAATGTTGGCTTCGAAAAAGAGGCCATACTGAATGACCCAGAGGGCCGTTACTTGCTGGTGCGGGGGTCCCTGCAGGGCACCCCACTCACTCTTGCCGTTTTATACAGTCCAAACAAAGGTCAAACTCAATTCTGGGAGGCAGTGAGGGATAGACTCAAGCTCTTCGTCCAGGGCACGGTGGTGGAGGGTGGGGACTTCAACATGGTCCTGAACCCAACCCAGTATAGGAAACGCATTGGTCCCCAGATCTCCAGGGCAGCAGACGAGACCATGGCACAAAACTTCTAAAGGGTTAACTCATAATAAGGCCTGGTGGACATGATCCCCCAGGACGGGCGCACGCTCTTTCACATATTACTCAGCTATCCACACATCTTTTTCCAGAATAGACTATATCTTAGTGGATGAGACCCTGCACCCATTCATCACTGGCCACAGGGTTGACCCCGTCCCATGGTCAGACCATGACCTGGTCCGAGTCACCATAGCAAGGGGATGGCTAAGCGACCATAGGGGATGATGGAAGTGTAACGACTCCTTGCTGAAGGACGAGGTCCACGCACAGGAGGTGCTAGACGCCATAACGGAATTCTTCGAGCTCAATGATAATGGGGAGGTAGGCTCGCACACTCTATGGGACGCTTTTAAGGCAACCTTAAGGGGTGTCCTCATCAAAAAGGCAGCCCAGAAATAAAGAGAAACGGAAGCCCAGGAGAGGTCTCTGAGAGAAAAAATAGCCCAACTCCAGCCGGGGGACCCGCCAGTGGAATCCCTAGATCGCGATCAGGTAGCCGCCCTGGACGACTATAGGCTCCAGTTGAAGGACCTCCTCCTACACAAAACAGAAAGGAGTCTTCATTCAATTGGTTAAGCAAAAGGGGGACAGGGCGGATTGGATTCTGGCTTGGAAACTGAGGGAGGTTCAGAGAAGGCTTACCAAGAGAGGAGGGAGGGTTTGGGTTGCCAGATTTCGAACTTTATTTCCGACCCGCCCAGTTGCGCGTCCTCCTGGAACACATGAAAGAGGGGATGGGAACCTACTGCTCCTACTTGGAAGACATGGACGCCCACCCTCTTAAAGTTCGAGACTTCCTTTGGGCCCCATGCAGGTTCATCCCGAACAGACTTAAATCCCACCCGACACTGGGAGTTCTCTGGGCAATCTGGAAGGAGGGCCCCCAGACAGCATATCTAACGTCGTGGCTGTCCCTGATGTCCTCACTCTGGGGGAACCCCTCAAACTGGGAAGTAGGGGGTTCCGCAATGCACAGGACTGGTTCGACTCGGGAATGGAGTTGGCAGGGCAGATGTTCAGGGAAGGGGAATTCCTAGCATATGAGGAACTGAGAGACGCTCTCGGGCAGGGGTCCCTCTCCATATTCGAATACCTCCGCTTGAAGGGTATCCTTTGTGACCAATCATGGGGCCTAAACTTGAAGAGACAGCTGACCCCCTTTGAGAAACTACTCGACACAGCGACCTCAAGGAAGGGGGCGGTATCTGGAATGTACAAAATCCTGAACACTATTTACTTAGCGGAGAGGAGGGGTTTCCACACGTTTTGGAACAACTTGGCAGGAGAGGAGATCTCGGAAGACGCCTGGTCAAGGATATTTAAAATAGCATTCCACGGGAATTTATTCACAGCATACATGGAACACAACTTCAAGATTTGAGAAGGTAAGGGGTTGGATCGCTGAAGTCTCCAAGGAATTACTCCCCCAGAACCCTCTGACGATGTTGCTGGGTCTCCCTCCGGAAAACACAGACATATACAGGTACCCTAGAATGTGGGAAACAATGCTGAGGGTGGGAAGGGTGGCCCTGGTGCAGAAATGGAAGAGCCCGGAGATCCCCTCAAAGGAGGACTGGCTGAAAAAGGTAAAGAATATGTTCTTAATGGACAAACTAACGGCAATGATAAACAATGACTCTGGCTCATTCCAAGCAAACTAGTACGGGGTGCAGCGGACCTGGGGATGGGACGTTCACTGATGTCCGGTAGGGGCCCCGGCGGCGGCTGACGGGGATGGGGTTAAGGAGGTCTGGGAGAATCCAAGGATGGAACGGGCGCCCACGGCCCGGGGGCGGTGGTCGGAATACAGCCATAGAAGAAGTCAACGACCACATTCACTCCCAAGCTCGGACACAAAGAGTTTTCAAGGAGACTCCCTAAACTATGGTTCAAGTGTGATTAAAGTTATCAGGGGGGTGGGTTTGTATTGGGGTGGGGGTGAAGGGGAGGGGGGGCGGGTGTTTTTGTGCCAGTCGAATGTATATCCTCTGAACATGCATTGAGCTTGTTCATTACATTAAGAAAATGATAATAAAACCAAAGTTTAAAAAAAGGTTGTGTATCAGCGTATCAGCAATATCGGTGTCCACTTCCCCTTCCTCCTCACCTGTTTCTTCCGATTAGATCTCGCGCCTGTGGAGCTTCTTCTTAGACTTCTTCTTTTTAGAGAAGAGGAACGGTCTTCCGTGGTAAGAAGCCACTCTGGTTCCCTGCTAAACAGGGAAGCAGGGGACGCCCTTCCCCCCTTCTGTGGTAAGAAGCCACCCTGGTTCCCTGCTAAACAGGGAAGCTGGGGACGCCCCTTCCGCAGAAACCAATTGGAGAGGAAAAAAAGCAGCCGCTTAAAAAAAACCTCTCCGTGTAACTTGTTGCAGCGGATTGATGATTTGACTGGAATAGTCCAGGACCGGATGTAAGATGTCCCGGATCCGTGTTGGAACGGAAGTCCTGAATGGTAAGCACACCGTGGCGTTGTAGAGGAGGGCAGTTCTCAGGTAAGTTGCACGTCGTAGATGTAACGTGGCAGAAGACAGGATACAGGTAAGTGGAACGTAGCAGATGCTTCGTAGCAAAAGGAGACTCTCCGGAGGACTGGAAGTAGCAACCTGAGGAAAAGGGGTCGTGGAAAAAAAGAAATAAACACAGAAAGAGAGAGAGCGAAGGCAAAAGGCAGCGGGGCTGAAAAAGGAAAACAAGCGAAGGGGAAAAGTAAGAAGGAAGGGAAAGGGGAAAGACAGGGCTGGGAAGGACGAGTAGCGAGACACTCAAAATCCACAGGAAAATGCAGACAGGAAGAGGGAAACAGCGGTACACTTGATAAAAGGTAAAGTATACGAGCGGAAAGAGCACAGCAACAGAGCGGTAAACAAACTTGCAACGCGCTGAGCCGGAAAAAGAGGCGGAGCTAAATACGGAAACAAAAGAGACAGAACAAAAAGACTAGACCACAAACCAGAAAGTGAAAAACCAAAATGGAACAACCTAATGGCGCCGCCAGCACCAAGCGTTCCAAAGCCGCCACTGGCTTCTACAAGTCGGCGGCATGACAGACTCACTCAAGCGGAATCTGCAGACCTGAATGCTGAGCCAACATTTAAGAAAGATGACTGGGGACTGGAGAAGATTGATGAGAAGACTTGTTTTGGTCCATCCTACTGATTAGCAGTTCAACATATTCAGCTAGTGGGTTTCAGAGCAGCCACCCAGCCCTCATTACCACCAAAGAAGTGGAAAAGACAGGTAATATTGAATCACCTCAAGCCAATTCCAGATGATGATTATCTCACTGTGTCCCTGCAAGCATACGTTGTCACTTAAGGAATCAGAAGAGCATAACTTCAAATTTGCCAGATGGAGTGGATTAATGAATACAATTAACAATATGCCACAAAGAAAACAATTTGGAAAGGTATCTCCCCCTTGGAATCAGAACTTTACAGCACTGTTTTAAACCAGAAATTGTTTTGAAGAAAAGGGCTTAAAATATTGTACACATTAATGGTTAGATTCTATTTGTCATTGTTTTTTATGCTTATCAAACTCTGGGCACGCTTTAACCCCCAACTCCAGTACACCAAGTCGGTAGTAATATTGATCTGAATTTGTCACATGTAAGGAAGGCATGGTTATCAGAAGTAAAACAGATGCAAGGAGTACAATCCAAGGGTGTTTATTGAACAATATATGGGTGAGAAAAATGGCTATATATATATATATATATATATATATATATATATATATATATATATATATATATATATAACCTAAATCTAAGATGGGAGCTAACATGTTGTGTCAAAACAAAATAGCCTATACTAATAAACCTATTGCTAAATCCTTACTCTATATAACAAAAGGGTGTGGGACAATGATATGTATAACAAAAGAGTGTAGTGCAAATTGAAATGTCCAAAACGGTTTCGGTAGTTCAGGACTGCTGAACTAGTGCACTCCCTTCCCCACGTTACATCACGGGACAAGGCGGAACAGTGGCATGACTGTGAGCATCACTTGAGTCTATAGGCATCAGGAAGCAGTTTCATCAGAAGAGGCAGGATCCCTCAATCAATGTCTTTTGCTTGGCATCACAAGACTTTTCCGAAGCACTCACCATGCAGGATTCCCCTCTTCCCTGGCTTTCTTGTGATACCCCTTTGTTGGGTTCACCTTCGTCTTTACACCACTGTTCAGTCACTTTATCAAAATGGAGGATTCACTTTCCTTTCTTTCACTTGGCACCTCTCCATCGGGTTCACTGTAGCCTTCAAATCACAGTTCAGTTAAGCTTACCAGTTCTACTAGTTTATAACACTCAGGAGCTTTTAATGTCTTTTTTTAACTCGTTATTTCTAATTTACATTAAATTATCAAAACTTAGCAACAACCAACATACTGAGCTTGAACTATCTACAATTACAAATAACAAGTTATGCTCAAACAATACAACCAACAAAATACAGCAGAGTATACATCATCCAAAATCCAAACTCAGATTATATAAAAGCACAATACAAACACGACATCCATACGACCTAACAAAACAAGACGAGAGACAACAAATACACACCCATATCCCTAACCCTCCCCCATTCAAAATATTTACCACTCACACTCCATTATCCATCTATCAACTTCCATAGAATTCGTTGAAAGGTCCCCAAAGGAACTTTGGAGTTTTAATGTCTTTTTAAACAAATATTTGGTTCACTTTTGCTGATTCACTCAGGTCCCCCACCTCTGGGCTCAGACCTTCCTCTGTAGGCACTTCTGGCTTCCCTCGATCAGGCGTGAGCCTATAAACCACTTGTTACTTTGCAATCCTTCACACTTCCACTTCAAAGTACTTGCCAGTTCAATACAGAGAATTACGATAGGCAATTGCGTCTCTCCGGGTCACTCTGTTATATTATAGCAAGTGCTTTACTTTCAACAGTCAGGCTATGTGCAACCCACAATACTGGATACAGTTCAAATGTTTATACCAGCCACCTCCCCCGAGGCTTTCTCGTAACTGCAGTTCTTAGTTAGCATCACAAGGCAACAATTCCTTAGATTAGCCTAATACTTAATTTCATCTTCCGTCAAAGACTTTCAACTGTACGATGGGGGCTTGTACCCTTCACTTTACCCTCTTATGACCACTTTGACTATTCGCCTCCTCTCTCGGTTACACTATCAAGTGCTTCAGATTTCTTTTGTGGCGTCTCGCTCATGCACATTCTTGGCATTCTTCATTCTTGCTACAATGTGCTTTTGCTTGCGGTTTCTCGACAACCCAACAAGCACTTCAAACGTTAAAATCCTTTTAATTTATTAACACAAGCCAGTCTCCCATTTCACTCACCGGCAGCAGCAGATACAATTTTTCAAGACCTTCCGTCTGGTCAAGGCTTTTGGCCCAGCGCGGCTCGCCTCCTTTCAAATCTTCACACCACACATGAAAGAGGTACCGCTGTGACCTTTGCAGTAGCAGGGAGTTGCCTGTTTCGGATACTTCAGTGACCTTCATCCTGCAGCTGGTAGGACCACAGCCTTTCATTCACCTCCTGGTCCCGCCTGCACTGCTTCCATGATCGTGTCACCTTCCCAGGATTTCCTGCCCTTTCGTTTTGCTGGTCTTGCTTGGTTCGGTTGCCCATCTCGCCTTGCTCTTGTAACAGTTTATTGAGAAGCCACCCTCACCACAGGGAGTTCCTTCCCTCCCCACTCACGTGGTTATGCAATCAACTGTTTAACAGTTTCTGTTTTAGCCCTATCTCAGACACATATCATTCTCCTTGGATCCCTCTACCCTGAGTTAACAATGACCCAAGAATCAGGCTGCTGTACAGGAAATATATTGATATTTATTTAAATTAAATGTACTAGAAATAAGCATGAAAATGCCAACACCTCTTTATCTGTGGCACAACACAATCAACTTCTCTCAGCATAAATAAATCACAAAAGTGATTTAAAAAGTAGACCATCACAATTCTTACTTTCTGCAAATTTCACTTCACAAAATGATTACACTGATCAATAACAAAGGCACTTATGTAATGTTGTGTAATGTTGTGCAATTTTGATTTTCCTGCAGGCTTCAAAGGGTAGCAGTAGGATTTCAAGATTGGTAAAAAATACATTAGGCAATTATAATTTCGCCCACAGGGTGCTTTGTCGCTTTGTTTTTGAGAATCCCCTTGATTTGGTCTATGTTGGGAAGTCAGACAGGAAAATTGGAATGCTTTGGGGGATTTTGGATTTCAGACCCCCCTCTTACTGAAAGGCCTAGGTTGGGGAAGCTGGATAAAAAGGTTGGACTGATTTGAGAACAAAGACACTCCTCTTCCTTAAAGAAGTTGGGGTCAGCTCGACAACAAGGATTACCCAATGAATGTATAGGCTATAGTTTTCAGTACACACTGGAAAATGAGCTTTGTTAATTTCGAACATTAACAACCTTCACACCATAGTGTTCTGCCAAACGGAAAATTAATTCAATTAATATTTTTGGTTAAAAAGGCTAACGATCTACACAGTTTTGCCCCCCTCCACCCACTATAAAGTGGAAGGATTCAAGGCAAGTAGACTCCCCTAACTTTTGGTTTCCCAGGGCTCAGTTCTACTTACATAGCAAGCGTCTGTTTAAGGTTCAGGAAAGCCAGCTGCATATCAGGACACTCTGTAAAGATAGGGCAAGGTATGGTCATTCCAGTCTCAAAGATGGCCTCCCGCTCTCCATCATAGAACCCAGTGTGCATTGAGCCCTGCCTAGTCATGAACAGCTCTACCCAGATGCACTCTCAGCAATATCCTCTGGGGTCTCCTTACAGCTGTTATATGGTAAGTTTCAGCAGCCTCCCTGATGGTCTGTCTTTTCGTTTCACTCTGTCCTCCTGCCTTTCTCCTATTTCTTTGTCCCCCTGTCCTAGTGCAGCCCTCTTTATATAGCAGCAATGACACAACCAATTTTACAATCTTGGGAAAGTACCCTGCAATAATCCCTGCACTAGCATCGGACAGTTACCGTTCTCTCTCTTACCAAACCCAGCATCCAAGTCAGGATTGGTTTAGGGATTTGGAGCAACATATGGCACTTCCCATTTGTCATCATCCTTTGTTCTCCTTTCAACTTTTTGGCAAAAACTAGTTATGTATCACAACTTTATAATTTTACTAGCAACTGCCAGACAAAACATATATTCTGTTTTTGCTAATCATGGGAAAATAGATACGCTGACCACCAAATCTGTATCATGTAGCACGGCCATGTGGCACCTTTCTGCCTTTTCCATAAAAAGCACAACAGTTATTAAGCATATCCCTAATTTCAATTTCCACGCAGTCACCAACTCTCACATTTGGAACATGTTCAGATCAGCCCAAAACCTAGTTTAACTGGCCATTACAGTTCCCAGAGTCACAGGAAGATGAATTTTATATCCCCAAAATCGTCTGGAAATTACATAAAAATGGTACATAGATTAAATCCATCTGCCTTATGATGGCTCAAAAAAAGGCCTAAATGATAATAGTCTTTTTAAACAAATTGTGAGTCTTCATGTGAGACAAATGCCCCTTTTCTGCCTTCCGCCCATTTGTTTTCACTGGGTCAGCCTGTGTTTTTATCAGTCTCATTTGTGTTGGAAGCTTGCTCTTTGAAGTGGGTGCCTCCATTTTCACTTATTTTAGTCATGCTCTAGCCAAGCAGTAACTTTTCTTGGAGTCAATGCTTTCAGAGTCAGCAAGTGTGGAGAACACTGAATTTTGATGCCTTTTAGCAGGATATTTTATTGTGGTTGTTCATTAGTTGGGAGATGTGACATCCAGGCTCAGAGTGGGAGTTTTCCTTTGTGAAGTTTTGCCCACAGTCAGAAAAAGGCTCTGCCTGGGCTGACATTTTCCATGAAGACAAAGTGGCTCTTCAAATGTCACTGGAGTGTTGTGGGTGAAACATAATATACATTGTTCTTTTGGTCTGTAAGCGATATTCAATCAACACTACAGCTAAGTCAATGCATAGTCTGGGATGCTGAGGAAAACCCTTATTGATGTATTTTTATATCCAGTTCAGTACTCTGGATGACAACCCTTGTATAACACCCCCCTCTTAGAATCCCCCTGACTCCACTGAGCCAAGAATTAGGTTTGTTTTGCAAATTAAAAGGTTTATTTGAAAATGTAAACAATATATATATATATATATATATGTATATATATATATATATCATACTTCTATAAATAAATTGATAATGGATTTTACACTTGTGAATATGAGCAGTAGTCAGCAAGAGGTAACTTATGAATAGGAACAGAAGAATAAGGTGGGAAAGAATGCTTTATATGGTTCAAGGAAACGCAAGGTGGAATAAAATGCAGTACAGAAATAACTTGTTATGATTTTAGCAAAAGGTAATATGATCACTTTTTCTTTTGACAATTCACTCCCCCCCTATGCAATACAAGAAATGGAAGGAGAGCACACAGTCTTCAAGAATCCCAACAAATCACACTTTATAATGCAATACACAGTTCCAGTTCTCCCAGCAAGCTTAGGGAAAACAGGGATGAGTTTTAAACACAGGCGAATTACTTTAATGTGGTTACTTTAATGTGGTTTGCAAGGAAGTGAAAAGGTGCTAAAATTGCTTTTAATTCCCTCTAGAGGTTCAGGGTAGAAGATGGCTACTTTATATTAGTTCAGGCTCACTTTAACAATACTCTATGAATGATTAGCAGATTGCAAACGAATTTTAGCAAAGAGAAGCAAAAAACTGCTGATTTCTACAGATGAAGAAATCGGGCCAAATCGCAAATCGCGGTAAATTTCGCAAGTGCGTGTCTCACGATTACGGAAAAAGTATAGGGAGTAGGTTGGTAGGTAAGTTAAATTTCGTTCCTAGCCCAAACGGTTCCGGAGATACGGATGATTTAATAAAGGTAGATTTTCGGATTTAAAGTCAAACTCAAAATGACAGGTGACAGCTTGCAGCTGCAGAATTGACAGGTGACAGTTGTGCAGCTTTAAAATGACAGATGACACAATTTCTAGGAGGCTGTTCTAATTAGGTTAAAATTGCTTGAATTAGATTATTTTAACTAAGAGATTGGGTTCTGCACAGTTCTGGCGGATACTCATTCCTACTTTTGAAATGAATGGGCCTTGTCACGGATCTGGTCAACTGGACTGGACTTCAGTTCTCTCTGCACCGGTTCTGCTCACAGTGGTCTGGGTCTCTCTGGATCTCTGGTCTGGTCTCTGGCAATTGTTCTTGGCAAAGAATTCAAACAGCTCGCCCGGCTGTGGAATAGTTTGCAAATGATTTTAAGGATGCTGAGGCCTGCTGAGAAGAGTTCTCAGTTTGTGGGTTTAGGCCCTTGCTTTAAATTCTGAAGTAAAGTTCTGGTCTTTGTAGATTGATGGGTGTGAAGTCTGGAGTCACCCGGCAGAGCGTCCCGCAGAAAATGGAACTGAATGTCCCTACCTGTCCCAGCAGTCTCTTTTTATGTGTTTTGGAAGTGGGCGTGTGCGTGGCATAACTGAGCCTGCCCCTCTCTACTTGTCATTGACCCAATTCTCCCCTCTCCCATTATTGGGGGAAGGAAATGGATTGTCATCATGGTGAGGTCTGTTTATGGGTCAGAGGATCCTCCCCTGGTCAATTTGCCCACAGATCTATATTTGATTCAAATATATATTTCCCAGATACACAATTTGTTGAAATTACATGTACACATTATATATTCCTTATGGTCCATGCTTGTCCGCCTCTGATCTTCATGGGGGCTTGCATTCAAAAATGACAACATTTTGCGCTTTTTGATGGTTTTGCAATATCGGACATTTACCCAAAATTACACACATGCGCAAGGAGTATGGACATTAATTGATGAAGTGTCAGATTTGTAACATGCAGACATTTGGAGTAAGACCCTATTTTCCACTAGCAACCCCCCAGAATAAACCACCGGGTCCTAACACCTCTTAAAACGTGCACAGAAAAATCACAAAAATAATGATATTGCTTATATAATTCTGACAAGTCCGCGCTATGAGTTATCTATCTTTTTAAAATTATACCCTGGTCAAACAGGGGTGTGGCTTCCCACATCACATGGTGGGAGAACTGGTTTATCCACTTCCCCCAAGCTCAGCTGGCTCTCACAGGCACTTCTCCTCCAACTTCTCCCAAGAGGAAACCACTTTATGGCCCCCCCCAATATAACATTTGCCTGAGTCCATTGTTCAGTTTCCTGCAGTCCCCAGGTAATTCAATCAGAGAGGTGTCACCTCCTTTTTGTGGGGGCCGCAGAATGCAGCCAGGCCTGGAAACACAGCTGTTGATCCAGTTTCAACTTCTGTCGGGGGGAAGTTGTCAGGCAGAATCCAGTTTCATTAAGCCAGGTTTCAGCTAAATGTCACTTTTTGTTCCCAGTTTTCTACATTCAAATCAAACTGACAAATTTTACACATGCAACTAGAATGCTGATTCTAAGTTCAAAACTATGACATTTCAACAGTTACAAACTATGTGACACTCAAAAGTAGGTCCCTCATTTAATTTAAGCATTTTGATTTTAGTGGTTTTCAGTTCAGTTTAACTTAAGCTGCTGACCCCCACAGCTCAGCCAGTTTTGTTATGAACATTGTTTTGGGCTCTTTTTCTTTCCAGATTTTGTATGCACACAAAACTTCATTCTGCCAAATGTCTGCTGTTGTTCAGTGAGATTTTTGAATATCCTGCAATGTTTGACATAGGAATTTTTAGCTTGCATTCAGAGAAACCAAGGTGATTTCAAAGGGCTTTTTAAGCTAACAGGCACTGCTGTTTTTCCTTTGGCACACATTCCACTCATGGCACCCCTGGCCCATTACGCTCGCACTGGTGGGTGGAAGGTTAGGCGACCATTTTGGTGTGCGCACAAACTGCGCGGTTCTCCTGGATTCTGGCGCACATGTGGGCTTTTTGGCCATCTTGGATTTTCTAAGCCCACAGCACCAAATGTTGCAGCTTAATGACTCAAACGTGGGTCAATACACCTGACAAAGCCCCCCCACCTGACTGCACTTTGAATTTGAGTCGAGGGGGAGTCGGGTGCGAAGAATGTTTTGACCCACGCACTGGTATGTCCGCATCATCTTCTTCCAATTCCGCAAATGGCACAGTTCAGCATCTTTTCCTCCATCCGGTTGGATCGATCGGTTCTCCTCGCCGGTCCTGATGGGAATATTGGGCGGTACCCTGGGCCCCTCGGATCTTTGCCCCCGGTCTCGGGATCGTCCTCCTTGGCCAGTCTCCAGGTTTTCTTTCTCCTAGGACGACAAAGGAAAGCGGCAATACCTATTGGTAGACATTTCTTCCCCACCATTGATATAGTGGGGTGGCATATACATTTTATAGTCAAAACATTTGCGTTCTTATTTTAACAAAAAACAAAAAACAAGATACAATCATAAGACATTTTTTTTTTCCAAATCATAATATTTTAGAGACTATATGTGGGATATTTTAGGGTTGGAATTGAATTACTCTGGAGTGGTCCCCTCTGGTATTGCAGAGTATCTCTCCACTGCTCCAGAAGAAGCTGGCCTGTAAGCGATGTGTAGCTTCCTTTTAACCCCCAGTATCTCCCACATCCTTGTCATTACTTCACTGGTGAAGTGGCTACCTCTGTCTGACTCAATCCTCTGAGGTAGACCAAAACGGGAAAAGATGTGGTTAATCATCAGGGCAGCTGCTGTTTCTGCCTTGCAGTTTGGGGCTGGGAGACTTCCACCCACTTGGTAAACAAGCATGTAACGGTCAACATGTACTTGTTTCCTCTAGACGAGCGAATTACAGGGCCTACAAAGTCGATTTGCAAATCTGACCATGGCAGTGTCATCCCCCTCTTTTGGAGAGGCGCACGGTGTGTGAGGGATGATGGCTGAAATTGTGCACACACAGGACACCCCTTCAAGGCCTTACTAGACTCTATCAGTCTCTCCTGCATTGCTACCTGTTGCTGGAGCCTATCATTGTGCTGGCACAGAGCCTCATTCTCTCTCTGTGCCTCCTGATTGGTCCTGGAGCACTGGGCTAGTCTTTGCTGCAGGAGGGTTACCTCCTGAGCTGTGTCCCTATTTGCCTGCTCCTTTCTTGCCAGAGCATCCTCCACCCTCCTGGTGTGCTCTAACAAGTTCTGGTGTTCTTTTTGGAGGTCACCCAGTCCCTGGAGGGCCAGGTGATTTTCCTCCATTTTCCTTTTTAAGTGGCAGACTTCCTGGCCTAAGGTATCCCTTTCCTGACTTAGAGCCTGCATCTGTGCCGCCAGTTCGTCCCTTTGCCTTTGGAAGGCACCAGCTTTCTGGTGTTCTTCATCAAACTCTGCCTGGGTATCCAGGTCTTTCAAAATCAATGTATTGCTTTCCTCTTTCTCTCTGTCTAGTTGGATTTGCAGGGTGGCTACCTGCTCTGTGCATGCCCTGTTGAAATTGATCTGTTGCTCCAGCTTTTTCTGGCTCTGCAGTAAGGAGTCCAAACTGTCTTGGTGCTCCTTCTGCAAAGCCAGAATTCTGGTATCCTGGTCTGTCTTTTCCTGTTGCAGTATATCCATGTCCTCTTTTATTTTAATGATATACTGCCTACTATCATTTTCTGACTTCTGGCTTCGCTGCAGCCTCTGCTCAGAAGAGACAAGGTCAGATTGGGCCTTTTCTAACGCCATCTGTTGCCTATTTGCCAGATCTTGGCCTTCAGCACATTTGTCCTGCAGGGCTCTCATATATAGATACAAATATGCCGCTATCCTGGCAATCTTATTATGTTCATCTTTGGCTTTAGGGGCCATATATAGTTCACTCAGGGCCACATGTAGGGGACCCTGATCTCCCCATATATCTGACCCTGTTTCAGTGAACTGTTGCGCGATTGACTGCAACCAGACCGTTTGGTCCTCATGAGTCCACTCACCTCTCACAAATAGCTTATGTAAGAAGTGCTCTCTGGCTATTTTCATATCCACCAAGGTCGTCATTCTGGAATTTGAGTTCCTTCCTGACTTACAGAAGTTTGTATTTTATTTTGCAAAACAGACCGTTTCCTTAGAGCGTTCCTTTGAGGGATGCTTTCACAGTGTAAAACAGCATGGTGATCTAACCGGATATGTGTGTCTGGTCAGTTGGCACACTGTATTAATCTGCACAAGTGGTAAATCTAACCCAGAATATCCCGGCTCCGAGCTCCCACTTTTGTAAGCGATATTCAATCAACACTACAGCTAAGTCAATGCCTAGTCTGGGATGCTGAGGAAAACCCTTATTGATGTATTTTTATATCCAGGTCAGTACTCTGGATGACAACCCTTGTATAACACCCCCTTCTTAGAATCCCCCTGACCCCACTGAGCCAAGAATTAGGTTTGTTTTGCAAATTAAAAGGTTTATTTGAAAATTTAAACAATATATATATATATCACACTTCTATAAATAAATTGATAATGGATATTACACTTGTGAATATGAGCAGTAGTCAGCAAGAGGTAACTTATGAATAGGAACAGAAGAATAAGGTGGGAAAGAATGCTTTATATGGTCAAGGAAACGCAAGGTGGAATAAAATGCAGTACAGAAATAACTTGTTATGATTTTAGCAAAAGGTAATATGATCACTTTTTCTTTTGATAATTCACTCCCCCCTATGCAATACAAGAAATGGAAGGAGAGCACACAGTCTTCAAGAATCCCAACAAATCACACTTTATAATGCAATACACAGTTCCAGTTCTCCCAGCAAGCTTAGGGAAAACAGGGATGAGTTTTAAACACAGGCAAATTACTTTAATGTGGTTTGCAAGGAAGTGAAAAGGTGCTAAAATTGCTTTTAATTCCCTCTAGAGGTTCAGGGTAGGCGATGGCTACTTTATATTAGTTCGGGCTCACTTTAACAATACTCTATGAATGATTAGCAGATTGCAAACGAATTTTAGCAAAGAGAAGCAAAAAACTGCTGATTTCTACAGATGAAGAAATCAGGCCAAATCGCAAATCGCTGTAAATTTCGCGAGTGCGTGTCTTGCGATTACGGAAAAAGTATAGGGAGTAGGTCGGTTCTAGGTTCGTTGGAAAGTGTAGAATCACTGTTCTACACTTTCACTGTGAGAATGAAAGTTAAATTTCGTTCCTAGCCCAAACGGTTCCGGAGATACGGATGATTTAATAAAGGTAGATTTTCGGATTTAAAGTCAAACTCAAAATGACAGGTGACAGCTTGCAGCTGCAGAATTGACAGGTGACAGTTGTGCAGCTTTAAAATGACAGATGACACGATTTCTAGGAGGCTGTTCTAATTAGGTTAAAATAGCTTGAATTAGATTATTTTAACTAAGAGATTGGGTTCTGCACAGTTCTGGCGGATACTCACTGCTACTTTTGAAATGAATGGGCCTCGTCACGGATCTGGTCAACTGGACTGGACTTCGGTTCTCTCTGCTCGGCGGGTCAATCAGGCACCGGTTCTGCTCACAGCGGTCTGGGTCTCTCTGGATCTCTGGTCTGGTCTCTGACAATTGTTCTTGGCAAAGAATTCAAACAGCTCGCCCGGCTGTGGAATAGTTTGCAAATGATTTTAAGGATGTTTTGGAAGTGGGCGTGTGCGTGGCATAACTGAGCCTGCCCCTCTCTACTTGTCATTGGCCCAATTCTCCCCTCTCCCATGATTGGGGGAAGGAAATGGATTGTCATCATGATGAGGTCTGTTTATGGGTCAGAGGATCCTCCCCTGGTCAATTTGCCCTCAAATCTATATTTGATTCAAATATATATTTCCCAGATACACAATTTGTTGAAATTACAAGTACACATTATATATTCCTTATGGTCCATGCTTGTCCGCCTCTGATCTTCCTAGGGGCTTGCATTGAAAAATGACAACATTTTGCGCTTTTTGACTGGTTTTGCAATATCGGACATTTACCCAAAATTACACACATGTGCGCAAGGAGTATGGACATTAATTGATGAAGTGTCAGATTTGTAACATGCAGACATTTGGAGTAAGACCCTATATTCCGCTAGCAACCCCCCAGAATACACCACCGGGTCCTAACACCTCTTAAAACGTGCACAGAAAAATCACAAAAATAATGATATTACTTATATAATTCTGACAAGTCTGCGCTATGAGTTATCTATCTTTTTAAAATTCTGCCCTGGTCAAACAGGGGTGTGGCTTCCCACATCACATGGTGGGAGAACTGGTTTATCCACTTCCCCCAAGCTCAGCTGGCTCTCACAGGCACTTCTCCTCCCACTTCTCCCAAGAGGAAGCCACTTTACGCCCCCCCAATATAACATTTGCCTGAGTCCATTGTTCAGTTTCCTGCAGTCCCCAGGTAATTCAATCAGAGAGGTGTCACCTCCTTTTTGTGGGGGCCTCAGAATGCAGCCAGGCCTGGGAACACAGCTGTTGATCCAGTTACAACTCCTGTCGGGGGTAGTTGTCAGGCAGAATCCAGTTTCATTAAGCCAGGTTTCAGCTAAATGTCACTTTTTGTTCCCAGTTTTCTACAATCAAATCAAACTGACAATTTTTACACATGCAGCTAGAATGCTGATTCTAAGTTCAAAAACTATGACATTTCAACAGTTACAAACTATGTGACACTCAAAAGTAGGTCCCTCATTTAATTTAAACATTTCGATTTTAGTGGTTTTCAGTTCAGTTTAACTTAAGCTGCTGACCTCCACAGCTCAGCCAGTTTTGTTATGAACATTGTTTTGGGCTCTTTTTCTTTCCAGATTTTGTATGCACACAAAACTTCATTCTGCCAAATGTCTGCTGGTGTTCAGTGAGATTTTTGAATATCCTGCAATGTTTGACATAGGAATTTTTAGCTTGCATTCAGAGAAACCAAGGTGATTTCAAAGGGCTTTTTAAGCTAACAGGCACTGCTGTTTTTCCTTTGGCACACATTCCACTCATGGCACCCCTGGCCCATCACGCTCGCACTGGTGGGTGGAAGGTTAGGCGACCATTTTGGTGTGCGCACAAACTGCGCGGTTCTCCTGGATTCTGGCGCACATGTAGGCTTTTTGGCCATCTTGGATTTTCTAAGCCCACAGCACCAAATGTTGCAGCTTAATGACTCAAACGTGGGTCAATACACCTGACAGGTCAACCCACAGATCATGTTTTGTTTTCCTGACATTTTCCTGTGTGCAGTGATATTTTTTTCACTTCTACTTTTAAAAACGTTTTTATTTTCACAAAAAATGTGCAGGCCGTTTTTGTTTTCAATGTTTATAAATTCTGTTTTCCATGTTACATGGATCTTTGATTCATCCTTCTTTTGTAAATTAAAATGCTGCTTATCCATTGGTAGTGACTGGTAGGCCCCTTTCCACATGGTTCTTTAATTATACTTGAAAAGCAACCACACAGTCCAGGCCGTTTTTGTTTCATTATTTAAACTGCCTGCTATTCATCTGAAAGGGTTTTCTGATTGGGGTCTTTAAATGCACCCTACAAACCCCCCCTGTTCTTCCATGACTCTTTTTTGGGGAAGTGCAGGGCAGAGGGGGGTTTCATTATACGTACTTTCCTTCATTAGGGAGTGGGCACTCCAGTCTCCCTTTCCATCTCTGGGTTGGGAGTATGGCATGGTACCCCCTTTTTTTCCTTCATTTGGGAGTGGGCGCTCCAGAATCCCCTTCCATCTTTGGGTTGGAGGCCATGGCATGGCATTGCCTTTTTCCTTCCTTTCCAGGTCCCTGAGGTTTTTACCGGACTCCAATGTTACCTATAAGCTGGAAGTCAAGGACTTTAGTTCTCTAATAAAAGATAGAAAAAGAGTTTCAGTACTTTTTACACACATTTTACATAGAATTTACAACAACAACATACAGTTATAACATGAGATTTCCATTTCACAAAACACATTTAATTTATTTTCTTCTGTACAATAATACCAAGTAAATTACTCCTATATGTCCGATTTTTCATTCTTCCTTTTCATTCTTCAGACGGTTCCTCTGCGCGACTTTCATTTGGCTCATCAATCAGTTTTAACGTTTGTCTGATATGACAGCTTTTCAACTGGTTGATGTGGACTCATTTTTCATCTGTCAATTCTCCGTTTGGGATGCAGAGTTTGTAAGCAACAGGGGATATGTTATCTACAATTTCAAAGGCACCAGGCCAAGATTGGAGGAATTTCCACTCCTTGGCCTGATTCCTTTGAAGTCTACAGGTAAACCCTGTCACCTATTTCATACTCTTTCTTGGTGGTCTTTAAATCCTAGTAGGTCTTCACTCCTTCAGCCGACCTTTCTAAATTGCGCTGAGCATCAGCAAAAGCATGCTGGATGTGCTTCCTTATATTTTCAATGTACTCCTAGTAGTGGACACATTTATCAGTGTCTGCTCCTGATTACTGTAGAGCAGATGCTGTGATAACACCATTTTTCATCCGGTCATGAGCTCAAATGGAGACATATTTGTTGCAGATGATGGTGTAGATCTAATAGCCATCAGGACAAACAGCAATTGGATGTAACAACTGGGTCCAGAGTCTGCCACAAACTTCTTTATGATACTCCCAATTGTTTTGTTGCATACATCAAATCAACCCCCCTACCCCTGCTTGAGGTCGGGGGATAGGCAATATGGAGTTTTCTTTTTACTCCTAGAATCTCCCACATTTTCGCCATCAGCTCACTGGTAAAATGGCTTGCTCAGTCTGACTCAATCCTTTGCGAAATGAGAGATATGGTTGATCATTAGTGCAGCAGCTGTCTCTGCCTTACAATCCGGGGCTGGTAGACATTCTACCCACTTCGTGAACAAGCATGTCACAGTCAACATTTACTTGTTTCCTCTAGAGCAGCGAATAAATGGCCCAAAAGAAATTGACTTGCAAATCTGACCAAGGCATTGTCATTCCCCTTTTTGTAGGGGAGCTCTGTGTGTGAGTAAACTGGGTTGCAATTGAACGCACACAAGACACACCTTTAGGTAAATGTGAGGTCCTGGCCAATGTGTGGTCAGTAGGCAACCTTCCACAAGATTTCTAATGTCATATTAAGCCCCCATGACCGGCAGTGGCTGTGTCATGGGCGTGGTTCAACATCAGGCTTCGGGAATGAGGTAGGTACCATCCACTGGACACTTTCAGATAGGGCTATCCTTACCAACAAACCATCTTGGATCTTGGAAAACTTCATCTACACCTGGAGATCCTCTTTACTGGTACAATCCGACTCTGTTAGAGGAAAGCTTACAGGGTCTTCAATGTGTCGATAACATTTCCCAATGATGGGGCCCTCTTTCTGTACAGTGATTACATCTGCATCCGGGGTATCTTTACTCCACTGGGCTGTTGAAAGTTTGGTGTTAGCATGAGTATGTGACCTCGGGTCAGCTACCATTTGGATTTCACCCAGCAGGGATTCCGTTTCTATAAAATCCTACTGCAGAGCTCCGGTTTTAGCCAGCTGGTCAGCCAGGCCATTCCCAGTCTTATCTGGCCCCTCTCTCTTGGAATGACCTATTATCTGCTTCAAATAGATAGTCATCTCATTGGAAGTCACCAGATCGTCGATTGACTTGATCAGTTCGGCATGCTTTAGGGGTTTGCTGTTGGCACAAAGCATACCTTGATTCTTCCAGTTAATCAGGTGCTCCACGAACCCATTCCTGACATAATCATAGTCAGTGATTATGGCCAGTTCATTGTGTTGGTGGTGCACTGCAGTGAGGATTGCCTGATAAACAGCCATCAACTCTGCAACCTGACTACTTTGGGTCCTATTTTATAACCAGCCAAGGGTTCTGGGGTATCATTCATCCAGGCATTCCCATTGCCAGCCACCAGTTATTTTCCCCCGTTGTTAACAACATGGTAGGAGCACCCATCCATATAAACTGTGGGTATCCCCTGACACGTGTCTTTTTCAGAGACCTTGTGTGGGGAAGTTAAGTACACCTCCATGTTGTTGTTCGTCATTAGAGTTTCGTCCTCAAGACAGTTTTCTTGAGCGCAGTCATGCAAGTCTGCCAACCCTTGCGCTAGGGTACTCTTCTTGTTGGCCATATCTGACCTCCACAGGAAAGCCTTGCATAGACAGAATCCAGGAAGTAATTCTGGAATTACTAATTTTCCCCACCCAGATTCTATCACTTCGTAGATATTGCAAGGGTTGATGAGGAGTTTCGACAATGATGTGCTCCCCCTGTATGAAATGGCAGTCGTTTTTCCAGCACCCACAATGTTGCCATGAGTGTCTTCTTGCAGTCATTGAATTTTTCCTCTACAGAGGACAAAGTCTTGCTTGCATATGAGATGACCTTGTTAACCATGTCATGCTGTTAGGCAAGTATCTGAGTACCCTGTCTTCAAGAAGAACTCCTTGTTCTTTAGGGAAAGCCAAACAAGGATCCTGGGAAAGGCTTCTTTTCAGTTGTTTAACTGCCTCGATTGTTCTGGACCCCACTCCCACATGACTCCGGCCTTTAATAAATGGACCAAGGGCTGAGTGACTTCTGTGTAGTCTTCAATGAACTTTCAACTATAATTAGTAAGTCCAAGAAGGCTTCTAAATTCTCGCAGAGTGGTAGAGTCTTCCAATTTCCATAATGCTTCCACCTTCTTCGCCTGGGGATTAAGCCCCTCAGTTGTGATCTCTTGATCTCAGAAGTTCACTCGGGTCTTACTTTACTTTGCCTTCTGAAATATATATATATTCAATAAAAAAGCGTTGTTAACGGGACGTTATGGTTAAGTTGCGCAACTAAAAACCTATGAAATTCAGTGAAAAAACATTGTTAAAGGGACGTTATGGTTCCAAGTAAAACCAAAAAACCCCAGAAATTCGCCAGTTATGGTAAGCTAAGCAACCATAACTCACGCCACCACCGTGCACTGCTAAGCCTAACACCCAGGACATCAAAGATGACATCACAAATGTCGTTGATGACATCACTGATGACATCACATGTCTGACGCCCTTTTTTCCTTTCCTGACATATCTAGGCCACATTAATTTCTTCAGTAACAGTCAGGAACTAAAAATTGTAAATGTACTATATTTGTAGACTTATCCTTCAAGTATGTTCTTACTATAATTCCCTTATGGTCCACTCATATCATATGAAACATATAGATAGGGGAAGACACAACCTTGAAAGACAGCAATCCTTTTTGTGCATTAAAATTATCAGTAGAGTTATCAGCACTTTCTGATAGTTTTGATGTTTTTTTATTACTGTACTTTCCCTGTATATGCTCATATTTTTATATGTTGTACTCACACTATTTTCCTTAGGATCCAGACACATCATGTGATATATATAGATAGGGTAAGTAACAGCTTTGAAACAGAGCAATCATTTCTCTGCATAAAGGTAATCAGTTAGGTTCTGAACACTTTCTGCTACTATTGCTGTTTATTTTTCTTACTTCAATTCCCTTATATATATTCATATTTGTATCTGGTATTGTCTCTTTGTGATTTGTCTATAATAATGCAATTATGTAGTAAGTGGGTTTTATTACCTACTTATCACAAGTTTCACTGTACGCAAAACTCTAATATGAAAACAGTTATCATTTCACTATTCAACATGGCAAGCTTATGAATATTGCACCTCCATCATGTATGCTGCACACAATGCCTATGTTTCTACATGAGTACCTTAGTATACTGGATTGAAGTTAATAATAGAATGCTATTTATATCAATGCATAGCTTAATGCACTGATTAGCACTTGATATTTATTCCAATAATCTTTGACACTTTTTTTTATTAACATTACACTAAGAATCCCTTGTACAGACTTTTCATGAAAGGTAAATGTACATGTCATGTCATCAGTGATGTCATCAATGACATTTGTGATGTCATCTTTGATGTCTTGGGTGTTAGGCTTAGCAGTGCATGCACGGTGGTGGCGCGAGTTATGGTTGCATAGCTTACCATAACTGGCGAATTTCTGGGGTTTTTAGGTTTTACTAGGAACCATAATGTCCCTTTAACAAAGTTTTTTCACTGAATTTCATAGATTTTTAGTAGCGCAACTTAACCATAACGTCCCGTTAACAACGTTTTTTTACTGAATTTCATAGGTTTTTAGTAGCGCAACTTAACCATAACGTCCCGTTAACAACGTTTTTTTACTGAATTTCATAGCTTTTTAGTAGCGCAAGTTAACCATAAACTCTCTTTAACAAACTTTTTTCATTAGCACACAGACAATATACAAATATGGAGTGTAAAAAGCAATTTCTCAGGGATGGCTTTACACAGAATGTTGCAAAGTAATAATTTATGCTCGTTCACAGTGAAGGTCAACTGCTTCCATTTTTTGCTCGCGGGCCGCAGTGGCCCATGACTCGCACTATAAGGTTCTATTGTTTTTTGACCTTGACAGACAGGGATCATGCCAAAAGACTTCTTTTGAAGGAGGGGTGCAAAAACGTAAGAGACGATAAGGATGAAATTTCTGAAACTAAACCGCTTTTATACATTATATCACTATGAGAAAGATCGTTGGCGCAGAAGGAGTCGTATTTAGGGACTGCATTAAGCGTAGACAATGGAAAATGCCAATATAATGTAAGTAACCCTTTAGATTATTTTATACCGGACTATAATAACAATAGCATGGCGTTAAAGCCCGGTTAAGTTGTACTTGTTCGTTCAATGTGGCATATTGTTTTGTACCGCCCACTATCACTGCCGAAGTGGTCCCCTGGCGCTCAGACGGCTCTGAAAAAGTCAGAGGAGAGAGGGTGGGTTAGTGGGAATACGTTAACATACTCTGTTGCAAGATCCTCGCTAGCAAATAGTTTCACGCCCTAATAAATAAAATGAATATTTTTAATGAAGATCGGCTTGTGAGACTAATTTCTTTTTTTAAAACAGGTACATCCTTCCCTACTTTCAATGCCACGATTTTCAGACCCCCCCGATGGATTCTTCAACTGCCAGGTGCAGCTACTTCTAAACAACTTCATGACCCTCACCATCTTATGGGACAATCGCAAAGTACCAATATGCCCTTACGCGGTACTAGCGGCTAGAAGCATCATACCAACCATTATGGTGGTCTAATGTCTCATTGTTGGAACATCCTTCCGATTATCAGTGCGACCATAGTGCTTCTTTTATCATAAACCAACACCCTGTGTACCGCAAAGGAACAGCGCGTGACTCAAGATGAACTTTTGCGGATCGACAGCAAAGACAAATGCAAATCGCTGAATATTCTCTAAACATTTGATGTCAAATAAAAGTACTTTGCGAAATGTACAATCTTGCTGTTTGCTTTTAAATCACAGTTTCATATTCCGAATTGTGGTGCGCTGTGTTGTGAGATGATCTGTGTTGTTTTCCGGATTCTGTGTAAAGTCGCGTAGGACTGGAGACGACTGGGCGCGTTTGGCTATGCACCCTGTAACGTCACGGAGAGAGACGGGGAATATGAATGCTTTGATAATGTCAGGCTTAGGGGCGGGAGATATGATTTAGTGTCGCAAAAGCAGGTCAGCCAGGTCGATGGCGCAAGTGATAGGATTATTACATAATGCCGGCGCACAGCAGCCTGATTTATCGTTTGTTTAGTGGACAAAAAGTCGGGTAAGGGCCATAGGAAATTGTAATGTCAACGGACATAAGGAGGGTTCTTATAACACTTTCAACCTGACAACGAACAATACGAACAGCGTTCTCAGACCACCCCCATTTTGTTTAATTGCAAACATTACCTCCACGTCCACTCTTCTTCGTCCCAGTACTTACTTCATGAGGCCCCTGCATCCGACACAGGACCTTCTTCTATTTCTTTAAATTCCTATAACTCCTCCCCCACATCCACATCACTCAGTTTCATATTACCAAGCCGGAGCATGGGACCTTCCCCGCAGGGAGTGTGAGGAGGGTCGTCAGTACTGTGACGTGGAAGAGTAGGACTATGAGTAATGAAGATTACCGGTAAGTAATCAGAGCATTTCATGACGCCGTGAGTGTTCTTAGAACACATTCATCTTGCCAGAGTACAATACGGACAGCGTCCGCAGGACACCCCCATTTTGTTTATGTATGAACATTTAAGGACAGCACGAGTGTTCTTAGCTCAATTTTAGCTTGCTTGCGAACAAAACGGACACATACTCCGTCCTCAGAACAGCCCACCATTTAGTTTATATAGAACATTTCAGAACAGCTGTGTTGTCCGCAGACAAATCGAACGCAACAAAAGTGTCTAGCACATAAAAAAAACAGAACATTGAACCTATCTCAGACTCCCCCACACTCCCCAAACACTCTTACACACCAACACACTCCACTAAATACAATTTTTAATCCTAGTTTCACCGCGCTGTCCACGGTCGTCCGCGAATGCAAGATGGCGGGCGCCACAGAAAATCTGACGTGCTTCACGCACCACGCCGTCCAATCAGCGAACACGTCGCATGTCCGCGGACATCACACAAGCCGCTCGGCCAATCAGGCCACTGTCCGCGGAGCGAACCGGGAAGTCCGTCCACGGAGCGAACAGAGATATCACTAATTGTTTTGCCTTACATTTTGGTCATTTTAAAAAAAACTACTGGACGGATTTACACCAAATTTGCAAAAGCACGCTTTCGGGACCAAGCCCCCGCTCCCGCCGCACATTTGGTGTAAATCCGTCCAGCGGTTTGGGCTGTAGACATGCGCAAAGTTTTTTCCCATTATGTCTGTGGGAAAAAACAAAAGTTTTGGGACCCCCCTATAACTTTGCCCCCCCTGGACCAAACCTCTCCAAACTTTGCAAAAAAATTGTGTTTGCAAAGTTTGGTGAGGATTCGTCCAGAGGGAGCGAAGTTATAAGCCACCCAAAAAATGCTCTTCCTATGGAAACACCAACTTAACCATAACTACATGGACGCTAACGCGTACATGTCATATGTGTATATATATATTTATATATATATATTATGTTCCTCCAAAGTTGAGCTCTTGATCAAAACATCATCCCCATAGGCCAGGTGTCCCCTTTCGCCCAAATCGTGCATGGCCTTGTGTAGGAAGATGTTGAACTCATTGCCAGAGTTTATATATCCAAAGGGCGTTGGGGACCATGGGGGTCATTACGAGTAGGGCGATAAGGGATACCAGGCACCAGTAAGGAGACCGGTGCCGGTAATCCCCTACCGCCCTATTCTGAGGTCCCTTGGAGGGAACCATAAGGAACGTGTGGTCTGACCACATGTCCCTTACGGGTCCCACTAAGGGACCAGGGCGCTAATAACGGGCTTGCCATTCACGAGCCCGTTATTAGCACCCTCCCCATTCCCTTTGTGCCCTATGGGGGCTCAAATGGGAATGGGGAATGGTTTGTTCAATGGGGACTTACCGGTCCCACCAGGGTCGGACTGTACCGGTAAGTCCCCATTGAACAACACCGGTGCCGGACCCGTTATTGGAGGCAGTCATGGCGCCAATAGCGCCATGACTACCTCCAATATTGGAATGAGGCCCCATGTGTACTGTTGCCTCCCGAAGGTAAAGGCAAGCTTGTACTGGTCTTCCCTACTTACAGGTACTGTCCAGGACCGTTGGTCTGGTCAATGGCGGTGTATATCTTTGACCCTTGGATCTGGGCCAGTCCCTGATCGATGTAGGGAAGGGGCCATCTTCACATATAGACCTGTTTGTCCAACTTCCTCAGGTCTGCACATAGTCTCCATTGGCCGTTTGATTTAAGGATCCCCAGTACCGGGTTGTTGAAGGTACTGTGGATCGGACAAATTATCACACAGGATTCTAAATTCTTAATAATCTCTGTGATGGCTTCATGGAGGCGAGAGGTAACCGGTATTGTTTCACAAATATGGGATTCATTTCGGGGTCCATGGGAATGGTGGTTGAATGAATGGATGTGTGTCCACGGTCATATCAGTCCACTGAAAAGATATCTTGGAATTCCATGCAGACCTGTTTTTAGCTTTTGTCTTTGCTCCTCAGTCTCACAGGCATCAGCCAGATTGATCCTTTCCGCGACCATCTGCTTGAAACCTGGAAAGACCTCAGGCCTGGCAATTTCAGCAGTATCCTCCAGTTGGTTCGAGAGATCTCTTTTGATGGTGTTGACCTGGACAGGGGATTCGAGGTAATGGTCCTTGACTCAGAACACTACCTCCTCCCTCCTAATATCATAGGTCACCTCTTCCACACTGTAGGGGCAGGAAGAGTACACCAGGAAGTTCCCCCATGCCTTGTAAAAATCTTTTCTGGAGGAATACCATCGCTGATGTCGACCCATGATTTCATGACCTAAATCAATAGAATAATATTGGGCATCAACCGCCATTCCAATAAAGGTGGCTGTGCCCAAAGTGATACTTCGAGGGTCGCTGTTATCCACCAATATTCAAATGGTTTTGTGTTCTATATCTACTAGAGGTGTTGGATTTAAATATAAACCTTGTTGTTGGAGATGGGAATTTAGATTTATAAAAGCGTCCTGATGTTTGAGAATCTGCCTTCGCTTAATTTTGAGGGGAAGAGTAAATAGTTGTACCTGTCCTGGGATAGTAACCGCTTCTCACAATTGAACTTCAACCACATAAGGCAGAAATTGAGCTGACCGGAATGCTTTTTCAATGTTGTCAAAGCCCATGGGATTACTCCCCAGTCGGGACCATGCTTTATTATTAATTAGGTCGAAATTGATTGCAAATTGGTTGAGAATGTCACTTCCCAGATAATAGATGGAATGGACATCTCTCCCAACCCAACAATTATGGTCTATGCTTTTGTTGCCAATGCACAGTTTTAGCATAGACCTGCTAGGCAGGAGATGTTTGGAATTTGGGGTTTCCAGACCTACTTCCCATTTGTCAATCAATTTAAATGTTGGAATGGTATGATCTTTTGGGAGTTTCCTGAATAAATATTTGCTGATGAAGCTCCTTCAATTATTCAGGCATACTCTGGCGAGCACATTTTTCTTCCATCCCATTAAACTGAATGGGGAAAAACAACTGCTTGCCCTTTTTTCTAATGCCCGTCAGACTTTAAGTGGATTCTTCCTTGTCTGGTTTTACAGACCTCAATGTTTCTTCTGATTTTGGACTGGTGTAGCATTTTAGGGTGTTCACTTCCAGTGTGGATTGCCACTTAAAACTGGGAGGAAGGTTGATTTTCAAGAAAGGAGAAGGGTTCCCATCACCAGGTTGTTCTCCTACAGAGATGACAGTGATGTCTGGGACTGGGTTATTTTTTAAATGCATCTCTACATTCTCAGAGCCTTAATCAATTGCGTGGCAGGTACCATTCAGGCTTACATAATTGGTATCCACTTTTAATTTGATGGGGTGGTAAGTCTGAGTCCAGAGGACCTTGTTTACACAGTCGATCAGAGTTGATAACCTCCTCAGGAGTTCATTCACCAGTAAACAAGGTGTGCCCTCTGGAGTCACAATGATCACTGGATGTTTCAGCCGGTGCTGTCCAATTTTTATGCCCAGATCTGCAGTCCTTTCGATGCAAATATAATTCTGCCAAAAATTTGGGAGTTGTCCGGGAAATGGTGTGAGTTGAATTTGGTGGCCCTCCCCATACTGAGTTTAGATGGTAAAATGCCCTTTTTGACAGGAGGGTAGCTTGGGATACAGTATCTACCAGAGTTGATAATTCACACTGACCCAGCACCTTAACCGGTGCATGAAATCTGCCTTCTTTCTCCTCCAATGTTCAAAGAAAGTGTGAGTTATTTGACAGCCCTGTGGTCATTTTCTTAATATTGAACGCTGACACTATGTGATCTTGGGCAATTTTCTGTGTCGGAGTTCGGGAATCTGTGAAAAAACTTTGCAAGTCGCAATGGGTGTTGTTGGGGAATCCTCCTTTTCCCCGGCTCCTTGACTGTGTCCCGTTACCTTGCAACAGTTCTCAGAACTTGTTTGGAGAAAGGACACGCCCTCTGTTTCACTTCTGTTTGGCTCACATGTTTGGGGTTGAATAGTTTCTGGTTCTGGGTTGATCTCCATACTTACCTTGTCCCACTCATGGTCTTTTGGGGCACATTTGTCTTTGGAAGGGGTCCCCCTGTTTTTGAAAGATAGGGTCTGCTTACCTGAATCCTCCAGGATTCTTCTCTTTCAAAGGGGATAATTCGGAGTTCCTCCACAAAGAGGGTTCTTCTTTGGCCTCTCCTACTTAACCTCTGCTCTTTGGGTTCTAACATTTTGGGGGTAGAAGAGACTCTTTCAGGCTGAGAGGTTTTTAGGGGTTCAGTTTGGGTGCAAAAGGAAGCTTCCTCAAGGACTTTGCACCTCCCCTGCACCTGACCCCCTCCTCTGGAACCTGTGGTTTGTCAGAGGTTTCCTCCCATCATGGCGCCTATGGGGCATCAGACCTGGTTGTTGGGGAATTCTGGGAAGCAGGGTTGGGTTGAGAGTTGGACTGAGCCCTCAGCATGTGCCCCAGATCATTGGTCAGTTGCTGGACCTATCATTCCAGTTGCGAGACCTTGTCTGGGTGATAGGGAGGTCTCAAGTCATACCCCTGCTGCTCCTTAAAGGGGTAACTGTCCCTTCTCCCAGAGTAGATCAGGTACTGGATATTACCCCCATAATTTTCCATCCTGAATCTCCCCTCTCCTGGGTTCAGGGATCTATTGTCCTGGAACGGAGGATCGGGAGGAGTATTGTTTTTGAAGTTCTGGTTTGGGGGATATCTGGGGGAAATGTTCAGATTAGGAGGTGGAGTGATACTTGTCCCTGAGGGAAGTTTGGAGGGAAGTTTTGTGGGGCAGTACTTACCTGATTAGTCCCACCCCCCCCTTGGGCCAGGGGAGTGTATACACACCCCAGGATTGGTTAAGTACCCTTGTACCTAGGATTTATAGGTGGCAGGGTCAGAGGGATCACTGTTCTGGGCCCCCTCCTGACTACCATTCAATTGGGCTGGGTTGGGCCATTCCTTCTGCTTTCCATTCTGCTTGTTGGAGGAGGGTTGCTTTTAGCCCCTCTCCCCCCCTGTCTCCAGATCCAATGGAGGGGTAGTTTGTACCTCTGCTCCCTTTGCAGCACCAGGCGTTTTAGATGGTTTGGAGGTTTTGACAGTATTTTTACTCTCAGCAGACTTTTGGACCTCATAAATCCTGGTGGCCTATTCAATCACCCAATCCAGGGTCCTATGCTCATGAAAGTCACACACCAACTGAGTCATTGGGCCTCATTACGACACTGGCGGTAGCCGTGCCTGAAGTACAGGCATGGCTGCCGTTGGTATTGATTTTTTTCCAGCACCCAGAAAAGGGCAGTTACCAGGTCATTATGACCTTGCCGGAAACGGTAATTGGTCTTTTCTGGGCGCCGGTAAAAATGATTCCCCATTCCCATTTGAGCCCCATAGGACTCCAGGGGAATGGGGAGGATGGTAGGAATGGTACTGTTAATAATGATACTGTTGCTACCATCAAGTGCTGCTTGCGGGTGCCGGTATGGCCACCAGGTCAAACTTGGTGGCTTCAAGGGCACCCGCAAGCAAAACTCCTAGTATGGCGGTACGGTAGCAATGGTGCTGGTATCGATACAAGCGCCATTGTTGCCTTACCGTCATACTCATAATGAGGCCCATTATGTATTTAGAGAGAGCATGGAAATATGTAGTTATGAATTCCCTATTATTTGTGTTGAACAGCCGGGAAGTCTGAGCAAATGCAAGCTTTAACTCCTGCAAATTCCCTGGGTGCCTGATCTTCCCCACACTGCAAGTTATATGCAACCTTACGGGCCTCTTGAGGGTTCCTATGGGTGGAAAAATGTTCCAGTATGGCCACCTCATAAGTGGACCATTTATAATGTTCCTGGTCCTCCAGACCTGCAATGAAACATGAGTACTCAGGTGAGAACGTCCATTTAGCAATCCCTGATGTGAAATTATACCATCATCTGCTCATAAAGTTCCAGGTGCTTCCACACCAAATACTTGACATTCTTGTGGTATGGGATCAGGAACTCTTTATGGGCTTGAGTTGTCTTATTGGGTCTTTCACAAAAGCCTTGCTCGGCTTCTCTGTCTTTTTCTTCCTATGCACCCGAGCCATTCACCTTGTAACTCACAGCTGTTAGTGGTACTCCCTTCCATGTCTTCTAGGTGCTGCCTGTCTCTCTGAGACTGGGATATCTCCCAGAACCACAGAGTCTGGACTTGTCTCACGTGGATTTTCTTTCTGGCCCAGGATGGAACTCAGTTTCCTCCTCCCTCCTACCAGGGAGTCTGGGGAATTCCCATGCTTCCCCTGAATATACAGAGGTTTTTACAATGCCCTTCCTAGGCTGAGGGTCTGACTTTTCTCCTTCATCAAAGCGGGCAAGCTGGTCTCTTTGTACTCACATCTTGAGCCAGTCTAACTCTCTGACTCTCCTCATAAGAGTTTTCATGGTCAGAAGTACTTACCATATTATTCCTTACTTCCCAGGACACACTGGTGCGGCCACTTTCCCTTCTGTGTGGTAGAGATGAATACTCATCAATATGAGACAGGGACTGGCCTTCTTGGTCAGTTGGAATAGGCCTGGGTAAGTGTAATTGCCTCACATCGCCCTGTTCTGTGTAGGTGACATGCATGAGGTCAGTTCCCATTTGTGCATTAGAGGTTTTAAATGACTGGCATGAGGCCCCTGTTGGGAAGGGCATCTCCCCTCTATTACTGGGCCTTGTCCCATATCCTGATTGCTCAGGGTGCCTTAGGTCCTACTTATAATTTTTGATTTAATTGGTGAGGCTCTCACACCTGTGTCTCTCTTTATTTTTTTGCCTTTGATAGTCAGAGAAGTGGCTTTTTAATTCTGACACTAAGGCCTGATTAATCTCATGCACCCTGCTCTGACCTACCAACTGATCCTTTGTTTGCTGCACCTCCTGCTGAAGTGATTAATTCTCCCTCCGTGAGCCTTGTAATCTGCGTGCATATTCAAGGTGCTTTTCCTTCAGGAGACTAATCTCTTTCTCTTGTTCATCCCTACATTTTGCTGCCTCTTATAGTTCATCTTCTATTTGCCTCACTCGCTCTACAGGCTCATTCCTTTCGTCTCTAATTCTGGTCAGTTCATGAGAACCTGACCGTTCCATTTCCACCTCCATTTCCAACTGATGTATCCTCTGTAATAGGATGCTGTTATCCTGAGTCAAGAGGTCTTTTTCCTGAGCCAGCGGTGTCCTCTGTTGTTTCAGAGTACTTACCTGCTACTGAATCTGATTGCAGTCATTTTGGGAATCAACACGTTTGATAATTAATTGACTATTCTCACTTTTCCATTGTTTTATTTCTAATTGGAATGCAATAATGTCATCCAAAAATACTCTATTATGAGCAGACTGGTCATTTAACTTGTGTTGCAGTGCACTCAGATTTTCTACCCACTCTTTTTGTGAATTTTTCAGTGATAAAAACTGGGTTTCACGCTCTGCACGCTCTTTCTGCAGTGTGTTTAACTCAGCTTTGAGTTGTTGAACAAGATCTATGCCTGTGACAGGTGTCCAGCCTGATTCATCCTACTAGTCTCACTATTTTTCCAATGCTCTTCTACTAACAGCAAATGAAAATATAACTGAGCAGTTAGCTGAGCCATTTGTTCCTTTTCATCATGAGCAGTTTGGGTCATATAAAATGCCTCAACTGCTTTGTGAAATATGCCTCCTTCAAGCCAAATACCATTGCTTACTGAGGTAACCGCCCACACAATTCTGGTTTGCCAGTTTCCTGTATCGTCCTCAACCCATTCTCTTTTGAGAAATAATTTTGTTATGAGATGCTCCCTGGTTTCCCCATTTTGTACAGTAGTCATTTTCACAATTGGCTTTTTGCACTTTAATAAATCTTTCTTTATTCAGGGGCAAAATCACCCTGTTCCTGCTTGATTTCCTCACTCAAATGAATTCTTAGCCACTCTTAATTTTCTACCTATACACCTCCCTGGAACTCAGCAGTCAAGTCCTATCTGCTCTTTAACAAAACAAAGATGACTTTCCCTCCACCTTAATGCAATTTCATCAAAATGAATAGACTGTCACAATGTACTTGTCATAGGTCTAGAATAGGAAGCTAAATCCTGGCCCGAGCCGCCAATTTGTAGTAGTTTATTGAGAAGCCACCCTCAACATGGGTAGTTCCTACCATCCCCACTCACCTGGTTATGCAACAAACTGTTTAACAGATTATCGTTTAGCCCTTAGACACATATCATGCTCCTTGTATCCCTCTCCCCTGAGCTAACAATGAGCCAAGAACAGGCCAGTGTACGGGAAATATATTTGTATTCATTTAAATAAAAAACAATAGAAATTAGCACAAAAATGTCAACACCACTTTATCCATGGCACAATGCAATCAACTTCTCTCAGCATAAATAAATCACAAAAGTGAGTTAAAAAGAGCACCATTACAATTCCCACTTTCTGCAAATTTCACTTCACAAAATAATTACACTGATCAATAACAAAGGTACTCATGTAATGTTGTGCGATTTTGAGTTTATTACAGGCCTAAAGGGGTAGCAGTATGATTTTAAGATTGTTTTTCAGAACCCCCTTGTTTTGGTCTATGTTGGGAACTCAGACAGAAAAATTGGAATGCTTTGGGTAATTTTGGATTTCACACCCCCTCTTACTGAAAAGCCTTGTTTGGGGAAGCTGGATAACAAGGTTGGACTGATTTAAGAACAAAGACACCCCTCTTCCTTAAAGAAGTCGGGGTCAGCTGGACAACAAAGATTACCCAATTTATTTATAGGCTATAGTTTTCAGCACACACCGGGAAGTGAGCTTTGTTAATTTCGAATTTTAACAAAATGCAGCCGTAGTGTTCTGCCAAATGGGGAATTGATTAAATTCATATTTTTTGTTAATTAGGCTAAGGATCTACAAGGCAGACTCCCCCACCTTTAGGTTTCCCAGGGATCAGTTCTACTTACATAGTAAGTCTCTGTTTAAGGTTCAGGAAAGCCAGCTGCATCTCAGGACACTCTGGAAAGATAGGGAAGGGGTCTAGTCACTCCACTATCAAAGATGGCTTCCCGCTCTACACCATAGGACAACGTCAGCTTTGAGACCTTCCTAGAGATAGACAGCTCCACCCAGATGCACTCTCAGCAATCTACTCTGGGGTCTCGTTACAGTTGTCAGATGGTGAGTTTCAGCAGCCTTCCTGATAGTCCGTCTCTTCTCTCTGTCCTCCTGTGTTTCTCCTTTTTCTTTGTCCCTCTGTCCTAGTGCAGTCACCATTATATAGCAGTGATGACACCACACATTTTACAATCTTGGGGAAGTACCCTGCAATAATCCCTGCCACTAGGATTGGAAAGTTACCCTTCTCTCTCCCCCAAATCCAGCCTCCAAGCCAGGATTGGTTTAGGGGTTTGAAGCAACATATGTCAATTCCCATTTGTCATCATCCTTTGTTCTCCTTTCAACTTTTTGCCAAAAGTAGTTATGTATCACAACTTCATGATTTTACTAGCAACTGCCAGACTAAACATGTTTTCTGTTTCTGCTAATTGTGGTGAATTAGATAAGCCAACTACCAAATCTGTATCATGTAGCACGGGCATGTGGCACCTTTCTGCCATTTCCATAAAAAGCACAACAGTTATGAATATGTACATTACTAATCCTATCCCTAATTTCAAATTCCATCCACTCACCAACTCTCACATTTGGAACATGTTCAGATCAGCTAGTTTACCTGGGCATTGGAGTTCCCAGAGTCACAGGAAGATGTACTTTATATCCCCAAAATCGCCTGGAAATTACATAAAAATGGTACAAAGATTAAATCCATCAATGATGGTTGAGAAAAAGGCCTAAATGATAATAGTCCTTTTAAATAAATTGTGAGTCTTCATTTTGGACAAAGGGCCCCTTTCTGCCTTCCATCCATTTGTTTTCACTGTGTCAGCCTGTGCCTTCAACAGTCTCCTTTGTGTTGGAAGCTTGCTCTTTGAAGTGGGTGCCCTCATTTTCACACATTTAGTCATGCAGGCCAATAGGTAACTTTTCTTGGAGTCAATGCTTTCAGAGCCGGCAGGTCTGGAAAACACTGAATTCTGACACTTTTTAGCAGGACATTTTATTGCAGTGGTCATTAGATGGGAAATGTAACTTCCAGGCTGTGAGTGGGAGTTTTCTTTTGTGAAGTTTTGCCCACAGCCAGCAAAAGGATGTGTGCCCTGGCTGACATTTTCCATGAAGACAAAGTGGCTCTTCAAATATTACTGGAGTTTTGTGGGTGAACCATAATATACATTGCTTTTTTGGTCAACCCACACATCATTTTTTGTTTTCCTGACATTTGCCAGTGCCCAGTGATCATTTTTTCACTTTTACCTTTTAAACCGTTTTTATTTTCACACACAAGTGCAGGACGCTTTTGTTTTTAATGTTTAAAAATCCTGTTTTCCATGTGACAGGGATATTTGATTCCACCTTCTTGTGTACATTAAAATGCTGCTTATCCTTTCCACATGGCTCTTTAATTTTGCTTGAAAAACAACAAGAAAGTCCATGCCATTTTTGTTTCAGTGTTTAAACTGCCTGCCATTCATGTGATATGGACTTCTGTTTGGGGCCTTTAAATGGACCCCACACCTCCGTGGTGCTCTCATGCTCTTCCTTTTATCCCAGTGGGGAAATGTAGCAGGATTCGGTGTGAGTCGTTAAGATCAATGGCTGACCCTGCCCGATCCCAACATTGGGACATGTCAAATGGATGGGCTGTGCGTGAGTCTGTTTTCATTTCAAGTACTTTGTCCATGCAGCAGTGTGTGTATAGGAAAGGGGTGGGGGCAGAGTTCCTAGTTAATACATGGAACCCAGACGGTCGATAGGGAAATGGGAAAGGAGATACCATGTCTCTCTTCTGGGTTCCCCACTTGCCCTCACCCAGGTGATACTCCCACACTGGTCCACCCCAGAAACTGCATCCAGGTGTGATGGCTGTGTCCTGGCCACCTGGATGACAATTCCCTGGGGAATGAGCAGTGAGACACCCTCTGGTTTCTCACACACACAAAAGGAGAGCACATTGCAAGAATAGAGCATTCCAGCATCTGTACACATCCATACACTTTTGGCTATCACAATATAAAAGATGCAGCGGGCCTGCTACACACATTCAAGTATAGACAATTTCGGTAGTAGATGAATCCCAACTTTTTACACACAGAATGCCCACATCCAGAACATATAGGGAAGTGGCAAGGGCAAGTTTCCTAACAATTGCACAAACTTCACTCTTCCTGTTCTGTTGACATAGAAGATCTTCATGATAAAGGGACACATGTATGTTTTGTTGGCTATGTTAAAACATTCTTGTTTTCTACACACATGCCTACTGAATGGCTTGATCACACTCAATGGTAACATAGTGCTGTTCCATTAGCACAATATCCTCCTGAATTTCAGGCCCAGTTTCCATATATTTCACTAGGTCCATACAAAAAGAGAGACCACAGGTTTGATAATCAGTATACATTTGCTCCAAGACCAGACTTCTACTATACCCATTCAATCATGTATGACAGAGAGCTTCTTGCAAACATGGCTAAGAATACACAGTAGTAATCTGTCCCATTGAGGTCTATTTGGGATAAACAAAAATGGCAACTAAAAGGTTAGCACACCCTAGTTTTGGCATGCATATCTCCACAGTTACACACATTTTCAAAATAATGGAGACTTGGTCCTTTACTACATTGGATAGCTAAGGAATGGCGGATTCTGGGACGATGCATCATATAGAGCTGCAATGAAAGTTACAATGCCTATTACGTACGCATCAGGTATGTTTCAACACAGACCTCCTCACAATAGAATAGAGTTCAGGGAAGGACTTCAGGTGCCTTAAAGACAACATGTCCCCCTTAACGCATAAACGTGATTGGTTCCAGGAATTCTTGCAATCCTAATGGGACTGGCACACTGCTAAACAACGATAACGGGTTTTATTCCAATGCCTGCAGTAACACAAGCAGATTATGTGCAACCATTCTCTTCTCAAGCTCAGGAGCTCTGAGAACAATCTTGCAAAATCAGCTAAAAGCAAATCCTGTTTCACTAAATTCCTTGCATCTTATAACCCACAATACATTAACTTCAATTACAATGCACACTGTTCCTCTTGTGCGTCAGAAGTAAGTAAATAACTTTAGTGCATTTCAAGCTACTGATTCATTCATAGACGTCACAGTAGGGCTGGACGTCATACATTTATTACTCTTTTCTTAAAAACACTTTTTTTAAAATTTTGGACTGAAAATGTCTGCAATAGTCACCCAGTAATTTAGAGAGGTATTGCTAATGGCTTTGAAAATAGCTATCAGACACCTACTTTTGAAGAATTCCGTAAAGCAAAATAACACAAAAAAAGTTTTCTTTCTTCTAATTTGTCCTTTTTATTTTCATCTTCCAAGGGGCTAGGGCTGGTGGCATGATTTATGGTTGTTTTGTCATTGATATCGAAATGATATTAACACACATCTCCAAATAAATAGATTTGTAAAATATGTTTATGGGAAAACTCATGTTCCTTGGAAAATATGTTTGCTTTCCACAATATACAAGTGTTTAACTGCATACAGGAGAATTAAATTGCCAAAGCAACCATTTCTAACAAATATTTCTGACAAAGCAACATTTATGGAAAACATGTTTAACTGCATTTTTTACTGTTTCAAATGAGAAGTATTTTCCTATAAAAGCAGTTTAAGACACTTGACCCTCATTACGAGTCAGCTGGTAGAGCTGCCAATAACTGATAACTGTCATGCCGGTTGTACCGTTTCCGGGAACCTGATCAGCAGAATTAGCGACATATTCCAGGTCTGCGGGCGTGCGCTTCACCCATTGCTGCAAACGATACCAACGTCATGCCGGAATTACTGACAAGAATTTATAAATCCTGGGGATTTCGGTAAAAATATGCTGGAAACACAGATAGTGCCACCCGTTCTTCCGGAATCACCGGCGCCGGTATTTTTAATGCCAGAATTACTGACACCGGAATCACTGGCATCTGAAATAGCACCATCGCCTGAACGGGAAGCTTGCCGGTGGCCATTTTTAAAAACACGATCCATATAAAATCAGCCAATTCCTGCTGCCATCCACCCCATACAACACTGCAGACATGCCAGGGAGTGGTAAATCTAGGCTGGCAGAGGTCTGGCACCGCAAGCCACTCTTCATGGAGCTGAAACTCACTGCTCTGACTGCCAATGTAGTGCAACTTGCAGATGCACTATTTGGGGCTAACAGGTACACCAAAGGAGGAAGTCGGCCATATGGCAGGAGGTGGCAGAGAAGGTCGCCGCAGTTGGTCTTGACCCCCAGATGCCCTGTGACTGCCACAAGTAGTGAGACGACCTAAGGCTGTGGGTGAGGAACGCCCTGCCCACCAATCGCAGGGAATCACAAGCCACAGGAGGAGGGACTGCGCCACTCCCGACCCTGATGCCCTGGGAGGAGACGTGCAGCTCAATACTGCACATGGAGGGAGTCAGGGCGGCAGAAGCTGGAGCTTTGACACAAAGAGAAGGTGGAAGTACAACAAACACCATGTAAATGTCAAACATGTGTCCAAATAAATAAATCCCTGGGCAGAGAAAAAATGCATGGCCAAGGGAACGGGTCCGACACATGTCAGCCACAGCAAATGGACTAATTTTTTAAAGGGCACCTGGTTAAGGCCCTGCTCTACCCAGGTAGGCAAAAATGTATAAAACACAATTGAGCAAGGTAATGAAACCCAAGAAAGAGAACACTAACTCCTGACAGTCAGTATGGAAACAAATGGTAATGATGACTGCTACTTTTGATCACGATTTAATACATAAGAAGCGTGTGCTATATATACATTAGACAATCATGGGACACTCGATAAAATACATAGAACGTACATAACATGGTACATACATGTTTGTCCCAACATCATTACCATTTGTTTGCATACTGACTGTCAGGAGTTAGTGTTCCCTTTCTTGGGTTTCATTAGTTTGGTCAATTGTGTCTTATGAAAGCCACAGCAAATGGGCCAATCACACACACATGCCACGGGTCGAGGGCAGAGGAAGCCATGCACAAGCACTGTCGACAATATACAGTGCCCCACACATGGACACATGAGGAGTGCCCATGTGCATCACCAAGGGAGTACTGGAGAGGACGCACAGTCCCAACACACGTGCAACAGTCACTGTGGCAGCCCGACAACCAATGTGCACTCCCACCACCCACATGTACAAGCACGCATCCAAGCACACTGACCAACCAAACAGTATGACATGAGCAGGGCACACACAATGTAGCATCAATGTAATCCAAGCCCGCAGACGTGAGTCACTGAACACTAACTGAATGCATCTCATCCCAACAGGTACATCCTCCGACAACGATATGGCTGGCACATCATCTGACTGGGCAAGTGCAAGCAGGAAGGCTGCACCTCCACCACCACCAATAGCCCAGACAACTCCTGCGGGACAGCCCACTCCACCTGTGGCCCAGCCAACTCCACCTGTGGCCCAGCCACATCCACCTGAGGCTCAGCCAACTCCACCTGTGTAACAGCCACAAAAACACTGCCAGCTGCTGGACAGCCAGCACATGTCCTCAGTGGCTCCACCATCACTCCTGTGTGCTAAACAGCACCGACTGCCACACCAGGCAACAGCCTATCATGGCAGGTACAGTGAGGAGTAGGAGGTGGAGGAGGGAGATGATGACGAATCTGATGAGCACACACCCTACCCAACACCATCATTCGGCCCAGCCACCCTGCACTGCCCCCTCCACCAATGGCCGAGATGGTGCAGCAGCAACTTAACGAGTCCCATCTCATGAGGACCCTTTTCCACACACTGCAGACCACTCTGGAGCACTTCGGGGCTCAGGGGTCTCACCCACCCTCTACTGTGACCACCCCTGCAAACTTGCAGGTGGGAAGCCTGAGGTGCCACTCCCAGGGCCTAACAGGCACCCCTGGGTCAGACAAGGGCCCTGTGCCAAGAAGCCAAAAAAGTGACACTAATGTTGTGACACTGGGACATTTGGTTGTTTGGGGTGTGTGGGGACAGGGTGTGTGGACAAGGTGTGTGGGTGGGAATGGGTCTGTGGGGACCGGGTGTGTGGGGAGGGGCTCTCTGTGGGGACATGGTGTGCGGGAAGGAGGAAGAGAGGGTTGGGACACTGTGTGTGGGAAAGAGTGTGTGTGTGTGTGTGTGTGGGCAGGTGTGTGTGGGTAGGGGACAGTGGGGACAGGATATCTGGGAGAGGGAAAGAGGCACAGGGTGCTAGTTGTAGGTAGAATATTTAGTTCCATATACCCTGTTTTTCACTTGAAGCAATGAGTGGACATTCCTTATTTTGGTACAAGTATATATTGTGTGTGCACATCATATGGGGTAAGGTGTGTGGGTAATGCACAGTGAAAGGGGTACTCAGAAGAATGTATCAATGAGTTATTTACAAGCCATGCACCCATCCCTGTCCTCCGTGCACACGTGCATGGGCCTGGCTGGAGCTGGATCGCCCTCAACGTCTTCATTCTCAGTTGGTGGAATGTCCAGATCGGGGGGCAAGGGTATGTTGCATCTGACGCAGATTCTTTGCAACATTGCACAGGCCAGGACTATCTGCCCCACCTTTTCTGGCCTGTACATGAGTGCACCCCGGACCAGTGTAGGCATCTGAAACATACCTTCAGGAGCCCGATGGTCCGCTCGATGGTCGCCCTGGTCCTCACTCGTATGCCATCCCCTCCTGAATCCGGGGATCTCTCAGAGGGGTCATCAGCCACGGCAGCAGCAGGTATCCAGAGTCACCTGCAAGGGGTGAGAACACAAGGTTAGCCTTATCTTGCACGCGGCAGGACTCTGTCAATTTGCCATGTCTTACACTTAGCCCATCTGTGTTAGTTAACAACATTTTGCATCTGGTCCAATGGTATGGATGTGCCTTCTGCTCTCTGCTGCACTCTGAGCCAGGCACTGTGTTAAATCTGTACCGTGCTGGGTTCTGCTACCTGAGATGGATTGCTGGGGTGGGAAATGTATTGCCACTAACTGACCATAGTGAGGACTCAACAGTCTGCATACACACCCTCATTGTCTGTAGCGAACATGACCATTGTCATTGTAATTGTAAGTGTTTATTTATACAACGCTTATACCCAGGTGGAATGCTTCAAAGAGCTTCAAGGTTGGAAGGGAACACGAGAATACAGTAATCATTCTTAGGCCTTGGAGTTTCTGAATGATCTAACATAAAAACTAGCATACTAGGCCAGACAGAATTTCTCCTAGTGCAAGTGCATGAAGTGTTACAGTTGCGACCAAGCTAGGGAGGGGAGGGGGGACAAAAAGATGGTGGGAGAGACAGGACAGACAAACATGTGTACAGATGGAGGTGCGACGAAGGGGGATGGGTGACTAACAAAAAACGTCTAGTCCAGCAGAGCCCTGGGTTAATTGTTGAGAGGTTGACCCGATCATGGAGCATAAGCTGAATGGCAGTAATGCTGAACATAGTGTAGCAGTCCGGAGGCAAGTGCAAACGACTGGCAGGGAAGTCTGGGACCTGTAGGCTCTGATGGTGAACCAGGCAACGAGTCAGCAAAAACTGAACAGAGGTAGGGAGGACAAGGGGGAAGGAGGGTGGAGAGAAAGAGAATGGAGGTTAGCAGGGGAGAGGTAGAGAAAAGGAGGAAGAGAAGAGGAAGGTCTTGAGGAGTTTCCGGAACTTAAGGTGCTCTGGCTCAAGATGGAAGGAGGCAGGGAGGCTGTTCCAGAGGGAGGGTCTTGCAGAGGATAGAGATCTACCCCCAAATCTCTGTTTGTGAAAACGGCTCACCTGCAGATAGTTGGAGGAGAATGAGGACTGCCGGCCTCCCTTGTCCCTGCGCCATCGCCTACTAATGAGACAAAGAATCTAGGGGTCATCTCCGACTCCACTCTCCATTCTCTTCGCACATCTCCAAAATGTCCCATTACCAACTGCACCTATTCAGAGGCATTCTACCGAGGAGAATGAGGACTCTATAGGGAGAGTATTTAGGAAGGGAGCATTGTAGATAGTGTGGCCCACGGCCCCAGAAAGCCTTGTGGATTATGTAGAGGGTCTTAAACTTGATCCTTGCAGTCACATGGAGGGATTTCAGTGCCGGAGAGATGTGGTCCCTGGGCTTGAGGCCAAGGATAAGTCTTGCGGTTCTGGTCTGGATGAGTTGTAGGGGCGGAGAGTGGAAGTAGGAAGATTTAGAAAGAGGCTGTTGCAATAGTCCATCCACCTCAAAACTACTCCCATTGCAGATGCACCAGAGCTCCAAAAGACTATTCAAGTGGCAACAGTGCGCTGTACAAGACCCATTGACGTTCACATTGACATGTGTGAGTGATGGTGCTTGGCAGTTGTGCTGACTGTGACAGCAGAAAATCAACAGTCAATTTGTTCACCATGTCTCACCAGGACATACGTCTCATGGCCCTAGGTGGCACAGTCCACTGATACACTTGCTTTGGAGGGGTGGTGTGTTGCATTCTGGTACCTGTAGTGCATTGCATTTGGTTGTGCTTTGGTGTTGGAAATGGTTTAGTCAGTAACTGATACATGGTGAGTGACGGGCATGCATTTGTGGCATTGACCCAACACCCTATTTGCCTGTGACCCATGTTGCTATGTAGGTGTAAATATACATGTACCGGCCCAACATCCAGGTCCTTTTTCCTCTGCAGCGCACCATGTAAGCCGTCAGGGTGCTGTTCAGCAGGATCATGGAGTTGTGGGTTGATAATGGGAAGCGGGCACAGCAGTGTGTGATGGTCAGGTCAGTGGCACAGGTCACCTGGGCATTTAGGGTGTGGGACTGCTTCCAGTTCCTGTATACCTCCTCTGAGGCATGGCGCGCCACCAGCTTGATGTATGCGCAGTCCAATGCAGCCAACATTTTGGGAATGCCAGCAATCGCATAGAAGCGGGACTTGATGGCATTTACCTGTGCCTGGGAGGGTAGGAGGGTGATGTGTTCACCCAACACATACAGTAAAGTATTTTAAGTATTTTGATATAGTTTGCAGACCGCTGCTGTAAGCCACAAACCCAACTGCCGGACCATCTGTTGCCACTCTCCCTTTCACCAAGGCAGCCTTTTTGGCTATTGTATCTGCTGGTGCCATGGGACTGTTGTTTGTGACTGCCTTATCTCGTCCTTTCTGCTCACTTCGTTTCACTACTTTTGGCACTGATATATAATCCTCATAGCGAGAATTCATTAAAAACAAGGTGGCACATTCGTCAAATGGCTGTGTATGTTTTTTTTTTTAAGATGCTAAACACACACAATCTTCACTTTCCACCTCTAGCTCACTAGAACAATATCCATGGCGGGGTGTTGAAGGATGCGTTGAGGGGCCTGAGAGTATATGGTGTAAATTGTCTTGTAAAATAATTGTGGATACTTGTCCACGCTCCGGAAACTAACCTTCCCCTTTTCATTGCCATGCTCGATCATTAAATAGCGATTTCAGGTTGTTCAGTCTGTTTTGAATGAAGACAGTGAAAATACCGTTTAACAGCTAAAATCACTTCCGTCAATGAGTCACGTGGTTGAAATCGCCAACGGAATCAAAAATTGACTTAATACAGCTGAGGACTGTTAATGGAAGATTGCAGTGTGAGTGCAGTGTGGAATTTACTGTATCACATGGTGCTTTTGTCTAAACCTAGAGTTGTTTAATGTGTTTCAATGGACCATCTTGTTGACCACCTGATCTCCCCCCGCCTCCGTTCTCTTTCTCCCTCAACTTCTTTCCCGATAGCACCGTGGAATGCAAAGACCAATTGAAGCAAAGACTTTTCATCTCTTTTTTCAGATCTTTTTCTTTGATTTAATCTTCAATTCCTTTGCGTAACAGAAACATGGCTTAATTCCTCTCATTCCGAAGCTGTTGCTGCTCTTTCAACCTCGTGCACTCGCCTTTCTTACCCCCTTCGCCATTCTAGGTGAGTCAGCATCATAAATCATTCCTGTTGAATTCTCACGTATTCTTCAACCAATGTCACTGTGCCTCATTACAACCTTGGCGGAGGACCATGGTGCTATTAGCACCATGGTCCATGCCCCTAAGGTTGCAATTCCGCCATGGTGGATGGCGGAATTACCGCCCCATTCCAAGGTGAGTGGGGCGGTAATTCCCCATTCACCAATGGCCCCTTCCCCATTCCCATTTTTGCCCCATAGGGCATAATGGGAATGGGGAAAGGCGATAATTACGGCACCGTAAATTACGGTGCCGTAATTATCGCCAAGGTCCCTTTGCGGCATGGCTTTTAACGCCTGCAAAAAGCAGGCGTTAAACAGCCATCCCACAAAGGGAATCTTGTAATCAGGCGTTAAGGGTCGGCGCCGTTTACGGCGCTGTAAACCCCTTAACGCCTGAGTCGGAATGAGGCCTTCTTCTTTTGAGCATCACTACTCAGCTTTCAGCAAACCATATTGCTTGGTCTTCCTTGTCATCTATCTCCCACCTTGTCCTTTCAATTCCTTTTGTGATGATCTTGACTCTGCATTATCATTATCCTGATGCTAATTCTTCTATCATTCTTCTAGGTGAATTTAATCTGCATTTTACTGACATTCACGCGTCTTTCCTCTTCTCTCCATTTTGGACTTTTATTACTTCTCTCATATTTCTATGCCATTATCTCATCTCTCTGGCTCATCTCTGGATCGGATATTTTCTGCTACTTCTTCCTGTTCTACTGCCTTGGTTACTCTGCTATTCTTCAGATAATTTCTAACTTTCTTTCACCTTCTCAATTACTTCTTTTAAAATTCCTCACCCTTCCTCAGTAATGTTTGACTGCCATAATCTTTATTCCTTTGGCACTTCTTCCTCCATCTCTACCCTTACCTCCACCCTCCCTCATCCTTACATATGCTCTACTTTTTCAACTGTAGAGGAGCAGTTACATGCCTCTGCAGGAAATTTCGCCCTCTACCTCCTATATGTGGGAACCCTGACATTGTGCCATGCTTAACACCAGCGGTTGTGACCGTATCACAGCGAGTATTTGCAAGAAGGTACCCACTGAGAAAACCCTATCTAATGTATCCCCGAAGAGACGATAATCTGAGGGAGGAACTCCCTGAAGGAATATGAAAAGAAAAAAAAGAGGAGCTTGTGAAGTCACGAAAGACGAGCGTGACGCCCTGAGGATACTGGCTGAAGAGAATGCATGGATCTTAAAGAAACTGAGGACAAAGTTTAGAATCAAGTAAACTTTCATATGCGAAACGAAGATTTCACGTGTGCGAAGTACTGCAGAAAATGCAAGCCGTTCAATAACTATACATATGCTGTAACGCAAGTAGATTCAGTAATCTTAGAAGCTGGCTATATGTAGTGAATAGATTGCAGGCGAAGCCATCATTATATAGAAACTGGACATCGGTGTAATGAATTTAGTAAGCCAGGACCAAAGGAGAAGAAAGGGGAGAATTGTGTTGCAGCAAGAAAAAAGCGGAGATCGTGGAAATGAATGGTAGGGCTGTCTGACCTGGTATCAAAACTGAAGCAGCCAAGCCTGGTTATTCTTGAAGGCAGCGAGCGTGCGAAGTTGAATCATCCCATGTTAAGGTGCAAAGAAAGAACACAAAGCGTGCCAAGTTGTATTCTGTTAAGGCTTTTAAATGCTGGAAAATGGACCAAATCGTGGTCTCCTGTCACGTGAGCCAAGGATGGAAAGAGAGTTGAGCGTGGAGTCCTTGAACAACGGCAGTGCATGCTTGCTTGAAACAATCTTCATGGCAGAAGGCATGAGTGATGAGAGGTGTTGGGCTAATTGGGTGTGAAGGAAAAGTCAAGTCCAACTCCTGGCACCTGGGTCTGATCTTACTTGCTGCTAAGTGAACTGAATGTTCCAGACATGGCACGAGCATGCCAACCAATTATAGACGGCTGTATAATGAAGGGCCATATAGTTTGAAGACCCATGATATACTGTATGCTTAATAGTCTTAAAGATGACATGTTTTAGCGGTAGGCATAAGTTGTCCACCTGACAGTAGATAGACAATCACAATCCCAGCGCTTATAGAAAGTACACTTAGATGTTCCCCTTGAACCCACCACAATCCCTCGTAGGTTTTTCTTATTTACTACTTACTATGACATCACGTCTGACATATTATTTGCATATAATGATGTTTTTATAAGAAATGCACTGAGAGCTTGAGCGAACGTTTGTTGATGTCCGTTGTAACTCCCTAGTTTTAGATAATTGTTAATAAAACAACACCTTTGCCATCTTGCTGAGTTGGCTCGATTATTTGGCATCAGAGTTATTCTGCATCCCAATTAATTGCATGCACGATACCCAAAGGGCAACATGCTCACAGCTTATTCAGCTTTGTTGTCACTCCCATCTATCTCTTGCTTCTCTTGCCTTGATCCTGCCCTTCTCTGCCTCTCAGAACCCTCCCTATCTTTGGCTAACGTCTTGTCTTTGCTCTTCCCATTGCTCACTTGCGCAGGCAGAGTGCTGCTGGAAGTAATTGCTCTCCTCCCACAATTCTGACATCCTTATGTTCTCTTCATGCGTTCTATGATCTCTCGTTAGTGCTAGCCAAACTACAATGCTGTGTCATTCTTTTACTTACTGTCACCCCTCCTAACCTTGTTCATTCCAACCGATCAATCATATTCTTTCTCCACCATTTCCCACTCCTTCTATTTCCTATCCTCTCTGCCCCTGAATTTGAGAACTACTTCACTACTAAGCATGCACTTCAGCAAACATCCGGCTCTCTCAGTACTTGCCCAACACCCTTGTTCTCTCTTTGCCACACCTCCCCTTCCTATGACTTCCTTTCTTCCCCTTTCTGAATCCGATGTTTGCGACTTGTCTCATGCTCATCCCGTGACTGCTCCTTCATATCCTTTACCTTCTTCACTGATTTCTAAAAGATATCTTGTACCATTTAATGATTTAACCTTCCTGTGAAATACTTCTCTATCTACCACTATCTTTTCTTCTTAATTTAAATATAGTCTTCAATCCTTTCTATTCGCTATAAAAGTTTCAAGTGATTCTTCTTCATTGCCTACATTTCCTCTAATTTCTCTTCTCCCCATTATCTCTAAGCTTTATGAACGCTGCCTTACGTTCACGGTTTTGCTCATCTCAATCCCTTCTCACTTCTGCTCCAATATTAAATTGGCTTTAGTCTTTTTCACGCCACAGGAACAGCTTTTCTCTAAGTCTCCAATCATCTTCTCACTGCTAGCTTTGCTAAGCACTCCTCTCTCCTTGTTCTCTTAGAACGTTCATCTGATTTTTTCACTGTTGATCAAACTACCCTCCTTTCCATTCTCTCCTTTTTTGGCTTCCAGGGTATGTTCTAGAATGGTTTCAGTCTTACCGCGCCAATACTACCTATCCTGTTTACTTGGATGGTAATTCCTCCAAAACTCTCCCCATGCAAGGTTCTGTGATAGGGTCCATTCTCTTTGCCCTCCACATATTCAATAGTTTTTAAAAATAATGTCCTGCTTAACTCTCTCCCACCATTTGTATGCAGGTGACTGTCAAATCGTGTTTTCATTCCCATCTTTTGCCATATGCCTTCACGCCACTCTCTCTGTCTGTCTGCCCACCATTCCTTCCTGGATGCTGAATAATGTTCTGCTACTGAATCCCTCAAAATTGAGGGTCTCTTGTTCCCCAATTGCACTATTCCACCACCTTTACCTGCCACTTACCCTCCCTCCCTCCCTCCCTCCCTCCCTCCCTCCCTCCCTCCCTCCCTCCCTCCCTCCCTCCTTCCTTCCTTCCTTCCTTCCTTCCTTCCTTCCTTCCTTCCTTCCTTCCTTCCTTCCTTCCTTCCTTCCTTCCTTCCTTCCTTCCTTCCTTCCTTCCTTCCTTCCTTCCTTCCTTCCTTCCTTCCTTCCTTCCTTCCTTCCTTCCTTCCTTCCTTCCTTCCTTCCTTCCTCACCCTTAGCATCTCCTTCCCGTAGTCTTGGAGTAATCTTTGACACCTTGCTTTCCGCTTCATCCACACTTCTACCATCAGTCCGGTCATGTCGTTCCCACTTGTTCAACATCCAGGAGCATGTCCTTTACTCTCTAATCACTGCCTTAGTTTTTTTCGCTTCTTGACTATTGTCCTGCCCTTGTTCTTGGCCACCCTGCCAAGGTAATGTGCCCTCTTTATTTTTTCAACATTTCTGCTATCTACCTACTCCTCTGCCTGTCTCCCCATGAATCTGTGCATCCTGCACTGCTTTCTCTCTGCTGGTTGACCTTTGAATCTCACTTGATCTTTCATTTTCTTTGTATTGTCTGCACACTTCTTCAGGATCTGGTTCCATCCGATTTTCTTCTCAGCTTTCCTTTTACTGTCCTTCTCGTGCTCTTAAATCTCAATCTCAGTTTCTCTGGATTGTCCATAACCCTCCACGTGCTCAGACCTGACTTTGTTAATTTTCTCCATTTGCACATAGACAGCGGAACAAACTAGCTGTTATATCTCTTTCTTCTCTGCCCTCTTTCACTCTCATTTAAAATATCATCTCCTATATATCTCCTCTTCTTGATTGCTTCATGTAACTTTTATGTTAAATGCTTTGGAGAAAGTGCTGAAGGAGGCAAAATAAAGATAAATACACTATTTAAAGTGTGCCCTCAGGGCCATCCTGCTCAACCATTATCTGTCCGTCCATCCTTGGCACCCTCCACAGACAATATTCCAAGCAGCCTTCCTACAGTACTGCACAGTAGATCCTGGACAGAATGCCTCCCTGAGGTTTTGTTGCAGGATGCTCTCTACCACAAATTATCCAATGAAATAGCATGCAAACTGATGCTCTTTGCAATTCTGGTATTAGGACACTCATTGTTATAGTAGTATTCTTCCCATTAGCCCTAATGTGTCAGGGGAACACTTCTGTTAAATAGGATGCTCTCTACTCTGTCATTAGTTACCCCCTCCTTGCTTCCCACCTCCCCTATTAATTGCTGATTGTAACTCTAACTGTGTCTAGCAAGTCCTTTTTTATTTTGCAGGAGGTCTTTGTCCCCCCTGTTCCTGGACTACAGATGCATGCTAGCTCTCTTCCTCTTTCTCTTTCCAGCTATTGCTACTCTGGGTTGCTATGAGGGTTTCTTGGCACTGAGCTCTGGATAATAGGCTTCTCCAGCTCTCCTGCATCTTAACTTAATCCTAGTCTCCCTGCAACAATGGTTATACTGGTCTTGCAGTTCACTGTGTTGTATCCTGCGCTTGGTTTGGTATTTATGGCTTGGTCTCTGAAGCGCATCGTTCCTGCTAGGCTTTTATAATCTCTACTTTCTCTTAACTCTCTGCTCTGTATCAAGGAACACCACATTGTTCCCAACTCAACTCTGACATTATAAGTCTTTTTCTTTTGCCTCTATTCTGTTGCTGATTGGACGGATTAGCCAGGTTGGGTTCTGATTTTTGGCCAGATTCCCTTCAAGTATTGGTATGATATGATATGGCATTTATAACGCGCCTATACACAGGTGTTTCAAGGTGTGACGAGGCAAGGGAGGGGAAACAGAGGGAATACAGAGCCAACGATCCTACTGGGCCAGCTGACATTGAGATCGTGCAAGTGCAGGCGGGAAGGGAAAAAGTGCAGGGGGAATGGGGAGGGGCAGTGCAGTACATAGGATAGCAGTAAAATAAATAAAGACAATTAAAAAAAGTGCAGCCAGCTGGTGGCAAGTGTAAGGGTAAGTGCAGACATCAGGTGTCAAGAGCTAGTAGGGGCTGTAGAGATACAGAAACATTCCCCGAGTTCAAGGGTTGCCAGGGGGGCAGTGCAGGTGTGCAACTGGTAGGGAGGGTTGACCTGGATCAAAGATCAGAGGGTAGCCAGGTAACCAGTGCAGTTTCAGATTCAGCCAGGAGATCGGCAGGGGAGAGGAATCAGAAGCAAAGAGGAAGGTCTTGAGGTTCTTCCGGAACCAGAGATGGTTCTTCTCAAGCTTCAGAGAGGCCCCAGCAGAAGAAAGCGATCTTGCAGTTTCAAGCTCTCCCAGCAGTTCCAGCAACTCCTCTTTTGTATTTGCCTTTCCTCAGGGCTGGCCTCTTTCTCCATTCAAGGTCCAGCTGCTGTGCATCATTTGCCACAGCTCTGTGGACTGAGACTTGCCATGGGTGGCTGCATGCCCAGTGCTGGTCAGTGCTGGCTCCCCACCCACTCTCTGGATACTCTCAAGCTTTGGGGCACATTATATCAGACGTTCACTGCAGCTATCCTTCCCGGCAGATGTGTGAATGTCTATTGTTCTCGTGAGGGCTCAGTTCAGACCATGGTGTCAACCGTGGTACGCGGACATAGTGTGCGGCCCATGCACATTGATACTGTGAATGTAGGAGTCTGAGCACCTGCTGCAATCATCCCTCCATGAAGGTTCTGGTTGTGGTCTCCATCTTATTTGCCTTCGCTGTTACCTTCTGCATCTGCCAGGGTTCTTCTGTTTAGGTGCCCGAACATCTGGCATCCTCTCCCTGGAGGCTTGAGAGATCTCTGGACCCTCTAGGAGAGCCCACCAGAAAGGGTTGTGTTGCCATAATAAAAGCACATTGGTTTTCCTGAACTGAGTAAATACACACATGCTAACTTATGACGATGTTCTGTGCAATCACTTCCTCTCAGCTATATGTCCTGTCTGATTTTGCACCTAATATTTTAAACATCTATTTAGTGGGCATGTGTGTCCTTCTTCTAATCATAGCAGTTTTCAAATGTCCCGTACCAGTCTCCCATCATAGCCCACTAAAGGAATGTGGATGCAGTCTGTGGAAAAACAAACGCTTGGCGTACAGAGACTTCTCAGGCGTGTGAAATATAATGTTGAACGGATACAATACCACAATAAAACATTGCACTGTAAGAGAGGACTAGCCGACCGAAAGCGACCGGAAGTTGCTAACTGCAAGAAATCGGATTCATTGATATTCAGAAGACTCAATTACTCCGCCTTTGCTACCCATCCAGGCGGAATGTTTGCCTCAGCTTCTAAATGCCTGCTCTACGCATTTATATCATGCGCCACTGCACTATCACTAATGCAGTTTGTTTTTTCCTGCTATATCACACTTAATGGGCACACTAAAATATAATTAAATAAAGGAAATAAATCCAGGATCAGCTGGAACCTTCCGCTCATCGTGGCGCACTTCCTCTGCTCGGTGTCCTGTTCTGTGGCAACTTTTCCTGTGGCGCAGTTGCACCTGAGGAAGTGGGAGCCGAGGTTGTTGTGAGCTCGGCATGCAGGTTCAGACACAAGGGGCCTCATTACACGGAAGGCGGTAAGGGTTAACGGTCACCGGTAATGGTACCTGTGACCATTAACCCTTACCGCCTTAATACGAGGTCCCTTTGCGGGTTGGTACTTTAACGCCTGCTTTTTAGCAGGCGTTAAAAACCAACCCGCAAAGGGACCAGGGAGCTAATTACGGTACCGCAATTTGCGGTACCGTAATTAGCACCTTCCCCATTCCAATTATGCCCTATGGGGCAAAAATGGGAATGGGGAAGGGCAATGGGGGAAGGGGGAATTACCGCCCCGCCAACCTTGGAATAGGGCGGTTATTCCCCTTTCCTCCAAGGCGGTGCCGGTATTTTACCGGCATGGACCAAGGTGCTAATTGCACCTTGGTCCACCGCCTAAGACTCCCCGGGATTAGTCCAAGCTTGTGCAGTAATGGTTGAGCTCACACCAAGGCTATTACAGGTGATCTTGGTTCTGAAGTTGTCTTGTTTGTGTGGGGAAGGCTACAGATGAGCTGTGGCCATGCAGCACTTGTGCTTCTGCACAAGGCAAGTGGTGGGAGGGTGGGGCAGAAACACAGTAGGAAATCTATCAGGGACTGCCCAATGGATATTTTTGAGCAGGCTTACGAGTTCCCCTTTGTTACTAATTACCCAATCTTCTACCCAAATGTCCCCTCACATTGGATGTACTGTACTCACTACAAGAAGCCATCATATTCCAGAGGGCTATATTGTATGCATAGCAGTTTAATCCTGTATTGCACTGGGCCCCCCATTATATCCCGAGGATGCGTTTTAATTCAAATACAGTGTTGGTGATGGGTAGCATAAGGGGCGCGGATATTGCTTGCTTCGAGTCATTGGTGGAAAGCTTACCTTGCTACTTGTAGGTCCCAGGAACCTGTGCTCATAGGCATTATCCTTTCTATTGCCACTTCCTTGCCAAACTGGAGCTTCGGAGGGGTTTTATACATGTCACGTGCTGGTGCCTTCACGGCCGGATCACTTCATGGAGGCAATCTAGTAATGGTGTTCAGTGGCCTCGCCCTGGAACGCAGAGTTGTGGGTTTGGACGAATGTGGCTAGGGGGTTCCTGGTGGCAGCTGATGTGTGCAGTGCCAGGATGGAATGGACGGTTGGCAGTTTTACTTTGTTACCGTTCAGATAAATCTGCTGTCTTTTGTGACATTGCTTTGCCTTTAAGAAGATTGACGGAGGGGTCCGAGCTGGCATGCCCATTCCACATGCCATTACTCTTAATTACTGTCATGTAATACGTTGTCAGCATAAAATGATGCTTGACAGCAAGCAGGTTATGGCATAATCATGCATGTTGCTTCACCACTTTTTTGCATTGAAGTGTTTTTCCCTTATGATGCTGTCACTTCAAGCTAGGAAGCCTGCCTTAGATCACCACACTTACTTCTGTGTTTGGCCTAGACACTTTGAGGAGGCTGATGTTGGTGCCAGCGGAGATGGAAGGCTCCTAATGGGACGCTGGCTTTAAAAACAATTCCAAGTCAGAGACAGCTGGTGAAGAATTTCGGAGGAGAAGCATTGGCATCACCCCAAAGTAGCCTAATCAAGCATTGTGAGCAACTCCAAAATAACATAGTGGTGAGAGGGGTTCATCCTTGAGTAATTGTTTAAACTAGTAGGTTGAAACCAGTATTTTCAGCACACATTTTTAAGAAAACATGCAAAAAAGGCATTCAATTTACAATTGGTTCTCTAGAATAGCACATGTAAAGATCCAAACAATATCCAGTCATGGGACTGTTTGACAGCATGTAATGATGATGTGTCCCCTACGTGTGCCAGCATTGTCATTGTAAAACATTTTCATGAAGCCGTGCCCGGAATTTATGGCAGCAATCACATTGTGACCACTTTGATAATGTCTCACACACAACATATGACAGCACTTCCACAGTACATCAATTTCATGAATCTGCACCAAAAATATAAACCCACATTGCCATTTTACATCACTCTCATGAAGCCGCACCCACAGTATGTGGCATCATTTTTTACAGTAAATCACTTTCATGAAAAAGTGTCCAGAATGTATGAATGTTGCCATGTTATGGCACTTTATTAAGTTATGCCCACAATTTATATCACCATTGCCACTTTATACACATTTATGCTACTGCACCTTCAATATATGCCAACATTCATGCTGTAAATCACCTTGATGTTGTGCCCACACCATATGCCAACTTTCCAAGTGTACACCACTATGATGATGTCACATACACAATGGGCCTCATTACGAATCAGGGGTTAAGGGGTTAACGGCGCCGTAAAACGGCGCCGACCCTTAGCGCCTGATTCCGAGGTCCCTTTGCGCCATGGTGAGTTTAACGCCTGCTTTTAGCAGGTGTTAAAATCCATGGCGCTAAGGGACCATGGTGCTAATTACGCCACCGTAATTTACGGTGGCGTAATTAGCACCTTCCCCACTCCCATTATGCCCTATGGGGCAAAAATGGGAATGGGGAAGGGTAAAATGGGAAATGGGAATTTACCGCCCCACTCACCTTGGAATGGGGCGGTAAATCCGCCATCCACCATGGTGTAAACGTAGTTTACACCATGGTGGTAAGGGTACGACCCAGGCGGTAACTTATCGCCTGGGTCGTAATGAGGCCCAATATATGCTAGCATTTGCAGTCTAAATTACTTTGATTTCACACTAACTCACAATGTATCCCAGCATTGCTGTAGTAAATCACTTTCATGAATCTGTGCCAATAATGTATGCCAGAATCAATTTGCATGCATTGTCGCTGTATAGTACTTTGATGATGCTCCACCCATAATACATGCCAGAATGAGTCCTGTAGATCCATTTGAGGCCATGATCCCATTACATGCCAGTATTGCCTGTTTAAATCACTTTCATGAAGCTATGCCCACAATATAAGCCAGCATTGTGATGGCATATGTCTTTCATGATGTTGTGTCCCCAATGTATGCACTCTTAAAACAATTACTCACTTTTTGGTATTGCACTCACAATATATGCGTGCATAATCGCTTGAAATAATGTTCATGGTATAAGCCCCCAACAAACAAATCTGCATTCCACACAAACACATGCACGCACACACACTCAAAATCATACATCCATAAACAGATGCACACAAAGAGAAAACTCTGCCAAACTCTAATTTCATCAGGCGTGCTAACATTCTCACAGAAGGGGAACACTCTATCAAGATGGTTTACAAAAAGCATTAGGATTTGACATCATATGATGGCTATAGTCGCCTGTTATTGTAACTGAGCTTTTCGAGTAGCAACATTGCAAACACATTTTGCACCTACAATCATGCAAGCCTACACTATACTACACCTTTATAATATGAACCTCTGAAGATGAATTTGGGATTCGTGCATATTATTGTGTGGTCACACATTATGCAGCAGATGTTATATTGGGGAGTGGAGCTTTCACGTGCACATTACAATGATAACCAATCTACACTGACTCCAAAGTAGACACCCCCTTCGTCGCTCACATCTCATACAATGCGCACATGAGTGCACATCATTTGAAATGGCCTTTTCTGTCACTGGCCCACACATAACGTTTGAGGTCTGCACATTTCGCCCTACACGAATATGAATGCTTTACTGTGTAAACATCCCAGGTTGGAATTTGCATATAAAGCACACTGTCCATTTATGACATTTTAGAGGGTCCAGGGTCAACCTACGGGGGCCCCAAAAAAAATGTGAGACCCAATAGCCTAAGACTTCTAGAAGATTGTGGTTTTCCCCAAATTAGAGATAACATGAGAATGCACATCAAACATTAGTGTGAAGCGTGTTTGGGCAACTATTGCCAAGCTAGGGTATTCCCACAGACAAGGGGCCTCATTACGACCCGGGCAGTAGGGGATTACTGGTACTGGTAAGGGCACCGGTACCGGTAATCCCTTACCGCCCTACTACGAGTTCCCTTTGCGGGTCCTCCCTTAACGCCTGGTTTCACCAGGCCTTAAGGACAGGACCCGCAAAGGGACCTTAGAGCTAATAACGGTACCGCAATTTGCGGTACCGTTATTAGCGCCTTCCCCATTCCCATTGAGCCCTATGTGGCTCAATGGGAATGGGAAAGGGCCCTGGTGAATGGGGAATTACGCCCCCGCCAACCTTGGAATGGGGCGGTAATAGCTCCATTCACCAGGGTGGAGTCAGTGAGGTTTTGGAGGCAGCCATGGTGCTAATAGCGCCATGGTTACCTCCAACCTCGTAATGACCCCCAATGTATTGCCAGGTGCCACACGGACACCGTCCCTGCCCATGGGGAACATGGAGAATTTTCTAGAAGGAGCTGCTTGCCCAAAGGATCTCTGAGGTGCAGGGTACATCTCTTGTCAACTCAGAGGATGGCTCGCCAAGACTGAAATCACCCACCAACAATGTTCTCACTGTTGATTCTGCCCCAGGGCTTCAGACACATAAAATGGCGATAGCAGAGCGAACCCAGGGATGCCACCATCTACATTTACACACACACACAAAACACCAGAGCACTCTGACCAGGGCCGTCACAAGGGGAGTTCAGGGGGGGCAAACTGCCCCGTGCCTCACACTTGCGGGGGGCCTCGCAGCCCCCTCTCCTAAGTGGAAGGCAGCAGAATCTCCCATGTCATTTATTCACACGGGGGACTGTGCTGTCTGCTCTCTGTCCCTTCAATGATTTTGTTGTTTGTTGCGAAGCCGTTTGGCTCTGCAACAAACAACAAAATAATGGGAGACAGCAGGGCTCAGAAGTGGGCTCTGCTGCTTCCCGTCATTCAGCTGAAAACGTGGACATGCTAAATGACAAGAGAGGACTCCTCTCCTGTCAGTGTGTTCACGTTGCTCAGCGTGACCACACTGACTGATGGGAAAGGAGTTCTCTCTTGTCAGTCAGTGTGTTCACGTTGCTCAGCATGACCACACTGACTGATGGGAGAGGAGTTCTCTCTTGTCAGTCAGTGTGTTCATGTTGTCAGTGTGACCACGCTGACTGATGGGAGAGGAGTTCTCTCTTGTCAGTCAGTGTGTTCACGTTGCTTAGCATGACCACGCTGACTGATGGCAGAGGGCTCCTCTCCTGTCAGTCAGTGTGTTCATGTTGCTCAGCATGATTACGCTGAATGATGGCAGAGGAGTTCTCTCTTGTCAGTCAGTGTGTTCACGTTGTCAGCTTGATCACGCTGATTCGAGAGGAGTTCTCACTTGTCAGTCAGTGTGTTCACGTTGCTCTGCGTGACCACGCTGACTGATGGGAGAGGAGTTCTCTATTGTCAGTCAATGTCTTCACGTTGCTCAGCATGACCACGCTGACTGACAGGAGAGGAGTTCTCTCTTGTCAGGCAGCATGTCTACGTGTCGGCTGCGTGGATGCTTTTTAAGGGTACATGGAGGTAAGGTAAGTGTTTTTTTATTTAAATTAAAAGTGTATATGTGTATTTAAATTAAGTTAGTATGTATATGTGTATTTATGAATGCATGCATGCATGTTGGTGTTTGTGTCAATGCTGTGTTTGGTTTTATGTATACATGCATGTATGGAGTTGTGTAACTGGTGGATGAATGCATGGGTGAAAGTGTATTTTGTGAGTGTGTGTTCAGCACCGCCCCTAAATGTAGCCGCCCTGGGGGCCACTTCATTAAGGGGTGGGTTCATGGCATCAGAGGTGCACCTAGGCTAAAATGTCAGGGGGGAAAGGGGACTAACACTTCAAATGTCGGGAGAGGCGCTAACGTCAGAGGCTGTGAGGAAGGGGCAAACGTCCTTGCGTGGGGGCACCTAACATCTTTCCACATTTCGAATGAGACTATTCTGGTAAACCTTCAATGTTACAAGCAGCTACCTTTTGCCTTCATTTCTGAAACGTCACACTTAAGTAATGCTGTGAGAATGAGATGTCTCATGTCACCACGTCCCTTCTAATCACTCCCCTAGCATGCAAGTGCTAACCCCACATCACGATTTCAATTACCTAAAAATGTATGGATATGAATGCAGGTGCTAACAGTGAAATTACGTCTCATGCCCTGCTAATCCCTATGGCAATTCTCACCAAGTTCCTGCCCTCCCCACCCAAAACACCTCCTCACTGGAACTCTTTGAGCTAGCTTTAAACAAGCCTTGCCATCAAACTTTGCCCTCAATGTGCCTGCAAGTGTATCCTCAAAGGAGTCTTCTGAGAGTTCATGACTTCATTGGAGTTGTAAACACGTAACTGGTGTAATAAAAATGTCTTAATCAGGTCTGCCTTTGGCCACTCAATTTAAAAACACCCTGCATGTCTTTCGCTGAAGTTCTTTTAAAAATAAGCTTTGGCAAGGCCAACAGTTTTGGCTTGTGTATGAGCATCAGGCATTTACCAGGCACTGCTATTGGCTGCTCAGGTACTCAAACTATTTTGCACTGGCACTATCAATGGCCAACTAATACCAATACAGAAGTGCCTTTCCCATGCCTACACGAATGCCGAAACTGTTAGCATTGCCAGTGCTCTTTTTGCTGTACCCTTGATGCACAGGACTATGCATCAAGGTTGAAGCAAACATACTACTTGGCTAAATTGGTCCACATTGAATGTAGGTCAATCTAGCCAGTATTAACACTTATGGTACACAGTCAGCCTGGATATACTTTCTGTGGCATGGCATTTTTACTGGCTGGGAGTCCGTACATGGTAATAATGGCATATATTGATACAGCCTGCATGGACATAATTAGAACCAGCATGAATATATTTTTATACTAGCATATCCCGCGTGGAAAGGCGGCATGAAATGTATTGGAAAATGTTCCTATGCACAATTTGTGATTTGCAACTATTGGGAATTTCCATGTGCTTCCATACAAAACTAATTTCAAACTGTATGGATTTCTACCCGTTTTTGCAAAGAAAGTGCTGTAAAATGCATACTTTTAACCCAATGATTCAAACATTTTCTTGGGAGTGAGAACCCCCCCTCAAGCAACCCTTGTTTGGTTTGGGCTTCCTCACTGTGCTCTGTTGATCCTGCCTAATCGGCACAAACATTTAAGCCTCTTAAGTTCACAAATGTACTAGCCTCCACTGAACATCATTTGTCACTGTGTATGATGTGTGTTTTAATGTGCACACAGGGGCAGGGTGCTCCTTAATTATATGATATGGCATTTATAACGTGCCTGTAAACAATTGTTTCTAGGCGCGACAAGGCAAGGAGGGAGAAACAAAAGACTAGGACAAAACACAGATCTTACTAGGCCTTGTGTCATTCAGATCGCGCAAGAGCAGGAAGGGGAAGGGGGAGGGAAGATGTGCCGAGGATGGGGTAGGATGCAGAAGTGCAGGAACAAAGGGGAAACAAGAGTGCATCCAACGGGTGGCAAGTGTAGGTACTCATAAGTGCAGCCAACGGGTTGAGAATAAGAGCAAGAGCGGGGACTGTTGGGTTACAGGTACAGACCACAAGTGCAGGGGAGCCAAGAGGCAGTGCGGGATTGTAACTGGACAGGCAGGGACCTGGGCCCGAATTCAGAGCTTGACCAGGTGACCAGTGCATAGATATCTCGAGTCTCCTGTTTGCGGATGTGCTGCCGCTGGCCGAGTGCAAAAAAATGTAAGGGGGCCTCACCAAATGTTTTGCCCCGGGCCTCACCACATCTTCTGACAGCCTGACTCTGACAAAAACAAACACACAAACACACACACACATATGTGTGTGCATGCTCACGCACAACCTTGTCACCATTTTGTTGCAAGGCCATATTTTAAGGCAAGGACTTCCATTAAATGCATTTTTAAAATACGAAGAAACTTTTAGTTGGGCAAGTGTGTTTTTTTTTCTTTGAAGATCTAAGAAGGCTGAACACACTGGCGATGAGCTGCTGCAAGAAAACCACTTAGAAACGGGCAGCCCCATTTCTGCTAATGGAAGGACGTATACGTTCAAAGTAAGTAGGCACGCTATCGTGCAGTGTGTTGTTCTGCCACAGACAGCTTTTACCAGGAAGAAAAAGACATTGAACCTTGGCATACAGCAGGCAAATGTTGCCTTCTATTTAATAAGCCAATGCCAGAGAGCCTTCCCTACTACTCTCAAATGGTGGCATCGCCTTTATTGAATGATGCACATTCTGTTTTTGTCTGTTTCGTATATTTCACAAAGCCTTTTCTGGTTTTCTAAATATGAAATGCTCTCGGCATTGTCCATTCTCTCATCCTTGAGGCCAGTGAAGTAAAATGGAACATGTGCTCTATTCATGCTCGCTGAAAAACAATTCTGTGCTCCTTAAATGCCCCTTCTGATGAAGCCGGCCATCAGAATGCTATTACACATGCTATTACATATGCTATTACACATGCTATGGCACATGCGATTGCAGATGCTATTGCACATGCTATTACATATGCTATGGCACATGTGATTGCAGATGCTATTGCACATGCTATTACACATGCGATTGCACATGCTATTACACATGCTATGGCACATGCGATTGCAGATGCTATTGCACATGCTATTACACATGCTATTACACATGCGATTGCACATGCGATGGCTCATGCTATTACAAATGCTATCACACATGCTATTACACATGCTATGGCACATGCGATTGCAGATGCTATTGCACATGCGATGGCTCATGCTATTACAAATGCTATTACACATGCTATGGCACATGCGATTGCAGATGCTATTGCACATGCTATTACACATGCGATTGCAGATGCTATTACACATGCTATGGCACATGCGATTGCAGATGCTATTGCACATGCTATTACACATGCGATTGCACATGCTATTGCACATGCTATGGCACATGCGATTGCAGATGCTATTGCACATGCTATTACACATGCGATTGCACATGCTATTACACATGCTATGGCACATGCGATTGCAGATGCTATTTCACATGCTATTACACAATTGATTGCACATGCTATTACACATGCTATTGCACATGCGATGGCTCATGCTATTACAAATGCTATTACACATGCTATGGCACATGCGATTGCAGATGCTATTGCACATGCTATTACACATGCGATTGCAGATGCTATTGCACATGCTATTACACATGCTATCGCACAGGCAATTGCACATGCTATTACACGTTTCTAGCGAAAACATTCATGGCTGGCCACTCAAAGCCACGCTGTTTGTTCCAGTTTTGAACTCTATTAAAATTGCAATTTCTTTTTACGTATTTATAAGTCTTGCCAGAAAGGCTTGTGGGGTGATTCTGTGGAAAAATCTGTATCCACGCAATGCAAGAGCAAGGGCTATTTACATGTATGCGTTTTATAGGTCATTGTTAAGATGGAGCAATCATAATTCATTTTGTATATGGTTTACATATGAAACCTCTACATTCACATTTAATACATTAAATAAAAGTACAAAGGAAAAAGGTAGAAAGGTCAAGGAGGAGAGTTTTCAGGACAATACAAATTTAAATAAAGCACAAATTCAGTGCACATTGGAATAAAATAGTATCACATAGTACAGATATTTCATTATAGATTTTCATATATAGAATTCATAAAAAAGGATGCCTAGACTAAAACAGTTGTGTAAACATGAATATGCCACGAGCCCACATAAAGACCGTCTAAGAGAGAGGGGATCACAGCGTAACAGCCACATAAAGCAGCCAGACTTCTCTCAGACCAAGGCTGTGCCAAGATCCAACCATTTAATAAAATTAACCACAGATAGACCTTCAGATAGACTAGAGACTGATACACCTCTTGACCATATATAGTCATCATCTCCCAGAAGCCCCAAAGTAGTACATTTCCTCAAGTACAGATTCCTGCTTTTTTTCAAATTCGAGACAGTCTAGGAGAATATGACGCGCTGTTTCAAGAACCCCTATCTTGTTACAGAATCTGCAATAGATATTAGATTCATCAATCAAATGCATTCTCTTCAAATCCTCCTTAGTTGGTAGAAGATTCCACCTAAGTTTCAAGAGGAGGGTGCAGTAGTAACAATTAGGAAAATGTAACAAAATAAATGATAATGTTCCTCTTTTTCTGTGTTCATATTTGATCCTACTTAGAGAGGGATAGGAATGTAGTCTTTCAGTCGTATTAGTCCAGTCTAATACAAAGAGAAGTTTCTTAACTTTATCTGGATTTGTCTTAAGTATTTCCCTGTCCGTGGCGGGGTCATTCAGCGTTTTATCACATAAAACATTTAACTTGTTAAAATAATCATTCCCTGCACTACTACCCTGAGAGAGAAGGACTCTCCCTAAATCAACATCTAGGGAATCACTTAGGGGGCAAAGAATGGAACAAAATAGGACCATGTGCCGCCACAGGGATATAGCTCTAAGTGAGACCAATCCCAATTGAAACCTAACAGCTACCACTGGAATACTGTTGGGTAATTTCAAAACTTTTATCCAAATGATTCCTTCTACTGTATCCCAGAATGGGTGCATATCCATATAGTGGAGCTCCATACTGTATAGCAGCTTTGGCACAACCTTCCCCTCATAAAAATCCACAGCTGGCTTTAGCGAGAATCTTCCATATTTTCTATCCAATTTAGTAATCTGTGTAATAAGTGGAATTGCCTTGTGTTTAATAAATCATTTAAGTTCAGAGACCAAGAGTTGGGCTAGAATCGGAAAGCCCAAATACAACATTTTTTGGGCTCTTATACTAGATTCCCCTTCAATTTTCCAATCTAATCGTTTACTCTTTTTACCCTTTGAAATCACCAGAATACGAGTTTTACTTGGGTTAATCTTTAACCCGTTGAGTTCAGCATATTTTTGGAATTTATTAATCGTCCGTTGTAACCCAACTCTGGTGTGATCAAACAGGAGGAAATCATCAGCATAAGCCAACCACGCCAGTCTAGTTGCCCCCAATTTAGCACTCACAAGTCCTGCCTCAGTGAGAAATTCACCAACGTCTGCCAAATAGAGGTTAAAAAGTCTTGATGCCAGAAAGCAACCCTGTCAGACCCCTATCCAAGTTCTAATTCTTCTGGATAGGTTCCCCCCCATATTCAGCTGGACATGAAATCATAATGAATAAGATTGTGCAATATTAAACATATCACATATGTAGAAAGTTCCTTATCACACGCACTACATTATTGTCAACTGAGAGCACACATCCCAGCATGCATGTCACAAAGCCAGATTAGGACAATTGGTCAAGTCAGAAGATATAAGCGGCAAAATAAGAAGCATAAACGTATTTGACTTAAAAATGCTGTGCCTCTAAACAACGAAATCAGATGTCTTTGTGGCACTTATTATGCCGGAGAAGCCAATAACAAAGCTTAAATGGGATCTGACGTCACCTGGGGCACACCACTTTGAAAAACGTGAACACACTGGATTCAATCCTCAAAAACCTTTTCTCTGCAGATTCTAGGATGCACTGGCGCAAGGGCCATAAACCTGACAGGTTTTCAGGATATCCCTCATGAATATTCATGAGAGAAAATGTGCATACTTTTAGAATCATTGTAGTCAAATTTATCACATGAATATTAATTAGGGGTATCCTGAAAATGCGACATGGATCCGACCCTCGACGCCCGGAGTTGGAAATAGTGCATCAACCCTTCACATGCTTGCATAACACGTGTGCCCAATTCACAGAGAATCTGAATATGCGTGCCATACATGTGAATGTTCTGATGCCCACCTTCAGATGCCTGCCTTACTCCTTCTTTGAAATTCGGGAAAGAAGAGCTTGACAAAGCTTTTCTGTGAATTAGAAAACACACCCTACATTTACAAATGGGATGTGCTTAGAAAGAGGCAGAATACAAACACATTCCATATACGCATGTGTGGCACATGCACGAGGCATTGGATGAGGGGAGCATGTGCCGTCATTTGTGGGAAAGCTGCAGCATGTACTGATGTGCACGCACGAGAGACAATCCGCATTCGCTTCAGAGACTAATGAAGGAGGGCGCCCAGCGTGCCATCCGCAATGGCACACTGCCCCCCAGAAACACGCAGGCAGCGTTTGTGAATGTGGTGACAGGCACTTTTCTAAAAAAAATCACCCGAAAAACCATCAGTTGTACTTTTTTGTTGTGACTTTTACAAATCTGTTACAAAATGCTACCAATTCAAGTCATTACTTTGTAAACAGTCAAACCATTCCTAGAGGGAGGAGACCGCGAGATAACACTGTCACAGAGAAAAACGTTTTGCATCTAGACATTGGTCTCAGTTTATTAAACAGGAATCACAGCTATTATTGGTCTACTTGCTTCATAAGCATGATCTCTATATGTGTGGATATGATGGGCGTTGGCCAAAAGGCCATTGCCTGTGCATTCTGGGAATTTGACAGCAATCCTTCATTGCATTACTGTTTAAATCTTCAGAAAATGTGTATGTGCTTAATTGGATTGTGAATTGGGATTTAATGTAATGCTGTTTCATAGTCACAACTGATTTTTCACAAAGGAATGGTACCCCGTGAATATTTCTTCAGTATCCATGTGTTATTTTATGTTCACGGATTACAAAACAATGGCACCTGTAAACTGAAGAACTGCCAATGTGGCTAGAAGTATTCTAAGGTAGGTTTTCTGGGAGAGTGTCCACAAGTACTTACCTTCTCCTTTACTTTCTATGATTTGGCGGGAGCAGATAGACGAACATTGGATTTAAGGTGGGGTGTTGTCTAGAAATAATGCTTGTTTTTATTTTGAGTGGTTCTGCATAGCGCTGCATGGCTGACCAACAAAACACGTGAGACAAAAAGTAAGTGTTCAGATTAAGTTTGTTCAATTGTAGGCTTGGGTGTCAACTGTAGTACACCTATATGCGCAGGCACTACTGGGCTATAGGATCGATAATGCTTCAGTCAGATTTGTTTTCCTCTTCCTTGACTTTGCCCTCTCCCCCATGACAGTATTCACTCCCCACCCCAATCATACCTTTCCCGTACCACCATATATGTCTCTGTAATTTTCAAAATGGGGTTTTGCAATCCCATTTCTAATTCAGGGAGTTTTACACATTTTTCATTGAACCCTCATTCGATGAAACAGCATATTTATGGGACAAGATGTAGGGGTTTATTTGCAGAAAACTGTAAATTCTTCCCTGGGAATAATATAGTTTAACCTTGTCAGAATGGGTCAAATAATAAAGTGTTGGATTACCTTTTTTATGGAGATATTGATTTCATAGCAGTTTTTCTAAGATCAAAACAATCAGAGATATAGTGCCAGCCCTTTCTCGCCTCAAATGCACAGTTCAGGCATATAGCACCCACAGCTTCTTTGATCAAGTAAAGGTCACAGGGATATCGCGCCCATCAGCTGATTTGATCAAGTAAAGGTCACAGGGATATTCCACCCCCAGCTTCTTTGATCAAGTAAAGGTCACAGGGATATAGCACCCATCAGCTGATTTGATCAAGTAAAGGTCACAGGGATATAGCACCCACAGCTTCTTTGATCAAGTAAAGGTCACAGGAATATAGCACCCCCCAGCTTCTTTGATCAAGTAAAGGTCACAGGGATATAGCACCCATCAGCTGTATTGATCAAGTAAAGGTCACAGGATATAGCACCCATCAGCTAATTTGATCAAGTAAAGGTCACAGGGATATAGCACCTACCAGCTTCTTTGATCAAGTAAAAGTCACAGGCTGTAGCACCCAGGCGCTTCTTTGCCACACTTCCACTTCACAGGCAAATAGCACCCAGGTCGCTTTTTGCAATCATGCCAGGCGGGTAGTGCCTGACCATCGACTTCCTGCTCCATGGTTATAGTGCCCCAGAACACCCTTAAGAATTTAGTTCTCTCACAACTATTAATGGATATTTGCCGATGTCACTCTAAAGAGATAAAGTACCCTCCAACTAATAAGGGATATTGTTTTACTAGACCACGCCTGCAGAGTAATGAATAGCTCGTTGAGGGGACTGGAGCAAAATACAGTGGAAAATGAACTCCAAATGAGTAAGACTAAGGCAATGCAGTTCTACAACAGAGTGGTACCTCACCCTACCATTTGGCTCTGTGGAAACAAATTGGAATATGTGGACAATTATAAGTACCTGGGAGTAAATATTGAAGAGAAGGGTGGATCCGAGTGCCTGGTAAAAGAGAGGAAAAGAAGGGCCTTACTGCTCAAGGTTCTAATTGCTCAATTTGCCACGGGAACATCAGGATACAGCATGAATGGAGTATGGGGACTGTATAGACAGTGCCTTTGTCCACCCATGCTGTATGGGCTTGAGGCACTCTCTGGCAAGGACTATAAAGGGCTAAACGCTGTGGAGGCCAGGTGTGGGGGAACATTTTAGATCTACCTCCCTGTGTCCCTATTTCCGTAATAGGGCTTGAGCTGGGCCTGTGGTCTGTAGAAGGAAAGGTAGTTGAAAAGTGGGGCTCTTTATATTTGAAGATTTTAAAAGAACCCAGGTGCATTCTAGTTAGGGTGGCGAGCCCTCTAATAGCTCAAATAGGAGCAGCAAATGTAGGAAACTTTGGTTAGTGGTGTAATAAGAATCTCTAATGGCTCTATTGGACACCGGACCCAGGTTCTAACCACCTTATGCCATAGATGTAAAGTAAAGCAGACAACCTGGGATTGTAATATGAATTGTGAGACATTACAGAAGTTAAAAATGTATGAGGAAATATATATATTTTTTTATTATTTATTGTGATATTGAACTAACATAGTTTTTTTACACAATTACAGTCATATAAAAATATATTTTTCAAAATGTTCTTATCTTCACAGCTTCACTACTGATAACAGACACGAAAGAAGACATATCAATATTAAGTAAAACCTATCTGTTGTAGAACTCTAACTACATTTCTTTCACCCTGGACCAAACAAGCTAGAACCTCTCCTGTGTGGATCACCCCCAATCGAAGTCTGAGAAAGATTTGCCTCCCTATTGTATCCGGGAACTTCATCAAGTAATTTGCTACAGCATTAAGTTTCTTATCCGTCGGTGAGAGCGAGGGTGCCACGATTGAGGATCGTGTGTGGTCAATTGACTTTATCCAATCGCATGATAAAAGTTCCTTTTTAATCTTCATGGGGCTTGTAATTAAAGTATCTATCCCACTATTACATCTAATAAGGATTCCTTTTTTAAGGCCTGTAAAATCCCTGCCGATTCTCGGCTCAAATGGACTTGAAGATCTTCGTATAGTGTGTTTCATCTAGGATTTATTATCAGAGTGATAAGAGCTTCCAATCGGCAAGCGCCCCCAGTGAAGACAGACCTAGCTCCAATCGCATGCTAGCCATTGGTAGACTATTTGGAAGATGTAATGCCTTTTCCAAATCTTGCCCTCTAAAATCTGCCAGTCTATATTCCAAACCAGGGGTTTTGCCTCTAATCCATATAGAAGAATTGGAACAATCTTTGCTCGATAAAAGCGAATCGCGGGAAGAAGGGAGAATTTACAATACTGCTTGATTATTTTCTGCAGTTGGGCCACCAATTGTCTGCATTTTTGTAGCATCTCTGCCCAGACTGTGCCCACTTTAGGTGTTGCATACAAAGTATATCCCAAGTAAATCACCTCCTCCGTTACCGGAAATTCGTATATCCCCCATAGACTACCCACATTTCTCTCCTCTACCCCCTTTCTTCCCAAAAATCACTATTTTGGATTTCTCTGGATTAACCTTAAGATCATTTTCTGTCATATATTGATCCAAGGCATTTAGCAACCTCTGCAGTCCCACAGGTGTTCTGTCCAGGAGGACGATATCATCTGCATACATGAGCCACTTTATTGAATTTGTGCCTAACTTGGCACTGCCCAATGCTGCCCCATCGACCTCCTGTCCAAAATCGGCCAAGTAAAAACTAAACAAGAAGGGAGCCACCATACACCCCTGCCTCACCCCCCTCTTCACAGGGATAAGTGCTGATAAGAACCCCTCTGCGTTTAATTTTACTTGGACTGAATTTCCTTCGTGGAGTGAGACCAAAATATCAATAAGCTGGGGTGGAGCTCCCCTGTCTCTTAATTTAAACCATAATCTGTCCCAATTTACCAAGTCAAATGCGCTAGATAGATCTATAAATGTGCCATATAATCGTGGGGTTTTTCCCCCCTCCTTGATGTTACACAGTGTGGAAAGCACTATGCCATTTAAGGATGTCGAATGACCCTTTCGAAAGCCCGTCTGTTGTTTTGGAAGAATGTTATTTAACTCAGCCCAATATACCAGTTCTCTTAACACGAGGCTGGAAAACAACTTACTGTCCACGTCAAGGAGGGTGATTGGTCTGTAATTCTGGGGATCTCTTCTGTCCCCCTTCTTGAATATTGGGACGATAATTCCCGTCTTCCAAGATGACGGGATCATTTTAAGACTCAAGATCCCATGAAACAGAGTATTTAATAGACCAGCCCACCTTTTGGGGTTTCCTTCCAGAACTTGATATGTTAACCCTCCTGGACCAGCCGCCCTTGAGGCTGAAGACTTAATTATAAGGGCATGGATGACCTCTTCCGTTATATCCAGATTCCATTGTACTCCGGAAATAGGGAAGAATAAACCCCCCCTTGGCTTAGTATATTTCTTTGACAGAAAGTTTACCCACTCCAACTCTGTGACCATATTTGCCTGAGCACCGGCTTGGTCCATCGATTGTTGGTTAATTAATGACCAAAAATTTCGTGAGTTCTTATTTAGAATTGCCTTAAGCATAGTTTCCCCGTCCTCCTGGGCACGGAGCATTTGCTGCTGTTTCGACCATTGTTTATACTTACTTCTGATTCCCTATATTTTAACTTCTCTGATTGCTATGACATGTTCTTCCCTTCTAATGGCACTTATTGCCCACCGCATCTCACGTTTCTTTTCCCAAGTTTGCTTATCAAATGTATGTTTATGGTTTTTTCTCATTTTCCCCGTCACACAGTTTGGGGCTTCAACCGACCACAAGAAGTCATTGAAAACATAAGGATTGCACATATCTTTCCATTTTCTTTCACTTAGCTCTTTTTTGCACTTATCCAATGCTCTGTTCAACTCCTCTCCCTCCCTTTTATATTTAACTAGCCGATTTCTCTGATTATTTACTACTGTGCAGTCCATCTGCATCTTTACCTTCCTAACATTCTTCCATTTTACCGACATTTCCAGACGTTTGTGGTCGCTTGTGCCTCCTTCCCTTACTCTCATGTTTTCACATTGAGCAAACATACCTGCTGACATAAACATATAGTCCAATATAGACTCTGAACCTCCCCGGGACCAGGTACTTGCTGCTGGAATGTCCCCCTCCAGGGATCCATTCCCCATTTTCAGATCCCATTCTTTAAAAAAGGATCTCCACACTTTTCCATTTGCATAAATGGCTTTGTGGGTTGTTATACCTCTCCCTTTACCACCCTCCATACATTGGGAATTTAGATCGCCTGCCACCAACACATATGCATTGGGATAAGCCAGTTTTATTCCTGTCAGCACACCCGGCAGACCGTCCAGAAAAATAGTAAGCTTCGAGCACGCGGGATTCCAATATAAATTTACTACTACTATTTGTTTTGACCCATTTGATGCATAGGCCTCACAAATTATGAGGAAATATTTGAGAGTATGCACAGGTTCCTAACACCGCAAAGATACTTGATTATTTGGCTGGCGGAAAAAGTACAAAAGTTTGTGCTGCTGCTGAGAATAATTGAACTGCCTGTTTGCAGTGTTGTAGGCCTGAGACTGGGGGTACATGCATGTATTGACGCGATGCCATTATTATGGACCGCTGTACATGAGTGAGCTCGGCAGGTACATTCAAGATTTGGACTCTATAAAGAGACGCAGCCTGTGGAAACAGTGTCCTGTCACAAGAAATGCCTCAATGCACAATGTACTTTTCAGAATATGGGCTGCAGTTGCTGCTAAATTAAGGATCGAGAGCTTTTAGAAAAAACTATTGCTAATGTGTATTTTAATATTGGTATGTCTCTTTTTTATTTCTATTAATATGTGAATGAATAGGAAACGTTTAGTTTTTTTATATGTTGTTTATTTTTCTTTGTACTTGTTTCATAAGTTGTGATTATGATGATATGATTGTAAATTTAAAAGTGATGAACATTTCATGTGAAAAGTTTCTTTGAAACTAAATCACATTAAATTATAAATAAATAAATAAATAAATAAATAAATAAATAAATAAAGGATACCTGTCTTACTACGAAGGGATATGGTGCTCTTCTCTGAGGGGATTTGTATACTTTTCACAGGCAAGCAGCTCTAGCAACTGGGATCACCTGCCCCGTGGCCCAAAACCTCCAAGATCTTTTCTCTCCTGTGTCTTTGGTGCTGCACCCAGGTCTCTCCTGCAGTCATCCAGATCAATGGTTCTCTCTCTCCCAATGTGTGCTGCTTGCTCCAGAAAGTCTGCTTCTCCTCCTCCTGGTTCATCATCTTCTTTCCTTCTGGGTTTGTCTGCTTATGCTACCTTATCTCTCCCTGCTCTACTTCCTGCCTTTTTGCAGGACACATCCCATGTTCCCATTCAGTTCTCTTCCCAGATTTGCTTTGTTTTTTCTCCATATGTGTGGGGGTTTTCCATTGGTCTGTTTGTCTGATTTCAGCCTTTACCCCTCCCACTGCGTGGCCGTGGCTTCCAGAGCATTTGAAAAGCCCAGCAGCCATCTTGCCATCAAGTAGACGCCATGTTGACTTGGTGTGGCTCTTTGCCTCGGCTGTCCCTGGCCTGCCCACTACTGCGATTCTCTTTGCCTCCTCTATGCAATTCTCCATGGACTATCTATTGCCGTTATGGACTGGAACGTAGTTTGCAGGGTTTTTGGCTCCTTCTGTGCTTTGGTCACTGCACTTGCAGGTGGGCTCACCTTTCAACCCAGGGAACCCCCTATGGAATAAGAGGGCCTCTAGAGTGGGTCTCTGACCGTAGCACTTTTCACGAGGGGTTGTTTCATCACATTAGGCAATGTTACTGCTACGTTCCTGGGATTCGTTGGATTTAACACCAGGTGAGTGTTCAGGTCTTCCATGACGCAAGCATTGCCTAATCATATAGGTTTTCCCCGTGGGCAACAGAATCTCCCACCAGCATATAATGAGCTGTACACAGGGCATTGGCCATACAGCAAGGGTGTACCTCTCTATTCTGGCTCACCAAGCTTGGAGTCAACATCTCTTAGAACAGGATATGTCCATGTACCTGGAGAGGTCGGTGGGGGCGTGGGGGGGTTGCAGCTTCCATTCTGTACCGCCTCCAGCTAGCTCACAGCTCCGGTGATGTCGCCTTGGTATCCCAGCTTTCCTGAGCCGCAGATTTCTCACCAGACCTTGGGATGCACCCAGAGATCTGATTTCATCACAACTGAAAGCAAATCATTTTTAATGACAGGTAGTTGCCTCCTGATTAACAGTATATGAACTCAAAACAGGCTCAGGCGTAGAACACTGTCTTCTCTGTCGATCTGTGTAAATAAAAACTATGCACTGAAAGGGCCTTGGGTTTTAGGTATCAGTGCACAAACGAAAGGACCTTTATACTTTAATGATATTATTATAAATAAAAAAATATATACAAATATGATTGGAAACATGCGCTGGCAAACACGAGTTGCAAAATGAGATGTACATATTATTTGCATATATGCAGGGTGCACAAGCAGACTGCACGAAGCTTTGGCTGGTAACCCACTATGAACCCACCTTAGGGGCATCACATGGTCAATGGTGTGTGACAGCAGACACATACTCAACGAACGGATGCATGGCATGGTGTCATAACGAGTTGTTGCTGGGAGCTGTGCTAAGCCATGTCTGCGGAAGCCTTGTTGCTGAGGCATGCACACTCTTTAGACATCTGAATGAGTGTCCAGTCTGCCATATGTCTTCATAAGCATAATATCCCATCCTTGTGTGTATGACTTTCCAGGCAAAGGCAAAATGTGGAGTGCACATCACTGCCAGTTACAGACTTTGGATACTCAGAGTCATGCTTGCAGCCCCCGCTCGCCACGCCGGCCCATCTGTGCCATCCTCTGAATACATGGTGGGGTACAATATGATCCACACCAACGAAATACATTCTCTTTAATGATAGCTACTGTTGAGGAATGGGTTCCACTGACTGCACAAAACTGGGGGGCGTAGGGGGAGCAGGGAAGCTCTGTAGTACAACTCCTTCAGCCAGAACCAGAGCTGGAATAAAAATCAACCCCAATTCAAACCACCAAATAATTCTACCCCCTGCCTACCCACATTATTGTCCTACAAAGTGCTTATGGCCAGAATCCCTCACATGTTACCTGCTCCCTAACTCTAGAATACCCCTTGACAGCTGGACCCCTATCATTTCCAGCTTAGCCACACCTAGCCATATAAATACTGTACACATGGGTCCATGTCTCACTTCTACCCTGTGAGGTCTAGCCATGTGGCCACCAGGCCTGCGACGCGCACAGACCTAGGACGGTGAGTGGGAATGGAGGGCAGTGAAGGAGACACGTAAAGGGGTCTTGCAACCAGTGGAGGTGGTACGGCTGTCCTTGCTATAGTAGCACACACATCCGGGGGTATGTCTCCTTCTCATTCGCTAGGAGTGGTAATCGGGTGACAAAGGTAAAGTGGTTGCCACCTTTGCGGCTGGCCGCTCAGTGGCTAATTACGTCTGAGGGAACAGGGGTCACTGGTAGTTGTAACAGCATGCATTCATGTACGAACGTATTTATTTGTTGTTGATATTGATATTGATATTTTATTTGTAACGCGCTCATACACACGTGTTTCATAAGGCGCCACCCACAAAAGCATTTCCTTGATAGTGCCCCAAGTGAAAAGAGGAAAAAGTAAGGGATGTCAAAGGAAAAAGAGGTGTGCACTTTCAAAGCCTTGGAATATCCCAGCTATGTGCCAGGGAAGGGGGCAGGGGTAATTACAGAAAACCATGTGGCTACAACGCAGACACTCATATGAATATGTGCAGCACGAGGACAGCCAACTGTAGGCCAAGGTGTTACACTTTCTAGGACTTCACACTCCACCTTCAATCTTTTCTGCTCCTCTTTTCATCGTGAAGGCCCACCTGCAGGGTCACATTCATCGCCCTGATACTGCAGTTCCAGTGCCGCCTAAAAACCTGACAAGTGGTTGCCATTAGAGATCATCTCATTTTTGCCTGTGTGAAAGGAGTTTGGGTGCTTGTGTGAGACAGCTGGCTAGACCCCTAGGTATTGTGGCCCTTGCCGCCTGGTGAACGCCTGACAAACACCTTCTTGCCTGCACTTGGAGGGGTATAATTCCCAGTCATTGAGCACAGCCCCTGAGCATGCTACACTGACATTTGAGGCCTTTCTCAACCTGAACCCAGCATGCTAAGAAAGGTGAAAGGTGTGACTGTGGCGCTAAATGTAAGTATTCCGTTCTCTGAACCAAAGGTTCTTGCCTCCCTTAAACCTTAGCATGTAGCTTATGGTCATTGAATGGAGTTTCCAGATTTCCACCAGGTCAGCCAACTTGCAGATGCTTGCTTTGTTGTGCATGAGATAATAGGCATTGATTTGAGAGAGAGAAAGGGAGATAGGGAAAGACAGCGGCAAAGTGAACTAGTGAAATGAGAAACTCCCCAATTTCTTTGACTCTGCTCTTCGATCTCCTACCACCGTACACTATATACATACACCCACACATGCACGCGTGCACACACACACACGCACACACACATATTAAGCCTCACAGAGAGCAATGACAGACCTAGCCATTAGGATATTAATACTAACCAAACCATGACGAAGCCTTGCTCTTTAGCCCAGGGGACTGCAACCTTTGCTTCTCCATATGGTTTGGACTACAATTTCCATCATGCTTAACTAGAGAAGTGAATGGTGCGGGAGCATGTGAGTCATAGTCCAAAACATCTGGACAGCCGCAGGTTGAAGACCTCTGCTTTAGCTTTATCAGACTCTTGCACATTTGCAGCTAACCGGGTGCAAAGCCTGGTATTCCATGAGATCCTGGGGCGCTTCCGTATGCATAACATACTGCCAGGTTTCTCGGGGACACCCATAGAAAGCACATTGGCACACAGCAGCCGGGTACTTCCGACGTGCATCCATCAACACCACGTTGCACATCTTTCTCTCCCACAGTCCCACTACTGACCCCCTAAGCCCCGTTTACTTACAGAGCCACATACAGCGAGGCCACCAATAGTGGCAGAAGGGCACTATACAAGACCACTTACATTACACTATATAATATGATGAAAAGACCAGAAAATCTGAATGGATCTTGAAATCAACAATGGCTGCCTGTTCAAAACCATCTCGAGACACTGAATAGTCAAAAAGTGGTTCTACCATCTACGCTCAATCCACACAGATTATGTCCTTCCTCGCTTTCCCATATAGAAAAGTGGCTGCCAATCTGCACTTTACAGGACCATCTGAAATAAAACCTGGCTCATTAATGCTTGATCTACAGCACAAATAGCTCCTCTCAATTGACCATCGCCTGCATGCAAACATAACCTAAGGGAATACCATGCCAGTTCCAACGTCTGCCTTGAACCCAATGCATGGCACAAAGAGAATGACAGCAATAATTAGACCCCAGCAACAGCTCTGGGCACCAGCAAAGATTTCAGGGAACCCTTCTCCTGGTTCTTTTATATCAAAATCAAAACGAAGAGCATAACTGCCGGAATCTTTGCTCTAATCATGGACTTGCATGGAGTAGCATTTGGAGGAGGGGGTTCTGATGATTGAAGAATAAAGCCGAGCCCGAATTGAGAGAGAGAAGCTGGTTTGTACATAAAAACGTGACAGGCTCTTCCTTGTTATTTCTGCAACTCCATGGCGCTCTGCATTACACTGAGAACAGTGAGGGAGAGGTGAGTGGTGAGGGGGACAGTGCCAGCGAAGGTGAAGGAGGACCCCACCATTCAAAATACCCAAGACGCCCAAGATACAAAAATGCTGAAAGCCAAGTGATACTTCATGCTATAATATGCCCTGGTTCACCTGCCTTATTCATGATTTGGGTTTCCCGGTTCTTGTTCGAGCGGCTACCCATTGTTTGCTAGTGACCTCTACTCAAGATTGTAATTGTTGCTCCTTAATTGTGGCAAGTGAGATGCGAGAAACCAACGGATCATGCGGATCTGTTCTGACTGGGAAAACTAAAAGGAATTTCCTGCACACTGTTTTTTTACATTAGCAAAGTTGTTTATCTACAAATGTATCATTGTGCAGATCTGCCTTGTGTGTATTACTAGTCTATTACGGGGGCTGTATCATTTTTCTGCTAATCCCCTTCCTCTGACTTGTGAAATAGCTGCAGTGTCGAGGAGAAGCTGGTAATCAGACTAAGGGTACCACTCTGGTGTTTTCTCCCTGTGCCCCAGAACCTGCACTGACTCATTAGTATATGTTTATTTTGTGGTTTAACAGTAATGTTTATGTATAAATGTTGTGATCTTTATTGAATTGTATTAATTGCATTACTTGATTTGTAATGGTATTATAATGAGAAAACAAAGTTCATTCTCGTATTTGATAATCAGCTTAGGATAACAACAGGCACCTGAAAATAAAGATGTTATGGCACCTGATAATGAGTCAAACAGGTTATTAAATCTGATAGAAACCCTTCGTGTGAACATCCCCAATATTATTCCGGTTTCATCAACATGTGACCACATGTCTCAACTTTTGAAAGTCACTATTAGGAAGCCACTCCCTAACACGAAACCATTTTTATCAATTTTTTTAAAAAAAACTAGTCGAGCCCTCCAAAAATAATTGTATACTTAGCACTTGGGACCTTCATTATAATAAATAGCTAGAAATTACTGAGGTGGCTATTGTTAAGATGGATTTCTGAACTTTGACCTGGTGGGCCGAGGTTCGGAAGGCCAGCCTAGTTTCTTGGAACAGGGTAACCTTCTGGACAAGCCAGATCAATAAAGGTAGCATTGGCGGCGGTCAAGACGAGGTCTCAGGAGGGGTGAGAGTGACTGATAGACCTCAATGAGCACTCAGAGTAAGGGACACTTACAAATCACTCCCAGTGAGGTGTGTATATATTAAAAATACAAATACATGTATTCAAGGCTTTTGAGTTTCAACACACAGTAATAATCAACAGTAATACTTTTAAACCAACACAATCCTATTAAAATACATACATACAATTCCAAGTGGCCTAAAGGGTTAAACGCAAAGAATGGGTCCACAACCTGCAAGGGAAGGAAGCAAGCAGTGCAAAATATCTTTAGGCAGTTCTGCAATGTTCAATACCTAACTGAAAGGCAGTCCAGTCCCTACTTTGAGAGAAGCCTAGTGCTCAAATGTACTTTCAGGTGCTGGTGCACGCGATAGTGCAGAAGGGCGAAACCGGGGTCTCTTGTAGGGTCTGTAGCAGCTCAGGAAGTTGGGTGAGGTGATGGAGAATAAGTTCCCACTATTTGTGGAGGGTCTCTCCAAAAGGGCAGAACAGATTCCAGGAGTTGGGAATGGTTCAATAGCTCAGGCTATCTGAGGAAAGGAGAGTGTCCCTCAGGGACACTCGTGCGTAAAAGTAAGTGGATGCGCTAGGGGCCACCGGTAAGGGTTTCAAGTACTCACCAACCCACGGTGCACTCTGGACCAAACTTCGTCAGTCAATTCCACTTCAGTTGCAGGTTCAAATGCAGCAGTTGTGCGACTCTGCGGCTTTCAGCAGCAAAGTTGCAGCGTTGATTCCCAAATGATACAGTGGCGATTTCGCCGCTCCTGGTGGATGGATCAGGCCAGTTTCACTGTAGCAGGCTTCAGAGCACAGGGGGGCACAGCAGCAAGGTACTTGCGAAGTTCGTCACCACAGCTGGGCAACACAGTAACCGCGGGTACTCTGGTTCGAGCATTCTCTTATTGCTTCAGTCCTGTGAAGGCCAAGTGTACAGAATTCGGTGTGAGAGTGCCGTGAACAGAAAGCTTGCGATGTACCATGTTTCAAGGGTCTCCTCGAAATGGCAGCAGTGTCTGAGCAAAGGTCTTGTGCAAGCTGGTCATCCCACTGGTTGGCCCAGGGACATTTCCAAGAAGGCTTACTTGCAGGGGTGATGAAGGTGCAGAGAATAGTTGGTCCAACTATTCTAATGGGTCAAAGCATCTTCACAGACCTTCTAGTTTGATCAGATGCAGAAGGGTCCAGCGGGACAACAGTGGGATCAGGGTGCCAAACCTTCCAGCGGAGCACCAGCTGTTCCTCGACTCGGCTTCTTAGTTTCAGGATACTTGGATACTTTCCTAGGTTCAGTGAGAACTCAAGAGATCAAAGTGGCATGGGCGTATGGAGCATTTTCTTCTCCAAAATCTTCTTCGCACCAAAACGAAGAGGACCCAATGGGAGACCTGCTCACATACACACACAACACATGTGGGCCAATCATGGACCACAGTGGTCCCAGCCATTCACAGCACACCAGACTCTCTGGCACCCAGGATGTGGATTGCAACTAGACAATCCCGCCACATCCTGGGGACACACACACACAAGGCATGCAGAAGCCTGCAAAAGCTTGGCGTTTTGCGGGAGAATGCATGCCCAAATAAGGACTGACCTGGGTCAGCTCGACCTGGGGAAGATGATGGTGCAAGATGGCCAAAGGACAGGACAAAGAACCTCATGGCAGGGACATTTTGGAGCCAGACCACCTTTTTGTGCCAAATGCGGTAAACGCGGTTTGCATGGCAGGAAAGGGTTAAAAATATATGAAAAGATAAGCTCCCGCCAGCCCTGTCCAAGGCACATCTGCAGTTCTCCTAAAAAATCCTTCGATGGTGTCTTGGGCCTTTGGAAATGACAGGAAGACCCAAGTGCACTGTACTGTAAGGTACATTGTGCACATGCAACATGTTGCAGAAAAGTTGCAACATTGGAAAGGACTAAGAGAAACAAAGTCTCCCAGTACTGACTGTTTTTAAGGGCTTGTCAGTTTCCCCATATTAAAGTGAGTGAAAAGCCCAGGGGAGTTCAGCTGGAGGCTGTGCTCCACTGGCAAAGTCAGACTAAGGTGTAAAAACAGCAGCAAAAAGTTGGGTGGTACACAACTTGAGGGAAAACTTCCCATAAATGGGACTCTTTCCTAACAGCTATACATTCATCTGGGAATACTATTATATATACATCGAATGTTAAGTCAGCCCTGAAATGTGGAATCAGAAAGAGACGGGAATGTAGAATGTTGAAGGTGATGATTTGAAAGAAGAGAAAAGAGAAGCGGGAGAGGCTGGAGGAAGTGGGTCTCTTGTGTTTTGGAGTATCTTGGGAATAAAGATGAACTGCTTGAATCTACCTAGATTCCTGGGTATCCATACTGCACAATTATACTGGTGATGAGGAAAATGAATGGCGACGGTGAAGTGGAGACATGAGGGTGACCCAGCAGCCCATCCTACTGCCGTTAAAACGGTTGCTGCCCGTGCTCCACGTGGGACATGCACTATCAGCGCCGGCCTATGCCAGCCATATCCCAGCCATATGTGGATCAAGCAAGCCCAACAGATGTTGGGTAGGCCGGCGCAGAGTGACCCAGGGTCTGCTGTCCGGACGAGCTGCATGAGCCAACACTGCACCCATTGCGCAATGCAGTGTTTTCTGGCGGACTTTGCCTTTTATAGGAACGCCAATGCTTGGGAACGTTGCTTAGCAACCGAGACGCTACAATTGTAATTCTTGGTAAACTAGAAATCCATTGTCATGGATTCAAGCAGGAGGATGCTTTTGACCCACGAGGTGTAATTTTATGGGAGAACCATCCAAGTGGGAAGGGTGGATGATTGTATTCTGTACTAGGTAACTGGTAGCATCAAGCAGGGATGCACCACTAACCATCGAGGAGTTTTGCAATTGGAGACCTATGTCCATCACAGCTTCAAAATGGGGTAGGAATTTGACTCTGTTACTGCTAGCATCACATAGGGAGACACAACCGACTTGCAATTTGGGGGTATGAAATAGTGAATATGGGGCTGAGAGAATTATGCCACCATGCCTGGACGATTGTACGTTGCTTGGGACATGAAGGGCAGTCAGTATACAGGAGATTGCCAGAACCATATGATGCAGAGAAGTTTGAATGCTTTTGTGATTGGTAAGTGTTGTTAAATTCGATAAAGATTTCGAAAACAAGATTCTAGCCTGATACCATTTTGCCAATAGGGAGCAAAAGAAGAATTAGTCCATTGAGGAGGTTGTTACAGCTTTACAGGGTGTTGCCATTAAGGGGCCGATTCATGGAACAAACGTGCGCCGAAAATCTTCGCGCAAGCATGCGCAAGCGGAAAAAAACAGGCGCACGCGTGCGATTCATGGAAGTCCCTGCGCGTGTTCACCGTCACAAGTCACTGCAACATCGCGAAAGGCGTGCGCGACGCGCACAGTGAAAGCGCACAACCTCAGCGCACACACCAGAAAGTGGGCGGGACATGGGGCGTAACGCGCGGAATGGGGAACAACACGTGAAAATAAGGGCGTAACTGGGGATGTACTGCAGGGAAGCAGACGGAACGCCCACACGCACTCGAACCACACGTATTCATGGAATCGAATAGGGCAAAGCCACGCACAGCCAAAGACACGCACAAGCTGAAACAGGGCCGCCACACGAAGGCAGGCGGTAGAGTCCCAGCGCATCAAAAAAGTGGCGCGCGGGAAGTCAAATACGCGATTGAGCGGGGTACGTGGATTTCAGGGGGGTGCGCGAGAAATTCTACACGCGATTGGCCTGGTTACGTGTATTACAGGGGTGCGCGAGAAAATCTACACGCGATTGGGCTGGGTACGTGGATTTCAGGGGTGCGCGAGAAATCCTACACGCGATTGGCCTGGGTACGTGTATTTCAGGGGTGCGCGAGAAAATCTACACGCGATTGGGCTGGGTACGTGGATTTCAGGGGTGCGCGAGAAAATCTACACGCGATTGGCCTGGGTACGTGTATTACAGGGGTGCGCGAGAAAATCTACACGCGATTGGGCTGGGTACGTGGATTTCAGGGGTGCGCGAGAAATTCTACACGCGATTGGCCTGGGTACGTGTATTACAGGGGTGCGTGAGAAAATCTACACGCGATTGGGCTGGGTACGTGGATTTCAGGGGTGCGCGAGAAATCCTACACGCGATTGGCCTGGGTACGTGTATTTCAGGGGTGCGTGAGAAAATCTACATGCGATTGGGCTGGGTACGTGGATTTCAGGGGTGCGCGAGAAAATCTACACGCGATTGGCCTGGGTACGTGTATTACAGGGGTGCGCGAGAAAATCTACACGCGATTGGACTGGGTACGTGGATTTCAGGGGTGCGCGAGAAATTCTACACGCGATTGGGCTGGGTACGTGGATTTCAGGGGTGCGCGAGAAAATCTACACGCGATTGGGCTGGGTACGTGGATTTCAGGGGTGCGCGAGAAAATCTACACGCGATTGGCCTGGGTACGTGTATTACAGGGGTGCGCGAGAAATCCTACACGCGATTGGGCCTGTGCGAGTGGGGCAGTGTATTACGTGGGTGTGCGGGAAGTTGAAGAGGTGAATTGCCAGTGTGGGTTCTCCCAGGTCTCCCCTCTACCCCCTCCACGACCTCTGCAGGCAGCCCACACCACAGGGGACTCCCCTGCACCCCTGGTCATGTCCCGCAGGCAGCCCATCCACCATGGGCATGCCCCCCAGCCAAGCCACATGTCCCCTTGCACCCCCACCCCCCAGCACCGTGGGGCACCTGCCAGCAGGCCCCCAACCATTTCCCACTCATGTCCCCTTGCACCCCACCCCCCAGCACTGTGGGGCACCTGCCAGCAGGCCCCCAACCATGTCCCACTCATGTCCCCTTGCACCCCCACCCCCCAGCAGGCCCACACTCATGTCCCCCTGCACCCCCACCCCCCAGCACTGTGGGGCACCTGCCAGCAGGCCCCCAACCATGTCCCACTCATGTCCCCCTGCATCCCCACCCCCCAGCACTGTGGGGCACCTGCCAGCAGGCCCCCCACTCATGTCCCCTTGCACCCCCACCCCCCAGCACTGTGGGGCACCTGCCAGCAGGCCCCCAACCATGTCCCCTTGCACCCCCACCCCCCAGCAGGCCCCCAACCATGTCCCCTTGCACCCCCACCCCCCAGCAGGCCCCCACTCATGTCCCCCTGCACCCCCACCCCCCAGCACTGTGGGGCACCTGCCAGCAGGCCCCCCACTCATGTCCCCTTGCACCCCCACCCCCCAGCACTGTGGGGCACCTGCCAGCAGGCCCCCAACCATGTCCCACTCATGTCCCCTTGCACCCCCACCCCCCAGCAGGCCCACACTCATGTCCCCCTGCACCCCCACCCCCCAGCACTGTGGGGCACCTGCCAGCAGGCCCCCAACCATGTCCCACTCATGTCCCCCTGCACCCCCACCCCCCAGCACTGTGGGGCACCTGCCAGCAGGCCCCCCACTCATGTCCCCTTGCACCCCCACCCCCCAGCACTGTGGGGCACCTGCCAGCAGGCCCCCAACCATGTCCCACTCATGTCCCCTTGCACCCCCACCCCCCAGCAGGCCCACACTCATGTCCCCCTGCACCCCCACCCCCCAGCACTGTGGGGCACCTGCCAGCAGGCCCCCAACCATGTCCCACTCATGTCCCCCTGCACCCCCACACCCCAGCACTGTGGGGCACCTGCCAGCAGGCCCCCCACTCATGTCCCCTTGCACCCCCACCCCCCAGCACTGTGCGGCACCTGCCAGCAGGCCCCCAACCATGTCCCACCCATGTCCCCTTGCACCCCCACCCCCCAGCAGGCCCACACTCATGTCCCCCTGCACCCCCACCCCCCAGCACTGTGGGGCACCTGCCAGCAGGCCCCCAACCATGTCCCACTCATGTCCCCTTGCACCCCCACCCCCCAGCACTGTGGGGCACCTGCCAGCAGGCCCCCAACCATGTCCCACTCATGTTCCCCTGCACCCCCACCCCCCAGCACTGTGGGGCACCTGCCAGCAGGCCCCCCACTCATGTCCCCTTGCACCCCCACCCCCCAGCACTGTGGGGCACCTGCCAGCAGGCCCCCAACCATGTCCCACTCATGTCCCCCTGCACCCCCACCCCCCAGCAGGCCCACACTCATGTCCCCCTGCCCCCAGGTCCTGACGAAACGCAATCATGGCAGTAATGGGCAGCATACCCAGCACAAACACCCAGCCAAGGATTGCATCCACCCACATAGTAGATGCAATTACATGATACAACCCCAATGGCAAGTATGTAAATGAACACATGTCCGTCACACACACATACACAATGGTTGCAAGTGAATGTCAAAACCCATATCATGACATGCATGAAACCAATGAGAAAATACCACAAATGTAAGTAACAAATATATGTATTAAAGATGAAAATGAAGTAAAGAAATAAAACACACAACAATGGGGATGACAAAACAAATGGTCCATGTCCGAGAACTAATAGAAAAAATCAAAAAACAAAGGAATCCAAAAACTAATGTAGTCCAAAGAAAAATAATGGGGGGAGAAAATAAGGAAAAACCATTGCCACATGGTGAACAAAAATATAAATCCAACAGCTGTTTTCCAAACATCAAACTATGTACAAGAATATCCCAGGGTCCATGAGCCCAACACCATAAATGAAACCTACTACTACTAACTAATAAAAAAAATATATACAGAAAAGTGGCCATTGTCCGAGCGGTCCAAAAAAAACTTAAAAAATAAAGGAAACCTAACACTAACTAACTAAAGAACTATATACAATGGCAGCGGGCAAGTCCTGCGGCTCACTCTGTGATGTTGCCGGCCAGGGCATCATCGAACTCCAAGTCGATGTCCCGGAGGCGGGACTCTGTCCTGGCCCCGAGGTCTCGCAGGGACAACCCCGTGTCCACCTCAAACTCCCTGCGAGCTTCCTCGAGGCACTCAGCCCGCCTCAACGCCCGACGCATGGAGAACTCCGCCCTGACCATGGTGAGCCGCTCCTCTTCCGCCCGCTGCCGCTCCGCACCTATCCGCTGGACCAACTGCTCCCACACGGAAGACACTGCCATCCCAGGGTTCTCCTGCCCTCCGGCCGATGCCTGCCCCTCTGATCTTGATGGCCCCGAGCCATGATGCCTCCCACGTCGAGCCTGCTGCTGCCTCCGACGCCACTGCCTCTGCCAGCACGACGGCATCCAGGCTGATGGAATCCACCGATGCCGTCGTGCACGTGCCCTGCCAGATGATGCCGGCACATCCTCCATCTGCAGGGGGACAGTTGCTGGTGTGTCCACCCCTGCTGGACCTTCGACTCCCGACTGTGGCAGGGATGGGGTCCCCACCGAGCTGGCTGCGTTGGTCGGCGCAGGTCCACAGGGGGCCCTGGTGGCATCTGGGCCGGAAGACGGCATGGAGCACGACTGGCGCATAGCCACCACAGAGGAGGAGAGGGTCGCCAGAAGGCCACACACATGTAGGAAACCCCCGACCATGGCGGCTCCCAAATGGTTCACGTACGCACGGTGCTCTTCGTGATGATGTGCATGCTCCTCCCGGGAAGCATGCACCTCATCACGAATGCCAGCCGTGCGCAACGCGACACCAATCAGGACCCGCTCCACACGGCCAGGGGTCCCCTCGTCCGCAGGTAGAGGAGTGTCAGATGACATGGACATCTCCCCTACCTGCGGACGGGCCTGGGATGGGGCATCCCTGCTGGTGCATGGTGGTGCAGTCACAGTGTCAGGGACAGTGACATGCACAGGCACCTCCACGGCGACCTGTGCTGCCTCCTGCCCCTGGCCCTGGACTGCACCACTTGCACCAGCGGGGATGCCCCCACCAGGCCCCATGTGTGGCTCAGTAGCGGCCTCCTCCCCCTCTGTGGAAACCACCAACCTGGATGTCTCCACGCTGTCTTCCGCCGGTGCAAGCCCCTGTGGGGGCTCACCCACCCCTTCCGCTGCAGCCGTGGCGGCATCCCCGCCGCTCTGCTCCACAGCGCCTTCTCCGCCCTCTTCTTCACTTGCCACTGTGTAGAGGGAGACATAGAACACAAGCATCAAGGTACTGTACAATGGTCCCCTAGACAGGAAGCAACAGCAGATGAGTGGCACTGTCATACATCACTTCCATCATGTCCCTCCACAACACATGGGTCAGTGCAGGCAAAACACATACAGTAACAGGCATGGCGCAGGCCATGGACATTGGCATACATGACCAAGGGACTCATGATCCATACAATGGTGGTTTCAAACTCACATGCATCATGGGTCTTTCCATCACATGCACACACCTCACCGTAGTTCCATCCATCTGGCCTCGTGCACCACAGACGCAGTGGATACAAGGATGACTAGGCTGCATCAGTGAATCTGAACATTGTCACAGACATGTGTCATGCATCCATGGCGGTTACAAGTCACAGACACGCAGGTCAGACACACACACATGGACACCATACGTGTACATGGGACCAGCACCCATCCCTCACCCCCACCCATGTCCAGGAACAGAGACTGCCATGCTTCCATGTGTCCATTCCGCACAGAGCCCCCCATGTTGCAATAGAACACATCACTGTACTCACATGCCTGACCATGATGTCCCTGCACACACACATACGTACATGGCCTATGTCACACATACAGGCAGGTATCAGACAACCAGCACACTGCAACATGCCCTGTCTCACACAGTAATGCTTGGCCACTTACCGGCCAACTCCAGATGGGTCTGCCTCCGAAGGATCTGGGCGTGGAGCGCTGGGTCTACGCGTTCCAGGACCCTCATCTGGATGTCACTCAGGCGTGCCCGGCCCCCCTCCGCGAGGCGCCGGGCCTTATTGAGGGTCCTGGACCTCAAGTCCTCCCAGCGCTTCTTGATGTGCTTGATGTCGCGGGTTGCCACCCCCTCCGCGTTGATGGCAACCACTACATCGTCCCAGATCCTCTCCCGTCCTTCCTTGTTGGCGCGTGGTCTTCCGAAGAGGGCATCATAATGCCCCAGGACATGCTCCACCAGGACACAAACTTCCTTCTCACTGAAGCTGGTGGCCCTCTGCCTCTCTGGCTGGGGGTGGCCACTGGTCTCAGATGGTGCTTGCCCCGACATGGCGACCCCCGAGGCAGGCGTGGGTGGGCTGTGGAGCGATGGTATCCCGAGGCAGGCGTGGGTGGGCTGTGGAGCGATGGTATCCCAGTCGGGAGTCTACTGTTCCAGCAGGGGTGGACACAGCAACTGGACCCCTGCAGATGGCTGATGTGCAGGCACCAAATGGCAGGGCACGGTGGCAGCAGGCAGGCAGGCAGGCAGGCAGCAGCAGATGGCACGTGGGAGGCTGCTCGGGGCACTGGGGGGCAGTGATTCGGCCTTCTGGGCAGGAGCGTGGTCTTCCGTGTGTATTCGCGTGGCCAGCTTGATACAGAGTGATTTGGCACGTGCAAAATCTGCACGTCAGCGTGTAATTCGAGGAAAGGCCCTTAGCGCGTAAGCGCGTCTGCACGCATACGCATTTTCATTGGACCAAATGCCCTCAGCGCGTGAGCGCGTCTGTGACGTGACGTGCGAGGGTGTATCCCTCATTGCACATGATGACAGAACACACGTGGATTTCAACCAATCGCGTGTGAAAGTTCACGGCACCCCGCAAACACACATAACCAGGCTAATCGTGTGTGGAACTACCCGCGCACCCGGAAACACACGTACCCAGGCTAATCGCGTGTGGAAAACTGCACGTCCGCGTGTAATGCGCGTAATCGCGCGTGAAAAACTGCACATCCGCATGTGACGTGACGCGCGCGTGCGTTTCCCTCAGCACGGGTTAAAGGTGAGCGGGCCCAGCAGTTCGCTGTACGTGCCTTCCGTGGAGACCGACGTGTGTTGCTGCTTCCAGTTGTTTCGCGCGCCATCTACTTCACAGCTCTCAAGGACGTATCTCTTCTTTTGGCGGGGGTATTGGCTACGCGTGTTTTTCTGCATCGCGCTAGTCAGACAGTGAGTCGCAAACGCTCCTTTTCCCACTGCGGGTGCCCCTGTGTATTGCACCCATTTTCGATGTCATCGTAGCCTGCGTGTCCCACGCGTACGCGTTATTCGTGTTACTGGGTGCCACCGCGTACTGCGGGAGGTTAAATCCACGCACGTAGGCTGCAGGGTTGCGTGCACGGTTTTACTGCAGTTTTGGGGTGCCTGAGCGTTGCGTGACCCGTCACCACATCACCGGGGTCACATACAGCCTTGCAGGTGCAGGGGGGCTGTTAACATCTTGCTTCCCACCCCCTTCACCCCAATTGCCCAGGTCAATTGTGCTGTACACCTCCCATTGGCACCACTCCATCTGTGCCAGCACTATTACATCTGTGCCATGGTTGGGAGGCCACCAAAGGTGAGGGGCGCCTCAGCTGGGCGTACTCCTCGTGGCGGGCGTAGTCGGGGACGTGGCTGTGGTGACCAGGGAGTAGGGGGACTCCAGGGTGTCCAGGGCAGCCACAGAGGGGGAAGAGGCAGGGGTGCGCCACTTGAGCACAATGTTGTGCCATGTGTTGGTGCAGCCATGCCACCACCCCCTGTGGTTCCGGGGGATGCAGCTCCTGCATCTGGCACTGGCACCCGTATGACCCGGCAGTCCGTTCCATCGACTGCCACGGGCCCAAGGGCAGCGGTAGCTGCAGGTGCAGCTGTGGACACCGCCACCCAGGCTCAGGGTCTGCCAGCGCAGGCTGCGTTGGCACTTGAAGAGCCCTTGGTAGATCTCCAACAGGCCAGGGGGGAAACCATAGGGGCACGCCGGGCTGCTCAGACCAAGACACGTGTCCCTGGGGCAGTCATGTCATCTGCTGCCCCGAACAGCCGGGTGTTGGCAAGTGCAGGGGCAGATGCACCCAACAGCACCCCGGTTGTGAGTCTGCCAACCAGGACCGTTGCGGTCAATGACCCTGCCACAGCTGATGTTGCTGCGCAGGGTCCATTAGTGGGCACCCAGCTGCCACTGACACAAGTCAGGCCTTTGGTCATCCCTCCACCTGCCACTCCCTCGACTCAATCCACCGAACCCACTGGCCATACTGGTCAGGGCGGCATTAGCCAGCCAGGGTCTGCGCCACAGTCCAAGAGGAGGAAGGTTGCACCTGCAGCACAGGCTGGGACCCCACACACAGCCACGACCTCCTGCACGTCGAGGAAGAAGCCTTTCTGTAAGCAGGAACTGGACTTCCTCGTGGACTACGTGCGGGGACACAGCCGTGACATGCTAGTGGGTGCCAATAGTCAGACTACGGCTGCCCAACGTGACACCCACTGGAAGCATGTTGCGGAACATGTCAGTTCATTCGGACATGAGGTGCGCACGGCGCAGGAGTGCAAAAAGCGCTGGAATGACATCAAGCGCAGCACTAAGGCTAAGCGTGCCTCAAATTACAACTTGACTCTGGTGACTGGCGGTGGGCCTGCACCAGAGGAGGAAGAACTCACTCCGCATGAGGCTCTCGTTGCAGAGTTCATACCATCAGAATTGGTCGAAGGTGTGGGAGAGATGCTGGACTTTGATGCCCAGTCCAGTGAGTGTTGATGCGTAGTTGTTGAGGACGTGTGTGTTTCACTTGTGGGATGTGTTGTGCATGATTGCTGCTACATGTGACGTGTACATGGTTCTGATGTGTAAGTAATGCAATGCTACCGTCATGCATGTCTCCTCTGCCTGCATGCGGGACTCCATGTGGGCATGCTCCCTTGCCCCTCCTCCGCCACTCTGCACCCCAGTTCCACCTTTGCACTGGTCTGCTACATTCTTGCCAATGTGTAGTTTCTTGTTCATGTGTCCTGTGTAGATGCTAACTTCCAGCTTAGAAACTGCCAGACATATGCCGTGTGGTACAGCCTTAGTACTCGATGCAGGGTATCCCACTTGTACTGTGCATGGGTTAGATGTCCCGCAGGGACATGAGTGGCCATTCATGCTCCATGTGCATTGCACGCATGCCCCTATGTATCCTTGACTGGATGATCACTGTAATATGAGTCCTTGGTTACATACATTGCCTGCCATATTATCGGCCTCCCCATGTCAACTGTGGCTCAGTCCTGCGTTGCACACATGTTTAGGCTCTGACAATCTGTGTGGCTCACAGGCCTCAGCCTGTTCAATGGCCAATGACTCTGTCCAACTCTTGTCGTGTCTTCTTCACACGTGGCCGGCCTCCGGATCTTCCATCATGTGTCCTGCCCACTGTCCCAGCATCATTTGCAGTGTTGTAATTTGAATCACATTAAGCTGTTGATGCCAGTCACCACTGCTTGTCAATACACAGGTGTATGGGCAGCCTTTTGATACCATGCTAGGCATCCCTGCTTTGGTACTGGGGTGGAGGGGTGCTTGGCTGCTAGACATGGTACACATTGAATACACAATGCACGTGATGTCTGAATTTGACATTGCACTGCCTTCACATTTCCTGGCACACACCATGGAGTGCTTGTACATGTAGGTAGTGAGTGGCGTACACATTTTCAGCATTGCATAGACCCACTTCGATGCAAACTGCCACCTTTCAACAGGTCTGATCACAGTAGCTATTCAAAGTAGACCCAGCATGCATGCCAGGTCATATGTTGTGTGTCACATGTCTGCCGGATACCTTTGCTGTCGGTGTGTGTGTGTGTGTTGTGTGCTTCTGACATGTGTAGTGACCTTTTCCTCTCTATTTTTCAGTTGATGACGCAATGGATGCAGAGGATGGTGTTGTCATGCCAGACACAGGGTTGGTAAGACCACATCAACCCGGCACTAGTGGGGGTCGTGGGGTGGTAGGCCACGAAAACCCCCAAGTGCTGCAGTCCATCCTGTCTCTGTCTGCCTATGAGTCCAGCCTTGATGACGACTCTGACGTCCATGTTGAGTTGGATGACCATCAAGTCCATGTGTCAGGGGTGAGTGATTCTGATGTGGACACTCCTCTGTCTGCGACACCTGCACTGAGGGATCAGACAGTCTTGGTTCCTCCGCCCGTGGTGGATCGGGACGCAGGGTCACCCTCCACACCAGTCACTGATGTGCCTGGGACATCACGTCGACGGGGGCATGTAGTCGTGCAGCCGCAGGCGGTGCCAACACAGCGAGGACCCCCAGTCCTTGGGTCCCGCAGGGGTCAAGCCCGGCAACGCGGTCGCCGCGCGCAACCGCTGTATACTGAGTGGGAGCAAGACATGACTGCCAATTCCGAACGGCAGGGGGCAGCAATGGAGAACATCGCTGACAGCATGGAGCGTGTGGCCCGATCTGTGCTCCCCCCTGCTAGGCAGGTGCTTCTCCAGCAGCAGGCGGCACGGTCCACGGCCCGCTCGCTCAGGCTGGGCATGGCGGCCTCAGACAGGGCACGCCAGGCTGAAATGTCGTCTCTGCGTCAAGCAATTGCTGCTCACACAGAGGCGCACATGGATGCCCTGAGGGAGGAGTATGCCTCCCTCAGATCCACTCTGGGTGTCCTTATGATGTCCCAGAGGCAGCAGGCAGAGGAGAGGTTTGCACAGCTTGAGCGCACCATCTCGGCTGAGCTACAGGCTTGCCGGGAGGTGCAGCGGTTGTCCAGCCAGGCCTTGCAGGAGGAACTCCGTGTTACACGTGCTACCTTGCAAGAGGAAGCACGTGTATCACGTGAGGTTCTGCATGCAGACCTATGTAACATCGCCACACAGAACCAGGCTCACCTGTCCGGCAGACTTGCTGCCGACGAGGGGCAAGCTGCGGCTAGGCGTGGCCAGGCTACTGTGCCACGTCCTCCTTTCCAGGATGAGCCAGACTCGGACGACCAACTATCTCCCACATAGGTCGTGCTGTGCAGGCGTTGAGCCCATGGAGGTATTTTTTTTTGCCTCAGCATCATCGCATGTGGATGTTGAGCAGCACCCTGTACCTCCCCCCTCCTGGGTGCCTCCCCTCCCCCCGGGTCGTATGTGGCCATTTTTGATTTTTCTTTTAGTTTAGTTAGTTAAGTTTCTGTTTGATAGTTAGTTTAAATAGGTAATGTAGGTTTTCCATAGTTAGTGTAATTAGTTAATAGTTGAGTTAGTTTAAAATTTGTAGTCTATTGTGCTTTCATGTGACAGTGCGGTGCCTTGTGGTTTTTGAAGGCATCCACTGTCTGTTCCAGCTGGGCCCTTCATGGTTGTCTTGTGTATGTGTTTGCTGCTTGGGTTCCTTGACTCACATATGCCACTCCTGCCTCCCTTATCCATGGGCTCGCAAGGATGGTTCGGTGTTACAGAATTTTACACAAGGGCTTTGGACTGTCATATCTGTGGCATGTCTGGTGCTTTGTGACTTGTGTTGACACCCCTAGTGGGGATGATTTAGGTGTAATTGTCCACTGTTCAGCTTTTGCTAGATGGGGTGTGTCATGATTAATGTGGAAATTGATTGCTATGCATTGTGTATTATGTCTCATATCTTTCCTGTACACGTGCCTGTTGCAATTCATGCTGTAGATAGTGTTCCACACTTTGGAAGTCAAAGACGGGCTGATGGTGTGATTTGTGATGTGACTCTCTGACATGGTCAAGTAATGAGATGCCTGATGAGACACACACAGATCACTTTGATGCATTAATCGTTTGTTTCATGCACTTTCTGCAGGGGGATGAGGCACCAGAGCACCTTTGCCAGCAGACATGGCCCATTGGACGACGGAATTCCTGACCCGTTTGTTGGTGCCCACATGCACATGTGTGCACGAGCAGAGCCACAGTGATTGCAGACCCACATCCTAGAACTGCTGACATGTTCCAAGGAACTCCAGGCAAGGTGAGCAGCACAGGGGGGTCACGACACAGCAAAGCTTGCACCAGGCGACTTGCACATGGGGGCTTAGTCACAGCACTGAGGGTGAGCTTAGACGAATATTGGTGTTGAAGCACACAATGCAGCTCAGATGTGTTTGTGGACTGATGGCTGTTGATAGTAGGGTTGTCTGGGACACATGCAGGGGCAGTGGCACATACCCTGCGGTACAACAAGGTTCATTGAGGCACTTGTATCAACCATGTAGCCTTCCGAGACATGGAAAGGGGCAGCTCACAGGGACATACAGCAAGGGACATACTTGGGTGCAGTGCATGTCTATTCCACGTACTTCATGATAAATGCACTGCCAACTTTGTTTTGGTCATGGTGGTACGCAACTTGCTCTGTAGTCATGGCTTGCCATATGGGTCTGTCTGCTTACCCAGGGAACATTGCATGTTGTGCGAATTGTGACACATTGGTGTTCCATTTGCCACGCACCCACCAGCGCCTGACTTACTGCATTGACTGTGCATGACCCGTCACAGGGGTGATGTTATATATGGTTACGAAGCATCGAGCACTGATTGTCTGTTTGTAGAGTAGTTTGTTGCTATGGGGCATGTTTTGTGTTGTGTTTTAGTGTAATTGGCACATACAGGTTGTTGACTGTGTCTCTCTTTGCAGCATTGCAGTGCTCCTGTAACCGGCCCTGAGAGTGCGCAGGCAGGAGGCCAGCACTCAAAACCAGAGCTAAGTGTCTTGTTGTTTTCCTTACAAACTGCCCTGCATAGGCTTGCTGTGGAGTGTACTGATGCATGGATGTATGTGTGGTCCGATTTGGTATGTTTTTTTCCCTAATCACCCGTGATCCTATGCAATTATGAAACCTGTGCCCTCTACCCGGTGTTCCTGCTTCCCGTGCCTATCCAAGCAACGTTCCCTGACCCTCTTTCCCCACTGGGGTTGCGGATGCCTGTGTAAGCCCCGAACTTGCAGGCGCCAAAACCCTAGAGGGGGTGGTTGGTTCGTACCACTCCTGAGCCTGGACTACAGAAGGCCATGACAATGATGTCCAAGTTTGTTTGGATTGTGTATGTGTTCATGCAGGTTGTACATTTTCGTGCATTCCCTAGTTTCATGTGTCATTCCTCCTCCCCTCACCTGCCACTCATTCCAGTCATCCAGTGTGTCTACACCTGTCCCGACTGCATATCCCTGAACCTCATTCCCCACCATGATCTCAGGGGCCTGTGTGAGTTTGACCTTGCAGGCACCCGGGACATGGTGTGGGTGGTTGTTTCATGAGACTCCCGCGCCTGTACAGGGGACCTGTAACAGTACACATCCATTCATGGTGCATCATCCTATGTCATGTACCACGCATGTCTCACATCCTGTCGTGACATTGTTCTGCTGTGCTACCTTGGTTGTTGCATCATTGTGGTAGTACTTGGCGTTTGTGAGGTACTGCTACGTCAAGTCATCTACTGGAGGGTGTTTGGGTTCGTTTTCATGCCTTGGATTTTGTGATTTTGGAAATGAGTGTGGATTCTGAGGGTTCAGGCATCTTTTTACACACAAGGTGGGAGATGGACACGAAGGGTAAAGGTGATCCTGTGGCCAGGTGGAAATGAGGGTTGGAGGCTCCATGACCCAGGTGCAGTTGTTCAGTGGGTCATGGTCATTTGCGCGGGAGGGGGGGTTGTTGTTGATAGTTGCATTGCCCTGCAGTGTGATGGGAACTCTGACATTGTAATGTTGTTGTCCTATGTACATGTTGTGTTCTGCTGATCAATGCCTGTTCATGTGTTGTGTTTTCCTTTCAGGTGCGAGGGGATAGTTGTGGTTTGACATGCTGGGGTGTACACATGGTGGATGTTCACATGTGATGTGTAGGGAACACTGATGGTCACTTAAGTGCACATGCATATGTGGAGTGTATGTCCCTGCACAACCACACACTTGCACTCGGATGCACTCCATGTACTCCCACCCTTGCATATCCACGTGTACACTGTTTGCCTTCTGGTGCCCACTGTGTCCCGGCAGCACATGTTCTGTGACCGATTATGGTTCCAGTACATGCCTAATTTGATGTTTGATGTAGTCTGTCACTTAGATGTGATGCTCAGGGTGTGCATCACACGCAATGGCTGTTCACTGTGCCGTGCGCTGAGCAGTGTGATGCAGGAGTGGGACACTGCACACATGAGCTGCAGTGTTGATTTTGCAATGCATAATGTGCATATAGACAGGCATTCATTGTGATGTTACGACTACGACTGTTGCAATGCATTTTGAAACAACTTATTTTGGGTGGGACATTTTCTTGGTCTGTCATTTCATCTGATTCCGGGTCAGGCATCATTGTCCGATGCCACTGTACATTTAGGACATGGTAATGTGTACCTTATCGTTACTGCGTCGGTGTATGGGTATTGCTTGCCATGTCATGTTGATGTTTGGGAGGGTTTGACTGACATGACAGTGATGGCCATGGCCTGTTTTGCAGGTGTGTGTGATGCACACCTTGCATGTCCAGGTCATCCGCCTCTCAGAGCAACTAGCTGGGGGTAGGTTTCTCTCCGCAGCAGGGCCCTCCCCCTGGAACAGACTTCCTGCCTGACTTGAACTTGAGGGGAACCATCTCCAGTTCTGGAAGCACCTCAAGACCTTCCTCTTTGCTTCTGCTTACTCTCTGCCTCTCCCTTGCAGAATTCTTCACTGGAACTGCACAGGAGCTGCTACTGGGACACTCTCACCAACCTCGGTCCCTGGCCCAGCCACTGTCCACTTGCACTGCCACCCTGGCAACCCCTGCACTGCAGTACTGTCTCTCTATCCCTACAGCCTTCCCTTCCCAGCACTTGTCTGCACTTACCTTTGCAGTTGCCACCAGGCGACCTATGTATTATTTTTTTGGCCTACTTCCCCTGTACTGGACTCCCCCCCACCCTTCCCCTTGCACTTTTCCCTTCCCCCTACCCCTGCACTTGCACAATCTCAATGACACCTGGCCTAGTAGTACCATTCTCTGTGTTCCCTTGTTCCCCCCCCCTGCCTCATTGCGCCTTGGAATACTTGTGTATGGCCCATGTCATGTCACATGTCATATGTGTGCATTTTGGTTGCACAGGATAGCTTGTGTTTAAGTAGCTAGGGATGCAGACGATGTGGCACTTCCATGGCAACTATCTCAGGGTGGTAGGGTTGTGACAGTTGACTGTCACTTTGTCATCATCGATTGTCACCTGGTATGTGCCAGGCCTGTGTGCACTCCGCAGGGGTGGGAGTTTAGGTGAAAAATGTGGCCACAAGCTGGGTCCGGGCTTCCTCGCCACGTGCCCTGTCCCTTCCCATGGGCAGCGCCTGTGCCTGTGGTTGGGGATGTGGGGGCACCACCAGGTCCACCGGGACGCCCTGCCGTGTTGCAACATTGTGCAGGACACATGCTGCCACAATGATCCTGCACACTACTGGTGGTGCATAGAGTAGTTGCCCACCAGAGCGGTCAAGGGAGCGGAAACGTGACTTGAGCACTCCGAATGTGCGCTCCACTATGCCCCTGGTTGCAATATGGGCGGTGTTGTATCTTACCTGGGGTGGTGTGGTGGGGTTCCGGATTGGCGTCATCATGTGTTTGCTCAGAGGGTAGGCACTGTCCCCTGGGGAGGTGATAATAATTGAGATTATTAGGGTTGGGATATTTGTCTGTTTGTGACTTGCATGCATGTGCAAGGGCATTTGTACTGACCTAGGAGCCATGTGTCGCCATGCTGCCCAGCTTCCAGGGCCCGGCTCAGGGCGGACATTCTGTATATGAAACTGTCATGGGTGGAGCCAGGGTAGTTTGCATAGACAGAGGTGATGATTCCCTTTGCATCGCATACCACCTGTACATTGATGGAATGCCAGTGCTTGCGGTTTCGGTAGATGTGCTCAGTGGCCCTAGGTGGACGTAGGGCCACATGGGTGCAATCTATGGCACCGAGCACTTTGGGGAAGTGTGCCACCCTGTAAAAATCCAGGACAACGGCCTGCCTTTCTGCGGGTGTTCTGGGCATGTATATGTGCCTGCGGACTGAGGGGTGCGCTGTCATGATTGCCAGTACCTGGTGTAGGCAGCGTGACTGCGTGGCCTGTGAGACCCCCCCCCACTATGGCAGTGGTCCGCTGAAACGACCCAGTGGCCAAAAAATGCAAGACATTGAGCAGCTTCTCCAAGGGGCTCAATGCTTGGGAGCAAAGGGTGGGGGATGTGAGGTCATCTTCCCACTCCCTGACCAGGTCTAGGATGATATGGGGTGGAAACCTATACCTGCCATAGACCTGGTCGTCAGGCATCCCAAAAAGGCTTGTCCGTGGTGCAAAAATGCGTGCCCTGGCTATTCTCCTCCTCCTGCGGTGTCCCACGATCAGTGCAGCAACAAATGGGGCATTCATCGTCGCTGTATATACGCGTTTGTTGTTTGCGCGCACTTTTATGCTGTCCGCGGGACGCCTCCGTGTGGGCGGACTCGTTGACGCCTGTGCACGTCTTTTGCCGTGCACGTGTTTCCCGTATTCGGGTGTCATCGCGTGTGATTGGAGGGGAGCGAGCGTACACACGTTTGGGCTGGGTACGTGTATTACAGGGGTGCGCGAGAAATGCTACACGTGATTGGCCTGGGTACGTGTATTACAGGGGTGCGCGAGAAAATCTACACGCGATTGGCCTGGGTACGTGTATTACAGGGGTGCGCGAGAAAATCTACACGCGAATGGGCTGGGTACGTGTGTTCCGGGGTGCCGTGAACTTTCACACGCGATTGGTTGAAATCCACGTGTGTTCTGTCATCACGTGCAATGAGGGATACACCCTCGCACGTCACGTCACAGACGCGCTCATGCGCTGAGGGCCTTTGGTCCAATGAAAATGCGTATGCGTGCAGACGCGCTTACGCGCTAAGGGCCTTTCCTCGAATTACACGCTGACGTGCAGATTTTTCACGTGCCAAATCACTCCGTATCAAGCTGGCCACGCGTATGCACACGGAAGACCACGCTCCTGCCCAGAAGGCCGAACTACTGCCCCCCAGAGCCCCGAGCACGCTCCCACCTGCCATCTGCTGCTGCCTGACTGCCTGCTGCCCACGTGCACTGCCATTTGCTGCCTGCACATCAGCCAGGGGTGCTGTTGCTGTGACCACCCCTGCTGGAACCGAAGACTCCCGACTGGGATTCCATCGCTCCACAGCCCAGCCCCAGGACCCAGTTGCCCACCCACTCCTGCCTCTGAGGTTGTCATGTCGGGGCAAACACCATCTGTGACCACTGACAACCCCCGGCCAGAGAGGCAGAGGGGCACCAGCTTCAGTGCCACCGAAGTTGGTGTCCTGGTGGAGCAAGTCCTGGGGCAGTATGATGCCCTCTTCGGAAGTTCCCGCGCCGACAAGGAAGGACGGACTCGGATCTGGACTGACATCGTGACTGCCATCAACGCGGAGGGGGTGGCAGTCCGCGACTTACAACATGTCAGGAAGCGCTGGGAGGACTTCAGGTCCAGGACCCTGAACAAGGCCCGGCGCCTCTTGAAGGCAGCGGATGCCAAGGGGCGCCGGGGCCACTTGTCGGAAGAACAGATGAGGGTCCTGGAACGCATATCCCCAGCGCTCCACGTCCAGGTCCTAGAGAAGCAGACCCGTCTGGAGTCGAGCGGTGAGTGTACATGCATCCTGATTGTGAGCAGTGCGTGTGGTGATTATTCGGTAGTGTGCAGGTTGCACATCTGTTTGTATGGGGTCGAGTATGGGTGGGGGTGTACAGGGCCGTGGGGCTGACACATGCGAGGGCTGGAATGTGTGAGACATGGATGGTGCTTGTGTGTGTAGGCTTGCATGCCAAATGCAGTTGTGTGGGCACACATGTTTGGATGAATGTGTATGTAAGTAGACATGTCCGTGATATCACGCATGTATGTTGTTTTCGGCTGCATGTATCAGCACTGTGTACATGTGCATGTGTGTGTATTTGACATGGGTGCAACAGTGATGCAACATGGATGCATGTGACAGCGGTATGTGGAAGCCTGATTGGCAGATGTGACATGGATGCCCGTCTGAACAGTGCGACACTTGGCAGAGGTGTACACATGCATGCAAGTGTGGTGGTGTGTGTACATGTGTGGTGCACTTCCTGTGTTGCATGTGATGTCTGGCTCACCTTTGGCTGCTCATGCTGTTGTATGTGTATGGATGGTGGTGGCAGTTGCGATATGGCCGTGGTATGGCTCATGTGTGCGAGTTGTAATGACATGTGTGTTGGGGATTGTGATGACATGTCTGAGGTTTGCCAATGCCACTCATGTGCAACTGTCATATGTGTATGTGTCCATTGTACAGTGCCCTGATGCCTGTGTTTTGTTTCTCCCTGTCTGCAGCGTCAACTGATGAAGAGGGCGGAGAAGGTGCTGTGGAGCACAGCGGCGGGGATCCGACCGCCAGCCGGAGACGCAAGGCCCGGCTCCCCTCCCAAGTTGTCATCTCGTCGGGGAGTGAGGAGTCCGGTGCCGCGTCCCAGGCCGCAGCTGCCGGGGGGAGGTCCAAGAGGCGGAGGTTGGAGTTGGACTCCTCGGCAGCAGAAGGGGCAGCTGGGACCCCACAGGGCCCAACAGGGGAAGATGGCACGGAGTCATCCAGGTTGGTGGGGGGTTTGGTGGAGGAGGAGGCCGTGCAAGCACCAGAGACAGGGTCTGGAGGTGGGGATCCCACTGGTGCTAGTGGTGCAGTGCAGGACCAGGGACAGGAGGCAGCACAGGCCGCCGCGGAGGTGCCTGTGTGCAATCCTGTCCCCGATCCTGTCCCTGCATCATCTTGCACCAGCAGGGATGCCTACGTCCAGACCCGTTTTCAGGCAGGGGATGAGCTGACGTCAACTGGCCTTCCTCTGCCTGCGGACGTGGCTATCCAGGTCCGGGTTGAGCCTGTCCTGGCTGGTGTGGCGTTGCGTCAACAGGCCATGCGAGGTGACCTGCAGTCTTTTCATGGAGAGACTGCACGTCATCTCGAATGGCTCGTTGACCACGTCAGCCTGCTGGGACAGGTCACCCAGGGGGGATTCCTCCGTCTGATGGGGCTTGCTCCGACCCCCTCCTCAACTGGACCCCCTACGCGCCAGTCGTCCTCTGTGCCATCTTCCCACCCATCAGTCACCTGGGTGCCCTGTGGAGCTGCCTCTGACGGTGCGGCCAGGCTGGTGGAGGAGGCATCCCTGCCACAGTCGGGAGTCGGACATCCAGCAGGGGTGGCCACATCTACGACTGCACCCCAGCCGGCGGAGGATGTGCAGGCAGCAGGAGGCAGTGCACGGGCAGAGGCAGAGCAGCAGCAGCAACATGGTGGGAGCCATGAAGGCTCGGGGCCTTTGACATCGGAGGGGCAGGCATCGGCCGGAGGGCAGGAGCACCCAGGACAGAAAGTGTCTTCCGTGTGGCAGCGGTTGGGCCACGCCATAGATGCGGAGCGGCGGCGGGCGGAAGAGGCGCGGCTCACAATGGTCAGGGCGGAGAACTCCATGCGGAGGGCCCTGAGGCGGGCCGAGTGCCTCGAGGCAATCCGCAGGGGGTTGGAGGAGGACACGGCGTCGTCCCTGCGGACCCTCGGGGCCATGGAACAGGACCGCCTCCGGGACATCGAACAGGAGTTTGATGATGCCCTGGCCCGGAACACCACGGAGTGAGCCGCTGGACTTGCCCGCCGCCTTTGTATATAGTTCTTTAGTTTTAGGTTTCCTTTGTTTGTTCTTATGATTTGGAGTCGACGGACACTGCTCCACTTTTTGTATATAGTTGCATTTTAGTTAGGGTTTTTTGTAGGTTTCCTTTGTTCAGTTGGGCTCATGGACCCTTGGAAGTTTTGTACATAGTTCTTCATTGGATTGATTTTATTTTTCATTTGACTTTGGACAACATTTTTTTGGATTAGGATTTGGTGTTTTTATTTTTTTAAACGGACATGCAGCTTATCTTTTTTTCATTGCCATTGTAGTTTGTTTCATTTCTTTTGCATTCTTTTTTTTTTAATACAATTTTGTTTTCATACTTCACTGTGTGGTATCATCTCATTGGTTTCATGCATGTCATGTTGGGTGTTTTCCCATTCAATTGCAACCATTGTGTGTGACGGACATGGGTTCATTTGCTTTATGAACATTGGGGGTGTAACATGTAATTTCCATTTCCATGTGGGTGAATGGGTTACTTGGTAGGGCTTTTTGGCTGTGGAGGCTGACCATAACGCACATGATTGGGGATTGTGAGGACCTGGTGGAGGCTGCCCATGGTGGCTGGGGGGTGGGGGTGATAGGGGACATGAGTGGGGGCCTGGTGGGGGCTGGCCATGGTGGCTGGGGGGTGAGGGTGGTGGGAGACATGGGTGGGGGCCTGGTGGAGGCTGCCCCTGCACTGCTGGGGGGTGGGGGTGGTGGGAGACATGGGTGGGGCCTGGTGGCAGGTGCCCCACAGTGCTGGGGGGTGGGGGTGGTGGGGAACATGAGTTGGACATGGGGGGGGGGCCTGGTGGCAGGTGCCCCACAGTGCTGGGGGGTGGGGGTGGTGGGGAACATGAGTTGGACATGGGGGGGGCCTGGTGGCAGGTGCCCCACAGTGCTGGGGGGTGGGGGTGCAGGGGGACATGGTTGGGGGCCTGCTGGCAGGTGCCCCACAGTGCTGGGGGGTGGGGGTGCAAGGGGACATGAGTGGGGGCCTGCTGGGGGGTGGGGGTGCAAGGGGACATGGTTGGGGGCCTGCTGGCAGGTGCCCCACAGTGCTGGGGCGTGGGGGTGCAAGGGGACATGGTTGGGGGCCTGCTGGCAGGTGCCCCACAGTGCTGGGGGGTGGGGGTGCAGGGGGACATGAGTGGGGGCCTGCTGGGGGGTGGGGGTGCAAGGGGACATGGTTGGGGGCCTGCTGGCAGGTGCCCCACAGTGCTGGGGGGTGGGGGTGCAAGGGGACATGGTTGGGGGCCTGCTGGCAGGTGCCCCACAGTGCTGGGGGGTGGGGGTGCAGGGGGACATGAGTGGGGGCCTGCTGGGGGGTGGGGGTGCAAGGGGACATGGTTGGGGGCCTGCTGGCAGGTGCCCCACAGTGCTGGGGGGTGGGGGTGCAAGGGGACATGGTTGGGGGCCTGCTGGCAGGTGCCCCACAGTGCTGGGGGGTGGGGGTGCAGGGGGACATGAGTGGGGGCCTGCTGGGGGGTGGGGGTGCAAGGGGACATGGTTGGGGGCCTTCTGGGGGGTGGGGGTGCAAGGGGACATGGTTGGGGGCCTGCTGGCAGGTGCCCCACAGTGCTGGGGGGTGGGTTTGCAAGGGGACATGGTTGGGGGCCTGCTGGCAGGTGCCCCACAGTGCTGGGGGGTGGGGGTGCAGGGGGACATGAGTGGGGGCCTGCTGGGGGGTGTGGGTGCAAGGGGACATGTGGCTTGGCTGGGGGGCATGCCCATGGTGGATGGGCTGCCTGCGGGACATGACCAGGGGTGCAGGGTAGTCCCCTGTGGTGTGGGCTGCCTGCAGAGGTCGTGGAGGGGGTAGAGGGGAGACCTGGGAGGACCCACACTGGCAATTCACCTCTTCAACTTCCCGCACACCCACGTAATACACTGCCCCACTCGCACAGGCCCAATCGCGTGTAGGATTTCTCGCGCACCCCTGAAATCCACGTACCCAGCCCAATCGCGTGTAGATTTTCTCGCGCACCCCTGTAATACACGTACCCAGGCCAATCACGTGTAGTATTTCTCGCGCACCCCTGAAATCCACGTACCCAGCCCAATCGCGTGTAGATTTTCTCGCGCACCCCTGAAATCCACGTACCCAGGCCAATCGTGTGTAGAATTTCTCGCACACCCCTGAAATCCACGTACCCAGCCCAATCGCGTGTAGATTTTCTCGCGCACCCCTGAAATCCACGTACCCAGGCCAATCGCGTGTAGAATTTCTCGCGCACCCCTGAAATCCACGTACCCAGCCCAATCGCGTGTAGATTTTCTCGCGCACCCCTGTAATACACGTACCCAGGCCAATCGCGTGTAGAATTTCTCGCGCACCCTTGAAATCCACGTACCCAGGCCAATCGCGTGTAGAATTTCTCGCGCACCCCTGAAATCCACGTACCCAGCCCAATCGCGTGTAGATTTTCTCGCGCACCCCTGTAATACACGTACCCAGGCCAATCGCGTGTAGAATTTCTCGCGCACCCTTGAAATCCACGTACCCAGCCCAATCGCGTGTAGATTTTCTCGCGCACCCCTGAAATCCACGTACCCAGGCCAATCGCGTGTAGAATTTCTCGCGCACCTCTGAAATCCACGTACCCAGCCCAATCGCGTGTAGATTTTCTCGCACCCCTGAAATCCACGTACCCAGGCCAATCGCGTGTAGAATTTCTCGCGCACCCCTGAAATCCACGTACCTAGCCCAATCGCGTGTAGATTTTCTCGCGCACCCCTGTAATACACGTACCCAGGCCAATCGCGTGTAGAATTTCTCGCGCACCCCTGAAATCCACGTACCCAGCCCAATCGCGTTTAGATTTTCTCGCGCACCCCTGAAATCCACGTACCCAGGCCAATCGCGTGTAGTATTTCTCACGCACCCCTGAAATCCACGTACCCAGCCCAATCGCGTGTAGATTTTCTCGCGCACCCCTGTAATACACGTACCCAGGCCAATCGCGTGTAGAATTTCTCGCGCACCCCTGAAATCCACGTACCCAGCCCAATCGCGTGTAGATTTTCTCGCGCACCCCTGTAATACACGTACCCAGGCCTATCGCGTGTGGGAACACCCGCACACCCCTGAAATACACGCTCCCCGCTCTGGGTTTGCTGCTGCCCTTTGCGCTGGATTGGGGATTTTGATGGCTTTTCCCTGCGCGAGGGGCGTTCTTGGGGGCGTAACTGACGCTGCTGCAGGGTCGCTGCGCCACTCTGCGCCACGGCTGGTTGTGGAGGTTGGAATCCATGAATACGCTGTGCGCCTGAATGTGTTTCGGCGCACGCGGCTGGCGCAGACTACCGCACGCGCACACTGTGCGCCAGCCGCGTGCGCCACTTGTGCGCCAAATTCTATGAATTGGCCCCTAAATGCGGATTTGAACAATGCAAAGGAGAGCATTTAAGAGACCATTTGATGATTAAGTGTAGCAAACATAAGGCCCATGAATTATTGTGTAGAGAAGGAGATATCAGTTTGAATAGAGCTATTGAAGTTGGGAAAAATGAATGAACACATGGAAAGATGTATAAAGGAGCTGGGAATAGAACCTGTGAAGAGTTTTACAGAGTGAGCCAATCAAGTCAAGCAGTGTCGCAAAATTAAGGGCAGGAGGACTAGGGATGAGGAGGTCAGACATGATGTCATGAGGCACTTTCAAGCTGCAGATATGCCGTACAGCTTCCATGAGTGGAGACTTCATGTCCCATCGTCCACTTGCGGAAGGCAAGTATGACTACGTAGTTAAGTGCCCTTTTCCAATTCCGCGGTGCTCCTCAATGATGGACAGACCTATCCACCTATCCTAAATTATATTTCCTCAGAGTTTCCTTGTCCCTGTCCAGTTATCTTCCCTGCTTTCTGGAGTGTTTGCCCCTTGACTGGGACACCTAGACCCTTGCCGCTCACCTTTATACTTACCTGGACATTGGATACTAAAATCCTCCATTCATATTGTGTTCTGTGTATCTTCCTTGCCAGGAACATACTTATGGATTTACCTCCTTCAAACTCACCTGGGTTGTGTTCCTTGTTGCATCCTCATGTCATCAGGTCGTCCACATTCGTCGGGACTGGCTGGATATTTGGATTCCTGGACTTCTGAATCTTTACTTCCTCTCCTGGTTCGTCATCTACAAAGACAACAAAGGTACTAACTTAGATATACATAAATACACACTTACCATGCCCTAGTGAATACTAACAGTCCTTGCTTATCTCCGTCGAGACATGGGATATACTACATCCTGAGGGTTATCTCATCCATGGGCTAACGTCTTTGTCTTTGGGGTTCATATATCTATTCCCGGGAGTGAGTAGAAGCACTGTGGATCCGTAGAACGTACGCAAAAGCAAGAGTCTGATAGATTAAATGGAGGAGCCTTTTTGCGTGGCTCTCAGCTGACCCATTGGTGGCTATAGCTCAGGCCCTTAGTGCACTGCACACTGAAGTACAGGTGGTATCGACACGTAGATGTAATGCAAGCGGCTCAGCAACCTTTTCCCAATAATGTACCCGAATTGGGAGCAGCTGCACGACTCCCTATTCACCCCAATTTAAACCCTATGCTGCTGCAGATGTCGTTACTGCCTTTTCCGTTAGTCATGCTGGAAAGGTTCACGGGTGACACCAAAACCTATCGCAACTTTCTAAACCAAAGTAAACTCCACTTTCTCTGCAGACCTGCATTTCCTGACCCCACATCCAAAGTAGCCTTTCTGCTCTCCTATTTAGGTGGTGTGGCTGCTGAATGGGCGAACCCCTTATTGGAGAATAACGATCTGGTACTTTATGATTTTGAAGCCTTGTCTCAGTGCCCAGCCTGTGTCTTCGATACTCATTATCAATCCCAAGCCTCTGAATTGGAGTTATTGGAAATTAAACAAGGTGTTACAGACTTACCACAGTATGCAGCGCATTTTAATCAGTTGGTAGCCCGGACTGCTTGGCCTGATAATAAAAGAACTACCTTGTTCTATAAGGGGTTGCATTACAATATCAAAGATGCCCATTCTACTGTTCCTCCTTAGCCCTCTTCATTTCCTGATTTCTTGAATCTGGTGTTGCAGGTGGACCAGAGGATAAGGGAGCGCAAGGGGAAAACACTACTCACTGGTACTTTCACATTTTATCACATCAAACAGTGCAGAGTCAGTTAAAACTATAATGGACAACCCTCCTGGACCCGTGCAATTGGGCGGTTGCGTGTTCCTTTAACCACCATTGAAAGAAACTGATGCCGCCAGGAGGACCTCTGTTTGTTTTTTGGTAAGTAGGGGAATTTTATAAGGGAATGATCTGTATGGCCAATTAAGCCTGTGGGAAAGGTACATGACGGAGGAACATGCTACAGGCCTTGTCTTTCACGCAGCTTCCCCTTGTACCGAGGTTATCCTTTCAGTTACTTTCCATGTATACATCGCCATTGTTCTGGCATGGGGTACCAATGAGTCTGTGGTTTCCACGACTCTTATGGACTCAGAAGCCACAGGCAAATACATGGATTTGGATTATGTCCAGTCATTAGCGATACCCACTGAGAAAAAAACAATATCTGAATTAGTCCAGGTGATGGACACCTCGCCCTTGATATCAGGACCCATAAAACGACATACTGTTCTAATAGCCATGACCATAGCATGCATACATAAGGAAACCATTAGGTTTGACCTCATAAAAGTTCTGTATATTGGTAATATTTTGGGTACTCCATGGTTGGTGCAGCATAACCCTATCATAGATTAGAGAATGTGCAGTGTTTCATTCCTCACCGATTATCACAAGGATACCCTCTTTGTACTAGGGCTTTTGTCTCCTTCACTTGCAAAATATCTGGTCTCTCAGTGGGTGGGTGTCACCACTGCTATCAAGATACCCTGAGATTATATGACTCTTACAGAGATGTATTCAGTAAAGAAAGAGGCTGAAATACTACCTCCACATAGGGCCTATGATTGCCCTATTTACTTTGTTGACAGTGCCAAAATACCCAGTGGCAAAAGATATGCACTTACCGAGACCGAACATACAGCCTTATTACAATATCTGGATGATAACCTCTGTAGGGGGTTTATCCTAAACTCCATGTCATCTGCTGCCTCGCCCTCTTTTTTTGTGCCCAAAAAGGAAGGGGGCCTGTGCCCCTGTACTGATTACCGTGCTATCAACAATATCATTGTAATGTATAGATATCCCTTGCCCCTTATCACCTCTCTGTTGGATCAGCTACATTTTGGCCCAGATATATACCAAGCTAGACCTTAGGGGGGCCTACAACCATGTGTGTAGGAGAGCAGGGGATGAATGGAGCACAACTCTCTGCACTAAATATGGTCTATTCGAATACATGGTTATGCTGTACGGTTTGTGTAATGTGCCTGCCACATTCCAGCATTTTGTTAATGACATTTTTTGTGATTTGATCAACAGGTACGTTGTGGTGTTCCTAGATGATATGTTGATCCAACAGAGGAACTGCGGAAGGGACTGTGGATGCTGTATCGCAGTATCTAGGGAATAAAGATGAACTGCTTGAATCTACCTAGACTCCAGACTATCCACACTGGATCAAACAATACTACTATGGTCACCCCAAATGCCCACTGTTCTAAAAGGTTTACTCCTTTGGCTAAGACTTTACCAGTTAGTAGAGCTCTCCGGGGTGGGACAGTTGTTCGGGGTTGGACAGTTGTTATGGACAAGAAACACAAGTTGATAAAATGCATGTAGTTCACGTTGTAAGGTCCACATCACCTAGTAGTTCTGGTGTATGCTTGGAACAATGGGCTATTTCCCTTTTAAATAGAATGACTCTTTTGTAAATATTTATATGGCAAATGAGCTTAAGGGGGAGTTGACGAATGTTAAAGAGGAAATGTTTACACTGCCAAAGTAATTGCAAGTACACCTAGTCACTTAAGAAACTTCTTGCAAATATGGTACCACTTCTAGATTGCACTCAAATCTCCACCATAGCAGAACACTGGAGAGTGAACTATTATTTCTATCCCAAAAACAAATTCACTAGCTAATGTGGCAGCTATTGGTGATATCGATTTATCGATTCTGGATCGGAACAGAGATCTACATTATCCTATCGACAAATTATCTAAAAGAGGGTCTGGAGTTCAGCATGAAAAATGTAATCCACTGTTGTGAATCAATATTGTAAACATTTTCCTCTGTGACATCTCTTGTGAGAGAGTTTGTAGTAATAACTCCTCTACCCTGCAATATGTTCATAATTCTAAAAGCATAATTCCAATTCAAAGTCTGTAGTATTTTTGGCAACAGTTCAAACATTGGAACATAGTTATTGGAATTTAAAGAGCATTCATATCATATGTCATATATGAGGATATTATTCAATAATTGGTTAGGATATTATTTGCATTGCTCGTGTTAGTTGACCAAACACCCCTCCAGAAAATATCAAACTTACATTGGCCCTCATTACGACCCTGGCGGAAATCGAAAAACGATGGCGGAAATGCAATACCGCCATCGAATAGCGCTCGGTGCAATTATGACCCGTCACCGTAAAGTACGATGCCATTAGCGACACCGTAGTGAACGCCAACGCTAACTGCACCAAGTACGCGCACGCGCGCCATGCGAAACCGTAATTACCACCATGGCGCAACGGTACGCGAATTCTAACCCTAGCGGACATTCACCTAACGCCATCAAGCATGGCGGAAAGCACCATACCGCCATGGTGAGAAGTACGGCATCGCGAACCAACCGTAAAAGGCCCTAGTGAGTGCCCGTACACCACTCCCTGGCCACATTGCACAACTCCTCGTAGGTGCAATGAAGTCACACAATGCAACCAGTGAAATGTACAAGTCACCCATGCATGCCAACGAACAAATGAATGTAGGGGCTCCAAGTTCCTTGTGAGTGGCCATCCATATATGCCATGGCACCATTGCCGTACTGATGCAGCACAGGCATGTGAAGGTTCGAGTACAGCAACATGAACTGAAATATGAGACAAACAAAAACAGGCCCCCCATCACTTGACACGAGTGTAAGGCAACATTCAAAGCAGTATCCTGAGTGAGACTGCCCCAGCCCTGTACTCCTGCCAGTTAACAAACCAACCATCAGCATAAGCATGTACCACACAAGTTGGCAGAGTGACTGAGCAGCCAGGCTCATCTCAAGAGGGGCCAATGGGAGCTGCAGGGCACAGATGGCACGAATACAGAAGCGATTCCAATGGACATGACCTCAGTCTCCCTCCAAGAAACGCACGCAAACACAGGCACCTGTGACCAGCCATATTCCGATAATCACATCATTCCACCAATCCACCTGGCTGACCGGCATCTGTTACACAAAAGCCAATCCCCCGCCCCTGAGCATGACATCATTAAAACAGTCATAATGGCAGCCCCTATCCCTGACCTCACTGGGCTTCGTAGGCAAACGCGCCCAGTACAGTACCACGCAGCTATACTCAGAAGCCGGAACCCAATGCAGATCTACTCACAATACATCGCTCCACAAATAGGAATATGCTACATTACTTGCAAAGAATAACGCTACACGGTCAATATCATAATCAAAATTTAATGCACAACAAAATCACCAAGCCCATACAGCTATTAGGTCATGAACTCCAAAATATATTACATCATTGTGGGCTGCATCCGCAATAAATGACCAGCCTCTTCTTGTGTGACGCCCTGTTCCTTCATGGTACACAGCGGCTACATTCACGTTCAAAAAGGCAACATGGAAGCGCCTAGAACCGCAGGGCCGTCCCATTAGGTAGGCACTAGTCCAACTGAAAGGTCGATATGTTGCTCCTAGCCACTAGTACTGCGTAAGGGCATGTGGCCCATTGGCGATCGTCCCATAAGATCGTAATGCTGCTCCACTGATTAACACGAAGCAGCAGGTGTCGGGAGTAAAAGCCATCTGCAGGAGTGGCATACAGATGGCAGCGGCAAAAGGGGAGGAGATACCTGTCACCCAAATGAAATGAAAAAGAATAGTATGAGCATCAGAACTTCATTTGAATTACTCACTTCAATGATCACACTAAATCCACAGCCATATGCATGCTAGCCCACTCCAAAGGATTATTCCCACCCAAAAACCACTTGCGAATCATAACTATATAAATCGAGGTGAAAACACTATTTCAAACGAGTGTTTGTGTGCATGCGTCTGTTAAAACAGAATCCATTAGATGGGATTAGTAACGTGCATAGACACAAGTGTTTGAAGGCACGTCGAGACAGGCAGGGTTCAACAAGGGCAGACAGACGATGGTCCCACTATGGCAGCCCTGCATCACATAGCGCAGGGGAAGTGGATAGATTCCAAAAAGCCATGTACATGGCAAACGCTCTATTAAATCATCTGTCCATGCATCCATACATCATTCCCTCATCCCGGTATGAAAACGCCTGATTATTTACTCACATGACATGTGAAATTTCCATTGAGTCTGTGCGTAATGCAGTCTGCAAAATCCACTGTGCTCCAGGCCGGAATTCCAGTGTTGTGAAGTAACATGTATTTGGGAACGTCCTGCCTTATCGTCCACTACGCTATTGCGCATCCCATACTATTCATATCAATCATTGCATTCTCGCCATGGCCCCTGTCCGAAGGACATTAAACAATAGAACTTTATATCTGCAGTCAGACCTGTGGGCGTCTCCTCGCCGCTAGCTGAAAACCGAAAGCTCTGTCCTTCGAATTCCTCATTTGCAACATCACGCCGAAAAGGCATCTGTGACCGCTTGAAATCACAAATCCATCCATGTAGTGCGGCAGTGTGTGAAAATGGCAACTGCCTTCACTCACAAATGGGAGGGCCCGCCCGTCGGTGAACCGCGGTACAGTGCTGCATGAGGGTCCACCGTTAATCGAGTACTACATTCCACTGACCCTTCACAAGTTTGTTCGCGACTGCAGAGATAGCATGTGAAACAATGGGACCATAGCAGAATGAACATATGAACCAATATTACACTGCCATCGGGATTAAATACGTGATTGCAATAGCAAGATGCCATGCGTCGAATTGCAGCGTTGCGTGCGGGACGTGCTCGCCCAAAGGGGATTGCAGCTTGCACAGGTGGAATGAATCACCACAGGTGGAGGCTATACAGCCTGAAAACACATAAATTGCACACCCAACCCCCTCCCACAGCCACACCCACTCCAAAATGCTACCGGCAGGACTAGCGATGTTGGCCCTGGGGGACCTGATAGCACTGCAAGCACTCCAACTTCAAGAAGAAGACGGACACCAACTACTACAACAACCGGCCGCACAGAGGAGACGCAGGAGGAGGAGGAGGGCAAGGCAGGGCCAGCAAGGCCCACCAGCACAGCCACTACCACCACGCAGGCAGCCCGCAATCCCACACCTCCGAGCACATCCGTTCAACCTCACTGATGAGCAGATCCACACCCTCTACCGTTTGGACCGGGACACCATAACCGCCATTGTGGACATGACACACGCTGACCTTGTCAGCATGATAGATAGCCCAACCCCCATCCCACCCCTACTGAAGGTGGTGTCTGTACTCCACTTCCTGGCCACAGGCACCTACCAGCACACAGTCGGACAGTTGCATGGCATTTCACAGCCACTGTTGTCACGGACACTATTGCAAGTGCTCGATGCCCTCCTGAAGCACGCAGACGACTACATCTCTCTACCACGCTCGGAGCAGGAAATTACGAACACAAAAGTGGGATTCCATGCACTTGCCGGCATACCGGGTTGCATTGGTGCCATCGACTGCACCCATGTGGAATTGGTTGTCCCACATGCCATGGAGGCCCAGTACCGCAACCGAAAACAATATCATTCTCTTAATGTACAAATGGTGTGTGACTCCAACAGGATCTTTACACATTGTTGTGCCCGATTTCCTGGATCAACCCATGATTCTATGGTCTTGAGGAACTCTACAATACCACGCTACATGGAGCGACACGCAGGGAACAGATCCTGGCTACTCGGTGAGACTCATTTCATGCATGATGATGTGGGGTATGTGATGCGGCAATGACCTGGCAGGAAGGGTGGGGGAGATGCGTACGTAGCAATGTCATTCCACAAACATTCTTTATTGTCCACATACAGGTGATGCCGGGTATCCGCTGAAGAGATGGCTCCTTACACCACTCCGGAACCCACAGAACCAGCATGAGGAGGACTACAACCATGCCCACTCACGTACCCGTGTAGTCATAGAACAGGCATTCGGCCTACTGAAGGGTCGTTTCCGCTGCCTCAGCAGGTCTGGCGGGGCACTCCTGTACCGCCATGAGAAGGTTGCAAAGATGGTCATGGCATGTGTCATGCTACACAACATGTGCGTACGTAGAAATGTGCCCATGCCCCCTGACGCAGAACTGCAAGCACCTGAAGATGGTCATGATGAGGGTGGGGATGTGGCAGCACCTCAAGGAGTCCGCGAGGCACAGGAGGGCCGTGAAATTCGTCAGATTATCATAGATTCATGCTTCTAGCACTCACGCCTGGTGGCTGATACATGGACACGGGACTTGTGGCACTGTGTGTGTCTGGAACATGCACAATATGGACTGTACGCCTATAAAGGCCTCGTACACAAAGATCAATGTCCACACATCTCATTGGATGATTGTGAAATGTTTATAGCATATGTGAAATTATGTTACACACCCCATCGACCCGCCACCCAAGTAAGCCCAACAGCCCCCTCCACCCTCCTACCTCCCCCCCGAACACCAGTGTCCAAAGATGCTCATTGTCAGTGGGCAGACGCTATTGCAAGCCCCCTCTCCGGGTATCAGGGGCACCCCTGCCTGTGGAGCGCAGGTTCCTCCCAGATCTACGTTGGGGGCTGCCCTGGACGGAACTTGCAACGGATGATGTCTCTGCCTGCTCACGTCCATGAATGTCCCTAAGGGTTTGTGAGAGCTCAGTGAGCACACGGCGCACAGCGGCAAGTTCAGCACATACGTCTTTGGACGTCGCATGCAGTTCCCCCCTCAGGCTCTCGGTGCTTCTCTCCATTTGTACCCTCAGGCTCTCAGTGCTTCTCTCCATTTGTACCCTCAGGCTCTCGGTGCTTCTCTCCATTTGTGCCCTAAGTGTCTCAGTAGATGTTTCTATGGCTGCCTTAGTACCCCCACATTCATCAGCATGGTCCTTGAGGAGCGTGGCCAGTTGCTGCTGTTGCACGATCACCTGGTCGAGGGACTGTTGCCTCTGCTGGGCCATGCCCATTTGCGGTGGTGTCACAGAGGGGCTGATCACCTCATGTTGCCTTGACACAGGGCTTGTGGGGGATGGCCAGTCGTCGTCTTGTGGGTGCCCCTGCGTGGTATCCTCATGGTGTACGGGATGAAACAAACAGGGGGATTGAGACAGGTCATGGATGGATCCTTCATCGACAGCACCGTTTTCTGTGTCGGAGCATGCTGCCATTAATGCAGTGTCACCTATGGTGCTGCTGCCACCAGAAGCAGTGCCTTCTGTGGCATCCATTGGGGGGACCTGTGGTGCTGCTGTTGTGGGCATGCTGGCTGCTGGGGTGCCTGTTGAAGTCCCCTCCTGTGTGCTGCCACTTGATTTGTGCTGCTGCCGTGTCTTGATCCGTGCAGCTGAGGTGGAGGGTCTTTGGCCGTTGGTCTTGGCCCTCTTTGCAGGTGTGCTGGTAGGGGTGTCCTGGAGCTCGTCGTTTGAATCGGACCCTGTGGTGGAGTAAAGGAGGGTGAGCGTTATTAATGGGTGTGTGGAAATTGGAATGGCAATGTATCACATGCATTGGGGTGGTACCTTAGGGTGATTTGGGTCAGGGCCTTGGAGGTGGTTTCATTTTTTGGTGGATTGAGGATGCAGTTGTTTTGCAGCCTGCAGTTAGGGTGTGCCTGCTGCACGTGTAGAGGGTGTTTTTGGGATTTTTAATTATTTATGTATTTAATGAGACTTTTAAAGTGCGCTATCAGGCCAATGTATGTGGACGTTCTCCTGGACATGTGTTTCTGTTGCACTATGTGGACACATGGTACTTTACATGATTGGACATTGTGGATTTAGCATTGTTTTATTTGGCCCACCTACCTGATTCTTCGGATGTCTGCACTCCTTTCTCCATCCCTCCGACTCCCTCTATACTCTCCATTCCAATGGTGGAGGCACAGATTTCTTCCCAGGGGGTCAACTTGATGGGTGATTCCGATCCTCCCCCGGTAGCTGTGGCAATGTTACGGTTGGCGGATAGTATGCTCCGTACGCGTATCCGCAAGTCGTCCCATCACTTTCTGCATTGCTGTGGGTTGCGGGGTGCGGTCCCCACCGCACTTACCCGCTGTGCCACCAGGGCCCATATGGCCTTCTTGTTCACAAGTGCCGTCCTGGTCATTTGCGTCGAGAAGACGACGGCAGCATTCTCCTGGAGGGTCTCTGTGAGCACGGTGAGTTCCTCAGGGGAGAAGTGGACCTGCCGCTTGCGGTCGCACGCTTTTTTCGCTACTTTTCCCATTTTTATTGTTTTCACTAGGGTGGATGACGGGTTGGGATGTGTCTCAGGGTAGTATTTCTGATGGTTGTGTGGGAATTCTGATTTTATAGGTGTACGGCGTGCTGTTTCCCGTTCCGGGGCCATGTTTTTGCTTCCGTTTCTGTATATTTACGGTCACCGTATTTTCCGATTGCCGCTCATTACGGTGACCGCTATGATGGGTGGCGGAATTGCACCTAGGGTGCCGTACGACGGCGGTGAGGGGCGTTTTGGGGACATTTCCGCCATCGCGGACTTTGCACTTCCGCCATGGCGTTGTGCTCGTGCCCGATGGGTCAGAATTAGCCGCACTTTACTCCGTCGTGCAATGGCGGAAACGCTATTTACGCTATGGCGGTCAGGTCAGTTACTTTCCGCCAGGGTCGTAATGAGGGCCATTGTCTTTTGTTAATTTGGCCCAAGGCCTCCTTGCCATTGCATGTCTTTCCTTGCCTGCTCTTGAAAGAAGCATCACATTAAGAAGTGCATTTCTTAGTCGGAATGTATTGTAGTAGGTTGCAAACACTCTTCCCACTGTAATTGCTGGAATATCATCTTTGCAATGTGTGGGTATCAGGTAATATTATCCCCATATATATGGTCACCGTAAATAATATCGCCGGGAAAAGGTTGCAGCGATATTATATAGGTGACCATATATTGGCCATTTTTCGGCTATATTTTTGCATGGCGAGATTTTTGTGGCGACATTATTACATGGAACCCAATGTGTGTCTCTTTCCAGGGCTATTCTGGCTCATGTGTCATGATGGTATTATCCCACCTCACAACCAGTTACAGTTCCTCTGATTTTGCTACATTTTCATCAAGAAGGGAATGCCCATACTCCCATGGTATGTTGTCTGCTTAAACTGTAAGAAGTATGATAGTGATTGTCACTCTTTTCTACTTTCTGCATATTAGTGTTCAGAAGGCATGGGCTGTTGAGACTTTTGCACAAAACAAGGGTATTCTTGTTCTTACATTTCTTCAGCAAAATATGGTGAGGCCTAATTGGGGTTTATTGTCCTAGTTATCCATAGATCTCAACTCCTTCATCAGGACAATTTAGTCTCAATCCTCTCATATTCAATAGCATTGTGTAACTTTATATGACAAAATAGAGATCTGGCTTTTGAATGTTTGTCATTCACTGAACACCACTGCTCTAATTTGTTTGACCTTGGTCAAATTAGAACATCTTTAGGGAAATAAATCCCTTTTAAAATGGGGAAACGCTATACCAGACCTGGTTGGAGACAGACCGAAATATTACATTTCAGCATTTGCAATATTAAAATGGGATAGTTGGGGAGGAAGATATTTTATAGGGATTTTCATCTTTATTGAGCTCTTTTCCATCTTGTATTCACCAGTTAATTAGACAGTGGGCTGACTTGATTGCATGAATGGCTTTCCATGGGTGTAATGGTCACTCCTCTGCAAACATTCATGGCACACCTACATATGGGGCCTGAAACTCAGACATATTAATTATATTTTAGTGCATTTGCTCAGTTGGGATCTAGACTCCTCACTCCATGTTTCAGAAGGATTAGAGAGTTATCATGTTCCCTTTACTTTAGTGCTGCATTTGGCAGATAATGTAATGCTCTCTTCTAATATTGAACCTGTTGCTAATATGCAAATGTTGGTTTCATTGAACAGGAAAAGACTTTGGTATAAACCTGACCTTCAGCCAGTGCTGCTTCTTCTGTTTTCCAGGTCGTGTTATGTTAACGGTGTACCACTGCGGGAAGATCCGCCACTGCCGATATTCCCACCAAGACCCTGCCGGCAAGTGGAAGCGTGCTGCATGCACAAGTCGTATGCGCGTCGCAGGACTATCACCATACCCCCATCCTGGGACACTAGGCTTTCAAGGGGAATGGCTAAAACAACTCTGAAACAAACACGGGGGCACGGACATGAGCGGCAGTTTCCCAAGACCGATCACATGGGGCATAGCCCACCCGATCCACCCAAAAATAGAACTATCCCCCTGAACCACCGTGAGTCACATATTTCCCAATCCTCGTAATCAGGTTGACCATCACAAATAACGGGAGTTGGCACATCGGCATGGCGACCATAGGGGTCGGGTACATAAGGTTTTAAAAGGGAGACATGAAAAACTGGGTGAATGCACCAAACAAGAGGGTAACTCCAAATGGAAAGCCACTGGGAAAATGAAACGAGAAATGCAGAAATGAGCAAGGAAGCCAGGGGCCAGTTTCAAGGGAAAATTCTGCAAAGGTAGGTTCTTGGAAGACAGCCACACCTGTTGGTGCACTTGGAAGCCTGGATAAGCCATGCGTTTACTATCAGCCTGTGCCTTACTCCAATCCGATGCTACACGCATAGTTTGGATCCCCAGCCGGTGTGTAGATTGTACTTTGGAGATCAATGCATCAGCTGAAGGCACAAGACCAGCTTGGATAGGCTGTAGCAGCACCAATTGAGGATGGAGCATGAAAGAACAGAAAAAGGCGCTATACCTGGTGGTAGAGTGAGAGGCATTGTTATAAGCCACTTCCGCCATATCCAGCAAAGAGGACCAGTTGTCTTGTACAGCAGTTGCGTAACATCAAAGGAACTGCTCAAGGATCTAATTGACCCACTCCGTTTGTCCATTGCTCTGTGGGTGCTATCCAGAGCTGGGAGCCTCAGGAACACCAAGAGCCTTTCAAAAGCAAGAAAGAAATTGGGAACCACCATCAGAAAGGAAGAACGTGAAGATGATAAACCTTGTCGAAGAAGGATACAGCCATTTGATTAGCAGTAGGTATCTGCTGAAATGGTATGAAATGAGACATCTTTGTAAAGCTGTCAAAAACCACCATAATACAAGTATATCCCTTTGAAGGTGGTAACTCCAAAATAAAGTCATTTGAGATGATATACCAGGGAAATGCCGGACACAAAAATCCAAAAGGCCTTTGGCAGGGTGTCTTGGTCTGGGCACAGATAGGGCATGATGACACATATTGATAGATTTGTTTGCCCATATCAGGCCATCAGAAGTGATGAGAGATAAATTCCAATGATGCCTTCACAACCATATGACCTCCTATCAAGCAGTCGTGAAAACATGACAGAAGATCAGTCTGCAAAGCAATGGGAGGATCATATATCTTGCTGTTCTTATAAATAATGTCATCCTTGCAGTGTACATCAGATGAGTCCAGAAGGGTAAGGCGATCTGAATCTCGTGCCGTTGCCTGACATAATTCTTGTAAATGATGCAAAAGCTGGCATATAAAATTGCAGTCTGCCAACATGGGGGCTTCCTTGGTTTCCACAGTGTCAGGATCTCCTAAGGAATGTGATAGAGAATCGGCCCGGACATTTTCGGCACCAGGAATGTAGGTAATCCGGAAAGAATATTGTGAAAACAAGTATGTCCAACGAGCCTGACAACTGGTTTTACATTGCATATTCCTTAGGTATTGTAGGATCCTGTGATCTGTTCTCACTTCAACTGGGAATAGTCCCCCCAGAAGATGATGTCTTCATTCAGAGAAAGCTTCCTTGATAGCCGAAATCTCTTTTTCTATTATGGCATAGTTGACTTCACTTGAGTTCATCTTCTAAGAATAATACGCAATAGGATGTTCAAACTTAGTGTCTACGTCAGATTGCAAAAGTACTGTATCTACCGCTGCACTGGAGCCATCGGTTTCAATTATAAATGTTTGAGAATCATCCGTGAGATTTAGTACCGTAGCTGACATAAAGGCAGTTTTAAGCACCATAAAAGCTATTTCGGCATGGTCATCCCAGCAAAAGGACTTCTTAGAAACGGTATAGAAAAATAAGGTGGCAGTGATGTCAGCAAAACCAGGTATAAAGCGACGATAAAAGTTCACCAAGCCCAAAAATCATTGAAATGCCTTGACTGATTGAAGACAAAGCCAATCCTGGATCGCTTGTACTTTTTGCAGGTCAATTTTCACCACTTGTCACAAATCATATATCCTAGAAACTCAATGCAGGGTTGGTGAAATAGGCATTTCTCAACCTTAGCGTACAGACGGTTCTTTTCCAATCTGGTTAAAACTGTTCTCAGATGGCAGATCGAGAATACCAAGATTGCGTCCAAATACACCCAAACATTAACACCCATCATATCAGCAAAAATATGGTCTATAAAACACTGAAGTATGCCAGGAGCATAGTGGCCTAGGGGGTCTTAAAGGCGGTGTTCCACTCGTCAACTGCTTTTATGCGTACTAAATGAAACAGGCATTTCTCAACCTTAGCGTACAAACGGTTCTTTTCCAATATGGTTAAAACTGTTCTCAGATGGCAGGCAGAGAATACCAAGATGTCGTCCAAATACACCCAAACATTAACACACATCATATCAGCAAAAATATGGTCTATAAAACACCTTAATATGGCAGGCGCATTACAAATCCTGAAGGGCATGACCCTGTATTCATAGTGGCCTAGACGGTCTTCCACTTGTCACCTGCTTTTATGAGTACCAAGTGACAAACACCCCTTAGATCCAACTAGGTGAAGATACAGGCATCTTTGAGTAATTCCAGCATATCACTTATCAACAGCAAAGGATATTGATCCATTTCATTCAGATCATAATAATCTGCACAGAGCTTGAGAGCACCTTCTTTCTTTGGTATAAGAAACAGGGGCGTATCTGCTGGAGAGTCATAATGAGCGCTAGAAACTTTGCTTAAAAACTCATCCAGATACTTGCACAATTCCCGGTTTTCTTGAGGAGTCATGGAATGTATCTTCCATGGGGGATTACTGCATCTAGATTATGGGTGATGGCACAGTCGTATAGATGATGGGGTGACAAAGGTATGTCGGAAGGATCTGAAAACCCCTCTTCAAAGTCATGGTATTGAAAAGGCACCTCTTGTAGTGTTCCGAACATCGTTTGCATTTAGGGTCTTGTTTTTTTCTCCAAAGGTCTTGATTGTCTTATGGTGACTACAGACTTATGTGCATCTGTCTGAAGAAAACAACATAGTATGAGTAGCCAAATTAGTGTAAGGGTTATGGAACTGTAGCCATGGTAATGCCAGAGCTACCGGAAAGGCTGGTGCTTGAATGACATCAAACAATATTACTTCCTCATGGGCATTGATTGACAATCGTGTAGGGATGGCATGCAGAGTATCTGGAACTGAAGCAAATGGAGTCCCATCAATTACTTCAACCCTTGAAAGAGAGTCCTTTCTTAATAATGGCAAGGAGATGGAACGACCAAATGAAGCATCTAAATAGTTGCCAGAAGCAGCAGCATCAATCAATGCCATAGTAGTTCAGGACTGAGTGTTGCACTGAAGCTGGACTGAGACTACTAATTGTACAGTTGGTGCTATTGTTTTCAATACTTGGGGACCAGTTGTCGAAGTACAGGGAAGGATTGCATGGTCCTAAAGGCTTGTGACTACCTTCTCATCAGATGACAAGCCAGTCAGTTTCCCGGAGGCTTGGGTGGTCAAAAGGACACGTGCTTAGAAAGTGATTGTCACTTACACAGTTAGCACAACGCCTTTTCTTTTCATGTTCTGACAAGGGACCCCAGATAGCACCCAATTGCATTGGTTCTGGAACTGGTTCCATGGCGGAATTGATGTGCTGATAACTGTCTTGGCCCAGTAGGTACAGATCCTTCCCTTCTACATTCACCTTGCTGTTCCCCCAAACGATGTTCAATATGCAGGACTTGATCCATTAAAGCTTGTAACGTGTTGGGCTCTGGAATGTGTACCAACTCCTCCTTGTATTCCTCTCTCACTCTTCTCCGAAAGAGAGTTTTTTGTGTGATTTCAGGCCATTGTGCATCATTGGCCAACTGTCTGAAACAGCTGATGTACGATATCAAATCTTGAGTGCCTTGTTTGAAATGTAAGGGATTTCAATTAGGCACACACCCAAGTCTCGTCTAGCATGTAGTGCACAAATGAAACCCTTATTTATTTTTGCCTATAAGTTTAATATTCTGAATGATATACCACTCATATCACACCCTTCTCAAAATACCCCCCAGGTCACACTAAACCAGGAAACAGGCTAGTTTCTAAAGGTAAATATTTATTTATTTATTTTAATATTCAAATCACACATAGGACCCATATATATATGGGGCAGCAATCACCCAAAGGGTGACAATACAATTCAGAAATACAAGTCAAGCAATTTAATTCACTCATACAGATGCAAATAGAAAACACAGGGAAAAAGAACAGTCTTGTTTTGCACACAGACAGCGTTTATGTTAATGTTACCCCTGCACGGTTTTGTTTACATACAAATAAGCAATCCTACACCAATGTGAGTAATCAGCAGGTTTTCAGGAATGAAATACAATGTCTAGAGTTATAGGCAACTCTACCTCCCGCACAAGAGAGAAAACCTTATTTTGGCAAATGACACTTTGAAATGACAGATGAAAATGGCTTTGTGAAATACTGCAAAATGGTCAAAATACTAAAATGGAGACAAATTCTAAAGAAAGCAACACTAATCAGGTCCTAACATGCATGGGCTATAATATGAACCACAAGATATACTTCAGATCAGGATGAGATGGAAAAAGCACTTTGAAATGGGCAAAATACACGTGTACTTTGGCTGAAATTGCAAATTTGCTGCAAACTTTTACTATGCGATATTGAAGAAAAACGGGTCAAATACTGTTCTGCGATGTGGTTTTTAGTTGTGGAGATGGCTAAGGAAGTTAGGTATCAGTGAGAGTTGAAATTCTGTTTCTATCTTTATAACTGAGGGAGTTATAGAGGTTTTAGTGAGAGGTGTTTTTTTAAAATAAAGACGCGAATTTGGACAAGGACTTCAGTTTAAAACCAGAAAATATGGATTATGCTTTTACTCAAGACTAGAGCCTTCAAACTAGACAAACCGGTTGGGTTGAAGTAAGCTCTGAGACTGATTCATGACTTCAGTAACAGATCCCCAGCGCCTTCCCCGGCGGAACCAGGCCAAACGCTCAAAGTGGGATTTATGGATAAGAGTTACACAAATAAAAATGACTGTGAAAATTACCCTTTAGCAAATAGACAGGATTGGATAGCACTAAAGATTTTGACACTGTTACTGGTTATGAAAATAGTGATAGTTCAGAGATTAGGGTGGAACAAGATAAGGCAAGGTATACAATAATTCTCTAGCGTCCTGTTAATACTCACAATCCAATGGGATTTAAGATTTTTGGACCGTCAAAGTTCTGGTCAATTGGGTCGCTCTATCAGGGAAGGACAGCACCTCAGCTAGGCCGGTCGCTGGAACTGCACAGCGATGGCGAGTTCAGCAGACAAGCATTTATGCTAACAAGCCAGATAGTTTCAGGATGCTTCCCCCCACCACAGCGCTTCACTGAGTTGTGAGGATTAGTTGAGGATTGCGGCGTAGCTGAAAATGGTTCAGCTATTGCTTGGCCTGGTTGTTGGCATCTGGATCTAGAAGGATGTTGAAGGCTGGATGTTGAATGCTGGATCAAAATGCTTCTCTGGAATCAGAAGAGAGAGTGTGTGTGTGTTGTCAGATGTCCCAATTTATCCTGTCAAAGGACATCACAAAATGGGTGTATGGGCTGGTTTAACTAAACCTGCCCCTGTGAAATGGGATTGGATCAGAGCCTCATCTCCGCCTTGCATCCGGGTGATTGGATCAAAGACAGATGATGTCAGGTTTATGGTTTGATTTTTACAATACTTAGAAACCTCCCCTAGCCACTAGTATCAAAATCTAATTTTGTCCTAAATACATATTCATCCATCTGTAACCTCTACGAAAAATCACATTTCAAGGATTGCATATTTTATGGAGTATCTGTTCATCAAAATCCCACAGCTGTGAGACCTTGTTTCGCTTTTCTGCAGTATTTTGTACATTTTGCCAGTTAAACATTTCCCAAAATGTCTCAAAATGTTCACAAATATGCTTGTTTAGCATAGGAATGTCTGTGCAAGGTTGAACAATTCTAGTATAAATACAGTTCCCATTAAACCACATATATTGCCATTCCTGTTCAGAATATGCTATACAGTTCCACCAACTTTTCAAATGTAGGGACAAAAATTAGATTAACAAATCTGCCCGTTTAATATTTTTCACCACTTCTGATAGCGAGTTATAAATCTCTAAAAATGGTCATTACATATTCTTTAGCAGCAAATGGTCAGCCTTTTGTCTGTCTCTGGAGGAAAGGAGCAGCCCCCAGCTTTGGGATTTCTTTCAGCAAGCCTAGTTTATGACCTCTTCACACGTCCATTTCCTGGCCTGGAGAATCTGCCATTGTTCAGTCCCGGCAGCAGACACAAGTCTGGCATACCCCACAATTATCATGTGTCAGTGAGCATCTGCTGAGAGCAATGCCCTCCCCTTGTGTAGAAACCTGTTTTTCAACCCTTGCGGGCCCAGCCAGTCTAGGTTAATTCTTAATTCCTTGACCTGAAATCCAGCATAAACAAACTTGTTGCATCAGATAACATATATGATTTACATTCTGGATTTAAACCTGTGGGATCAAAACAACTGAGATCTGTGTTCCTTTCAGCAACAGTCCTTTTATATTTGCAAATCCGGCAGACCTTTAGTTTAGACAACGTTAAAGTTTAATCAGGAGAGCCCATTTGAGAGGGGCTGTCACTCACAGGTAGCCCAGTGTGGCTGCACACAGATTTTTGACAGGAGTTGTCATTCACAGGCAATCCAGTTTTTCTGAGAAGGGGTTTTGCTCTTAAAATTTCAGGACCTTGTAAATTCACAGTGATTCATTAAATTAAATGAATTTTAGCACCAAGCACGATTTTGAGTGTTGGAAATTGTTATGTACAGGCATTTTGAAGTTTCACCAGCAAAGTAAATGTCATTTACAGGCAAATTTTGGAGTTTCACTTGCAAAGCGCTGCTTCTCCCTCTGCACTCTATGTTTACTTGTTTTGGAGCCCACTGGCACTTTTTCTGCAGCATGTGCTCTGTTCCACCCCACATGCACCATGGATGGCAGGTTGTGCAGCTATCTTTTTGTGTATTGAAAAATGTGGTTTTGGAGGTTTTGGTGTGCACAAGTGTTTTGCCGCCATTTTACTGTTTCTCGCATCATAGATAGCAGAGTTAGGCCACATAGTATAGCAGAGTGGGTCAATACATCCCACAAATTCCCCCTCCCAACTTCGTTTTGACTTACAGTCGATGGGGAGTTGGGCGATTGGGATGTTCTTTTCTGTCCATGTGGAGAAATTCAGTTGCTTCTCCCGTCAGTGATTGGGGCGACCCGCTCTCGTTGCAGGTTAGGGTTGCGATGGGACGATACTCTGGATTCCTTGAGTGGGTCAAAACATCCCACAGATATCAACCAATTGATTTTGTGAACTGGATAACAGGTTAGGAGATCGGAAGGTTTCCAAAAATATCCTCTCAAAGACTGCAAAATCATTCAGAATTGGACTGTTCAGTGATACATAAGGTGCAATTCATGCCAAGGTGCTTCCCCTAAGTTTACTAAGAATGGGCACTTTGAAACAGTATTTGCTTTTGGTATACGCACCTAACAAGTAAATAATAAATAAATAAATGTATCTGATCTTAGCTTTGTAGTGCTTGAAATGCATGGGCTTGAATATGAAGTGGATTGCAAAGATTGCAAAATGTGGTCTGTTGCTGGGGGTCCCCATCAAATTTGGTGGCAGTTGAATGGGGTACTGCACTTTCTGTATAACCAGCCGTGGCACCCTGGGCTATAGTCGGGCGTAGAACAACATTTTCTTACTTTATGGTAGTCCATTTCTGGAGAAAGGCGTCTTAATCTGTTGGGGGAACTCACATTTTTGTGGAGGTCCTGAAGTCTTTCTTGGACCTAGTGATCTCGAAGGAGCAGCCGTGATGGACTTGTAGTCTAAGTGACACAGGAGACTCACCCAGAAGGCTGTGGAGGAATAGAAAACCCCAGATCTCTTGTACAAGCTTCCTATGCCACAGTATAGCACCCCTGTATTGACGTGGCACAGGAACAGTGTGGAACACAGTCAGGGGTGCCTTAGCTCTTAATGCAAGTGAGATAGTTAGCCAAAGTACTATGGAGTGCTCCAAGTTGATCCTGTGGGTGAAACTCTGGAAATACAAAGTCAGGATCCACATGGCGAGTAACTGGTGCAGAGGTGAGGGGAAAACCGCGAGTGGCTGACTCAGAGCAAGGAGCAGGCAATCAGGGAACCAGAATAGAACAATGGGAAAAATGGAAATAAGAACCAGCATGGAGATTGGCGGGCAACCCCGTGGGCCGGAGCCAGGTTGCATTTTGTTCAAGGGCGACCACCACGGGAGAAGCCGCCACTGCCGGAATTCCTACCAGGACGCTGCTGGTAAGTGAGGGCGTGCCACATGCAGAAGTCATATGCATGCTGCAGGCCTAACAGTAATACAAAATAATAAAAATTGCCTCAGGTAAAATCATCTGTTTCAAATTAAAAATGGATCAAGATTATACTATATCACGTAAAACCTTAGTTTGTATCAGCCATGGCATTTACAGGAAATTCAGAATTGCACTAACGCAAGCACATCTGTAGTTGCTAGTGCATCCTTGATGGTTTTGTTGTTCTAATGATTAAGTGATTGCCTAAAGTACTGCCCCGTGGACGTTCATACAGTGGACAGATGAATAGGAAACAGAAAAGGGAATTTCTTCCTGATAGATTTTACAATGTCTGCATTTACCAAGCATAGCCCCATTCCATCGCGCTGCGAAGCTAAATGTCTAGCCTAATTTCTACGATCAGAGATTTTTGATGTTTGTGGCAAGAAAAATCCAAATACATTTCAAATCAAATGCTATATTTAATCATAACATACAGAAATTATGAACACTTATTTACAATGAAATCACAACGATCGTTCAAAAAACATTTCTCAAACAAACCTTTCGTCATAGTTTTGCAAGGGGGAGCAGAGACACTGGTGTTATCCCACATTTGGGGAAAGTCTGTTTCAAGGATATACAAGAGCCATTGATTTTTCATTGTCCCTTGCTGGCTCATGACATCACACAATTATTTGAGCTATTCGGACAATTGGGGGCACATCCCATAACCTCAACCAATAATCTGAAGGTTTCAATTTGACTGTCTACTCAAGGCCATTCAGGCCCAATTCTGGGCACTGCTTGGTAACCCCACTAAGCGCTTTCAGATCTTATTTATCTTCTTTTGCTAAAGGAACAGTATTAGAATGAATAGCACCGGATATAGCATCCAGAATGGCTTGCATGTTATATCCCTCCACTGCATTCGACATAGTGTGCCCCCCTGAGCGCTTAGAGATGTTAGTTACTATTGTACCCTTATAGGCAGGGTACTCACACTCTTTCTTATTTGATCATGCATCTAAGACACTCCCAAATAATCATAACCGCCAACTCTATCTTTTCCATTTATAACACTTGATAACAACATAGTGGCCATCACACAGCCCTTCCGGCAAATTATATTTTGGATATAAATGTGGCTTTTGGGCAGCACTATTAAAATATAAAGATGCGCCAGTGGATGTTATCATTAATAATAAAACAAGTATATGATATGGTTTATAAGCCTGAAATTGCAACTGTAACAGACTGGTTTATCCGAAGATTGGTCTCATATAGAACTCATAGACAAATGTATCTATAGTTCAGTTAATTACTATATAAAGGCTGGCAATGAGTAAAATCAATTCATTGTAAATGACTATGAGATACAATTTTGAAGTTACAAATAACCAAATGCAATCTATCAAAGTCAAAATTGCAACTTTGAAATAATTTGATGTAAATAAAAAAGGAAACCATCACTTACAAAAAGGAAAAAGTGAAGGAATCTTATTTCAAAAAATACTTTACAGAAGTGAAGTTGGCGCACATCAGTAAGATATCAAACACAGAAATAATTTGTGGAAGTGTGTTTGTATGTTTGAGATTGGCTCCAGCCCCATAACAGTGGGTGGGCTTAAATGTCAGCCCAAAGTCAGCATACCAGTCTGGGGTGTACTTGCGATAGTCACATTTCACCAACCCTACCCATTTGCCTTGGACAGGGCAGGGTCCGGCTCTGTGGTCTCAGTATAGGCAATTTCGTGAGAGATTGTTAATTTTGTGGTTGTTGGCTCAGCCCCACAACAGTTGGTGTGCTGATATTTTGGCCTGAAGTCGGCATACCAGTCTGGGGTTTACTGCCGAGGGTGAAATCAGACCAACCTCACACATTCGCCCTGCACAGGGCGCAGTCCGACCCTGTGCTATCAGTATAGGCAATTTTGTGAGATTTTCGTGAGATTGCTGATTTTGCAATTTTTTCAAAAATAGGAAGTTGGGTCACAGGGTCACCGTACCAATCTGGGGTGTACTGGAAATAGTGAAATTTGACCAACGCCACTCATCCGCCCTGCAGAGGGGTGGAGTGGGGTCCAGCCCTGTGCTATCAGTATAGCCGAATTCTGGAGATTGCTGGAGATTGCTGATTTGGCAATTTTTCAAAAATAGGAAGTTATGACAAAATAAAACATTCACAAGACTATAGCTGACCTCCATGTGCATGTCAACTACAGACCCCTGCATATAGAACACTAGTTCTGGATCATATTGAAATTAAGTCTACATACACCTTCCATTTAAAGACACAATTTACAGGAGCATGAACCCCACTGTTAAATAAAGGTTATACATTATGATGATCAGGGATAACTCTCATATGCACTGTAGCTTTAATACCAGCTGTGCCTGTAGTGGATAGAAACAAACAGGTTACAGCTTCTAGCTGTTCTAAAACTGCATACTTGTTTGGGCAGTAAGGCATCAAAACTGGCCGAGAATCATTCCCTTCAATAATGTTCTTTCTATATCTACATTTTGAGTTCCTAGCTCAACAAAAACTGCCTCTTGATTTGGTACTTTCCTACCCATTTCATTAATATCAATGCACCCAAAAAGAGTGCATGCAACTTCTTTATTCACTTCTTTCTCCACCCCTGGCCTTGTATGTTTGGTCATTCTTTATCGTAGCAAAGCATTCACAAAGGAATCTGGGAAATATTTATATACATGGACATGTCTCAAGCACAAGTTGACTTCTGGAAAACGTAACTATCTTTCCCTGCCTGTCCCACCCGATTACAATTAAAGCAAAATATCTTTTCACATTCTGCTACAATATGCCGTTGTTAGGAGTGGTTTTGTCTGTGTTATTATTATTGTGCCATGTTTCAGGTTATGTTTTTGGTTATGTTATGGTTCATATCTTCATTGCTTCTGTCTTGGTTGCACAGATACTCATAAAAGCTGTGGGCTTCTTCGGTCTATCCTGAAAGCTGGAACCAATGGCAGGTCTCGGGGGCATTTGTAGGGTTACAGGTTCCAGAGAGTGTCAGTTGGCTTCCTGTGCTGGCCAGAGCTGCTGTTCATTTAGGCTGCTTATCTTCTCAAATAAACACAGCCTTGTTTCATATCACCCTATCCCCCGTCTGATCCTTGACGAGGCCACCATTGAACATGACAACTGGCGACGAAGTAAAGATAAAAAAAAAGAGCAGCGGTCTCCAGCAGTGACAAGTTTCTGTCACATCAAGGTGGGGACAATGTTATGCGGCTGGGAGACAGAGCGGGTGAGCCAACATCCCTATTCACATTGCAAAGTTGAGCATGCACATCATTTGGGAATGAGAAACTATCCAGCTGCAATGACAGCAGCGTGAGCGGGTGAGGTCCAAGAGTTCATGCAGATGCCGATCCTCAGTCTCGAGGCGGCACGACCAGCCGGGCGCTCGTATTAAAGAGCAAAGGAAAGCACCTTAAAGGGCCATTGGTGCGTGCAGCCATTTTGAACTCTGTTCATTGCTTAATAGTGCCCATGGTGCTGATCGCAAACGAAGCAAGCAACAGCTTCAAGCAGACAATTTGGGCAACATTTTAACCAATAAAGCCTTCACATTAAGCATTAGGATTTCTAGCATTTGCTCCACCTACCACACCATATTAAAGGTTACAAAGTGACCACCAGTGACTATTATCACAATTAAATGGCATGCAGGAAATTCTGCTAAGTATTTTAGTTTGAACTCAAGATAAGTTTTGACATCTGCCCTCTGCACTCATACTATAAAGACAACCTATCTGTGCAACCAGCAGTAACCAATTGCGAACGTTCTTGGACCTGTTTTTTTTCCCTCTTCAGGTGAGCTCATGGTACGATGGGCAGATTGGAGAGATGGATTTACCAAATATGTTTTGGCTGTCTTTGGTGTCAATAACTCCAATGACAAGAAAGAGGCATTACTGTATCACTGTCTTAGGCATTACTGTATCACTGTCTTAGGGCTGAAGCACAGGACATATTAAAGAAGTTACCAGAACCAACTGGCTTGGGTGATGTGGACCTGTATGAAAAAACTATTGCCAAACTTGACAAACATTATGAGGTCCAGGAGAACATTATTTTGACACGTTATCATTTCGCCACCAGAGAGAAAAAGGTGGGTGAATCCATGAGGAGTTCATCACAGTGTTGAGGGGTTTGACAGTAAAATGTCAATTCACTGACTGTCAAGAAGAACATCTGTGAGACCAACAGATGATTAATCCACCAACGATAAGATACAAGAGGAGATGTGGAAGGAGCGCAATACTACATTGGCAAGAGCCATTGAAATAGCAAAGTGTATAGAACACACCGAGAGTTGTATTAAAGCACTTCATTCTGACAAGAACGCAGAGATTTTACAAAGGGTTCCAGATGAGGGAGCAATAAACAAGGCTTCCAGGGTCCCTCAGAAACAAGGGATGACTTCGGAAAGGAAGAATGATAAGAAAGGAAGAGACATACAAAGTGATGCCATGTCTCGCAGCAACAGAAACTCGGTATGGGCATGGGGATCCTCCAAGGTATCGAATTTCACACAGAGCAGGAAATGTTATTGGTGTAGCAGTAGCACCCACCTGGCCAATGACAAAAACTGCGTGGTTGGAGGGGAATAGTTGTCATGGGATGATCAAGCAGAACTGGCTATTTATTTGGATGCTCATCATCCCAAACAAATGCTTGCTGTTCAAGGCGTTTTTGGTGGTATCTATGGAAGTTCGGAAATTGCAGATTGGCATCCGGAAGAGTTTGAAAAAAGACTGGGTTGTTTAAAGTTTTTTGTGCACTGCAATAAATAAAAAAAAGGGCAATCCCGAATTTCGTCCAAACTTCAGATGGTACCATTGGCTTGGTAAGGAAGTGGAAGAAGAAATCATCAGAATGGAGAAAGAAGGCATAGTGGAGTGAGTCTTCTGAATCATAGTCATGAGAAAACTGAATGGATGGGTGTGACTTTGCATAGACTTCAGGAATCAAAATTACAATGTTGTGGAAGAGAGGTTTCTGTTGCCTAGGATTGACTATCTTTTAACAGGCATTGCTGGGGCTCAGGTATTTGCCTTCATAATTCACATTGATCTATTTAGATGCCGAAGGATGCTGTTTGGGTTGGTATCAGCAGTGAGGGTATTCCAGAATGTCATGTACGTACTACTGGGCAGTGAGAAAGGGGTGTTATTCTATCAAGATGATGTATTGATATGTGGTTTAAATATGGATGAACATGATGGACGCCTGAGAAGGGTATTAGAGAAATTGAAAGAGGCAGACCTGATGATTGCCAGGGAGAAGTGAACCTTCTGGGCGAGTAGGCTGTCGAGGTGGGTCATGAGATATCTTGGGAGGGAGTAGGACCCAAACATGACACAGTTGAAGCAATCAGGGGCATGGCATGCCTGAAGAGTAAAAGTGATGAAGCAGAAGAGTAAAAAAGATGTAGCTTCTTTCCTAGGTCTGGTAGAATTATCCAGTAAATGTATTGAAAAACTTACAGACAAGACCAAAAACATGAGGAAACTCACCAAGAAGGGTACCATTTTTCAATGAGATAAGTTGAGTTCACAAGAATTTTAAGCTTTTAAACAGAATATTGTCAATGCTCCTGTGTTGTCAGGTTTTATGGAAGGATGGAAGACTGTGATGTATGCAGAGGCCAGTGTGGGGGCTGTGTTAATGCAAGAGTGGCAAGGGGAATTGTGGACCATAGCTTTCACCTCCAGGACATTTAAGGAAAGAGAAGCTTTGGCTTTGCAATGCTCTGAACTAAAACATGGCGCTGGTGCACAGTGCATTCTGAGGGAGGAAGGGGGTGGTTTTGTCTACGTTATTATTATTGTGCCATGTTTCAGGTTATGCTCTGGTTCATGTCTTCATTGCTTCTATCTTGTTTTCACAGATGCTCATTAAAGCTGTGGGCTCATTCTGTCAATGCTGGAACCAATGGAATGTCTGGAGAATTTGTACAGTTCCAGGTTCCAGAGAGTGTCAGTTGAATGCCTTTGCTGGCCAGAGGCTGCTGTTCATGTATGCTGCTTATCTTCTCAAATAAATGCAGCCTTGTTTCATATCACACCATCCCCCGTGTGGTCCTGGATGAGGTCACCACTGAACATAACAGCACCCCCTCTCCACACCTATGGCATACTTTGGTCTGTCGACTATTAAACACAAGGACTTTATTAGCTCCCAACGCAACAGAATATTTAGGATGTTTCAGTCCTCCCTGCTATTTGACATACGCTCTGCAAGTTCAGTTCAGAACACCTTCCACATTACTCACTTTAACAACATTCTGAAATATCTCTACCTGTCTTTTCATTGCCACAATTATTGTGCACTGAAATGGTCCATTAAAAGGTTTTTTTTAAAAAATTCCATTCTAATCTCAAGCTCAACATTGAAGTAACACAATTTCAAATCCTCTTTCTTCTACTAATACACACTTCAAAAATAATTAAATGCAAAATACACATCCTATGCATCATCACTTGACAAAGCAATGGAGCAAAAATATCACTCATTTAAAGTTTCAAAGCATGCTGCAATGCTGTTATAACAAATGTCCAACCTCAATATCACCAATTTCTCCTCACCAACAACATACCTTCTTCGCACAGCAAAACGCACACAATAGTGTTGCTTCACATCAAAGCATGATGATAACATCCCTGACACCTTAAGAAATCCTTTAAAAAGAAAAAAGAAAACAAAGCCATTTTTAACGAAAGATTGAGTAGCCATGCAACAGCTAAGGACCACCATGTGGAAAGGGCCTACACCATCTTCCAAAGGATGATATCCTGTACCCAATGAGCAATAGCAACCAGTAAACCAACTACTGCGCCCGTGGACATGGGCACTTTTAGAATATACAGACTTGAAACCTTCGCCTAACTGGCATCCAGCATATACATATTGTAAATTGGTTTGTCAACCTACTTTACAATTGAAAAGGAACCATCAACCCCACACTCGGCACCCCATGGAAATGGGTTTTAGCCCACCCACATTGTGCAGTTAAGCCAGGCCTCCCAGGCTGAAGCAGAACATGACTGCTCTTCCCTGACCACCAGTCAAACCAGCACTCTCCAAGGAACAACTGATTGATCCAGCTATGAGTCCAAGAAGTAATCAAGCTACCACAAACATTAATCTGCCTCATTGGGCATCATCAGTGAGATATAGCTTGGGTCTGCAGACACAGCAGGCTCGGTACACACATCTTGACATACCCGTCCCACTCAGAGTGACATTTTCACAATTGAAGGTTGCCAGTCTAGCCACATAATAATTATCATGCTTGCTTCATCAAAGATGGCCATTAAAAAATGTCATTCAACAGTAAGAAATGGCTAGACTTGCTGCACCAAAATGCCTGTCTATCCACGTAATAAAACGTATCATGCTTTCTTTATCAAAGATGCCCAGTAAAAAGTGATGCCTTAACAACATGAGGTCTGGGCTGTGAAAGGTTGAATATATTAAAAGATGCAGAAATCCCTCCTTTTCATTCGCTTACGTAGTGTGTTCTTGCAAACATTGCATAATTGCTAGGTTTGGTTAGGGATTCAGGTTGCATTTAGGGATGGGTGGGGGCCAAGAAATGACTTTCAAGACAATATGCAACCTTTAGGTATTATAATTATAATTGTGATTTTATAACCTGCTTAATATCAGCGGGTGGTTTCTAAGCGCAGGATCGGGATTCGAACCTGTGTTGCGCTGGTTTGTCTTGCTTCGAAGACAAATGTATTGCCGCTGAGCTATCTTTCCTCCCCGGAGGGGGCGCTAGAGGGACAGCCTGCATAGTGGGCCGCCCCTTTAGCCAACCCCCCCCCGGGGGTACGCTATGCCTCACCTCTCCCGAGGGAGGCGAAATGGGTGTTCCCTTGGGCTGCCCAGAACCGGCTCTAGGCCCAGGGGAGCGCTTATAAGTCCAGGAGCTGCGGAGACAACTTCACTTTTTTGCAGTCCCCAAACAAAGTCCCTCCCACCCCTTTGCGCCTGCAGCAGATTGGATTTGGGTAGAATCGGATGGGTCTGGATGGGTGCATCTTTATGGCTGGAAAAGGGTGAAGATGAGTAATTCATGTTCTGTTTTGTGATGTGCTAATGATTGCTTGAGTCCATGGGTTGTGTAATATTGTTGCTAATTTTGCCTTTTTCTGTCAAAGGCGGAGTAACAGGGTGGTCCTAGCTGGGAGAAGTTTGGCGACGCAGTTCCGGCCGTGAGCAGTACCAGATGGCTGCAATCAAGCCAGGTTCAGGTTTTATGGGCCCTGACTCCCTTACGCACAGTTGAGACTCCTCGTCAACTGAATGCAGTGGCCCCGGGTTTATTGCTGCCTGGCAGCTGCTAACCAGAGGCAGAAGTCTGCTACTCTGCAGACTGGAAGTGACAAGTGTCACCCGAGGAAGAGGAGGAAGTCTGCCACTTTGCAAACCGGAGGTGACAATTGTCACCCGAGGAAGACGCGGAAGTCCGCTACTTTGGTTGGGTGTGATGTTAGACTTTGCAATGAATCAATGTGATTTTACATGATCATGTAGGTGGAGGTTGACATTCCACCTCCATCGATGCTCTGGGAAGGGCCTTTGAATGTTTATCCACACCTTGAAAGTGTTGTAGCTGAGGTCAGGCAATTTATAAATTCATGGGAATTCAGGCATCACAGACAAAGCCAATTTCAGGTAGGTAGTACTGTAGTCTTAAAGAAGTGAGATAGGATGTCAGCAGCATTTTCCAACAACCGATACTAGAGGCGCACCTGTAGTCAGGTGACATGTTTGTGTCCAAATCACCAAAGGGTACCTTGCTGTGAAAAACAAGGTGTAGCAGGAAATTGCAAGATGTGACAAAGAGGATCCTGAATTCCCCCATTCAGATTGTCCACTCAACTACACAAGTGAAAGAATGGGCAACCATGGAATGTCTAGGGCTGCCCCCCTTTTTTCCCTTCAGTAGTCCTTTCAGAGTGGCCCAGACTTTACTCTGAGCTTAGTCTAGTGTAGTTGCAGCAGTAAAGGACTGTGGCTATATAAAGTCACTTGGGGGCACAGGCCAGTCCAGGTCCTAGGCGGAGTCTTCTGGTTCTCCCTCCCTCGGGAGATGCCTAGGGTACTTCCCAACAGTATGTCAGCTACATCAAAAAACACCCACACTTCTGTCTTCCCATCCCTCTTAAAGTATATTTACTGAAGAGGAAATGTGTGGGTGTACTTAAGGGGTGACACTGTTCTTCTTTATTGCTCCATATGAAGTTACTTTGCCTGAAATATCTGGTGTTAGGTGTAGGAGTGCCTGCTAATGTGCAGGTTTGGCACCCCTTCACAATGGTTGCTGCCTGATATGGCAGTAGATTTAGTGAGTTCAGGATCTACTGCTAAGTGTAAACAAGACTTTTCATTTTTATTGCACAAGAGTCTAAAATGGCCTTTAGTGCTTCTTTTTTAAATGCAATCTTCAAAGTACCAGTCAGTGGGGAAGCCCTACCTGGAATTCTCAGACAAAGCAAAACAAAAATATGGCTTAGACAAGCAGTACAAGGGGTACTTTAAATTGAAATGTTTATTTTTTTTTTTTTTTTTTTTTTTTTTTTTAATTCCCATTGTTTATAACCTCATAGGTTTTTACAACATGTTTTAAAATTTTTCTTTCCCAGTTGCGCCGTTTGTTTAGTATCTACCTAGGGACACCACTCCTATGGATTCCTGTCTCTTATTCTGAGCTCGCGCTCGCGCGCCGGCCAGACGTGTGCGCCTCCTCAGCGGGTCCCTGTAGGCTCTTACAGGTTCAATTTGGCCCATTAGCTCTTTGCAGCGCGACAGTCAAGAACTTCGCGGCTGTCCTGGACCATTTAGCCGAGTCCCCGGCTATCAGCCGTGACCAGGAGGTTTCCTCATCCAACGTCTTGGCTTCATTGAAGAGTGGTGTCAGATAGGATTGTCTCTCATCGGATAGTGCTGGACAGATCATTAGCAGGTGTCGAAGTGATTCTTGGTTGTCCGGCGTACTGCATAGCCGACACTCCGCTAATGGGGACAGCGCTCTGTTAAATAGAATTTCTCTAGTAGGGAGTAGGTTTAGCCGAGCCCGCATAAAGGTTCGTCTTAGATTTTTTTCCGGGAACTTATCACAGTACTTCAAAGGTTCCTTTAGGCGATTGTACGAAGGAGGTAGATGCATTAGAGATTTATAAGAAAGAGCTTTTTCGTTTGTACAGATCCAATCTTGCTGCTCTAGCTTAGTTTTGACACGGCCTGGATTTGAGATCAATGTTTCTTCATCACACAGCACCGCCTCCATAGCAATCTTGATTTTTTTTTCCCAGTCTGCCAAGGCTTTACAGCTCTGTCCTTGTAATTCCCCCCCCACGATTTTGAAGATCGAGGGGGAGCTTTGTAACCGAATTTTCCTGTATAGCTGCGTTGCGGATATTATCACCACCGCTCCGAGAGATAGTAGACCTAAGTCTCGACGGATTGCTGGAAGGGGAGCTGACTTAGGCAAGCCTAGTACAGATTTCCAAATGAAGCCTTCTAGACGAGGCCATAGTTCAACCGGGAGATTGAGGTTTGCCGCCATACCATAAGTAATAGTTGGTACTACTTTCGTTTTGTAGAATTGAATGGCGGGAAACCATGAGAATTTTCCAAATTTCCCATCGACTGCCCGCATTTGAGAGGTTAGGTTCCGTACTTTTGACCAGAGCGAGTTTTGGAGTGAGTTTTCCCGGAGCGTGTTGTCTAGCATGACTCCGAGATATTTGTATTCGGTTACAACTTCAATTTTGGTTTGTCCCAGTGCCCAGCCGAAGGTAGGTTTCGTGCTCTTTGTTGGTTTTGAGAATATCAAGATTTTGGTTTTCGTTTTGTTGATTTGCAGGTTATTCATGCTCATGTATGCCGCTACGTTGGTCAGCTGACGCTGGAGGCCAATTGCTGTTTGGTCTAGTAGAACCAAGTCGTCGGCATACCAAAGCCTAGGCACTTTCACCCCTCCTAGTTTGGGGGGGAATGCTCGCACCGTTTTCTCGGACTCTTGATAGTCCCCAATAAATGCAATGAATAGGGCCGGGGCCAGGGGGCATCCCTGTTTAACTCCTCGTTTGGTGTAAATCATGTCGGAGAGGGCCCCTTGCTGGTTTAAGCGGACCCTTAATGATGTTTCCGTGTGGAGGGCCCGGATAGGGTCGAGAACTGGGCGCGGGCAGTTCCATGCTGTCAGTTTGTCCCATAGCATCGCCCGATCTACTGTGTCGAAGGCCTGTGAGAGGTCTATTAGTGCCATGTAAACTTTAGTCGCCCCCCTCTTAGCATTGGCCTTGATTATACTCAGGATAAGAAGATTGATTGCCGTTCCTGTGCCTTTTTGGAATCCTGTCTGAAAACAGTCCGCCGCTGGGGAGAAGGCGGCCCAGTCCTTGAAGTGTTTTAACAGCAATGATGCATAGATTTTGCCAATTATGTCAAGAAGTACAATCGGTCTGTAGTTGGCTGGTAGGTTTCTATCGCCCTGCTTAAAAACTGGGACTAAAATTGCCTCTGTCCAGGATTTAGGAACTTGCTTCAGGGTTTGACATTGGGTGAAAAGTTCATCAATCGCATGTGCCCATGCTGCTGGATGTCTTTTAATATCCACATTCGTCAGTCCATCTGGGCCCGGTGCCCTTGACGTTTTTAGCTTGGCAATTATTCTTAGGATGTTTTCCTGGTTTGCTAAATTGATCCATGGGTATTCCCCTCCTTTTTGAGTCTGGACGGGCGAGTTTATTTCAAAGCAACAAAAAGCAGATTTGTAATGTTATCTATAGAGGTTATACTCGTTTAGAGTTGATGCTGCCACTGAGGGCTGTCTCCTTAAAGGTACAATTAAAAGGCACACCTACAAAATGTATTGAAGCATTGAAGAGCTTGCCTGATTCCTATATTCACCAGCATGACCATTTTGAAAAAATACATGAGTACAGTTTCCTGTTAACAAGCATGACTCAGCACACCATATAGGCATATATTTGGGAACAGCCGTGTGGCCCTAAAATGTACAGTTCATTCACTACATATTTTCTGGTTGCAAAGCTAAACATCTATTACACCTTCGCTTTGGGTATTCTTGCTCTTTTCCATTTATCACTTGTTGGGGAGTACACTAATGTTGGAGAATACATCCAATGCCCCAAACGTGCATGAAAATACAAGCTTCGAAAGTCACTGTAAAAAGGCATACAGCACAAAGAGAGCTGCCCCACACATAGAAACTTGCCTATGTAGGCTTACCTATGTGCCAGCAGCCATGTTTCAGTGAGCCATGATGCAAACACACCTTACATTTGAGCATAACCACTCGTCCTTAATAGATACAGCAGCATTTAAAACTAGTCAGGGAAACATTGAGGGAGCACTCACAAGTGATAGCAACCCTTTGCAGTAATCAAATAAATAACACATGTAGGCCTCAAGACTGAGTTAGCCATCTTTGAAACATGAAAACCTGCACTGCCCTCAGCAGAAAACATCAGCCAGACCCTTACAGAGAGGTGCACACACACCAAGTTGCAACTCCCCACAGCACGACTAAATGCTGCACAGAGATTGGTTAAGACAAGGGTGCAAACATCTTCCCAGGTCTGCAGTGTGGTAGTGAAGTCCTGAAAAAGCAAGAAAGAAAATATCAGACCCCAGAGCTAAAGGACAAACACTGTATACAGATTGGTCAAAACACATCAGCTTATCTGAATTCCCAAGCCTGTGTTCAAAAGAAATATAACAATGTATGTTCCTAGAAAGTACATCAAATGTATCATAATGAAGGACACAAGCTAGTAAGAACAGACCAATGAGAAGTGAAGGGCATGCCTGTCCAGACAGAATGATTAAGGAGCAACAATGGCCCCTGTAAGAAAAGCCTCACTGAAAGAGCTCCAATTGCTAAGGAAGGATCCATGCCAAACACCAATATACATAGGGCCTCATTACTAGGTGGGCGGTAAGGGATTACCGGCACCAGTAAGGGCACTGGTGCCGGTAATCCCTTACCGCCCTACTACGAGTTCCCTTTGCGGGTCCTCCCTGGTTTTACCAGGCGTTAAGGACGGGACCCGCAAAGGGACTTTGGAGCTAATAATGGTACCGCAATTAGCGCCTTCCGCATGGGGGCTCAAATGGGAATGGGGAAGGGCCCTGGTGAATGGAGAATTACCGCCCCCGCCAACCTTGGAATGGGGCGGTAATAGCTCCATTCACCAGAGCGGAGTCAGTAAGGATTTGGAGGCAGCCATGGCACTAAAAGCGCCATGGTTACCTCCAAGCTCGTAATGAGGCCCATAGAGTAGAATTAATTAGGAATCAACTATTTGTATGGAAACCCATGAACAAACCTCACGCATATACATAATATTTGCAAAGAGCACATTTATAGTTGTGGGATGTACTCACCCACTAGGCTCTGCACTGCGACATCACTGTGTGCTGGTGGCACCAGAACCAGCAAAATGGCCGCAAAAAGCCCTATGCGTGTTAAACCTATGAAAATTGCGCTGTGAAACCGGAAAAGATGGCTGCCAATCTACTTTGCCTGTGTCAGTGGTGGAACAGGAGACCACACTGCTGAAACCTTTCACTGGACTGCCCACAGAGTGAAAATATAAACTACATGAAAGGCAGTGCTTTATTGCAAGGAAACCCAGAAGTGCACCGAAATCCCTTTTCTTCCTTGGTTGCTGAAATTACAAAATTATGGTTCCAAACATCAGAAAATATCCAACATCCTTGCTAGGACTTTATTTATGGAATCAACATGAGCAAACAATGTCAGGAAAAGCAGAATCCATCAGAAGAATATCCACATTAAAAAGTGTGCTTGTCTGTGAAAATCTGTCAAATATGGGCGCAGTACCACTGGCCGCCTGTATGAAACCTGTCATTTAATTGCATTGGAAGCTTAAACTTGTGCATTTAAAATAAAATGGTTGGAATTAAGTGACTTGCTATCAAAAGCAATATAGGTTGAAACTATTTAATCTCTATGTTTTAAAAGACTGGAATTAGAGTTCTTTATGCCTGTTTTGAAAATGTAAGTTTATTTTAATCAAAGAAAAATTTAACAAAGTGGATTATTAAAGGGACCTGATGCCAGCCACAGAGGTACAAAGCAAATTCCACAGTTTGCCCCAACAAAAGGCAACTCCCTTCTGCTCTCTGGCCCAGGAACTCACATTCAGGTGTTAATGAAGAGGAGGGGGAATTTGAGCTGCTGCTCCTGGGAGAGACAAAGGACTTCCTTGATTGAAAAGATATGCAGATGCAAGTGTCAAAATAAGCCCCTGCCAGAGGAAAGAGGCGGGGATTGATCTTGAGCCACCAGGAACTTTGGGGGAAGGAACATACAATTTTGTTTATTCTCAAAGGACTGAAAAAGGACTGTGCAAATTTGCAAAAATTGTAAAATTACAGTATTGTTAATGTGAAATTCTTGGGTACGTTTTAAAAGTACTCAGAACGATGTGCTATGTTCAGGGACATGACTGCAGAATTTGTGGTTTTGTAGCAATTGTATTGATGCCAGAAACATGAAACTTCATGTGATCATGCCCAGATATCATGCGCACAAATGTGTGAAATTGTGGACAAATCTGACATTGGATACCAGACCAAAAGTGTGAAAAATTGCCAAATCTAGACCCAAGCTCTCACCGCGACGGGGCTCGGATGAATACATGCTCCACAAAGTATGGGATAGAGATGCTATTGCTATCAAGTTTGTAAAATTGAAAATATGTCTTGTATGAAAAGTAGATTTCATGTGCAAAGACAAAGGGGAGGTTTCCCCTGGATCATAAAACACATTGTCATGATGACACTCTGTTTTCTTCTCAAATCAAGAGAGAGGAAAGACCCTAACCAATAGAATACCGAAGGGGTGTGCCTAGTAGAAGTCAGCATACCCACCCCTTTAGGAAATACATAAATAGAGACCGCTTAGGACCTAGAATGACAGACACATTCGCTCACCAACCGATTGCTGACAGAGCACTTTGCAAGAGAAATCCATATTCTAGATTCCAGACTCCAGTTTCCAGAACTTTGAAAGCAGAAAGGCCCATTTCCAAAGCTGAAACATTTTCAGCTTGGCCTTTAAAAATCCAGAAACCAGATTTTACGCTAGACCTCTAAAGGGAACCAAAGAACAGCCTGGCGGTGCTGTAGCTGCTTTCTTGCTAAGGATTCTTGCCAGAATCCAAAGATCCAACCCAGTAGAGCCGAGCTGTGACCAGATAGCTGCAAACCAGAACCCGTCAGACCCAGTCCAGTCCCACTGTGTGGTGTCCAGAGTGCCTTGCTGATTGCAGAACCAGAGTGCCTTGAGTCCAGTCCGGTGTGCTAGCAGAATTCCTGTCCAGAAAGATCCCTGACCAGATCCCTGACGGGTCCATTCCAAACATTGGTAGAGAGTATCCATAGCATAGGATTGTCACTAGCATATGTATTGTCCATAAGTAATCCGATCCAAACCCATTCTCTTGCATCCAGAACTGCATTGTTAGAATATTTTGTCTTGCCTGAACTCTTTCTCTTACCCTATAGTCCTTTGTAATAGTAGTGTTAAAATCATCTTTGCGCTGATATATTTTCTGAAGAAAGGCGAGCGTCTAGGCAGGCCAAACCAAACAGTGATATCCTGGGCTGGTGGCTGCGCTGTCGTGTAGTTTGCATCTTCATAGTCTCCCCTAGTGTAAAGAAAACGTGTTTGTTAATTTTAAAAAGCCATTCTTGTTTTGCTATTTTTAATCTTTCTGAAAAAAATGACCTCCACAAAAACCTTCATAACTTCTTCACTGTTTAAGTGTCTAATTGAAGCTAACATCCTCAGCTTTCCAACAAACCCAAATACACATCCCAACTCCTTATAGGTTTTCCGCAATCATGCTAACCGTGTGCGGAAAAGTTTGCTGCAAATTTTTCATTTGGCTCAAATCTATCATGTGTGAAATAGCTGTTCATTGCATCCGACCTCAGAATTAAGATTTCAACTTGCTAGTTACTCAATAATCATTGCTAGTGTTTGTCTGAAACCATACAAAGCGGCTCCCACTAGTATTGCAACCATTTTAGTGAATTGAATCAATTTTCAGTGTTTTTATCATCCATTCAAAGCCAACTTTAAAAACATTTTCGACAAGTTTGCAATCATTCCTGTTTCTCTCTCTGTGTTTGGTGGGGGGAAAATTGGGATTTGTACTCCTTTGTTGAATTCTGTATTCCTTAAATTTGTGGTTTTGTAGCAATTGTATTGATGCCAGAAACATGAAACTTCATATGATCATGCCCAGATATCATGCGCACAAATGTGTCAAATTGTGGACAAATCTGACATTGGGTACCAGACCAAAAGTGTGAAAAATTGCCAAATCTAGACCCAAGCTCTCACCGCGACGGGGCTCGGATGAATACATGCTCCACAAAGTATGGGATAGAGATGCTATTGCTATCAAGTTTGTAAAATTGAAAATATGTCTTGTATGAAAAGTAGATTTCATGTGCAAAGACAAAGGGGAGGTTTCCCCTGGATCATAAAACACATTGGCCCTCATTACGACCCTGGCGGAAATCGAAAAACGATGGCGGAAATGCAATACCGCCATCGAAAACCGCCCGTTGCGATTATGACCCGTCACCGTAAAGTACGATGCCATTAGCGACACCGTAGTGAACGCCAACGCTAACTGCACCAAGTACGCGCACGCACGCACTGCGAAACCGTAATGACCACCATGGCGCAACGGTACGGGAATTCTGACCCTAGCGGACATGTACCTAACGCCATCAAGCATGGCGGAAATTACCATTCCGCCATGGTGATAAGTACGGCATCGCAAACCAACCGTAAAAGGCCCTACTGAGTGCCTGTACACCACTCCCTGGCCACATTGCACAACTCCTCGTAGGTGCTATGAAGTCAAACAATGCAACCAGTCAAATGTACAAGTCACCCATGCATGCCAACGAACAAATGAATGTAGGGGCTCCAAGTGCCTTGTGAGTGGCCATCCATATTAGCCATGGCACCATTGCCGTACTGATGCAGCACAGGCATGTGAAGCTCCAAGTACAGCAACATGAACTGAAAACTGAGACAAACAAAAACAGGCCCCCCATCGCTTGACACCAGTGCAAGGCAACATACAAAGCAGTATCCTGAGTGAGACTGCACCAGCCCGGTACTCCAGCCAGTAAACAAACCAACCAGCAGCATAAGCATGTACCACACAAGTTGGCAGAGTGACTGAGCAGCCAGGCACATCTCAAGAGGGGCCAATGGGAGCAGCAGGGCACAGATGGCACGAATACAGAAGCCATTCCAATGGACATGACCTCAGTCACCCTCCAAGAAACGCACGCAAACACAGGCACCTGTGACCAGCCATATTCTGAAAATCACATCATTCCACCAATCCACCTGGCCGACCGGCATCTGTTACACAAAAGCCAATCCCCCTCCCATGAGCATGACATCATTAAAACAGTCATAATGGCAGCCCCTATCCCTGACCTTACTGGCCTTCGTAGGCAAACGCGCCCAGTACAGTACCACGCAACTATGCTCAGAAGGCCGAACCCAAAGCAGATCTCCTCACAATACATCGCTCCACAAATAGGAATATGCTACATTACTTGCAAAGAATAACGCTACAAGGTCAATATCATAATCAAAATTTAATGCACAACAAAATCACCCGGGCCATACAGCTATTAGGTCATGAACTCCAAATCATATCTCATAATTGTGGGCTGCATCCGCAATAAATGACCAGCTTCTTCTTGTGTGACGCCCTGTTCCTCCATGGTACACAGGGGCTACATCCACGTTCAAAAAGGCAACATGGAAGCGCCTAGAACCGCAGGGCCGTCCCATTAGGTAGGCACTAGTCCAGCTGAAAGCTCGAAATGTTGCTCCTAGCCACTAGTACTGCGTAAGGGCATGTGGGCCATTGGCGATCGTCCCATAAGATCGTAATGGTGCTCCACTGATTAACACGAAGCAGCAGGTGTCGGGAGTAAAAGCCATCTGCAGGAGTGGCATACAGATGGCAGCGGCAAAAGGGGAGGAGATACCTGTCACCCAAATGAAACGAAAAAGAATAGTATGGGCATCTGAACTCCATTTGAATTACTCACTTCTAAGATCACACTAAATCCACAGCCATATGCATGCTAGCCCACTCAAAAGAATTTTTCGCACCCAATAATCACTTGCGAATCATAACTATATAAATCGAGGTGAAAACACTATTACAAACGAGTGTTTGTGTGCATGCGTCTGTTAAAACAGAATCCATTAGATGGGATTAGTAACGTGCATAGACACAAGTGTTTGAAGGCGCGTCGAGACAGGGAGGGTTCAACAAGGGCAGATAGACGATGGTCCCACTATGGCAGCCCTGCATCACATAGCGCAGAGGAGGTTGATAGATTCCAAAAAGCCATGTACATGGCAGACTCTCTATTAAATCATCTGTCCATGCATCCATACATCATTCCCTCATCCCGGTATAAAAACGCCTGATTATTTACTCACATCACATTAGAAATTTCCATTGAATCTGTGCGTAATGCAGTCTGCAAAATCCACTGTGCTCCAGGCCGGAATTCTAGTGTTGTGAAGTAACATGTATTTGGGAACGTCCTGCCTCATCCTCCACTACGCTATTGCGCATCCCATACTATTCATATCAATCATTGCATTCTCGGCATGGCCCCTGTCCCAAGGACATTAAACAATAGAACTTTCTATCTGCAGTCAGACCTGTGGGTGTCTCCTCGCCGCTAGCTGGAAACCGAAAGCGCTGTCCTTCGAATTCCTCATTTGCAACATCACGTCGAAAAGGCATCTGTGACCGCTTGAAATCACAAATCCATCCATTTAGTGCGGCAGTGTGTGAAAATGGCAACTGGCTACACTCACAAATGGGACGCCCCGCCCGTCGGTGAACCGCGGTACAGAGCTGCATGAGGGTCCACCGTTAATCGAGTACTACATTCCACTGTCCCTTCACAAGTTTGTTCCCGACTGCAAATATAGTATGTGAAACAATGGGAGCATAGCAGAATTAACATATGAAGCGATATCTCACTGCCATCGGGATGAAATACATGATTGTAATAGCAAGATGCCATGCGTCGATTTGCAGCGTTGTGTGCGGGACGTGCTCGCCCAAAGGGGATTGCAGCTTGCACAGGTGGAATGAATCACCACAGGTGGAGGCTATACAGCTTGGAAACACATAAATTGCACACCCAACCCCCTCCCACAACCACACCCACTCCAAAATGCTGCCGGCAGGACTTGCGATGTTGGCCCTGGGGGACCTGATAGCACTGCAAGTACTCCAACTTCAAGAAGAAGACGAACACTAACTACTACAACAACCGGCCGCACAGAGGAGACGCAGGAGGAGGAGGAGGGCAAGGCAGGGCCAGCAAGGCCCACCAGCACAGCCACTACCACCACGCAGGCAGCCCGCAATCCCACGCCTCCGAGCACATCCGTTCAACCTCACTGATGAGCAGATCCACACCCTCTACCGTTTGGACCGGGACACCATAACCGCCATTGTGGACATGACACACGCTGACCTTGTCAGCATGATAGATAGCCCAACCGCCATCCCACCCCTACTGAAGGTGGTGTCTGTACTCCACTTCCTGGCCACAGGCACCTACCAGCACACAGTCGGACAGTTGCATGGCATTTCACAGCCACTGTTGTCACGGACACTATTGCAAGTGCTCGATGCCCTCCTGAAGCACGCAGACGACTACATCTCTCTACCACGCTCGGAGCAGGAAATTACGAACACAAAAGTGGGATTCCATGCACTTGCCGGCATACCGGGTTGCATTGGTGCCATCGACTGCACCCATGTGGAATTGGTTGTCCCACATGCCATGGAGGCCCAGTACTGACACCGAAAACAATATCATTCTCTTAATGTACAAATGGTGTGTGACTCAAACAGGATCATCACACAGTGTTGTGCCCGATTTCCTGGATCAACCCATGATTCCATGGTCTTACGGAACTCTACAATACCACGCTACATGGAGCGACATGCAGGGAACAGATCCTGGCTACTCGGTGAGTCTCATTTCATGCATGATAATGTGGGGTATGTGATGCGGCAATGACCTGCCAGGAAGGGTGGGGGTGCTTACGTAGCTATGTCATTCCTCAAACATCCTTTATTGTCCACATACAGGTGATGCCGGGTATCCACTGAAGAGATGGCTCCTTACACCACTCCGGAACCCACAGGACCAGCATGAGGAGGACTACAACCATGCCTACTCACGTACCCGTGTAGTCATAGAACAGGCATTCGGCCTACTGAAGGGTCATTTCCGCTGCCTCAGCAGGTCTGGCGGGGCACTCCTGTACCGCCATGAGAAGGTTGCTAAGATGGTCATGGCATGTGTCATGCTACACAACATGTGCATACGTAGGAATGTGCCCATGCCCCCTGACGCAGAACTGCAAGCACCAGAATATGGTCATGATGTGGGTGGGGATGTGGCAGAACCTGAAGGAGTCCGCGAGGCACAGGAGGGCCGTGAAATTCATCAGATTATCATAGATTCATGTATCTCGCACTCACGGCTGGTGGTTGATACATGGACACGGGAGTTGTGGCACTGTGTGTGTCTGGAACATGCACAATATGAACTGTACGCCTATGATGGCCTCGTACACAAAGATCAATGTCCACACATCTCATTGGATGATTGTGAAATGTTTATAGCATATGTGAAATTGTGTTACACACCCCATCGACCCGCCACCCAAGTAAGCCCAACACACCCCCTCCACCCTCCTACCTCCCCCCCGAACACCAGTGTCCAAAGATGCTCATTGTCAGTGGGCAGTCGCTATTGCAAGCCCCCTCTCCGGGTATCAGGGGCACCCCTGCCTGTGGAGCGCAGGTTCCTCCCAGATCTACGTTGGGGGCTGCCCTGGACGGAACTTGCAACGGATGATGTCTCTGCCTGCTCACGTCCATGCATGTCCCTAAGGGTTTGTGAGAGCTCAGTGAGCACACGGCGCACAGCGGCAAGTTCAGCACATACGTCTTTGGACGTCGCATGCAGTTCCCCCCTCAGGCTCTCGGTGCTTCTCTCCATTTGTACTCTCAGGCTCTCGGTGCTTCTCTCCATTTGTAATCTCAGGCTCTCGGTGCTTCTCTCCATTTCTGCCCTTGGTGTCTCTGTACATGTTTCTATGGCTGCCTTGGTACCCCCACATTCATCAGCATGCTCCTTGAGGAGCGTGGCCAGTTGCTGCTGTTGCTCGATCACCTGGTCGAGGGACTGTTGCCACTGCTGGGCCATGGCCATTTGCGGTGGTGTCACAGAGGGGCTGATCACCTCATGTTGCCTTGACACAGGGCTTGTGGGGGATGGCCAGTCGTCGTCTTGTGAGTGCCCCTGCGTGGTATCCTCATGGTGTACGGGATGGAACAGACAGGGGGATTGAGACAGGTCATGGATGGATCTAACTTCGACATCACCGTTTTCTGTGTCGGAGCATGCTGCCATTAATGCAGTGTCACCTATGGTGCTGCTGCCACCAGAAGCAGTGCCTTCTGTGGTATCCATTGGGGGGCCTGTGGTGGTGGTGGTGTTGTGGCCATGCTGGCTGCTGGGGTGCCTGTTGAAGTCCCCTCCTGTGTGCTGCCACTCGATTTGTGCTGTAGCCGTGTCTTGATGAGTGCAGCTGAGGTGGAGGGTCTTTGGCCGTTGGTCTTGGCCCTCTTTGCAGGTGTGCTGGTAGGGGTCTCCTGGAGCTCGTCGTTTGAATCGGACCCTGTGGTGGAGTAAAGGAGGGCGAGCGTTATTAATGGGTCTGTGGAAATTGGAATGGCAATGTATCACATGCATTGGGGTGGTACCTGAGGGTGATTTGGGTCAGGGCCTTGGAGGTAGTTTCATTTTTGTGTGGATTGAGGGTGCAGTTGTATTGCAGCCTGCAGTTAGGGGGTGCCTGCTGCACGTGTAGAGGGTGTTTTTAGGAATTTTAATTATTTATTTATTTAATTTGACTTTTAATGTCCGCTATCAGGCCAATGTAAGTGGACGTTCTCCTGGACATGTGTTTCTGTTGCACTATGTGGACACATGGTACTTCACATGATTGGACATTGTGGTTTTAGCATAGTTTTATTTGGGCCACCTACCTGATTCTTCGGATGTCTGCACTCCTTTCTCCATCCCTCCGACTCCCTCTATGGTCTCCATTCCAATGGTGGAGGCACAGATTTCTTCCCAGGGGGTCAGCTTGATGGGTGATTCCGATCCTCCCCCGGTAGCTGTGGCAATGTTTCGGTTGGCAGAAAGTATGCTACGGACGCGGATCCGCAGGTCGTCCCATCGCTTTCTGCATTGCTGTGGGTTGCGGGGTGCGGTCCCCACCGCACTTACCCGCTCTGCCACCAGGGCCCATATGGCCTTCTTGTTCGCAAGTGCCGTCCTGGTCATTTGCGTCGAGAAGACGACGGCAGCATTCTCCTGGAGGGTCTCTGTGAGCACCGTGAGTTCCTCACGTGAGAAGTGGACCTGCCGCTTGCGGTCGCACACTTTTTTCGCTACTTTTCCCATTGTTTTGGTTTCACTAGGGTGGATGTCGGGTTGGGATGTCTCTCAGGGTAGTATTTTTAATGGTTGTGTGAATGTTCTGATTTTATAGGTGTACGGCGTGCTGTTTCCCGTTCCGGGACCATGTTTTTGCTTCCGTTTCCGTATATTTACGGTCACCGTATTTTCCGATTGCGCTCTTTGCGGTGACCGCTATGTCCGGTGGCGGTATTGCACCTAGGTCGCCGTACGACGGCGGTGAGGGGCGTTTTGGGGACATTTCCGCCATCGCGGACTTTGCACTTCCGCCAAGGCGTACTGCTCGTGCCCGATGGGTCAGAATTAGCCGCACTTTACTCTGTCGTGCCATGGCGGAAACGCTATTTACGCTATGGCGGTCAGGTCAGTTGCTTTCCACCAGGGTCGTAATGAGGGCCATTGTCATGATGACACTCTGTTTTCTTCTCAAATCAAGAGAGAGGAAAGACCCTAACCAATAGAATACCGAAGGAGTGTGCCTAGTAGAAGTCAGCATACCCACCCCTTTAGGAAATACATAAATAGAGACCGCTTAGGACCTAGAATGACAGACACATTCGCTCACCAATCGATTGCTGGCAGAGCACTTTACAAGAGAAATCCATATTCTAGATTCCAGACTCCAGTTTCCAGAACTTTGAAAGCAGAAAGGCCCATTTCCAAAGCTGAAACATTTTCAGCTTGGCCTTTAAAAATCCAGAAACCAGATTTTACGCTAGACCTCTAAAGGGAACCAAAGAACAGCCTGGTGGTGCTGTAGCTGCTTTCTTGCTAAGGATTCTTGCCAGAATCCAAAGATCCAACCCAGTAGAGCCGAGCTGTGACCAGATAGCTGCGAACCAGAACCCGTCAGATCCAGTCCAGTCCCACTGTGTGGTGTCCAGAGTGCCTTGCTGATTGCAGAACCAGAGTGCCTTGAGTCCAGTCCGGTGTGCTAGCAGAATTCCTGTCCAGAAAGATCCCTGACCAGATCCCTGACGGGTCCATTCCAAACATTGGTAGAGAGTATCCATAGCATAGGATTGTCACTAGCATATGTATTGTCCATAAGTAATCCGATCCAAACCCATTCTCTTGCATCCAGAACTGCATTGTTAGAATATTTTGTCTTGCCTGAACTCTTTCTCTTACCCTATAGTCCTTTGTAATAGTAGTGTTAAAATCATCTTTGCGCTGATATATTTTCTGAAGAAAGGCGAGCGTCTAGGCAGGCCAAACCAAACAGTGATATCCTGGGCTGGTGGCTGCGCTGTCGTGTAGTTTGCATCTTCATAGTCTCCCCTAGTGTAAAGAAAACGTGTTTGTTAATTTTAAAAAGCCATTCTTGTTTTGCTATTTTTAATCTTTCTGAAAAAAATGACCTCCACAAAAACCTTCATAACTTCTTCACCGTTTAAGTGTCTAATTGAAGCTAACATCCTCAGCTTTCCAACAAACCCAAATACACATCCCAACTCCTTATAGGTTTTCCGCAATCATGCTAACCGTGTGCGGAAAAGTTTGCTGCAAATTTTTCATTTGGCTCAAATCTATCATGTGTGAAATAGCTGTTCATTGCATCCGACCTCAGAATTAAGATTTCAACTTGCTAGTTACTCAATAATCATTGCTAGTGTTTGTCTGAAACCATACAAAGCGGCTCCCACTAGTATTGCAACCATTTTAGTGAATTGAATCAATTTTCAGTGTTTTTATCATCCATTCAAAGCCAACTTTAAAAACATTTTTAACAAGTTTGCAATCATTCCTGTTTCTCTCTCTGTGTTTGGTGGGGGGAAAATTGGGATTGGTACTCCTTTGTTGAATTCTGTATTCCTTAAACCTGTTTTCTCTCCTTTCATCTCTTTATATTGCATATTGGGAGGATTGAGTAGTGTGCAGGGAGTAGTCACATTGCATTTTGATTCAACCCACACAAAAGTATTATTCTATGATGCATTATTTTTCCTATCATTGCTCCTTCTGATTAAGGAGATTGTTTAGCGTGACATCACCCCATTGGTGATCATTGTATAACCAGTAAAGTAGTGTGATATATATATATATATGTATATATATATAATGAACACGGCCGATTGAAAGGCCATGGTAATTGAAACACAGCTAGCAGCAAAATGAAGATCTATAAATAGTTTAATGTGTCATATAAACAAAAAAGCATCAATAAAAAATATGGCTGGAAAGCAGTAGAAAAAACAGAGGCAGGACGCCCGTGAGCGCGACCCACACACAACGCGTTCCTGCTTCCTGGTTCAGTGTGACCAGGGGGGATTCAAAGAGAGGGGCGTGATATAAGTGATATAAGGGTACATCATTCAGAAATAAAATAACTTATAGACATAAATAAATAATTAAGGGTTTCAATTGTGCATCCCACGCTAGGCATTGACTTAGGTGAAGTGCCGGGTTGAAATCACTTACAAGATTGGGGGCTCGTGCGCCGGGATTTCTGAATTAGACATACCACTTGTGACAGCTTAATACAGCGTGCTAACTAACGGGGTACATAAACCCTGTTGGGCTACCACACTGTGTTACTCTGTGAAAAGCACCCCTCAATAGGAACGCTCTAAGGAATTGTTCTGTTTTGCAAAAATAAAATAAACTCCTGTAAATCAGAAAGGAAATTAATATTTCCAGAATGGCGACCTTGGTAGAAATCAATATGGCTAAAGAGCACCTACTGCACAAACTATTTGTCAGGGGTGAATGGACAGAGCAGGATCAGAATGTGTGGTTGCAGGGAATTAAAGATCAGACCACTGCAACAGGATTAGACACATGGCAAGATAAGGGTCCATTACATGTGGCACTGAGTGAACTGTATATGGCCCCTAAGGTAAAAGAAGAGCAAATTAAGATTGCCAAAATAGCGGCATATCTGTACCTCCATATTGGAGCAATAAAGGACAAATATGCTGAAGGCCAAGATCTGGCAAACAAGCAACTGCAAGCATTAGAAAAAGCCCAAACTGATCTGGACTCTGCAGAGAAAAGGCTGCAGAGGAGCCATGAATCAGAAAATGAAATCAGGCAGTACCTGACAAAAATAAAAGAAGATATGGGTATCCCGCAGCAGGAGAAGGTAGAGCAGGATACCAAAATGCTGGCCCTGCAGAAGGAGTGCCAAGAAAGTTTGGACTCTCTACAGCAGAGCCAGAAAAAGCTGGAACAGCAAATACATTTTAACAGGGCATGCGCAGAGCAGGTAGCCACCCTGCAAAGCCGCCTAGACAAAGAAAAAGAAGAGAATAATAAATTAATCCTGAAAGACCTCGACACCCAGGCAGAATTTGATGAAGAGCACCAGAAAGCTGGTGCGCTCCAAAGACTGAGGCAGGCTCTTGTTCAGGAAAGGGACACCTTAGGCCAGGAGGTCAGTTACTTAAAAGAGAAGATAGAAGAAAATCACCTGGCCCTTCAGAGACTGTGTGACCTCCAAAAAGACCATGAGAAACTGTTAGAGCACACCAGGCGGGTGGAAGATGCTCTAGCAAGGAAGGACCAGGCCAGTATGGCAGGTAACCCTCCTGCAGCAAAAACTGGCCCAGTACTCTAAAACGACACAGGAAGGACAGAGAGACAATGGGGCTCTCTGTGATAAAAATGACAGGCTCCACAGACAGGTAGCTCTGCAAGAACGACTGATAGAACCTAGCTAGGCCTTGATAGAGGAACAGAAAGCTCAGGTTCTTGCATGGCAACAGGAAGTAGGGCCTGAGAAAGATGAGGTCCGCTGGGAAAGGGAAACACCTGAGCATAACCTCAGGAACCCTACTACCAGAGGCCTTCATCTCTTCCAATCCCTGGACTCTGCCACCCCCATGTCCACTGGTGCACATGAGCCAAGGGCAACGGGGATGGCAGACTTCAATCCAATGAGGAATATGGGGCTCATAGACCAGCACCTCCCAGGAATGGATGGGCGGGCATCTGGGTATGGGTTCCCAAGTGCTGTAAAATTTAGTGGGGAACTCCATGAGAGTATGCCCACTAAAGGCATACTGAAAACCTCTGCCCAGATAGGACAGTGGGGGGAGTACTCAGAAAATCCTGGGAGCAAGGAGGAATCAGAAGACTCCTCTGAGCGCCCCAGGACCCAAGAAAGTAGGCTCCCTCATTCTGCCAGCCATTCCCCGGCTCGCAGAATCCGGGAGAGCCTAGAAGACCAGACAGGCACCTCTGGTAGCAGTGCCTCTGACTCAGAGGAGGAGTGGACCAGGGTCACCCGAACCAAGAAGGCCAACAAGGTAAAAAGGGCTTTGCTCAAAGATCCCCTAAAACAAATGAAAGCAATAAGCAGCGTCATCACGCCCTATCATAAGAACGCAAAATATTCAGTTTGGGAGCAGTTAAAGCTCTTTGAACAGATGATGGAAACTTTACATTTGAAGGACAGCCAAAGCTGTATTCAATATGTGAAATAGACCTTCTCTCCCGAGTACTCCAGCTTCTTTGCAGGGCTGGAGATCCAGAATCATTCTAGATGGTCCACCTATCGGGTGGCCATCTTGAAACATTTTTCTGTGCACAGGAGTCCTCGTGAGGCTCGCAAGGCAGCCTACAACTCGCAATGTGGAGAAGATCAGGCCCCACAAGAATTTGTTCAAGAATTAAAGTGTGCCATGCGCAGACCACCAGAAGGGTGCGCACTGACAGCAAAGAGTTTGTGAATAATTTCTTCCACGCTCTCCCCAAGTACATCATGACCCAGCTAGTGAGAGATTTTCATGAGAAAAGATCAATAGACTGGGCCAGTGAACAAGCCACACACATTTATTTGGTGCAAAAGCCAGTGGAAAACAAAAATAATCCAAAAATCCCCAAAACAACCAACACCCCTTCTGCTGAAGTGAAGGTTACACCCATTTTAGATTTGGAGATGAGGGGCCTAAAAACCTGCCTGCACAGAGTCAGATCAACCCCAAGCCCAGAAGGCCCTCAGGCCAATCACAAACAGGGAGCCAGGGAGGCAATCCCACCAATGGGACCCCTAACTCCCATGACTACATCAGCCCCCGCTACAAGGGGAACAGACCCATCCTGGGTTATGTGTGGACTCCTCCAGCCCAAGGGGCGGATCCAACCAAACAGCAGTGAACCCAGGGAACTTCCCTCCTCACTTCCCTCAGGAGTGCAGTAATTTCCCAAAAACTGGACAGAACTTCTTCCCGAGGTATGCGCAAACCTTTCAACCCCAAAACAATCCATCCTTCTTTCCCCAATTTCCTGAGCCCAGACAGCCTGATCCGGGAGAGGGGAGGCCAAGGGTGGAGGGGGACCCACATTTTCCAAACCCGGGGTATTATGGAAGAAGGGATGGCTACCCTTCCCAGGATCAGCCCAGGGAGGACATGAGAACCCCGTATCAGCCTGAGCGGGTGTCACAACTAGAGCGCCAGGTCTAAAACATGGCACAGGATCTGGGTTGCATGCTGAGGGCTCAACAGAACCCTCAGATGAGCATGGCAGCGCAGAATGCCTCAAACCCCGGACCTGGTACTCCATAACAATGACAGGGGAAGAACCCTGACAATCCACCGGTTCCCAGGGAGGAGGCACAAGGGGAAGGGGGGTGTAAAGCCTTGGAGGAGGCTTCCTTCCCCACTTGCATAAAGCCCCTGGAACCCAGGAACCGGAACCAAAATCTCCTGCCCCTGAAAGTCTGCCACCCAAGGAGCGGGGGGGGGGATAGGAGAAATAAAGAGCCCAAAAAGAGCCATTTTGGGGAGGAGGTACAAATCTTCCATTTTGAAGGAGAGGGATCCTCAGAGGATTCTGGCAAAAGGATCTTCTCCTTCAGTGATGGGGGAACCTCTGCCAAAGAAAAATGGGTCCCAACGGATTCAAATTCAGACTGGGTAGATGTGGGGAGTGGGTTAGCACCGCCCATCATCCAACCCCAGAATCATCAGCATGAAAATATCCTGGTTCAAACCCATCCTGGTGACTGCCTCCAAAAATGGGGGGGCAGCCCAGAATCAGAACCAGGGGAACCCAAAACTTCTCCCATATATAACTGTCACCTTTTTCTTTCAGATTCCCAAGACTCCAAACAGATTTCTGCCCAAAGCACCTCTCTATCAGTGTCGAAAACCAAGAAAAAAAACCATCAGTTGTCCAAAAATGTACATTATCTGTGCCCCCTTGAGGAGAAGGAGGGAAGATTCTACGTCCTGGTCCAAATACAGGGGCAGTGTACAATTCCACACTGGTGGAGACTGGATCCCAAGCTACCCTTCTGTCAAAAGGGCCTTTGATAAACTGAATTTGGGAAGGAGGGAGAAATACCAAATTCCTCTCACCCCTCATCCAGGACAACTTCAGAACTTCGACAGGAAGGAAATTCCCATCGAGGGGACTGCGGATTTGGATATTAAAATCGGGCGACACAAGGTGAAGCACCCGGTCATAGTGGTGACTCCAGAGGACACCCCTTGTTTACTAGGGAATGACCTCCTGCGAAGGTTGTCACCCCTAATAGATTGTGTAAACAAGGTCCTCTGGACCCAGACTAGCCGAACAATAAAATCAACCATGTTAGTTCAAACGGCACTTGACACATGGTTGAACAAAAACCTGACCAAATAGAATTTCACTTCCAGAATAATCAAATCCCAGATGTGACAGTAATAGCAGTAGGACAACAAACTGGTGATGGGGGGTCCTCTCTATTTCTGAAAATCAACCAACCTTCAAGTCTAAGGTGGCATTCCACACTGGAAGGAAACACTCTGAAATTCTTTACAAATTCACAATCAGAAATTCCCATTCCTATAGTCCAGAAAGATGAGAAATCAGCTCAAAACCTGGCTGATATTCAGCAAATTGGAGAGCAGTTGTTCATCCCTATTCAGTTAAATGAAGGGAAGGACTCTGTTCTCGCCCGAGTGTGTGTGAACAATGGTAAGAGCTTATTGAGTATGTTCCGCAAACTCCCAAAAGATCAAACCATTCCCGCATTTAAACGGAGAGACAAATGGGAAATGGGAAATGGATCTGGAAACACCCAATTCCAAACATCTCCTGCCTAGCAGGTGTATGCTCAAAAATTCTATAGGAAACAAGAGCATAGTTCATAATTGTTGGGTTGTGCGAGACGTCACTGCTGCCTTTGATGACCCAGAGAAAGCATTTAGGTCAGCTCAACTGCTGCCTTATGCAGTTGAAATTCAGATTGGAGAGGAAATCATCATCCCAGAAAGGACCTGACAATTCTCACTGGAAGAGAAAGTTAAAAGAGGACAGAAATTGAAAAACCCTGATGCCTATGTTCATCTCAATGCCTATTTCTAACAGCAAGGGTTGGGGGTAAACCCAACACCACTAGTCAATATAGAACATGACACCATTCCAATAGAAGTGGATAACAGCGACTTAAAGAGTATCACTCTAGCCGCAGCCACCATTATTGGAATGGCGGTTGATGACCGACATTTTTCCATAGATTTAGGCAATGAACTGTTAGGACCAATCCCCAAGGACTGTTTTGACAGTGATAGTGATGACAATACAACACCAGAGAGGATCTTTACCTGGCATGGGAGGAATTTCCTGGTGTAAACTTCCTGCCCGTATGGCAAGTAAGATGTGACCTGTGACTTCAGGAAGGATGAGGTGAGTTTCCAAGTCCTCGAGGACTGCCTTCCCCACCCGAAGCCTCCAGTCCAAATCAACACTTTGACCAGGGACTTCTCCACCCAGCTGGAGGAGGCCGCTGAGATAGCAAAACGGGAAGTCTTTCCAGGCTTCAGGCAGATGGTTGAAGAGAGAGTCAACCTAGCTGATGCCTGTGAGAGTCCGGAACAAAGGCAAAAATTGAAACAAGTTTTCTTTGATTTTCAAGATCTCTTTGCGGTGGACTCATATGACTGTGGTCGCACCGACATCCACACAACAACAATTCCCATGGACCCTGGCATGACTCCAGTGTTTGTGAAGCAATATCACTTGCTTCTCGCATCAATGGAGTCCCTTACTGAAATAATTAAGAACCTTGAGTCCCGTGGGATAATCCGTCCAGTCCACAGCACCTTCAAAAATCTGGTGCTGGGGATTTTGAAGCCAAACGGCCAGTGGAGACTCTGCGCCGACCTTAGGGAGCTCAAGAAACAGGTCCATACTTCCCGATGGCCTCTTCCCTACATAAACTAAGGGCTGGCCCAGATCCAGGGGTCACAGGTATTCACTGCAATAGACCTGCCCAGTGGGTACTGGACTGTACCTGTCAGTAGGGAGGACCAAACCAAGCTGGCTTTCACCTTCGGGGGGCAGCAGTACACATGGACCTGGACTCCCTTCGGATACATCAACTCCGGCAACAAATTTAACATTTTTCTACATAAGTGCATGCCCGACCTGGGTTGAAAGGGGTAACCTGGTCTATGTAGATGATGATCTGATCAAAAGCTCAACTGTGGAGGAACACATAGGGGAGATCTGTTATGTTCTAACACAGTTGAGGGTTGCCGGAGCAAAACTCTCCTTTCATAAGGCATAGTGGTGCAGAACCCGTGTGAATTTCTTGGGGCATGAGATTACTCCTCAGGCTCTGTCCCCAGGAAAAGAAAGTGGAAGCACTCCAGAAATTAAAAGACCCCTCAACTCTGCGGGAACTAAGGAGCCTCCTTGGACTGACTAATTACAGCAGAAAGTTCATTGAGGACTACGCAGAGATCACAAGACCCGTGGTCCATCTTTTGAAGGGGGGGGTCAAGTGGGAGTGGAGTCCAGAAGAAGCCGAGGCAGTAAGACAACTCAAAAGAAGCCTCTGACAAGCGCCTTGCCTTGCTTACCCTGTCAAAAACAAGGAGTTCGTCTTGGAGACAGGGTTCTCAAATACATGCTTGACTGCAGTATTGTATCAAAAGCATGACAAGGTCAATAAAGTAATCTCCTATACGAGTAAAACTTTATCCTCTGTGGAGGAAAAATTCAATGATTGTGAGAAGGCACTACTGGCAACGGTGTGGGCATTGAAGAATTACCGCCCGTTTATCCAGGGGGGACACATCATAGTGGAGACACCACACCAGCCTCTGCAATATCTCCAAAGTGACAGAATCCAAAAAGGAAGACTCAGGCAGAGCAACGATTTAAAGAATATCTGAACTCTTTCTCCAGCAGGACGGCATGTTGGCACTGCACACATCTTCATGCGAGATTGCAAACTAGGTGAGCTTCTCAAGGATTAAGGCATCGCAAACGTGTTCTAGCTGTATAGAAAGGGGCATTTAAAGACTTCTGCCTAGAGTTCGCAGTTGAGTTCATTATGGAAAGCTCTTAGACGTCTGGTACGACTCGTCAGCGTCGATATTTACAAATAAATAGCCTCTGAAATTGTCATTTCTAAAAAATTGCATTTACTCACAAGCCAAGGTCAGAATCAGAATCACGTGACACATGTTTAAAATGGCTGTCGGTACTTGGCGTATTAAGGATATTGCCCAGTGAATGTGCGCGAATGGTAGACCACTTTATAAACAATACATGTTTAGACAAATAAAAAACGCGTTCACCAAACCTGTGTGTAAATAGTAAAATACAAATATGGAAAACTCATGTAATGTAAGGCAAATACAGTAGACAGCTTGCATTTTGGGCACATCGGTTGGTTCACATTTAGGCAATACATTTAGGCAATACAGTTGATAAATCAGCTCAAGACTAATTTGTGTGAAGATCTGAAAAGCAGCAGGTTCTTAAAGGAAGAGGTTCCTGTGGGGCAGGGGGTCCAATGAGAAACACTGCCCCCAAGTTGGCAGTCTTACCTTTTCTGGTCTGTAGAGCCTTACATGCAGAGATCTCAGAGAACAAAACAAGTGGGAAGTGTGCCCCTGTGTTTCACAATTAAATAGTCCATGAGTCATGAGCAGCCATTTTAACCAACTTGAGACCCTTGAACAAAAATAGTTGATTGATAGGGAGCAGATGTCAGTGACACAAAACAAGCAAAACGCCCTGACAGCTATAGCCTTTTGTGCCAACTGGAGAAGCTGAATTGTTTTGCAGTTTACTAAGATTATTGTAAACGCCACATATCTGGTGTTAATTCAGACAGGCGTGTGCTTACGCATACACACACAACTGTACATGCAAAACACACAGGGCCTCATTACCAGTTGGGCGGTATTCCACCAGATTACAAGTGGCGGAACTAATCCCTATTTTTTAGGGTCCATTGGACTCTATGGGGCATTTTTGGTGGAATTACTGCCGGTGGAATTTCTGCTGTGGTTATTCCACCAATTTTGCTGTTTATCGGCAGAGAGTGGGAGGATTTCCCTCCAGCATGATGCTGGAGGTAAATTCCCCACTCCATGGCCGTACTCTTAGTATAGCTGTAATTCTGTTACCGGCAATTCTTTCCTGCACCGCCATACTTGAAATGAGCCCCAGAATTTCTATTTTTCTAGAATTGCCAAGTGTCCATTTTTTTTTACTGAAAAGTACAATATTTCGCGACCATGTATTGTAACGAGTGTAGCTAGCAAAGGACACACCTTTTGTCAGAAATGTAGCTGCTGCCTCCTGTTTTTTAGATCCGGCAGGATTCAGCCTTGCTCACTGCCAGAGCTAATGAAGGTATAAAAAAGAGAGCAGAGCCTGTGGTCATTCTGCTGCATAATCAGCTCTCTAAAAGCATCACCATTTTGATGGAGCAAGTGAAACTGTTTATTTCTGGGGTTTTCAATGTGCTGAAAGTTGCCAGAAGCTGCCTGTTTAGTGTCCATGCTTCTTGTACAATGATGTGCTTTCCACTTTGGTGCTGCAGAAAGCATTTTTGTTTTCTGTTTGGCCCTGATGTGTGAGCACAAATACCGCTATATATTGTGTGCAGATATTTTTTGCCTATTCAATATAAATACCAGCTATATGGGGCCTAGATAAGTAAGTATGCTGACCTTCACTTCGGGTTTTGAGTTGGGGGAGACATCTCAAAAAGCACTGGAAAGTATGCACTAGTTACTTACATAAGCTCTATATACCTAATAATAATTTCTAATGGCTTCTTCAGTAATTCTTTTTTTTTGTGTATAAAGCTGGGGTCTTCCATCTTTTCATCGTGCATCTCAGACACCAGGATTGACACGCTCTGCATACAGGAAGTGTTCTAAACAATGACAACATGGCCGTATCTTAAACAGTTATAGGTAGCTACTAAACGTACAGAATTTCACTTCCGATGCAGAAATGTACATGGATTTGTCAATCTGACTAATTATAATGAGTGGCAGATGGGAAAGATACAATTCTTTGCATCTTTTTTGCAACTGTTAAGTATTTCAATCAGGCGATACACCCTGGTCTCAGCCTAGTATGCAGCGCACAGCTGAAATGTTTATTTATTATGGCTATAGGTTCAATATTCCGAGTGATATACCACTCATATTACACCCCTTCTCAAAATACCCCAGGTCACGGTGGACCAGGAATCAGGCTGGTTGGTAAAGGTAATATTTATTTATTTGTTTAAAATCCAAATCAAACATATACTTTTTAATAGGAAGCTGAAATCACCAATGTGGTGACAATAACAGATGAGAAGGTATGTAAGGCAGTTACATTCACTCTTTAGCAACACAAATATAAAACACAGAGAAAAGAACACTTTTGGGGTGTTTGGAAAACAGCACTTAAGTTAGGATTTCCCCCTGCAATATTCCTCAACCCACAAATAAGCAATTCTAGTTAGATATAAGGAAGCAGCAGGTATTCAGGAATAAAGAACAGTAAACAGAAGTTGAATACAACCTTCCCTCCCCAAACTAGAGAGAAAAACGGGTTTGAAATCTTACACTTTTTAAAATTACATTCGAAAATGGCTTAGCAAAACAATGAAAAGTGTTCACAAATCCTTAAATCACTACACATTTCTATGGGAGCAACATTGACAAGATGTGAGCAATCATGAGCTATAGTTTGAGCAAAATTAAACACTTTGAATCTGAATGGAAGGTCGGAAATATTTTAGAGTGAAAATCACACATGTAAATCTTTGCAGAAATGCGGATTCCCACCTAAATGTAACCAATAGGTTTTAGGTTGGGATGTAGCCACAGGTCTTAGGTATAATCCAGAGTTGAAATGAAGTCTCTAGCTATTAAATTGAGTGAGCTGTGCAATGTTGAATGAGAGGCGTTTTTGGAAAATAAAGGCGCGAAAAAGAAAACAGAAATCAATGTTTACAATGACAGTTATGATCTACACTAGGGCATTCATGCTAGGTTACCTGATTGAAACATAGTAAGTTCTAGAGTTGATCCGCAGAACCAACCCCAGCACCTCCGCACCCGCCCTGGCAGACCCAATCCAATTACCTGAGGGAGGGTTAAGGGTTTAGAATTTCAGAAGACAAAATTATTTAAATAAGTTATCACTAGCGCAAAGAATAAAGGCATGGTTTCAAGAATGGTTGTCAAAATATTACAGTGATCAGGATAAGGGTTGGAGGACTTACAGATGGGATGGAACAAAACAAGGCAAGGTATGCTATGATTTTCTATGCTTCCTATTAATACTTACAGTCCACTTTAATTTAGGATTTTGGACCGTCAAGGGTTCTGGTCATCACACGGATCGGGTGTTACCAAGGACAGCAGGGCACATCTGGTGGTATAGGTTCAGCTGGGTGGTTCTGGTCACCTGGACGGCACTGGACTGGCCCTTCTGGTTTAGTGGAGACTGGAGATCAGTGGGATGGCGGGTTTGCAGCAGCATGCATTTAGTAGCAAGCCAGACTGGATTAGAATGCTTCCCTTGGGTTTTTGGGATTTGTTTAGCATTTGAGGCCTAGCTGAAAATGGAATCAGCAATTCAAAGCCCTTGGGTTGGTAATGAAAATCAGGAATCAGGAACAAAGATGAAGAAATCAGGAACAAGACGCCACGCAGAAAATCATGAAGAAGTCAGGAATCAGTCTCTCTAGGTGTCAGGTTCCCTTATTTATCATGCTAAATTACATCACTAAATTGTATGGCACGTGCAGGCTTACTACCCACACCCCTAATTCTAGGATTGGGCAGGAGCACAGTTTCCGCCTTGCTTTTCGCTGATTGGATGACAGAAAAGGATGTCATGTTTATGGTGTTACTTTTACAATGTTCAGAAACCTCCCCTAGCCACTGGAACCAAAATATAACGTTCCCACAAATACATATTTATGCATTTAGAGCCTCTGAGAAAATCAGATACACAGGTTACATATTTTGTGGGTAACATTTCAATCCAAATCCCAAGTCTGTGGGACCTGATTTTGATTTTCTGCTACATTTTGGCAATTTTAACCATGAATGATTTGGCCTAACATTTCCCATTTTTGTACATAGATGCACAATTACCCCTGCGATATGTGTTTGCAATGTTATGTTTGCAACACTCATACTTTCCTCGCAATCGGACGATCTTTATAACTTCTATTCCTTATGCAGTACTGAGTCCTACCAACTCTTCTAATGAATGGCATGAAATTAGATTTAAAACTACCAAATTTCAGATGTTTCCTCATTCTTGCGGCAAAGTTAACTGTCTTGAAAGTTAAGTTGCAAAATAGGCATTTTAAAACCAAATGTCACTTGATCAGTTTTGTTTTCTTTTCCAGGTCTAAGCAAAGTTCAATTCCTTTGAAGCGGAATGAGGGGCCTCTCCCTTAACTGAAGTTTCCTGCCCCTCCCACTTGAAAGGTCAGAGTCTTAGCCTGCTATTGTCTCAGCCTGGGGCAGAGACGAATGTCTGATGCAACTTGGAAAACCCTATTGTCCTGGAAATTCAAAGCCTCCAAGCTAGCATTTAGCCTTTCCTGTTCCAGCAGTTTATGAGGTGTCACCCTTTCCCATGGCTAGCACTGGCAAAGCAGGTTTTATTTTCTTTTAAATATAGTTTACCAATTTATCCTTTATTTTTTAGCTTTGATTTCCTTTCAAATCTTTACTTAAACCTATGGAATTAAAACAGTTTATAGGTGGATTTTTAACAGTAGCAAATCCTTTTACATTTCTTACATAATCAAGCTTTTACACAATAATATACTTTAAAAATAGGCGATTTTGCTCTTCATTCAGGCAAAAGCACATTTAACTTATTTCTTTAAATTCGTTTTTTCTCGGTAGCAAATATACACTTTGGGCAGCTCTATTTCTTTCCTGGAGTGCTGGAGTTATTTGCAGCATGAATACATATATCATGGATCTGTTTTAGAGTCTTTCCCTGGACAGCTGAATCTTGATACATGTTGCAAAGAAATAGCCATGTTTCCTGGGGAAAATGAAAACACAGTCCCTGGTTTGCTTTTCCAAAGATTCTTTTGATAGGGGCTGTCATTCAAATGAGGCCCAGTTCCTCTGAGACTCATGAATGATCCTGGGCACTGCAGGGCCTTTTTGATCATAGAGGTTCAGGAGGAATTGATGCATTTAGCACCAAACAGCACTTTGAAGGTTGAAAAGATGACATTTTAAAGAGGCGTTTGGGTTTACAGCAAAGTAATGCTGCTTCTTTCCTTTGCTCCATATAAAATGTTGCAGAGCACACTGTCACATTCCTGCAGTGAGTACTCTGTTTTACCCCACCTGAAATGGGGTTAATAGGGTAGTGCTGCCATTTTCTGGTTGTGAGCAAATGCAGTTTCGAGATCTTGGCATGCACGGGGGTCAGCAAAGCCATTCTGTGCTGTTTCTTGCACCAATGCAGCAAAGTGATGCAGTGAAGCATAGCTGAGTGGGTCAAAATATCCCACAGAATCCCCCCCTGACTTCGTCTGGACTTCCAGTCGTGGGGGAGACGGGCAAGTGGGATTTATTTTTCTTTTTTTGAAAAGCAGGTTCAGTTGGGTAGGAGTCCTTCCATCAGCGAATGATGCGACACGCTCTCCTCACTGCCTGTGTTTGGAATGTGGATCGATACCCCTGCCTTCTATCAGATTTTCTATTCTGGTGTGGAGCGACACTCCGGATCTCTTTGGGTTTTTCCTTCCGGGTCCCCGAAGGAGGTCCTCCTTGAATAATGGTACAATTAGTGCAAATCTATAAAATAGAACACAAACCGGCTATGACAATTTTCCCCCCTACTGTCCTCCAATCGGGATTCCAGCAGTGGGATGGGCATGCATTCAGTGAACATTTAAATATTTCTATGCTTCAGAAGTATCCTCCATTGGGTTTTCTATGGACTGCTCCATATGCTGCAAAGTGTGTCTGGGGTGCCAACTATTTAGCTGATTGATGTGGACCCACCTTTTTTTCTTCTGTCAAATCCCCCTGGGGATGCGGATTCTGTAGGTGATGCCTGGGATAGTGACATTGCCTCCATTTCTGACCTTCCATTTCCTACCATAGCACTGGGGCTGACCGGAAAGCTTTCTTTAGGATTGCCAAGACCCTGAGATTTACTCTCCAGTTGGGACCGGGCTTGACAATAACTGGGATCCAAATTAATCTCGAGTTGGTTGAGGGTGAGACTGCCCATGTAAAAGGCAGAAGGAACACCTCGCATGACCCAACAATGATGTAATATGCTTTTATTACCGTTAGAAATTTTTATCATACAGCCTCTAAGCAGAAGAAGTTTGGAACCGGGAATTTCCAGGCCCCATACCCATTGATACACTAACTCTACAGCGTGCAAGGTCTGGTCTTTTGGGAGTTTCTTGAATAATACTTGGCTGATGAGGCTTTCTTCGCTATTCAAGTCAACTCGGGCAAGGACAGACTGTTCACCATTCTTCTGAATGGCAGCTTCACTTTGTGCAGTTTGGCTATCAATTTTGGCTATAGAATTGGGATTTTCAGGTTGTGAATTGGAATAGAATTTCAGGGTTTTTCCTTCCAGTGTGAAATGCCACTTGAAACTGGAAGGATGGTTGATTTGCAGAAATGGAGAGGAGTTCCCATCACCCGTTTGTTGTCCTCCAGAAATTACTGTCCATGTCAGGGATTTGGTTGTTTTGAAAGTGGAACTCAATATGATCCTTTTTTTGTTCAACCGGGTGGCATGTGCCATTTAAACTAACATGGTTGACACTATGTTTTAATTTTATTGGCCGGTTAGTCTGGGTCCAGAGGACCTTGTTCATGCAGTCTATTAGGGGGGACAACCTTTGCAGGATGTCATTCCCCAGTAGACAGGGTGTGCCCTCCGGCGTCACGACAATGACCAGGTGTTTCACCTTGTGTCACCCAATTTTAATTTTCAGATCTGCAGTCCCCTCGACAGGAATTTCATTCCCATCGAAGTTCTGAAGTTGTCCAGGAAGAGGGGTGAGAGGAATCTGGTATCTCTCCCCCCTTCCTTAATTCATCAGATCAAAGGCTATCTTCGACATAAGAGTTGCTTGGGATCCAGTGTCCACCAGTGCCGACACTGTACACTGTCCTTGAATTTGGAACGGGGCATAAAATCTCCCCTCCTTCTCCTCAAGGGGGCATAGATAATGTGCATTTGGGGCCAGTTGGTTGGTAAATTTCTTAATTCTTGATTCTGACACAAGGGTAGTTCCGGCATGATTCTGTGTGGGAGGTTGGGGATCTGAGGTTTGGGGTTTCTCTTGTGCTGGTTCTGGGCTGCCCCCCTCATTCTAGGAGGCGATCCCCAGAATGGAGTCAGGTAGTTTGGGAATCTGAAAAGAAACTTTCATTCTCAGGGATTCAAGGAGCCTCAGGCTCCTCATTTTCTGATTGTTGACTGACCCTTCCCCTTTTGGAGACAGTCACCAGAATGGCTTTGGGCAATGTGGTTTCCTAGATTATCATTCTGGGGTTCATTGATGGCCAATTCTAACTCAGTCCCCACCTTCACCCAGTCTTCATTAGTATCTCTTGGGACCCATTTTCTTTGGGAGGAGTTCCCCCGTCCCTGAAGGAGAAGATCATTTTAGAACAGTACACCAACCAAGCAAGGTGTCACTACCCTGCAGGTTAGTCTGCTGTGTTACACTGTCACCGGTGATAACTCGAACTCAAAATCATGGCACAAGCCCCCAAATCTGTTAAGGATTTCAATCAGGCGATACACCCTGGTCTCAGCCTAGTATGCAGCACACAGCTGAAATGCTTATTTTATGTCTATAGGTTCAATATTCTGAGCCTCATTACAAGATGGGCGGAATGGAATTAACGGGGCCGGTAATGGTGCCGGCGACGTTAATCCCATTCCGCCCTACTACGAGGTTCCCTCATGGGACCCGCTATGGACGTCCATAGTGGGTCCCGTGAGAGGACCAGGGAGCTAACAACGGGCCCGTTATTAATGGGCCCGTTGGTAGCTCCCTCCCCATTCCCATTGAGCCCTATGGGGGCTTGAAGGGGAATAGGGAAGGACCGGGTCGGGGTTCTCTGATGGAGGAAATACCGGGCCCTCCAAAATCAGAATGGCCCGGTATTTCCCCATTCAGCGAACCTGGACCCGGACACGATTTTGGAGGCAGCCATGGCGCTAATATCACCATGGCTACCTTCAAACTCGTAATGAGGCCCTCTGAGTGATATACAACTCATATTACACCCCTTCTCAAAATACCCCAGGTCACGGTGGACCAGGAATCAGGCTGATTGGTAAAGGTAATATGTATTTATTTATTTAAAATTCAAATCAAACATATACTTTTTAATAGGGAGCAGCAATCACCAATGTAGTGACAATAACAGATGAGAAGGTATGCAAGGCAGTTAAATTCACTCTTTAGAAACACAAATATAAAACACAGAGAAAAGAACACTTTTGGCTTGTTTGGAAGAATAGCACTTAAGTTAGGATTTCCCCCTGCAATATTCCTCAACCCACAAATAAGCAATTCTAGTTAGATATAAGGAAGCAGCAGGTATTCAGGAATAAAAAACAGTAAACAGAATTTGAATACAACCTTCCCTCCCCAAACAAGAGAGAAATCGGGTTTGAAATCTCACACATTTTAAAATGACATTCAAAAATGGCTTAGCGAAACAATGAAAAGTGTGCAAAAATCCTTAAATCACTACAAATTTCTATGGGAGAAACATTGACAAGATGCGAACAATCATGAGCTATAGTTTGAGCAAAATGTAACACTTTGAATGTGAATGGAAGGTCAGAAATAATTAAGCGTGAACATCACATGTGTAAAACTTTGCAGAAATGCGGATTCCCGCCTAAATTTAACCAAATGGTTTTTAAGAAAAACAGGTGAAATATACTGATTTTGAGTACAGTTAGTTGGGATGTAGCTATAGGTTTTAGGTATAATCCAGAGTTGAAATAAAGTCTCTAGCTATTAAATTGAGTGAGTTATGCAATGTTGAATGAGAGGTGTTTTTGGAAAATAAAGGCGTGAAAAAGAAAACAGAAACCAATTTTTACAATGACAGTTATGCTCTACACTAGGGCATTCAGGCTAAGTTACCAGATTGAAACACAGTAAGCTCTAGAGTTGATTTGCGAACCAACCCCAGCACCTCTGCACCCGCCCTGGCGGACCCAATCCAATTACCTGACGGAGGGTTAAGGGTTTAGGATTTCACAAGACAAAATTATTTAAAGAAGTTAGCACTAGCGCAAAGAATCAAAGGCAGGATTTCAAGAATGATTGTGACAATATTAAAGTGATCAGGATAAGGATTGGATGACTTAGAGATGGGATGGAACAAAACAAGGCAAGGTATGCTATGATTTTCTATGCTTCCTATTAATACTTACAGTCCACTTTAATTTAGGATTTTGGACCGTCAAGGGTTCTGGTCAACACACGGATTTGGTCTAACCATGGACAGCAGGGCATATCTTGCGGGATAGGGTCAGCTGAGCGGTTCTGGTCATCTGGACGGCACTGGACTGGCCCTTCTGGTTTACTGGAGACTGGATATCAGTGGGATGGCGAGTTTGCAGCAGGCATGCATTTAGTAGCAAGCCAGACTGGATCAGAATGTTTCCCTTGGGTTTTTGTGATTTGTTTAAAATTTGAGGCCTATCTGAAAATGGAGTCAGCAAGGCATGGGCCTTGGCTTGGTAATGAAAATCAGGAATCAGGAACAAACATGAAGAAGTCAGGAATCAGTCCCTGTGTGTGTCAGGTTCCCTTATTGATCATGCCAAATGACATCACAAAATTATATGGCACGGGCAGGCTTACTACCCACATCCCTAATGCTAGGATTGGGCAGGAGCACAGTTTCCGCCTTGCTTTTCGCTGATTGGATGACAGAAAAGGATGTCATGTTTACGGTGTTACTTTTACAATGTCCAGAAACCACCCCTAGCCACTTGAACCAAATTCTAACTTTCCCACAAATACATATGTATACATTTAGAACCTCTGAGAAAATCAGATAAACAGGTTACATATTTTGTGGGTCACATTTCAATCCAAATCCCAAGTCTGTGGGACCTGGTTTTAACTTTCTGCTACATTTTGGCAATTTTAACCATGAAAGATTTGGCCTAACATTTCCCAATTTTGTAAATAGATGCACAAATACCCCTGGGATATGTGTACACAATGTTATGTTTGCAACACTAATACTTTCCGTGCAATCGGTCATTCTTTATAACTTCTGTTCCTTATGCAGTACTGAGTCCTACCAACTCTTCAAATGAATAGCATGAAATTCGATTTAAAACTACCACATTTCAGATGTTTCCTCATTCTTGTGGCAAAGTTAAATGTCTTGAAAGTTCAGTTGCAAAATAGGAATTTTAAAACCAAATCTCACTTGATCGGTTTTTTTTTTCTTTTCCAAGTGTAAGTAAATGTCAATCCCTTTGAAACAGAATGAGGGGCCTCTCCCTTGACTGAAGTTTCCTGCCCCTCCCACTTGAAAGGTGAGAGTCTTAGCCTGCTATTGTCTCAGCCTGGAGTAGAGACACATGTCTGATGCAACTTGGAAAACCCCATTGTCCTGGGTATTCAAAGCCTCTAAGCTAGCAATTAGCCTTTCCTGTGCCAGCAGTTTATGAGGTGTCACCCTTTCTCAGGGCAGGCACTGGCAGAGCAATTTTTTTTCTTTTAAATATAACTTACCAACTTATCCTGGGTTTTAGCTTTGATTTGCTTTTAAATCTTTACTTTAAATCTATGGAATGAAAACATTTTATAGGTGGATTTTTAACAGTAGCAAATCCTTTTACATTTCTTACATAATCAAGCCTTTACACAATAATATACTTTAAAATAGGCTATTTTGCTCTTCATTCAGGCAAAAGCACATTTAACTTATTTCTTTAAATTTGGTTTTCCTCGGCAGCAAATACACTCTTTGGGCAGCTCTATTTCTTTCCTTGAGTCCTGGAGTTGTTTGCAGCATGGAAACATGTATCATGCATCTGTTTTAGAGTCCTTCTCTGGACAGCTGATTCTTGATACTTGTTGCAAAGAAATAGCTGCGTTTGCCATGGACAATGAAAACACAGTCCGTGGTTTGCTTTTCCAAAGATACTTTTGATAGGGGCTGTCATTCAAATGAGGCCCGGTTCCCCTGAGACTCAAGAATGATCAAAGGCACTGCAGGGCCTTTTTGGTCATAGTGGTTCCGGAGGAATCGATGAATTTAATGCCAAACAGCACTTTGAAGGTTGAAAAGATGACATTTTAAAGAGGCATTTTGGGTTTACAGCAAAGGAATGCTGCTTCTTTCATTTGCTCCATGTAAAATGTTGCAGAGCACACTGGCACATTCCTGCAGTGAGTACTCTGTAAACCCCACCTGAAATGGGGTTGGTAGGGTAGTGCAGCCATTTTGTGGTTGTGACCAAATGCAGTTTCGAGATCTTGGCATGCACAGGGTTTAGTGCGGCCATTTTTTGCTGTTTCTTGCACCAATGCAGCAAAGTGATGTAGTGAGGCATAGCTGAGTGGGTCAAAATATCCCACACAACATTTCAGAAATATTGTGTTGCATTAATGTTCCCAATGCCCAGTCCATTCAACAGTAATTCTTCCAGTTTATGAACCTGCGATAACATTCCCAAACCCTCACACAGACATGGCAACCCAACCTGCCTCTGAACAAACCAACCTATCCACTCAAATTAACTGATCTCAATTTAAATACAGGAAAACATTAAAAATATCTCCACCGGGATTCAGACCCAAGGAAACCTTTGGAGTCTTGCCATCAAATCATGCTTAGCAAAGTGGCTTAAGACTTTATCCCTCGACCACAATGAGGGATACATGCAAGCATATCTGTGTTAATGCAATCTTATTTAACTAGAGATAACACCTGATCCAACCAAATGAAATTAGGAGCAAACACAGAAACTAAAGCTTGTTTCAACCCTTATCATTAGAGGATCTACTAGGGGCTCCCATATCTTTTATTGCTCTTTTTTGGATCCTGTGATAATCCAATCTTCTCAACAAGTTCATGAGAGGCCTAAGGTGAGTAGACAACCTTCTGTTTGATTTTGTTTGATTGTTTATTTATATAGCACTTATACATAGGTTAAGTGCTTCAAAGTGCTTCACCTGGTCATAAAGCAATCAGCTCAAGTGAATGAATGACTTCCAGGCATTTGAACCACCATCACTAGGACATCTCAGAATCTCCCCTTCATGATGAGCCAGTCTTAGGGCAGAATCCTGGTCATGGAGTGTGGTAATCTGGCTATTTCTCGCATGGGGTAAGCTTCAAAGTTCGACTTAGCATCGAATACCTGTGTGTATATAGCCCTATACACATCTGCAAGAATTGAAAAGGGACAAAGAACTCAGAAATCCCTTCCACAACAAATGTTTCCATGTCTCCAGGTTTGCACAGACTCTGCAAGACCAAGAATATTATTATTATTATTATTATTATTATTATTATTATTATTATTATTATTATTATTATTAAAGTGAATTGTGTTTCTTCTAGATCTCCCTTGATAGGCCTCAATTTTAGCCTGCATAGCCTTCGGGACTGTGATCCATTCTTTTTATCACCATATCCATATCATAGGTGGTATCCTCAACATTACAAATCATCTGTTCCAATTCATCCAATCATTTTTAAAGACTCAAGCTACACCTGCATACATTCCACGTTAGCAGTCAAGGAGTGGAGGTTCGTGTCAATACCACCAATGATTCTATCAAACAAATGTCCCTAATTTTAGCTCTAGACAAAGATTAAACTGCTACAAACCCGTACACAATAGGATTTACATTGTCTATCCAATCAGGAAACCTGGTTGTTTTCGCAGAAAATAACAATTTAAGTTGGTGATTGTCTTTCTTGCCCCAGTATGTCTCCACTGCTATATTTACTGTGAGAAAGCAGAATGTCAAGCACAGCAATACAAAACAGCAGACTGGGGGTTAATTCAGCACCGACACACCCAAACGTAAGTTAGGGCACATCTCTCCAGTGAGGACACAAGGCTAAGCCCCTCACCAAGCTTGAAATGGCTTGTGTTGTAGTAGACAAACATTCAGATGCTGACAGTGCTGAACCAGTCTACTTCCCACACCCTGGAGATAAGATGGGGCAAGCGCTCACTGACTCAAGAACAGATAGTACAGAGGCATTGAAATGACAGTAACAGGGAGAAAGTCCCCATTGCTGGTAATCCTCTCAGCAACTTCTTTATTCTACCAGTTGGGCCCAGGGCCACTTACCTTTGCCTTATCAATCCTTCCTGCTTCCCTCCATGCTGAGCTGCCACACACATCTGATGTGGTGCACCCTTGCCTTCTGCTTCCATCACACGACACAGCTCATACTGTTGGACACTAGCTCACCAGTCCACCAGACAGCACCAGATATCTCTTCAGCCTTTCTCAAGCATCGTACATGCACCTATCATATCCCATTGATTGCCCACTTAATACAACAGCCCCCGGAGCATGCGACGCTGACAAACACATGCATCATAGTGTTAGGTAGAAACTTCAGATAGCACCTCTCTGGCTCACAGCCCTTCTACCCTTTTAGGTGGCAAACAAAAGAGAGGAGCATGTCTGCTAAACTCCCCACTTCCTCGTACATCAACTGAGCATGCAGGATGAATACAGAATTGATCTCTTTTGCCTGGACTCACATATGGCTAATCTACAGAGTGAAAACAAAGAGGTGATGGCTGGAAGGTTTAGAAAGAATCTTAACCTCTGGCGTTGCTCTGGGCAACCCTCCATGCCACCGTTCTTCGCCTGCCAAGCCATTACAGAAGGGAAAAGACCATATGCAAATGAGGCTTGGCCCCACCCCAAAAGGGGCAGTCCAGCCCGAACTGCTAGGTCACATCCCTTCTGCACAAGACCACAAGCATCCCCAAACATGTTTCGCCCTTGTTGGGGCTCATCAGTGAGGAGTAGCTTGGGTCTCTAGGCCCACGTCTGGGCATACCCGTCCCACTCGGGGTGACAAAGCAAAAACAAAGAGGTGATGGCTGGAAGGTTTAGAATGAATCTTAACCACTGACGTTGCTCTGGGCAACCCTCCAGACCACCGTTCTTCGCCTGCCAAGCCATTACAGAAGGGAAAAGACCATATGCAAATCAGGCTTGGTCCTACCCCAAAAGGGGCAGTCCAGCCCGAACTGCTAGGTGTTCGGGAGAATTCTCTGTTTAGGCTGAATTTCCTAACCTAGTGAGTCCCCCAGCAGCTTTGCTGGATTTCTGGAGTTTGTTTTTTTTCCATCCTGCCAAGAGTGAGACTCTTTTCTCCCACTCTTGGACATGTATGTGTGTAATTCCTTTGAAATGTCAATGTGTTCGATGGGCTATGGGGTCTTTTACTCCATAGGGTCTCATATGTTTTTCTATGTGTGTTACACCGCACCCTATGTGTCGTAACACGGGGGCGCCCTAGCGGGTCCCCCACCATAAACTCCATACCCGGGGACTGAGTATTGTCTCCCTGGGCATGTAAAGTCACCATTGGCTTTACTAGACCTAAATTTACTAACAGAACTAGTACCAACCATCTTATTGTGGACGTACTAGTAGGGGTAATTCGATTACTCCTGGATCTGTTACTCGAGGGGGCACTGTCCCGTCCCCCCTCGTCGAGTTTTGGCTGGTGGCAGTGGAAACTACTTGTTATGTTCGATCCCGAACATAAGCCTATGGGATTCGTCCCATTGTTGGAGATTGATATTTTTTCTCATTAATCTCTGATGTACCACCGATCTACTTATCTTAAATAAGTTTATCGAGTTGTATTTTCTGCCAGAACTCGGTTTTAAAATGGCGTCTGTGTTCGTCTCTGTGACTCCTAAACCAAAGGTTGAGCCCTTTGTTCCACTTTTGGCGGGCCTCTGTACAGAGACCCTCCAAAGTGGTGCCATTCTGTCTGGGTTACCTCAGGGGTGTGGGAGGGGGTTTAGGCACCCTGGACCGAGTTGCCTTGCCAACTCAGGTCGCCCTCTGGAGTGATTGGCCCAGGTGGTGAGCCTTCCCGCTCACCACTTAGCATGTGTTGATTGACAACTAGGCTGAATGAATGGGGGTCTTCTGCATAAAAGCAGGGCTTTTGGGATTGGATCTTCAGAAGTCGCCACAGGACCTAAGAATCCGACGAGGGTCCTTTGACGACGAGATCATTTCTACTCTTGGCCAAGACCCGACGTGCATCCACCACCAGGAACAACTGCCCCCGCCAGAGCTGCCCTCCACAACAAGGTATCGTGTCCGCCTGGCTTCCCTTTCGTTCGGTTCGAGAGAGGTGTCTTAATCCTCTCCGTTCCGCTGGGTCGCCTCCAAGCTTTGCTCACTCTTTGTTCTGAACTGGTTCAATCTGCCGATAATAATTTGCTATAAAGACTTGAATGCATCTCCACTAGAGACTTTTTGGGACATCGCGCCTTGCCTCTCTCCGAGTGGGCCTGGCCTCTGAACTTTACGATCTATTGTGATTCTTGCCTTCCTGTCTTGCCTTTTATCCGCATAGGATTGAACTGTGTTGATTTCATAACCTGCCTATCTTTTTCTCTCCCGTCCTAAATAATATTCGAGTGTCATCTAGGTTGAGGTATACACCTCTGTCTGAAAATAAGTGGTACCGGTAGAACCTAGAGTTGTCGATATTTTGCTAGGGGGATTGATCGTTTTCTACTTCGTAGATTAATTGTGTTTGATTTGTTTGCCGTGATTTGCTTTAGTGTTTTCCATAGATGTTGTGTTATAAATAAATACCTTAATATCTTTACACTAAGCCTCGTTGCGTGTTTGCTTGTCTTACTGTGAAAAATGGCCCTATGTTGTATACTCCACATACTGACCAACTTTTCTTGAGAAAAGTCTGACTGCTCAGCCACAGCTACCAAGTGAATCTGTGTGGTACAGACTGCTACCAAGTGGGTTCACCGCCAACGCCTGTAGTCCTAAATCTTTTGCAGTGGTCCCAGAGGGAACTGCACAGGTTTCGGCCTAACAGTAGGTCACATCCCTTCTGCATGAGACCACAAGCATCCCAGACATGTTTCAGCCTTGTTGGTCATCATCAGTGAGGAGTAGCTTGGGTCTCTAGGCCCGGCAGACTCGGGACCCACGTCTGGGCATACCCGTCCCACTCGGGGTGACTTTTGCAAAACAGAAAGGTGATGGCTGGAAGGTTTTGAATTAATCATAACCACGGGCAAAGCTCTGGGCAACCTTCCAGACCATCGTTTTTCAGCCTGTCAAGCCATTACAGAAGGGGAAAAACCATATGCAAATCAGGCTTGGTCCTACCCCAAAAGGGGCAGTCCAGCCCAAACTGCTTTGGGGTGGGGCCAAGCCTGATTTGCATATGGTCTTTTCCCTTCTGTAATGGCTTGGCAGGCTGAAAAATGATGGTGTGGCAAAGCAAAAACAAACAGGTGATGGCTGGAAGGTTTAGAATGAATCTTAATCACTGGCGTTACTCTGGGCAACCCTCCAGACCACTGTTCTTCGCCTGCCAAGCCATTACAGAAGGGAAAAGACCATATGCAAATCCGGCTTGGCTCCACCCCAAAGCAGTTTGGGCTGGACACAAATGGTGACATCACTAGAAACCGGACTTACTCACAATATAGAAGAAATGATGACCAGAGAATGACGTAAAGAGACGAAACACCATGAATAAGGATATCGCAAACCTAAAGTCAAAGGACAATGTCAAATGTAAGAAGATTAAGCTGTAAGCATGACTAATATATTCGACCAGTTTACACGTGTACATATGCTTGGAACAGCAAGAAAGTTAAGAAAACCATGCAGCTTGCTATGCTGCTTAATAGAAAGATAGTGCGGCAAGCGCCACTATACATAATCTACCTCAAATGAAGTATGTTTTATAAGTGTATTTCCACTTTGCACAAGAAGCAGAATCAACCTAAGGTTACTAAAGGCCACACAAGGAAAGCTTCATATTTAGCAAAATCAAGAAGCGGCAGTGGCACCTCGGGCCAGAAAAACCAAGGTCATATCAGTAGAAGAGACGAACAGTAGCTACAATTAATTGAAACTAAGAACAGAATATCCTGCTTCGGAAAGGTCAAGGAGATAAAGACAGGTGGTGGGTGAAATGGAAAGGCAAATTCACGGTGTCTGAATCAGGTGACCAGCCGAGCAAGAAGAAGCGAGAGTTTCACACCTACGCATGGAAGCAGGCCAGGCGAAGATATCAGAACTTTTCCAGACAGGAGATGCAGTCTCGAGGCCAACCACAGTGAAATAATTGACACATAGCTACTAAAGTGATGATTGATTGTAACAATAGTTGAAGGAAGGCCAAGGAACCGAGGGGCACCCCGCACCTGGCCGACCATTCTGCATGCTGCTAAGCAAAGTGGAAAAGTATGCTTGTGGTTGGTGCCAACCCAATCACAACGTACCAAGTAATCTAGGGTCCTATAGTTAGTATGACCAATAGGACCTTGTACATTTAGTGACATCTGCAATAGCCATTTTGATGGAAGGGCTTAGATGCCGACCTGACAGTGTTTACCCAATCCCCTCACTCTGTTACCATATACAGATATAGTACCTATATTAAAGTTACCTTTCCTGAACCAATAGAATTGCATGCCAACTTTTAAGCGTTACACGTCACTAATGATGAGTTTTCCGTATAAATGTTATGATTTTTATGAAGTTCATTGGAGTTGAAGTGAGAAGGAACATCGCGCCACTGCTAATATTCATAACTCCCCGTTTTTTGTACTTGTCATTAAACGGACTCCCTTTGCCAAACCGTTGAGTTGTCATTGTTGCTTTGGTGTTGGAGCATTTAATCTGCACCCCCATCCATCTCAAGGGTGCAGCTATCTTGTCTTAAAGTGCTTCTGAGCAAACCCTCACCCTATGGGCCGGTTGGGGGTCCCGGAGCACACTCTTTAGCAGAGATTGATGGTTAAGGATTATCGATTAGAATAAGACACCATTGACCGTCGAGTAACTCTAGGTCCTCGGTAATATCATGAGTCCTTTGCCATCCGGCTGAGAAGACTGTGAAGCTCCCCATAGACAGTGGTTAGATTAAAAGTAGAATCTGCAGACAAGGGCCTGAAGGGACCCGTGTTACCCACATAACCCCTTCCCACTCCTACGGGCAGCTGCGCGGGTGAACGGCAGGAAAGGCGGTGATGAAGGCGGTGATCCCGAGGATCCAGAGAGGAAACATGGGAACGGTGAGTGAAAAAGACTTAGGGGCTGATTCATGGAACAAACATGTGCCAAAAATATCAGCGCAAGCTGGTGCAAGGTGGTGCAAGCGTGAAAAAGCAAGCGCACGCGCACGCGTGCGATTCCAGGAACGGCCTGTGCGTGTTTTTCACTGGTTGTGCGCCAAATCCGTGCATGGCGCACACGGGTGCACACGTCATTGCAACAACCCAAATGCTGTGCGCAACGCGCACAGAGAAAGCGCCCAACGTCGGCGCACACACCAAAAAGGGGGCGGGACACGGGCCGTAAAACACGCGGAATGGGGAACAACGTGTGAAAAAGAAGGCGTAACTGGGGAAGTACTGCAGGGATATACACGGAACACCCACACGCACGCGAATAACTCGTATTCATGGATTCGAATACGGGAAACAAGCGCACGCTAAAAGACGTGCACAGGCATCAAAACGTCCGCCACAGGAAGGCAGGCGGAAACATCCCCGCGCACAGTATAAAAGTGCGTGCTAACAACAATACTGCTACTATGAATGCCCCATTTGTCGCAGCACTGATCGTGGGACACCGCAGGAGGAGGAGAATAGCCAGGGCCCGCATTTTTACCCCCCGGACATGCCTTTTTGGGATGCCTGATGACCAGGTCTACAGCAGGTATAGGTTTCCACCTCATATCATCCTGGACCTGGTCAGGGAGTGGGAAGATGACCTTACATCCCCACCCTCTGCTCCCAATCCTTGAGCCCCTTGGAGAAGGGGCTCAATGTCCTGTATTTTTTGGCCACTGGGTCATTTCAGCGGACTACTGCCATAGTGGGGGGGGTCTCTTAGGCCACGCAGTCACGCTGCCTACACCAGGTGTTGTCAATCATGACTGCACGCTGCTCAGTCCGCAGGCACATATACATGCCCAGAACACCCGCAGAAAGGCAAGCCGTTGTCCAGGACTTTTTCAGGGTGGCACACTTCCCCAAAGTGCTCGGTGCCATAGATTGCACCGATGTGGCCCTACGTCCACCTAGGGCCACTGAGCACATCTATCGAAATCACAAGCACTGGCATTCCATCAATGTGCAGGTGGTATGCGATGCAAAGGTAATCATCACCTCTGTCTATGCAAACTACCCTGGCTCCACCCATGACAGTTTCATATACAGAATGTCCGCCCTGAGCCGGGCCCTGGAAGCTGGGCAGCAGAGTGACACATGGCTCCTAGGTAAGTACAAATGCCCGTGCACATGCATGCATGTCACACCCAGACAAATACAGAAACCCCAATAACCACAACCATTATCACATCTTCAGGGGACAGTGCCTACCCTCTGAGCAACCACATGATAATGCCAATCCGGAACCCCACCACACCACCCCAGGTAAGATACAACGCTGCCCATATTGCAACCAGGGGCATAGTGGAGCGCACATTCGGAGTGCTCAAGTCACGCTTCCGCTCCCTTGACCGCTCTGGCGGGCAGCTACTCTATGCACCCCCAGTAGTGTGCAGGATCATTGTGGCAGCATGTGTCCTGCACAATGTTGGAACACGGCAGGTCATACCGATGGATATTCTGGTGCCCCCATATCCCCAACCACAGGCACAGGCGCTGCCCATGGGAGGGGATAGGGAACGTGGAGAGGCAGCCCAGACCTAGCTTGTGGCCACATTTTTCACCTAAATTCTCACCCCTGCGGGGTTCACACAGGCCTGGCACATACCAGGTGACATCCGATGATGACAAAGAGACAGTCAACTGTCACAACCTTACCACCTTGAGAATGTTGCCATGGAAGTGCCACATTGTGTACATCCCTAGCTACTCAAACTTAACCAATCTTGTGTGACCGAAAGGAACACATGCAAGGTGTGTATCACCCCCCCCGCAAAACAGGCCATGACAATCACTGGTATGTCACCCAAACCCTCCAAAACCACATCACCCTTGCCTGCCACACCATGACATGGCAAGCAATATCAAAACCCCAAGACAGTGCCAATAATGTACGAATTGACATGTGAAAAATGGAAAGTGGTGTCAGACAATGATGCATGTCATGGAATCAGATGAAATGACTGACCAACAACCTCCCACACAAAACAAGTCATACCCAAATGCATACCAACAGTTGTAGCATGAACATAACAATGAATGCCTCTTTGCATGCACATTGGGCATGGCAAAATCCCTACTGCAGAGTCCGTGTGCTGTGTCCATCTCCTGCAACGCACTGCTCAGCACACAGCATAGTCACCAGCCATTGTGTGTGACGCACACCTTGAGCATCACATGAAAAGGACAAACTAAATAAAAAAACAATTGACGCATGTACAGGATCCACAAATGGTCATAGATCATGTGCTGCAGGGACACAGTGGTCCACAGAAGGCTAACTGAGTGCACATGTGGAGATGGAAGGGTGGTTGTACATGTTGTGGATCATAGTGCGAGTGTGTGTGTCAGTAGGGACATGCACTCAATACATGTATGTGCAATCAAGTGACCATCAGTGTCCTCTACACATCATATGTGAACATTGCCCATGTGGACACCGCAGCATGTCAAACCACACCAATCCACTGACACTTGAACGGTAAACACAAACCATGAACAGGCATTGACAAGCAGAACACATCATGTACATAGGACACCACAATTACAATGTCAGGGTGCCCATCACACCGTAGGCCAAGCCAACTGTCCAACAACCAAATACCCCCCTCTCCATCACACATCACCATGACCCACTGAACAACTGTGACTGGGGTATGTAGCCTTGTTCCTTGAAGTCTACCTGGCCACAAGATCACCCTTCCCCTTTGTCTCCATCTTCCACCTTGCGTGTAGAAAGTGTCCAGCACCCTCAGAGGCCACCTTGACTGGCAAATATACCAAATCGAAGAGAACTCAAAGGAGCCAAACACACAAGCTGAGCAAAAAGGCTGTAGGCAGCAAAATACACAAGAAGAGTCTCCAATACATCTGCCTCAATGGAGCATGGTGGACTGGAGGATATGTGCAACTGCCCCTGCGTGTGCCCCTGACAACTTTGACATCAACTTGCCATTACTCCACCAACACATCTTAGCTGTACAGTGCGCTTCAACACCAATATCTGTCCAAGCTCACCATCAGTGACGCTACTTAGCATGCACGTGCAACTGGCCTGGTGGAAGGTTGGCTGCGGTGTGGCCCCCTTGTGCTGCTCACCTTGCCTGCAGTGCCTGGAAACACGTCTGTTTCATTTGGATGTAGGACCGCAATCCCTGTGGCTCTGCTTGTGCACACATGCGCATGTCTGCACCACCGAACGTGTCCAGCTGCCAGACTTCCAATGGCCCATGTCTGTTGGCAAAGGTGGTCTGGAGGCTCATTCCCCTGCAGATAGGGCACGAAATACATAATTAATGCTGGAAATTCCCCTGTGTGTGTCTCTTCATGCAGGTTATGACTGGACCATGTCAGAGACGTACATCAGAATTCACCACACCATCAGTGTGACTTTGACAGGCAAAGTGTGGTGGCCACTATCTACAGCATGAATTGCATTAAGCACATGTACAGTAAAGATAATAAACATACTTCACAATGTATAGCAATTAATGTACACATGAATCATGAAACCACCCATCTCTCAAATGAATAAATGCGGTCGATAAGACCCCTATAATCCCCACTAGGGGTGTTAACACAAGTAGTACAGCAGCAGACACGCCATAGATATGACAGTTCAAAGCCCTTGTAAAATAGGCTGTAACACCGAACCATCCTTGCGAGCCCATGGATAAGGGAAGCAGGAGTGGCCTATGTGAGTCAGGACCCCAAGCTGCAAACACATACACGAGACAAGCTTGAAGGGCCCAGCTGGAACAGACAGTGGATGCTTTCAAAAGCCACAAAGCACCACACCATCACATGAAAGCACAATAGAAAAGCTATTTTAAACCATATTAACTAATTACACTAACTATGAAAAACCTACATTACCTATTTAAACTAACTTATCAAATCGAATGTTAACTAGCTAAACTAAAAAGAAAAATCAAAAATGGCCACATACGACCCGGGGGGGGAAAGGCACCCAGGAGGGGGGAGGTACAGGGTGCAGCTCAACACCCACATGCGATGATGTTGAGGAAAAAAAAAACCTCCATGGGCTCAATGCCTGCATAGCCAGACCTTTGTGGGAGATACCTCATCGTCCGAGTCTGGCTCATCTTGAAAAGGAGGACATGGCACAGGAGCCTGACCATGCCTAGCCGCACCTTGCCCCTCGTCGGCAGCAAGTCTGCCGGATGGGTCAGCCTGGTTCTGTGCGGCGATGACACGTAGGTCTGCATGCAGAACCTCCCGTGATACGCGTGCTTCCTCTTGCAAGGTAACACAGAGTTCTTCCTGCAAGGCCTGGCTGGACAACTGATGCACCTCCCAGCAAGCACGTAGCTCAGCCGAGATGGTACGCTCAAGTTGCTGCAACCTCTCCTCTGACCGCACCCTCTGGGACATCAAGAGGACACCCAGAGTGGATCTGAGGGACTCATACTCAGCCCTCAGGGCCTCCATGTGTGCCTCTGCGTGAGCAGCAATTGCTTGACGCAAAGACAAAATTTCAGGCTGGCGTGCCCTGCTGAGGCCGCCATGCCCAGCCTGAGAGAGCGGGCCATGGACTGTGCCGCCCGCTGCTGGAGAAGCACCTGCCTAGCAGGGGGAGCACAGATTGGGCCACACGCTCCATGCTCACAGCAATGTTTCCCATTGCTGCCTCCTGGCATTCTGAATTGGCAGTCATGTCTTGCTCCCACTCCGTATACCTCAGTGGCACGCGGCCACCACGTTGCTGGGCTTCACACCTGCGGGACCGAAGGACCGGCCATCCTCGTTGGGTTTGCACCACTCGCGGCTTCACGACTACATGCCCCCGTCAACGTGATGGCCCAGGCACATCAGCGACTGGTGTGGAGGGTGACCCTGCGTCCCGATCCACCACAGGTGGAGGTCCCACCACTGTCTGACCCCTCAGTGCAGGTTTTGCGGACAGAGGAGTGTCCACATAAGAATCACTCACCCCTGATGCATGGACCTGATGCACATCCAACTCAACATGGACGTCAGAGTGGTCCTCTGGGCTGGACTCATTGCCAGCCAAAGACAAGATGGTCTGTAGCACATGTGGGTTCTCGTGGTCTACCACCCCACGACCCCCACGTGTGCTGGGGTGCTGTAGTGATAACAACCCTGTGCCTGGAATGACAACACCATCCTCTGGCTCCATTGCGTCATCATCTGAAAAGTAAAGAGAAAAAAAGATCACTACACATGCTAGAAGCACACAACATACACACACATAGACATCACACAGACAGCCAACACATGAAGCAGACATGTCACACACAAAAGAGAACCTGCCATGCATGCCGGGTCAACTTGACATTGCTTCTGTGATTAAGCTTGTAGAAGGGTGTTATACCGCTCAGAAGTGGGTGGATGCAGTGCAGAACATGTGTACGTTACTCACTATCTACATGTACAAGTACTTCATGATGTGTATCAGAAAATGTGAAGGCAGTGCAAGGTCAAGTTCAGGCATCACGTGCAATGTGCATGCAATGGGTTGCATGGCTACAAGCAAACCACCCCTCCCCCTAAGTGGAAATGCAGGGATGCCTTGCATGGTATCAAAAGGATGACCAGAGACCTATGTATTGGCAGACAGTGTTGACTAGCATCAATTGCATCATCTGACAACACAGCAGATGATGATGAGACAGTAAGCAGGACACATGATGAAACTCAGTAGTACACCCATGTGTGCAGAAGACACTACACCAGTTGGACAGAGTCAGTGGACCATGAACAGGGTGAAGGCTGTGAGCCACACAGACTGCCACACACTAAACATGTGTGTGACACAGGTCTGAGCCACAGTGGCCATGGGAAGGCTGATTAAATGCCATGAAATGTAGGTCACACTGGACGCGTACTACAATGATCATACACTCAAGGACACATAGGGGCATGCATGGAATGCACATGGAGCATGAATGGGCCCTCATGTCCCTGCGGAGCATCTGCCATCTGCACAGTCCAAGTGAGACACCCAGCATCAAGGAAAAAGGATGTACCCCACTGCTTGTGTCTGGCAGGTTGGCTGGTGGAAGTTAGCATGTACACAGGAGGCATGAACAGGCCATTACATTACGGCAAAATTATGCTCACCAGTGCAAAGGTCAAATTGGAGTGCAGGGGGGTAGGTGGGGCAAGGGAGCATGCCTACGTGGAGTACCCATATGCAGGCAGAGGACACATGCACCTCAGTCATGCCATGACATAGTCCCAGTGCAGAGAGGAAGGACACCCCAGGCTACCTGCAGAAGGCCCAGTGAGCTGGAACATGGACCGGAGGGGCATTGAGGTGACCAGCATGTGAGTAGGGTGCAAGTGTGGTGATGGACAGTCCCCGTCTGCTCCACATGTCCACGATCCTGCAGAGCAGACATGCATCAGTGAAGCATTGCATGACTTGCACATCTGAACCATGTACACATGACGCGTGGTGGCACTCATGCACAGAACATCACACAAGTAAAACACACATGGCCTCGAAAAACACGCAGCAACACTCACTGGACTGGGCATCAAAGTCCTGCATCTCTCCCACTCCTTCGACCGATTCAGGTGGTATGAACTCCGCAACGAGCAACACGTGCAGAGTGAGGTCTTCCTCCTCAGGTGCCGGCCCACTGACAGTCACTAGAGTCATGTTGTAATTTGAGGCACGCTTTGCCTTAGCGCTGCATTTGAGGTAATTCCAACGCTTTTTGCACTCTTGCGCTGTGCGCACCTCATGGCCGAATGCACTCACATGTTCCGCAACTTGCTTCTAGTGGGTATCACGATGGGCAGCCATAGTTTGACAATTAGGCCCCACTATCATGTCACGGTTGTGGTCCCGCACATAGTCCACAAGGAAGTCCAGTTCCTGCACACAGAAAGGCTTCTTCCTCAACGTGCAGAAGGTTGTGGCTGTGTCTGGGGTCCCAGCCTGTGCTGCATGTGCAACCTTCCTCCTCTTGGATAGTGGCGCGGACCCTGGCTGGCAAATGCCACCCGATCAGTATGTCCAGTGGCACTGGTGTATTGAGCCAAGGGAGTGGCAGGTGGAAGCACGAACAAAGGCCTGACTTGCGTCAGTGGCTGCTGAGTGCCCTTGAATGGACCCTGCGCAGCAACATCTGCTGTGGCAGGGTCACTGACCTTGACTGTCCTGGTTGGTAGACTCACAACTGGGGTGTTGTTGGCTGCATCTGCCCCTGCACTTGCCAACACCCGGCTGGTCGGGGCAGCAGATGACATTACTGCCCCAGGGACACGTGTCTCGGTCGGGGCAGCCCTGCGTGCACCTACGGTGTTCCTCCTGACCTGTTGGAAATCTTCCATGGACTCTTCAAGTGCCAATGCAGCCTGCGCTGGCAGACCCAGAGCCTGGGTGGTGGTGTCCACAGTTGCAACTGCAGCTACCACTAACCTTGGGCCCGTGGCAGTCGATGAAATGGACTGCTGGGTCACATGGGCACCAGTGCCAGATTCAGAAGCTGCATCTCCAGGAACCACATGGGGTGGTGGCATGACTGCACCAACACATGGCACAACATCGTGCCGAAGTGGCGCACCCTTGCCTCTTCCCCCTCTGTGGCCACCCTGGAGTCCCCCTACTCCCTGGTCACCCCGGCCACGTTCCTGATCACGCCCACCATGAGGAATACGCCCAGCTGAGGAGTATCACAATGGGCAGCCGTAGTTTGACACCTTTGGTGGCCTCCCAACCATGGCACAGATGGAGTAGTGCCGGCACAGATGCATAAGTGCCAATGGGAGGTGTACACAACAATTGTCCTGGGCAATTGGAGTGAAGGGGTGGGATGCAAGAGGTTAACAGCACCTCTGCACCTGCAAGGCTGTATGTGACCCCAGTGATTAAGTGATGGGTCACGCAACGCTCAGGCACCCCAAAACTGCAGTAAAACCGTGCATGCAACCCCTGCAGCCTACGTGCGTGGAATTAACCTCCCACAGTACGCGGTGGCACCCAGGAACTCGAAAAATGAATACGCATGGGACACGCAGCCTACTATGACCTCGAAAACGGGTACGCGATACACAGGGGCACCCGCAGTGGGAAAAATAGCGTGCGTGACTCACCGTCAGACTACCGTGATGATGAAAAACACACGTAGCCAATACCCCGGCCAAAAGAAGAGATACGTCCTTGATCCGCTGTGAAGTTGTGATGGCGCGCGAAACAACACGAAGTAGCAACACACATGTCGGTCTCCACGAAGGGCACGTACAGCGAACTGCTGGCCACGCTCACCTTTTACCCGTGCTGAGGGTGACGCCTGCGTGCATCACGTCACTTACGCGCTTAGGCCCATTCCTCGGATTGCACGCATTCACACACGGACTGTGGTTTTTTCACGTGCTGATCCACTATGCACCCGTGTTGAGGGAAACGTCTGTGCGCGTTATGTCACAGACACGCTTATGCGCTAAGGGCCTTTCCTCGAATTACACGCTGACGTGCAGTTTTTTCACGTGCCAAATCACTCCGTATCAAGCTGGCCACGCGACAACACACGGAAGACCACGCTCCTGCCCAAAAGGCCATTTTCTTGCCCCTCCAGAGCCCCGAGCATGCTCCCACCTGCCATCTGCTGCTGCCTTCCTGCCTGCTGCCCACGTGCCCTGCTATTTGGTGCCTGCACGTCAGCCATCTGCAGGGATCCAGTTGCTGTGTCTACCTCTGCTGGAACAGAAGACTCCCGACTGGGATACCATCACTCCATAGCCCAGCCCCAGGACCCAGTTGCCCACCCACACCTGCCTCGCGGGTTGCCATGTCGGGGCAAACAACATCAGAGACTACTGGCGACCCCAAACCAGAGAGGCAGAGGGCTACCAGCTTCAGTGACAAGGAAGTTGGTATCCTGGTGGAGCAAGTTCTGGGGCATTATGATGCCCTCTTCACACCATTGCGTGCCGACAAGGAAGGACGGGAGAGGATCTGGGAGGACGTAGTGGTTGCCATCAATGCGGAGCGGGTGGCAACCCGCGACATCAAGCACGTCCGGAAGCGCTGGGAGGACTTCAGGTCCAGGGCCCTCAACAAGACCCGGAGCCTCTTGAAGGCAGAGGATGCAGAGGGGTGCCGGGTCAGCCTGACCAACATCCAGATGAGGGTCTTAGAACGCATAAGCCCAGCGCTTCACATCCAGATCCTTCGAAGGAAGACCCAGCTGGAGTTGAGCGGTAAGTGGCCATGCATTGCTGTGTGAAACAGGGCATGTTGCAGTGTGTGATAGGCAGCTACTTGCCTGTATGTGTTACATAGGCCATGTATGGATGTGTGTGTGCAGGGACATCATGGTAATGCATGTGAGACCAGTAATGCGTGAACCACATGGATGGTGCATGTGTTCCAATGCAACATGGGGAGCAGCATGCGGAATGCACACATGAATGCATGCCTGTCTCTGTTCTTGGACATGGATGGGGGTGAGAGATGGGTGCTGCTCTCATGTAAATGTATGGTATACATGTCTGTGTGTCTGAGAAGCGTGTGTGTGACTTTGAAACACCATGGATGCATGACACATGTCCGTGACGATGTGTTGATTCACTTATGCAGTCTAGTCACCCTTGTATCCACTGTGTCTGTGGTGTACGAGCCCTGATGCATGACCTCCGGTGATGTGTGTGCATGGGATCAGTATGAGCCATGATGCATGTGAGTTTGAAGCCAAACCTTTATGTCAATAGAGGCCCTTGTACATGGATGCTGATGTTGATTGCATGTGCCGTGCCTGTTTCTACATGTGTCTTGCCTGCATTGACCCATGTGTTGTGGAGGGACAGGATGGAAGTGACGTTTGACAGTGCTACTCATGTGTTATTGCTTCCTGTCTAGGTGTTACACTCACGAAGCGCTGGTCCCTTTGGTCTAGAAGCCGGCTCTGTGGCTCCATTCGGAATGGTACCTTCAAGATGGTGGATCGCAGTACGAACGGTTCCGCTATCACCGTTCCAGTCCTCTCACGTTCGCCAGAGGTACGGCGTACCGCTCACGTGACTCTTCATAGGACACAGAGACTTCCAGCTCTTCGCGTCACTACTGTACTAGCGGATGCTGCGTGAGTTCGCAACTAGGCAATCTCAAATCTTCAGCAGAAACCTCTTACCTCTGACCATTACTAACCCCTCTTCTCTTAACTTTCCAGATTCTCTTTTCAGTATTCTTTGTGGACACAAATCCCCCGGATTCATCCTGCGTCTCATTCTGAAACGCTGCCTTTGAGTTCTCGAGTTACTGCATTCTGGGTAATAATAAATACTCCCGTCCAAGTCCCTTTCTGAATCTTTCTTCAGGTATTGTAGGATTTGATTCTATGGGCTTACTCACCTTTACTTCCTTCTGACAGACTTGTGTTCCAGTCGCCCTCTCTGTGTCTCATATTCTCAGCTTCTCTCCTGGTATTTACAATCCGGCTGGTTAAGAGGTCAGGGGAATTTGTCTCTTTCCTGTTTTCCCCATTCCCCTTCCTGTACTTCTGCTATTCATCACTTCGCTTCTCATTTCTTCCCTCTCCAGTAGCAGTCTTCCGATACTCTACGCCACGATCGAATTGGCGTCATCAGCCTGCGAACCACACTCCAATCTTCGGATCCTGCGCTCGACCAGGGTTTTCTTCCCCAGAGGGTTTCCCTGACTGGCGCGTACCTCTCACTCTGGGTTTCCCTACCGGTCGAGAGGTTGACGCGTTGGTCGGGGAGATTCTTGAGTTCAGCATTTGCTTCCCGTTGAACATATCAGTCTGCTCAGGTAAGACCTCCAGACCTATTTAATCGGGGGTTCTTAAAGATCCATTGAACCTAGTCTAAGAATCTAGTATTCTGTAACAGTTAGCGACGCCAAAAATAAAAATAAAAAAAAAATAAGGCTACTGCAGACTGAGATTCAATGGAACAGCAAATGCAACAACTTATTGCCGCCATGCAATCAATGTCCCTAGAGATGCAGGCTCTCAAACAGGATAACGCTTAATTACGACAACAGGTTACTCGTGCCTTCTCAGACTCTCCCCCAGTAAGTTTGAATACAGGCAAGTTTGACGGAGATCCACACAAACTTAAGGAGTTTCTTGATAGCTGTACTGTGCAGTTTACCTTTAAGTCCCGCTTCTTTCCCACGGACAAAGATAAGGTTGGCTTTGTGATTTCACATTTGGCCGGACCTGCTTTGGCCTGGGCTACACCTTTGGTGACCTCTAATAATGTGATCTTGGACTCTTATTCTGCTTTCACCAACAGTTTGAAATCTATGTTCAGTAGACAAGAGATCTCAGTGTCCACGCAAGAAAGACTGTTAGATCTTAGACAAGGTAACAAAGACCTACTTACCTATATCACTCTCTTCAAACAGCTTTCCTCTGAGTTAGGATGGCCAGACGATGGGTTGCTCACCTTATTCCGACGAGGGCTTTCAGACGAACTAAAGGATGAGGTAGCTAAGGTTCCGCGTCCGGCAAATCAAGCGGATATGATAACACTTATCATGCAAATCGATTACCGCTTACATGAGCGTTCTTCTGAAAAGAAGAAGACTAGAGGCATACGATCCCAACTCGATTATCCCTCCATAACAAATAAACCTATAGCTTCTGACGAGCCTATGCAAATAGGAACAGTGAGAGGGCCCCTATCGACAGCAGAGAAAGAGAGAAGGAAGAGTTTGGGACTATGCATGTATTGCATAGTATATGTATCATCTCATAAGTTACGAGATTGTCCTTGAGTTCCTCCCCGACGCACTCCAGCTAAGGGGTCGGGAAACTTCAAAGCCCTACCGCAGGGGGAACAACGGTAGGGGTACAAGATTCTGATTCCCCAATGAGAATCCCCGTAAATCTGGACTCAGTAGCAACCACTCACAATATGGTTATTATTTCTGTTACTCTCGTTTTTCACGCTCAGATGGTACAGAACGTATCTGCTCTGGTAGACTGCAGAGCTGCAGGGAATTTCGTTGATGATCAATGGGCCAATAAACAAGGAATTAACTGTATACCCAAAGCGATGGTCACTCCTATCCAAGGAGTTGACGGTCATCCACTAAGTTCCGGCCCTATCCGAGAACAGACAGAACCTGTTGTCTGTCAAATAGCCTCACATAAAGAGACCATAACTTTCGATCTAATCAAGGCAGCCCATTTCCCCATTATATTGGGTCTCCCCTGGTTAAGGAGACATAACCCCTTTATAAATTGGACAGCAGGTACTCTCTTCCTCGGCTCGGAATACTGTGTCAGCCATTGTTTAGCCAAGGAATCAGTTGGCATCTACATTCCGACTGAAAACTCGATTCCTTCACCAGTATCTTCAATAAACAACTTGGAGATTGTTCCGGAATGCTATTCTAAGTATCAGTCTGTCTTCTCCAATCCCCAGTTCCCTACTCTACCGCCTCATAGAAGAGATGACTGTCACATTGAACTTCTTCCTGACAAACCCATCCCGTTTGGGAGAATGTACGTCCTTTCCCAACAAGAAAAGGTAGTCCTTAAAGAATATCTCCAAACCAATTTAAGGAACGGGCTCATTACTGAGTCAGTTTCCCCAGCCGGAGCCTCTCTCTTCTTCATCCCAAAGAAGGAGACTGATGAACTTCGACCTTGTATCGACTACAGGGGTCTTAACAAGATCACAGTGGCAGACAAATATCCTATGCCATTAATCCCTGACATCCTGGAGGCAGTTCGAGGAGCTTCCTTTTATACTAAGCTGGACCTTCGCGGAGCTTGCCATCTCATCCGTATTGCCCCTGGAGATGAATGGAAGACAGCATTTCGAACCCCATTTGGGCATTTTGAGTATCACGTCATGCCCTTTCGATTGGTGAACGCACCTGCCGTGTTCCAGCGTTTCATGGACCATCTATTCGCAGATATTCTATTCCATTATGTAATCATCTACTTAGACGACATCTTAGTATACTCCCACTCTCAAGAAGAACACATGATACATGTAAAAACTGTACTCAAACGACTGCAGTCAAATCAGCTTTACTGTAAAGCATCTAAATGCGAATTTCACCAAAGACAGGTAACCTATCTCGGGTTTGTGATGTCAGCCCAAGGCATTTCTATGGATCCAAAAAAGATCTCCGGAGTGGTTGAATGGCCTATACCTTCTAACGTTAAGGAGATTCAACGTTTTTTAGGGTTTGCTAATTTTTACAGGAAATTCATCCCTAACTTTTCAGATATTATTCTGCCCCTTACTCGACTGTTAAAGAAGGGAATTCCATTTGTATGGGATAAATCCACCGAATTCGCATTTCAGACTCTTAAATCCTTGTTCACCTCTGCATCCTGTTTGATAACCCCCGACCAGAATAAACAGTTTTTTGTGGAAACTGATGCATCTCATCATGCTCTAGGCGCGGTCTTACTTCAACAAACCGACCAAGGAGATGAAAGACCAGTTGCATATCTTTCTAAAACCTTCAGTGCCTCAGAACAAAACTATTCAGTGCTCGAAAAAGAATTGCTGGCTATAAAAAGGGCATTTGAAGAGTGGAGACACTTGCTACTTGGTTCACCCTTTCCTGTAGTGGTACGTACAGACCATCAAAATCTCAGGGTCCTACAGAATGCACATACAACCAACAGTCGACAAGCACGTTGGGCGTATTTCTTCCTTCCGTTCCGGATCGAATTCACCATACTTCCAGGAAAACAAAACCAGAGGGCGGATGCTCTCTCTCGCAAGGACGTTCCTGTCTCCCAATTCAGCTCTGAACAATTGTTTCCCAAAGCAAGATTCATCGCTGTCATCGCTGACTTCTTAAGTGAATTGAGGACTGCATCGGTCTCTAACCTAGACGCCTGCAAGAAGACAGCCAGTACTTATCATCTTACCCAGAACGATTCTTTTTTTTTTCACAAATCACAAGTTTTTATCCCTACTTCAGAGCTGCAGCATGAAGTATTACGAATGTGTCACGACTCTCGGGCCGCTGGGCATCGAGGCGTTCAAGGCACTTTAGACCTAGTGCTAAGATATTTTTGGTGGCCAGAAGTCCGCAATGATGTACAGGATTATGTAGCAGCCTGCATCGTTTGTTCCCAATCCAAGAATCCCAGGACCCCACCTTTGGGGCGCTCACCCGGATGCCGATTCCAGAGAAACCTTGGCAAGTGATCTCTACCAACTTTATAGTAGATCTTCCTCCCTCACACAACAAGACCGCCATAATGGTCACCATAGATTATCTTACGAAGTTGGCACATTTTACTCCCTTGAACAAGCTGCCAGGGGCTGGGGAAATGTCTAAGATCTTTCTTTCGGTAATCTTCTCCAGACATGGCCTACCGGACACAGTGGTCTCCGATAGGGGCCCTCAATACACCTCCAAGTTTTGCGAAAAGGTTTGCCAAGTCTTGGGAATCAAGCGGGCTCTCAGCTCGGGGTACCACCCACAGACGAACGGACAGACGGAACGCCTTAACCAAACCTTGGAGACCTATCTACGGTGTTTCGTATCAGCAGCCCAAGACAATTGGTTGGACTTGTTGCCCTTAGCCGAATTTGCATACAACAATGCCCTTCATACAGCCCTTCATACTAGCCCTTTCCATTGTACTTATGGATTACATCCGTCCTTTGTTCCTTCTGTCACTTTATCCCCTTCTAACTGTCCAGGAGTGGATGGCCTCATTTCCGAAATACAAGAAGGACATAAATTGGCTAAAGTCTCTTTATGAACGGCTCAAGATAGGGCCAAACGGACTTCTGATAAACATCGCCAAGACGTCCCACCATTAAGCCCAGGAGATACTGTTTGGTTGGCTTCTCACTTTCTTCCCCGGCATTTGGTCCCTTCTAAGCTATCCCCTAGGTTCTTCGGTCCCTTCAAGATCCTATCGATGGTCGGTTCTGCGGCAGTCAAGCTCGATTTGCCCTCGTCTTGGTCCCGGATCCATCCTGTTTTTCACCTCTCCCAGATTCGGTTGACAGTACCGGACCGATTTCACCGGTCAGACTATACCCCTCCTCCTGCTATCTCTACCGATGCTGGCCCAGAATATGAAGTCGCCGGTATCTGTGACTCCCGTTATCGGAGGGGGAAACTACAGTTCTTGGTGGACTGGAAGGGGTTCTCCCCTGCAGAAATAACTTGGGAGCCTGCCTCAGGAGTTCATGCTCCACGTCTGGTCCAACGTTTCTTTAGGTTACATCCTGGGAAGCCAGGGTCGCCCCCCAGGAGAAGGGGGCATACTGTTACACTCACGAAGCGCTGGTCCCTTTGGTCTAGAAGCCGGCTCTGTGGCTCCATTCGGAATTGTACCTTCAAGATGGTGGATCGCAGTACGAACGGATCCGCTATCACTGTTCCAGTCCTGTCACGTTCGCCAGAGGTACGGCGTACCGCTCACGTGACTCTTCATAGGACACAGAGACTTCCAGCTCTTCGCGTCGCTACTGTACTAGCGGATGCTGCGTGAGTTCGCAACTAGGCAATGTCAAATCTTCAGCAGAAACCTCTTACCTCTGACCATTACTAACCCCTCTTCTCTTAACTTTCCAGATTCTCTTTTCAGCATTCTTTGTGGACACAAATCCCCCGGATTCATCCTGCGTCTCATTCTGAAACGCTGCCTTTGAGTTCTCGAGTTACTGCATTCTGGGTAATAATAAATACTCCCGTCCAAGTCCCTTTCTGAATCTTTCTTCAGGTATTGTAGGATTTGATTCTATGGGCTTACTCACCTTTACTTCCTTCTGACAGACTTGTGTTCCAGTCGCCCGCTCTGTGTCTCATATTCTCAGCTTCTCTCCTGGTATTTACAATCCGGCTGGTTAAGAGGTCAGGGGAATTTGTCTCTTTCCTGTTTTCCCCATTCCCCTTCCTGTACTTCTGCTATTCATCACTTCGCTTCTCATTTCTTCCCTCTCCAGAAGCAGTCTTCCGATACTCTACGCCACGATCGAATTGGCGTCATCAGCCTGCGAACCACACTCCAATCTTCGGATCCTGCGCTCGACCAGGGTTTTCTTCCCCAGAGGGTTTCCCTGACTGGCGCGCACCTCTCACTCTGGGTTTCCCTACCGGTCGAGAGGTTGACGCGTTGGTCGGGGAGATTCTTGAGTTCAGCATTTGCTTCCCGTTGAACATATCAGTCTGCTCAGGTAAGACCTCCAGACCTATTTAATCGGGGGTTCTTAAAGATCCATTGAACCTAGTCTAAGAATCTAGTATTCTGTAACACTAGGGGACTATTGTACAGTACCCTGATGCTTGTGTTCTATGTCTTCCTCTACGCAGCGTTGAGTGAAGAAGAGGGCAGAGACGTCGCTGTGGAGCAAAGCGGCGGGTATGCCTCCACCGGGCGGTAACGCAAGGCCCAGCCACCCTCCCAGGAATTGCCATCATCCGGGAGTGAGGGGACTGGTGCCGCGTCTGCCACTACGGCTGTAGCGAAAGGGCCGGGTGAGCCCCCACAGGGGCTTGCAATGGCGGAAGACGGTGCAGAGACATCAAGGCTGGTGGTCTCCACAGAGGAGGAGGAGGCGGCTACTGAGCCGCACATGGGGCCTGGTGGGGGTAGTACCACTGGTGCAAGTGGTGCAGTCCAGGGCCAGGGGCAGGAGGCAGCACAGGTCACCGTGGAGGGGCCTGTGCATGTCGCTGTCCCTGACCCTGTGACTGCACCACCATGCACCAGCATGGATGCCCCGTCCCAGGCCCGTCCGCAGTTAGGGGGGAGGCCCACATCATCTGGCACTCCACTACCTGCAGACGAGGAGTCCCATGACCGTATGGGGTTTGTCCTGATTGGTGTCGCGTTGTGCACGTGTGTCATTCGTGATGACGTGCGTGCTTCCTGGGGGGACCACGCACGCCATTGAGAAGAGCTGCGTGGCAACGTGGCACAGTTGGGAGGGGCCATGGTCGGAGGGTTCCTACTTGTGTTCAGCACTCTGGCGGACCTCTCCTCCTCTGTGGAGACTATGCACCAGTCATTCTCCCTGCCGTCTTCCGGCCCTGATTCCACCAGGGCCCCCTGCGGTCCTGGCTCGACCAACACAACCAGCTTGGTGGAGATCCCATCCCTGCCACGGTCGGGAGTCGGACGTCCAGCAGGGGTGGACACCCCACCAACTGGAGACCAGCAGATGGAGGATGTGCAGACATCATGGGACAGGGCACATGGACAGCAGCAGCAGCAGGCTCAAGGTGGGAGCAATGATGGTTCGGGGCCATCAACATCAGAGGGGCAGGCATAGGCCAGAGGGCAGGGGGATCCTGGAATGGGAGTGTCTTCTGTGTGGCAGCGGTTGGGCCAGCGGATTGATGCAGAGCGGCGGCGGGCGGTAGATGCGTGGCTCACCATGGTCAGGGCGGAGTTCTGCATGCGCCGGGCGTTGAGGCGGGCTGAGTGCCTCAAGGCAACTCACAGGGAGTTGGAACAGGCCATGACTGCATCCCTGCAAGACCTCGGGGCCAGGGCAGAGGCCCGCCTCCGGGACATCGACATGGAGTTCGATGATGCCCTGAACCGGGACATCACAGAGTGAGCCGTAGGACTTGCCAGTCGCCATTGTATATAGTTAGTTAGTGTTAGGTTTCCTTTCTGTTTTTATTTGTTCTGGGACGCTTGGACAATGCCCCACGTTTTTGTATATAGTTCTTCATTAGGTAGGGTTTTTTTATAGGTTTCATTTCATTTGTTGGACTCATGGACCCAGTTGAACTGTGGATTTATGAAAAATATTTTTTTTAAATCACCATGGATCAATAGATTTTACAATTTACATTTCCTTTGGATTTGCTTTGGTGGACGGAGAGTTTGGACTAACTTTCTTTTGGATTACTTTGGATTGAGACTTCATTTCTTTTTTCCATTTTTGGACATGCATTTCTTTTCTTGTTTAAAATATTTTTCATTTTTTCATTCCATTACCTTCATTTTGTGCAAAATACATTTTGATTTATTACTTCCATGTGTGGTATTTGCTCGTTGGTTTACTGCATGTCACAATGTGGGTTTACACAATCACTGGCACCCAGTGTGTGTGTGTGAGACGGACATGTGTTGATGTACATAGTTGACTTTTGGTTTGTGTCATGAAATAGGCCTTTCAGTGTGGGGTGGATGGGATAGTCCTTTCAGTGTGGGGTGGATGGGAAACTTGATTGGGTCTGAAGACTGGGGTGGCGTGCAGTGGGATTTTGGGATTTTGGTGGACATGAGGCCCATGAATGTGCATCTTTATGACATGTTGAGGGGGACATGAGTCGGGGCTTGCTGGCAGGTGCCCGTCAATGCTGGATGGGTGGGGGTGCAGGGGGACATGAGTCGGGGCCTGCTGGCAGGTGTCCGTCAATGCTGGATGGGTGGGGGTGCAGGGGGACATGAGTTGGGGCTTGCTGGCATGTGCCCCTCAATGCTGGATGGGTGGGGGTGCAGGGGGACATGAGTCGGTGCTCACTAGTGCATGGTGTCATGTGGGCTGACTGGGGGTCATGCCCAGGGTGGATGGGCTGCCTACGGGACATGGCCAGGGGTGCAGGGTAATCCCCTGTGGTGTGGGCTGCTTGCAGGGGATGGGGAGGGGGTAGAGGGCACACCTGGGAGGACCTACACTGCCAATTCACGTGTGAAACTCCCCGCACACCCCTCAGAATACATGTGCCCCGCTCTGCAAGCAAAATCGCGTGTGAAACTCCCTGCGCACCCCACAGAATACATGTACCCCGCTCACACAGCGAAATCGCATGTGACACTCCCTGCACACCCCACAGAACACACATACCCTGCTCGCCCAAGGCCTATCGCGTGTGACACTTCCTGCACACCCCAGGAATACACGTACCCCACTCGCACAGGGCCTTTCGCGTGTGATTCTCCCCGCGCACCCTTCAGAATACACGTACCCCACTCCCCAAGCCCTATCTCATGTGAATCTCCACGTGCACCCCCGAAATACACATACCCCACTTGCACAAGGCCTTTCGCATGTGACACTTCCCGCGCACCCCAGAAATACATGTACCCCGCTCGCACAAGGCCTTTCGCGTGTGATTCTCCCCGCGCAGCCCTCAAAATACACGTACCCTGCTCCCCAAGGCCTATCGCATGTGATTCTCCACGCGCACCCCCGAAATACATGTACCCCGCTTGCAAAAGGCCTATCGCGTGTGATTCTTCACGCGCACCCCCCAAATACACGTACCCCGCTCGCACAAGGCCTATCGCGTGTGATTCTCCACGCGCACCCCCCAAATACACGTACCCCGCTCGCACAAGATCTTTCGCGTGTGACACTTCCCGCGCTCCCCCGAAATACACGTACCCCGCTCGCACATGGCCTTTCGCATGTGATTCTCCCCACACACCCCAGAAATACACGTACCCCACTCGCACAGGGCCTTTCGCGTGTGATTCTCCCCGCGCACCCTTCAGAATACACGTACCCCGCTCCCCAAGCCCTATCTCATGTGATTCTCCACGTGCACCCCCGAAATACACATACCCCACTTGCACAAGGCCTTTCGCATGTGACACTTCCCGCGCACCCCAGAAATACATGTACCCCGCTCGCACAAGGCCTTTCGCGTGTGATTCTCCCCGCGCAGCCCTCAGAATACACGTACCCTGCTCCCCAAGGCCTATTGCATGTGATTCTCCATACGCAACCCCGAAATACACGTACCCCGCTCGCACAAGGCCTATCGTGTGTGATTCTCCATGCGCACCCCCCAAATACACGTACCCCGCTCGCACAAGGCCTATCGCGTGTGATTCTCCACACGCACCACCCAAATCACGTACCCTGCTCGCACAGGGCCTATCGCGTGTGAAACTTCCCGCGCACCCCCCAAATACACACAGGCATCCCATCCACTCTGGCCATGCCGCACAGGCAGCCCACACACACAGGGGGGTGCTATTCGGATGCAATTTACCTGGCACGAGCGGGGTACGTGTATTCGAAGGGGTGCACTGGGAATTTTACATGTGATTTTGCTACCGCGAGAGGGGTACGTGTATTCAGAGGGGTGCGTGGGGAGTTTTGCACGCAAATTTCCTAGTGCAGGAGTGGTACGTGTATTCTGAGTGGTGCACGGGAGTTTTACAGACGTTTTCGTGGTTGGGGGGCTGTATGCTGGTCCACTGGCCTGTGCGCCATGTACGGGATTTGTGCGCTGTTCATGGCGCACGGGGCAGGGTTGGGGGCATGACTGGTGCTGCTGCAGGGTCGCTGCACCACTCTGCACCACGGCTGGTTATGGATGTTAAAATCCATGAATAAGCTGTGCACGGAAATGGATTTTGGCACACGCGGCTGGCGCAGACTGCCACACGCGCACACTGTACGCCAGCCACATGCGCCACTTGTGCGCCTAATTCTATGAATTACCCTGTAAATGCTTTGGCAAAAAGTGCATGCCTTAGAACAAGTGAGGGAAAAGGTAAAAGAGGGAGGCGGGCAAACAAAATATAGTCAGAAGTAGAGTAGGATGGATATATATAAGTATATTTATATTACATGGACGCGATAGCGTCCATGTAGTTATGGTTAAGTTGGTGTTTCCATAGGAAGAGCATTTTTTGGGTGGCTTATAACTTCGCTCCCTCTGGACGAATCCTCACCAAACTTTGCAAAAAAAGTATATGGCCCACTCTGAATTTCTTTGCAAAGTTATGACAGAGAGCATGCAATCTCGAATATCTGGAAATGGAGGTTAAAAAACCTGAGCCAGTAGTAAATTGGGAAGACATCGAAGAATTCTTTCCTGAATATGATTCAGTACCAGGCACGTCTAGGGCTAATATCGAGGATGACTTCGACACCAGAAGCATCGGAGAGATGATTGATAGAATATATGATGAAATGGGGCTACAACAAGTACCCCAAGGGGAGGGGGAAGAGGAGCGCCTGGAGAGCACTCAGTTTTACGCTTGTGAGGATGTCTCCCGAAGTAGTGGGAATAGAGAACTGTCCCTAGACAGGTTGGAAATAAGTAGCAGCAAAGAGGATGCGAGAAGTTGCACGAGGTGGGGTCAGACAAGGTCTGACAACGAAAGAGGGGAGCATGAAGAAAAGGAGGAAGAGAGGAGATGCGAAAAACGATTCTCAAGGGGGAAAGGGATAAAATGGTCAGACACTAGTGAGTCTGCACTGAGGGCATCAGAATCAGCCACACAGTCAGACCGACGTGAAGAAGTATCTCACGGTCAGAGGGGGTGTTTCCACCACCATATGTGAGCCAGGGTCAAGTGGCACAGCGAGTAGAGCGCTCGTTTTGACATCCGTGCAGAGCCTTCTAACGGAGGTTCGAATCCCGGCGGGGCCAAACTCAGCCTTTCATCCTTCCGAGGTCGATAAATGAGCACCACACACTGTGGGTAATAATAAGCAGTGCTCAGATACCTGAGGGTTCGTAGCGCTATATAAAATGACAAATTATTGTTATTATTATTATTGCCAGGTAGGCAGCGATGCAGGAACATTACCCCTGCAATAGACAGGAGAACATTGAGAGAAGAGAGAGAGGGCTATGCGTCCCAATTTCTGTTGCTTGAGAAAGGAGGAGCAAGACCACAGTATATTCCATGGCCACACATGGATCGGGAAAACTGGAAAAATAAGCTTCCAATGCTGACATCGGGAGCCGGAAAATGGATACACGAGCTAGAACAAATGACGGGAGGGAACCCGTTAGCTATAGGGGATATCAAAAGTCTCTTAATCGCCATACTTGGTGACAGAGCAGATGATGTGAGGACACAGGCAGGTGACCCTGGTGTGACCACAGTTAATACCGCACATGACGGAGCTCTATTTAACAATTGCAGAGCCGTGGTATGAAAAGTATTACGATTGCTATATCCAGCTACTTCCGACATGGGAGCTATCATGATGCGCAAAATGAAGGAGTCGGAAGACCCGTTGATTTACATTCAGAATTTCCAAGACGTGTGGGTACTCAAGATTCGTGAATCTTGGGGGAAATCTATACCCGTGTTCTTCCATATATTGTGCCAAGGGCTGCCAGAACCGGTACAGAAAGAGCTCAAGAAATTGGTAGGAATCGAGGCCAAACCGTGGGCGGAAATACAGCTGACCATCGCACACTATTGCATGCTGCTGCAAGAAAAGAATCGCAAAAAAGAGGCTGCACGAAAGGGTGAAGACACAAAATTAGAACAGAAGAAATTGTCAAAATATGCCCTTGAAGGAGCAATGATAACTAGCACAGACAGATCGAACATGCAACAAGCCAATAATCCACAGCAATATAAGCAGGGCAATGCACGGTTTTACCCCATGAGAAGAGGATTTAGAGGGAGAGGATGGCAGAGTAATCAGGGAGGTTTTCAAAACATGCAAAATGGCAACCAAGATATGTTAAATGGGCAAGTGATCAGACCACCACCTGGTTGTGTGGGATGACAGGACATCTAGCACGCACATGCAGAAGTCAAGGCATGATGCAAAACAGCCAAGGAACAGGAGGAGGTATTGTGAATACACTTGTGTTCTTACAGCAGGGAGGTAACTGAGTTGCACAGAATCACACAGTGCAATAACAAGCGCCAGGAGCACTGCAAAGCTTGCAACCTCAGAATTTAATGAGTTTTCCACAGACAGTAAGTGCACGACATACTGCGAACCCTGGAATGAGGAGTAACACTGGTGATGGGGGAAGTCCATTCACACAAGGTGGGACAAAATTACATATGGACTAGGACAGCTCACTGGGAACCTTGATGTGTTCTATCCTATCAGTGACACCAGACCCTCACCAGGAACCAAGGGTAGATTTCGTTGTAGGGGATAAAGAAAATTCCTTCCTAGTTGACACGGGTGCAACACGTTCGTGTATACGTTAAGGTAAATTTTCCTTGTCTGACGATGCTATAAATACTCAGAGTTTCACCGGAGCTACAAGTTGTGTTCCTTTTACAAAAACACTTCCAGTCTCTATAGGAGAATGTGATATGAATGTGCCTTTGTTATATTCACGACAAACCCCAGTAAACATTTTGGGTCGAGATCTAATGACAAAGTTAAATATGACAATCTCGTTAACGGAAGAGGGCATAGTATGTTTAACTCCAGGAATGCACTATGTGAATGTATGCGAAATGATTAGAGCTTACGCAGGACACACAGCTATGAGAGCTATCCCATTAGAGCCAGAAGTATTTGCGTATGGAGTACGTGTTCTATGGCAGGACTGCCAGGCCTTGCTGAGAAAACCATGAGGGGCCCAGGTGAATTTCAATTTAGACCAAGAATACCTATGCACGAGGAAAAGGGACAAATATTTCCCTTGGTGATACACACAGCTGTAATATGGATGAAAATGGTTTTGATCAATGGTTGTGATGATGAAGGCTGTCAATGGTGCACAGTGATCACCATTGAAGAAGGATACAGATTGACTGACATCATTGATGACGATCTGTTTGATGAGCAAGCAGATGAGGGAGTAACAGCAGTTAAGGTGAACCTCACCTTTTGGGTGGGAATAATCAAAAGAGAAGTGCCTCAGAGAATGATACTGGCACAGAATCGTCCTGAATATTATGAGGAAGACATGGCCCAGGTGCCTGTCTCAGTGTGGACCACAGGCTCCTACGACGTATGCTTACTGAAAGGAGTCAGAGAAGTGAAAATCAAACTGAAGCCAGGAGCAATTCTTCCAAAACCACAGCAATACCCCATGTCCAGGGAGGCAGATGAAGGAATTTTTAAGACAATTTTGGCTATGATGGAGCAAGACATCTTAGTGATGTCAGAGTCATCATGCAATACTGCAGTTTACCCTATCAAGAAATCAAAGGGAGGGTCTTGGAGGCCAATTCAAGGTCTGAGGCCAATAAATGATATTGTTGAAGCCGAATTCCCTTTAGTCCCGAACCCGGCTACAATCCTATGTAATATACCTGTTGAGGCAAAATATTTCACAGTGATTGATTTGAAAAATGCATTGTTCTCAATCCCATTGCACAAAACTCACAAGATCTGACATCATTTACATTCAGACAGATGCGTCTGAAAAGCACAAGGCTACCCCAGGGGTACTGTGAGTCTCCTTCTATTTTTAACAGAGTCCTGCAAATGGACCTAAGCAATATTACATTAGAAAGTGTTGTCTGTGGATGACATCTTAATTTGCAGCACAACAGAGGAGCAATGCAGACACGATTCTGTTCAGCTATTGACTGTATTGGCTGAGAAAGGATATAAAATTGACAAAGAGAAGTTACAATATTGCCAACAATAAGTGGTATACATAGGTCAGTTGATCTCACACGAGCGGAAAAGAGTTACCCAAGAAAGAGCTGACGCCATACTGAACACAGCCAGGCCACACATGGTAAAGCAGATGCAGAGTTTCTTAGGCCTTTGCAATTATGTCAGAGCATGGGTTTTCGATTATAGCTCATACACCAAACCGTTGCTTCAGGTCCTAAAGAAGGCACAAGTGACGAAAGAAAAGATTGAATGGTCTGAGACCATGGAGAAAGGATTTGCCAAACTCAAAAGAGCCATTTGCATGGCACCAGTTTTAGGGATTCCCAATTATGCAGAGGAATTCTACCTGTTTTCACATCCAAATGGCAGCGTTATGACGACAGTGCTCACAAAGATAACCACATTGGGGTGCAAGCCCCTGGGATACTACAGTGGGAATTTGGACCCAGGATGAGAGGCCATTTCCCTTGCGAACAAAATTTAGCTGCCACAGCGTTCGCCATCGAGAAGGCTACAACCATTGTAATGGGATGCTCAATGACATTGTACGTCGAGCACTCGCTATTTGCTACTCTAGAGAAACCGAACGGTACACTATCATCTCAGAGAGCTTCTGCTTGTGAAGTGATCATATTGAATCCATTGATTAAAATGGTCTGATGCAAAATAGTTAACCCAGCTATGTTCATAGCCGAGCCACTCACTGAGGGAGAGCCAATACATGACTGTGTGAATTATGAAGAATTCTATGATGAGATTCCCACAGTGAAAGAAAATGCATTGGCAGAACGAGAAATTGTCTTCGTTGACAGTTCTTCAAGAATCGATCAAAGTGATGGACATAGATATACAGGCGCTGCTGTGATGAAACGCATGGCAAACTGAGAATTTCGAGTGATTCTCAGTGCACGATTACCATCTCATTATTCAGCACAGGCTGCAGAATTATTAGCGTTGAAACTCGCTATTGAGAATCATGCAGACCAGGAAGTAACAACGTACAGTGACTCCACCTATGTGACGTCAACAGTGCACGCAGGCTTAGCATGCTGGAAAAGCAGGGATTACCTCCAAGCGGACGACACGCCAGTGCAGCACGCAGCCCTATTGTACAGGTTGATCAAGGTACTACAGCTCCCAGTGGGCATAGCATTCATGAAATGCGCTTCCCACACAAAGGGGACAGATTTTATCTCACGAGGAAATCAAGCAGCAGACACGGAAGCCAAGCGTATGGCATCCAAGAGCGAGACGATCATGGATGTAAAAATCACAAATGTACATGAGAAAATGATTGTTGTACGGAGTAAGCCTGAGAGTTATAATAATGTGGGACAAACGCAGTTAATGGAACTCCAAGGGGAGGCACCACAGGAGGAGAAGAACTTATGGAAACGGCAAGGGGGTTCTTTAAACCCCTCCAAAAGCTTGTGGTGACAAGACAGCACTGGTAAACCAGTAATGCCTGTAGCCCTGTTAAAAATAACGCTGGAACAGTTACACTATCCAGCACACATGACAAAAGAGAATCTAGCGGCAACGCTCACTGAAGACTGGTTCATATCGAACTTAGCAGAGCATGTTGCATTTTATATGGTGAACTATATAATTTGCCAACAGTTCACAGCTGGGCACACGCTAAAAGTAATCAGAGGAGTCATCCCATGACATCTTGTCAGACAGAAGGAGATCTTACTGCAGACACGGCTCAAGGACTACGTCTTCCATCCATCTTCCCTGGAGATACCGTCCTGGTAAAGAATCATACGAGGAAAAGGTGGGATGAGCCATGGTTCAACTCCCTCTGCAGTGAAGCTAAAAGGAAGAAGAGCTTGGATCTTTTTGGGTGACATCAAGCCATACATCGGAAAAGGCCCCCTGACTGCACCCCACCACAAAGAGACTACAGACAACGGAGAAGAACCACAGCGTGTGCAGACAAGATCAATGATGAGGAAGAAGGACGCATGAGCATCAGCAAAGTAAAGACAAAGAACTTTTGTGAAAAATTGTGGCTTCATTTTGGACATTCCTCTGAGAAAAAAAGGAATAAGGCCATAAAAACAGACACTTTGTGCATCCTAGTTGCAGGGTGAAGAAGAAAATTGCAGTCATAAGGCCACAACATAGTATGTTGACTTTGAACTTTGGACTGAGGCACACTGAAGCCTTGAGTAGGAAAGAATATGCCAAACTTTGATCGAGGACACATAAATTGGAAGAAAATACAGTATCCAGATTCCTTCCACACAGAGACCTTGTTCGGAATTTCTTTTGGTGTCCCACAGTAGCGACATCACCAAAGATGTACTATCAAATTTCGATCTAGTGCTAAAATCATACCCGTCATTAGTGGGGAGGCTCACCAGTGTCACTGACTTTCTTCAAAATCCTGAAAATGAAAAGACGATAAGGAGGCTGCTCACTGTAATTGCCGAACAGTTCCTCCTACTTCCTGAATACAGCGAGGAAAAACCAAATGTTCCAAGCGGAGAAATAAGCAAATAGGCTTATCAACATACTGTTCTTTAGCTTAATTGAAGACTATCCAGATCTTGTCAGAAGGACAACAGATGTATTGACATTTCTTTGTGATCCAGCAAACACGGAACGTTTAAGTATTATACTAAATTGTATTGTGATCCAAGTTGCTCTTCAGTCACACCAAAATTGCAGAACATGTTCACAGTAAGTGAGAGCCAACAGGCCCAAACTGCAGCAAAGATAGGACAAATGTCCCTGTCACCAGAAGAGAGCAGGTTAGCAAGTAATGATTTCTTTCGCCAAAGCACGGATTTGCCAGAACTTGTGGGGAGACCTGTAGACGTTGACGTCCGCACATTCATCAGAGTCCCAGCTAATTCTACTCAGATGGGCATGCTCTTGCATGGTATCGTGATGCAAGTGGAACTTTTTAACCATCAACAAAACTATTTGAGAATATTTTAAACTTTCTGCCTAGGGACAGATCGAGAGAGCAGTGCCAGAGATTTCATTTCTTATTTTTATATTGACAAAGGACACAGCATATCTTCGGGAATGAAGCAAATCAGAGGCACAGAAAGGGAGTTAGTATATTTTGAACATGCACAGTAAAAGGACCTGCTGAATTATTGCCTGATTTTGACACTTCCCATAGCCTAACTAGAGAACTGTATATAGAGATAATAGACAACTCATTGTTCAAGACAAAGGGGGACAGTTGTTTAGTACCTGCAACTCACAAACAGAATCCAGAGATAACATTGTTTGGGGGTTGTATTAAATGTTAGCATCTTTTGACGGATGATCAAGATGGGGATCCAGAGCAGCAATCTCGTCCTCCCACAGGAGGAAAGACGTCCATACTTTTCTGGAAGTAAATGCTGGCGATTGACCTATAGAGGCATAATGTATTTATGTATTATATTCATCATTGTTTTACTGTTATTGATGATCAGAACTGCATTCTTTATTGGTGCACAAAGTGTTCCAATTCCAGTGCACCCACCTAATGATGCACGCATGAAGCCCACAAAGGCACCCAGACCTTACATAGTCATTCCAGTCCCTAGAAGATCAGATGGTGGAATGAATGAACTCGAGATGGATGTGATTAGCAATGACACACACACACTTCTGGTAACAAACAAAGTGAAAAGCCGGAGACAGGGTCGGCAGAATATGAATGTAAAAAGGTTACTGTCAACCACACGCATGCAAACATTGAATGCACACACACCAGGTCTAGTGTCAACAACTGCAAAACCACAATCTAAAGCATGGGAGAAGAAAAGACTGCCTACTATGAGAAGTTCCACTACAAGTGAAGTGAAAAGGCAAATGGAAAAGGATGAACTCCTGAAGAGGCAAGAGGAGTTGGAGAATAAACCCACAGAGACAATATTGGCAAACACATATGTTCCAGTGAAAGGGACAAGTAAAAGTTCTGTAATGCAGCCTATATTCTGGACCAATGCCAGAGTGGATATGGACATTTCTAGCCAGAAAGAAAAAGATGCAAGAGGACACAAAAAGAACTGCCAGACTTTTGTCTACTCAAATGGTACACATGAGACGGCCTGCACCATGAATCAGGATACCTGGGAATCCTCCAGCAAGAAAGAGGTGCATTCAGGGATGTGGTTATAGAAAACTACATGAAAACTGTAAGAATCAAGAGAAGCATACACGAAGATGACAGCGAACTAGACGATTACTTGGACAGAACAGCACATTTGGGAAACAACATTTGGTACCAGCATATGAAAGAAGTTGGAAGATGGAGTTCAGAAGTAGAATGCTTTGTTTGTGCACTCCTACTGTACAGCATGGGAAAGTCCAATACTGCTCAAAAACCTTAGCATCACCCACAAATGTATCACCAACAAAGCACCTAAATACCTTTGCAACACAGTTACCAAGAAAACCAACACTAGACTCCACAGATCAAACAACAGTGAAAACCTCGACATCCCTCGATACAAAAGAGAAAAAGCAGGCGGGAGTAGCTTCAAAGTATTCGCTCCCAGGCACTGGAATGCCCTTCCCTCGAATATCAAAAATGAAAAATCATTTCCACTATTTAAAAAACAGCTAAAAACCTGGCTATTCAATCAATCTTAATTATGAACAAAGAACCTGACCAGTGCAGACCCACCCCCCTACTACTGTACACATCTGTTTATAATTGTAACTGTACTATCGCATTGTATTACTATGTTCCACACGAAGAGTGTATTTGCCACTGTCTGTAACTACGCTGTGATACCTCAGGGTTCTGGGCGTATAACAAATGTAATAAATAAATAAACACATAAGATCTTCGTAGCTGTAGAAATTGATGTCCAGACAGCGCACTGTCTTTCACATGTAGCAATGTGCAAAACCTGAGGCCAGTTCATTGGTAGTGATGCCTCGCTGAAATGGGCAACTGAAGCAACCTATCCAAATGAAGACGATTATGTCCAGGACATAAAGAAAAGAAACAATGGGAAGATGAAACACATTGAGATCAGATACGAGAAGCCTGGAGTTAAAGGAACAGAAATCAGAAGAGAAGCGAACCAGAAGCTAAATGTCCAAGGAAAAACTCCAGAAGAAGCTTGGATATGGAAGAACAGAGGCCAAATGCTGATTTGGGGAGCAGTTCTTTCACCAGACGGATGGGAGAAAGGAGAAGTGATATGCAGAGCATGAATGGTCTTGGGTCACTACGAGCCTATCATCAGCATAGTGTGAAATGGATGCAAGCCATTGTGGCCAAAGCTTGCAAAACTATTGACATTGGTTGAAGACAGAGGAGGACCCTTGCAGATAGTGCCACTGGAGAGCCCAAAATTCTGCTTCAGGAATAATGGCACAAGAAAGATGGGTGAGAATCAGAACTGTGGATGGGTTTTTGATGCTCCAGGAATGGTGAATGGCACTGCAGTAATTAAGGATCATTATTGGGCATGTGGATTCAAAGCATATATCAGACTGCCGTGAAACTGAGGAGGTAGATGCACAATAGTAAATGTCCACGTTCCAGCATTGGTGATCCCGAAGAGTGACCTGAATATTGACAGTTTCCCAAAAGCAGATGCTCACCTGAGGAAGAAGAGATCTGTGGAACAGCTGAATAGAATGAAGAGAGAGAATTACTCTTCTGCAAAATCAGAAGAAGCATTTCATGCAACCCCATATGAACACAGGCTGTTCAGCCTCACCTCATCAGTGTTCATGACAATCTTCATGGCAAGATTTCAAGTTGGAGCAAATACTAAATGGTTGCAGATAGCCAGATGGGAGTTACTGCAGACCACCAAAACAACCATAAAGGGATTCAACGGAATGTAAGAGGATTCAATTCAACACTACAGCTAAGTCAATGCCTAGTCTGGGATACTGAATGGAAACCCTTATTGATATATCTGTATGTCCAGTTCATGAGTTCTGGATGACTACCCCTATATAACACCCCTCTCTTAGAATCCCCCTGACCCCACTGAGCCAAGAAGTAGTTCTGTTTTGCAAGTTTAAAAGTTTTATTTGAGAAATAAAACAAAATATAGATACCACGCTTTTATAATAAATGAATAATCGATATCGCCCTTATAAATATAATGTTAATCAACAATGGGTAATCTGACACTAGCACACTTCTTTATAATCAATGAGGAGTTAGTATAGGATGGATAAAGTAGCAAAAATACTTTTATGATTTCAAGGGAAAAGCAATGAGGAATAAATACAGTACAGAAACACTTGATATGATTTTAGCAAAAGATAAGATAATCACTTTTTCTCTGGCAATTCACCCCCCTCCCCTATGCAATGTAAGAAATGGAAGGAGATGGAAGTAACACAAACAGTTCTCAGGAATGCAATCAAATACAATACGAAATTCAATTCCTACCCCAGCAAGCTTAGAGAAAACAGGTATGAGTTTTAAAACACAGGCCCAAGGGCTTTGAATGTGGTGGCAATGAAGTGAGAAATATGCTGAAAATGCTTTTAATTCCCTTTAGGAGGTTCAGGGTGAGTGAGAGATACTTGGGATGAGCTCAGGCTCACTTTAGCAATGATTCAGGGATGGTTATTAAGAGGCAAACAAATTTTTAGCAGAGGAAAGCAAAAAGCTGCTATCTTTTTACAGGTAAAGAAATCAGGCCAAATCGCAAATCAAGGCAAAATTCGCGAGTGTGTGAATCGTGATTACGGCAAAAGTATGAGGAGTAGCAAGTCAGTTCTAGGTTCGTTGGAAAGCTGAGATTCTAAGTTCCTAGGACAAACGGTTCCAGAGATACGGACGATTAAATAAAGGTAGTTTTTCAGATTTAAAGTAAACTCAAAATGACCGGTGACAGCTTGCAGCTGCAGAATTGACAGGTGACACGATTTCTAGGAGGCTGTTCTACTTAGGTTAAAATAGTTTGGATTAGATTATTTTAACTAAGAGATTGGTTCTGCACAGTTCTGCTAGGTACTCACAATATAAATTTGAAATAGGCCTCGCCACGGATCTGGTCAGGTTTTGGACTGGACTCCGGTTCTGGTCTCGGCACTTCACAGTGATCTGGGTCAGCTCTCTGGTTCTGCTCACAGCGGTCTGGGTCACTCTGGATCTCTGGCCTCTGGTTCTGGATACTGCTCTGCTTTCCGGTCCAGATCAAGTGGATTCTGGATGTAACACTGCTTTCTGGGTACTGGCAAGAGTTCTTGGCAAAAGAATTCAGACAGCTCGCCCGGCTGTGGAGTAGTTCGCAAATGATTTTGAGGCCTGCTGACAAATACTTTTGCTTGCAGTGGGCCTTCTTGGTTCAAAGTTCTGTAGTCTCTGTTTAGCTTGGAAGTCTAAGTGTAGGATCTCTGGATGTGAAGTCGTCGGTCAGCATGCTCCGCAGCAAATGGAATTGAATGTCTCTACCTGTCCCAGCAGTCTCTTTTTATGTGTTTTGAAAATGGGTGTGTGCCTGGGCCTAGCTAAGCCTGCCCCTCTCTACTTGTCATTGGCCCAATTCTCCCCTCTCCCATGATTGGGGGAAGGAAATGGATTGTCAGCATGATGAAGTCTGTTTATGGGTCAGAGGATCCTCCCCTGGTCAGTTTGCCCACAAATCTATATTTGATTCAAATACATCCTTCCCAGATATACAATTTGTTGAAATTACATGTGCACATTATATATTCCTTATGGTCCATGCTTGTCCGCCTCTGATCTTCCTGGGGGCTTGCATTCAAAAATGACAACATTTTGCGCTTTTTAACTGGTTTTGCAATATCGGACATTTACCCAAAATTACACACATGTGCGCAAGGAGTATGGACATTAATTGATGAAGTGTCAGATTTTTAACATGCAGACATTTGGAGTGAGACCCTATTTTCTGCTAGCAACCCCCCAGAATACACCACAGGGTCCTAACGCCTCTCAAAATGTTCACAGAAAAATCAGAAAAATAATGATATTACTTATATAATTCTGACAAGTCCGCACTATGAGTTATCTATCTTTTTAAAATCATGCCCTGGTCAAAAAGGGGTGTGGCTTCCCACATCACAGGGTGGAATAACTGGTTTATCCACTTCCCCCAAGCTCAGCTGCTAGCAGAGGCACTGCCCCTCCCAGTTTCCCCTAAGAGGAAGCCACTTTACAACGCCCCCAATATAACATTTGCCTGAGTCCAGGACAGGCCTTTGTTCAACTCCCTGTAGTCCCCAGCTGCTCCACCCCTAATCTAATCAGAGAGGTGACAACTCCTTTTGGCAAGGGGCAGCAGGATGCAGCTAGGCCTAGGAAGAGTGGCTGAACAGGTTTCTCCTGTCGGGGGTAGTTGTCAGGCAGAATCCAGTTTCATTAAGCCAGGTTTCAGCTAAATGTCACTTTTTGTTCCCAGTTTAAATCACTTACAATTTTTACATATACATTAAATAATTACTTCCTTCAAGTCATTTCAGAATATAGTTTTACATTCCACCTCTTAGCAAGTCTTTCCTTGGTCTGGTTTTGTTTCATTTGTGCAGTTTTACACAAAAGTCTGGTGGTTTTAAAACGCCGGCTTTCTGATAGTGGTGAGTACTGGTAATGCAACCATTTTTGGGATTAAGAAAATGAATTCCCCACAGTTCTGGGTTGCTTTTGGCAATCAGCATTGCCATTCCCAATGGTTTCAGGCTACTGTGTGTGTAGCACAATGGTGGTTTTAGGCAGTGCCCTCCCGTGCTCACAACATAGGCAAAAATCGGTGGCAGCCTATTCTTCATGTTTTCCCTGTGCACTCTCTGGGGAGTTCTGGCCATCATGATGTTTTCCATGCCAGTACTGCACAGTTTTATTGTAGGGCTTGGATGCATGGGTAAAAACATCCCACAAGCCCCCCCTCTTGCGATGACCATTCTGTCCTTTCTCAGATGGAACTCGCAAGATCTGGGATGTTCTCCTCATCTTCTTCCGGTAGATGGCACAGTTCAGCATCTTTTCCCCCATCTAGTTGGATCGATCGGTTCTCCTCGCCGGTCCTGATGGGAATATTGGGCAGTACCCCGGGCCCCTCGGGTCTATGCTCCCGGTCCCCGGTCGTCCTCCTTGGTCAGTCTCCATGGTTTCATCTCTCCTAGGATGATAAAGCAAAGCGGCAATACCTATTCGTAGACATTTCTTCACCACTATTAATGGTGTGGCGAACATATAGGGCCTCATTCCGAGTATGGAGGTAAGGGATAGCGGCCACCGCTAACGAGAGCGGTGGCGGTAATCCCTTACCGCCATACTCCGAGTTCCCTTAGCGCCATGGTGGTTTTAACACCTGCTTTTAGCAGGCGTTAAAAACCATGGCGCTAAGGGACCTTGATGTTAATTACGCCACCGTAATTTACGGTGGCGTAATTGACGCCTTCCCCACTCCCATTATGCCCTATGGGGCAAGAATGGGAATGGGGAAGGGTAAATGGGGATTGGGGAATTACCGCCCCGCCAACCTTGGAATGGGGCGGTAATTCCGCCAACCACCAAGGCGCTGCCGGTCCGGGTACGGCGTCAACCAAGGCGTTAATAGCACCATTGGTTAGCGCCGTACTCGGAATGAGGCCCATACATTTTATGAATCAGAAGATATGAACATATACATTTTCTTTTTTAACTTAGGAGACAAGAACATATATATATATACAAGGATCACAGAATTTTATATGCTATATGTGGAATATTTTAGTGTTGGAACTGAATTACTCTGGAGCGGCCCCCTCTGGGATTCCAGTGGATTACTCCAGTTGTTGCAGAGTGTGCCTGGGATGGCAACACTTTAGCTGATTTATATGTACCCACTTGTCTTCCCCCTCTGCCAAACCGCCTTTGGGGATGCGGATCTTGTAGGCCACAGGGGAGATTTTGTCTATAATTTCAAACGGTCCCTTCCATGTAGGCAAGAATTTTCGCTGTTTGGCCTGGTTCCTTTGGAAATTGTATAGATAGACCCGATCACCCACCTTATATTCCTTCCGGGTGGTCTTCAGGTCGTAGTGGGTCTTCATGCTCTCGGCTGATCTTTCTAGATTCCGCTGAGCATAGGCAAAAGCATGTTGAAGGTGTTTCCTTAAATTCTCCACATACTCATGAGTTGTGGAGGCATTTATCAGTGTCTGCTCTTGGGTCCTGTAGAGCAAATGCTGGGGAAGCAACATCTTGCGTCCCGTCATCAACTCAAATGGTGACATTTTGGTTGCAGATGAAGGGGTAGATCTGATGGCCATTAGGACCAGAGGTAATCGGATATCCCAACTTGGCCCAGAATCTGCCACAAACTTTTTCAATATGCTCACAATGGTTCGGTTGTATCTCTCCACTGCTCCAGAAGAAGCTGGCCGGTAAGCAATATGTAGCTTTCTTTTGACCCCCAGTATCTCCCACATCTTTGTCATTACTTCACTGGTGAAGTGGCTACCCCTGTCTGACTCAATCCTTTGAGGTAGACCAAAACGGGAAAAGATGTGGTTAATCATCAGGGCAGCTGCTGTTTCTGCCTTGCAGTTTGGGGCTGGGAGACATTCCACCCACTTGGTAAACAAGCATGTAACGGTCAACATGTACTTGTTTCCTCTAGACGAGCGAATCACAGGGCCTACAAAGTCGATTTGCAAATCTGACCATGGCAGTGTCATCCCCCTCTTTTGTAGAGGCGCACGGTGTGTGAGGGATGATGGCTGAAATTGTGCACACACAAGACACCCCTTCAAGTCTTGGTCGAGGTCCTGCCCCATGTGTGGCCAGTATGCAACCTCTCTTAAGATTTCCAGTGTTGTGTGAAACCCCCTATAACCGGCGGTGGCCGCATCATGGGCGTGACTTAACATCAGGCTTCGGAATGAGGTAGGAACCACCCACTGATCGTGGCCAGCTTTGGATTTCCTTACCAGCAAACCGTCTTGGATTCGGAACATTTTTGGACATTTCATCAACACTCTTAGGTCTTCTTTCCCAATGTAATCGGTATCCGTCAGTGGAAAGTTCTCAGGGTCCTCAAGGTGTTGGTAAAACTTACCAATAATTGGATCCCTCTTTTGAGCTGTAATTCAATCAGCATCAGGGGTCTCCTTACTCCATTGTGCAGTTGAAAGATCATTGTGAGCATTTGTCTGGGACCTAGTGATAGCAGTGACCTGGATTTCCCCCAACAGGGACTCTATTTCTATTAGATCCACTTGGATGGCCCCGGTTTTGGCCAGCTGATCAGCTAAGTCATTTCCAGTTTTGTCTGGTCCCTCTACTTTGGAATGACCCTTGATCTTTTTCCAGTAGATGGTCATCCCATTCGATGTGACCAGATCATCAATGTTTTGGATTAACTTCCCATGTTTCAGGGGTTTGTTATTAGCGCATAACATGCCTCTGGTTTTCCAGTTGACCAGGTGCTCCACGAACCCGTTCCGTACATAATCCGAATCTGTGATTATGACCAGTTCGTGGAGTTGATGCTGGACAGCAGTGAGGATGGCCTGATGCACAGCCATCAATTCTGCCACCTGACTACTTCGGGGACCAATTTTGTATCCAGTGGAGGGTTCTGGGAACTCCTTCACCCATGCATTCCCTACGCCGGCCACCAGTTCTTTCTCCCCGTTGTTGTCAACATGGTACGAGCATCCATCCACATAGACAGTGGGCATTCCCTCACACTTGTCTTCTTCAAAGACTTTGTGTGGGGAATTAAGGTATGCCTCCATGTTGTCCTTGATTTTTAGACCTTGCGCGAGGGGACTCTTCTTGTTTTGGCCATATCTGACCTCCACAGGAAAGCCTTGCATTGACAGAATCCAGGAAGTAATTCGGGAATTACTCACATTTCCGGCCCGGATTCTGTCACTTTGGAGATATTGCAGAGGCTGGTGTGGAGTCTCCACTATGATGTGTTCCCCCTGGATAAACGGGCGGTAATTCTTCAATGCCCACAGTGTTGCCAGGAGTGCCTTCTCATAAACATTGAATTTTTCCTCCACAGAGGATAAAGTTTTGCTCGCATAGGAGATTACTTTATTGACCTTGTCATGCTTTTGGTATAATACTGCCTTCAAGCACGTATTAGAGAACCCCGTCTCCAGGAAGAACTCCTTGTTTCTGACAGGGTAAGCTAGGCAGGGCGCTTGTGAGAGGCTTCTTTTGAGTTGTCTTACTGCCTCGGCTTGTTCTGGACCCCATTCCCACTTGACCCCACCTTTCAGGAGATGAATCAGGGGTCTAGTGATCTCTGCGTAGCCCTCAATGAACTTTCTGCTGTAATTAGTCAGTCCAAGGAGGCGCCTTAGTTCCCGCAGAGTTGTGGGAACTAAGTGCTTCTGGAGTGCTTCCACTTTCTTTTCTTGGGGACAGAGACCCTGAGGAGTAATCTCATGCCCCAAGAAATTAACACGGGTTCTACACCACTGTGCTTTCTGAAAGGAAAGTTTTGCTCCGGCGGCCCTCAACTGTGTCAGAACAAAACGGATCTCTGCTATGTGTTCTTCCACAGATGAACTTTTTATGAGGACATCATCTACATAAGCCAGGTTACCCCTCGCACCCAGGTCGGGCATGCCCTTATGTAGGAAAATGTTGAATTCATTGCCGGAGTTGAGGTATCCGAAGGGAGTCCGGGTCCATGTGTACTGCTGGCCCCCAAAGGTAAAAGCCAGTTTGTATTGGTCCTCCCTACTGACAGGCACGGTCCAGTATCCATTGGTCAGGTCTATTGCTGTGAATACCTGTGACCCCTGAATCTGGGCCAGCCCTTGGTCAATGTAGGGCAGAAGCCATCGGGAAGTATGGGCCCGTTTGTTGAGCTCCCTAAGGTCGGCGCAGAGTCTCCACTGGCCGTTTGGCTTCAATATTCCCAGCACCGGATTATTGAAAGTGCTGTGGACTGGACGGATTATTCCCCGGGACTCAAGGTTCTTAATTATTTCAGTAAGGGACTCCATGGATGCGAGAGGCAAGCGATATTGCTTCACAAACACTGGAGTAATTCCAGGGTCCGTGGGAATTGTTGTGGTGCGGATGTCGGTGCGACCACAGTCATATGAGTCTACCGCAAAGAGATCTTGGAAATCCAAGAAAACTTGTTTCAACTTTGCTTCTGTTCCAGAGTCACACAGGCATCAGCTAGGTTGACTCTCTCTTCCACAATCTGCCTGAAGCCTGGAAAGACTTCTGGTTTGGCTATCTCAGTGGCCTCCTCCAGCTGGGTGGAAAAGTCCCTGGTCAGAGTGCTGATTTGGACTGGAGGCTTCAGGTGGGAAAGGCAGCCCTCATGGACCTGGAAAATCACCTCATCCCTCCTGAAGTCACAAGTCACATCTTCCTTACCATAAGGGCAAGAAGTGTACACCAGGAAGTTCCCCCCATGCCGGGTGAAATCCTGTCGGGTGTTGTATTGTCCTCACTGTCACTGTCAAAACAGTCCTTGGGGATTGGTCCTAACAGTTCATTTCCTAGATCAATGGAAAAAATGTCGGTCATCAACTGCCATTCCAATAATGGTGCCTTTGGCTAGAGTAATACTCTTTAAGTCGCTGTTATCCACCTCTATTGGAATGGTGTCATGTTCTATGTTGACTAATGGTGTTGGGTTTACCCCTAACCCTTGCTGTTGGAGAGAAGCATTTAGATGAATATAAGCATCAGGGTTTTTCAATTTTTGTCCTCTTTTAACTTTCACTTCCAGGGAGAATTGTCGGGTCCTTTCTGGGATGGTGACTTCCTCTTTAATATGAATTTCAACTGCATAAGGTAGCAATTGAGCTGACCTAAATGCTTTTTCTGAATCATCAAAGCCCATGGGATTATCCGCTAATCGGGACCAAGCTTTGAAGTAAAAAGTAAAAGGCGGCAGTGACGTCTCGCACGACCCAACAATTATAGACTATGCTCTTGTTGCTAATGGAGATTTTGAGAATACACCTGCTTGGCAGGAGCTGTTTGGAATTAGATGCTTCCAGGTCCATTTCCCATTTGTCTATCAGTTTGAATGTGGGAATGGCTGGATCTTTTGGGAGTTGGCGGAACATGGCTTCGCTGATGAAGCTCTTACCGTTGTTCACAGACACTCGAGCGAGAACAGAGTCCCTCCCATCATTTAACTGAACAGGGATGAACAACTGCTCTCCAATTTGCTGAATATCAGCCAGGCTCTGAGCTGATTTCACATCTTTCTGGACTATAGGAGTGGGAGTTTCTGATTGTGGATTGATGAAGAATTTCAGAGTGTTTCCTTCCAGTGTGGAATACCACCTTAAACTGGAAGGAAGGTTGATTTTCAGAAATAGAGAGGACCCCCCATCACCAGTCTGTTGTCCTACTGCTATTACTGTCACGTCTGGAGTTTGGTTGTTCTGGAAGTGACACTCTGTTTTAATTTTATGTGTCGGCTAGTCTGGGTCCAGAGGACCTTGTTTACACAATCTATTAGGGGTGACAACCTTCTCAGGAGGTCATTCCCTAGTAAACAAGGGGTTCCCTCTGGAGTCACTACTATGACCGGGTGTTTCACCTTGTGTCACCCAATATTAATGTCCAAGTCTGCAGTCCCCTCAACGGGAATTTCCTTCCCGTCAAAGTTCTGCAGTTGTCCAGGAAGAGAGGTGAGAGGAATTCGGTAATTCCCCCCCCTTCCTGCATTTAGTTCCTCAAAGGCCCTTTTGGACAGCAGGGTAGCTTGGGATCCAGTGTCCACCAGTGCCAAAATTGTGCCCTGCCCCTGTACTTGTACCGGGGCATAGTATCTTCCCTCCTTCTCCTCAAGGGGGCACAGATAATGCACATTTTTGGACAACTGGTGGGCTAACTTTCTGGTTTTGGATATTGCTAGCGAAGAGATTTGGGCAGAATTCTGTGGAGAGCCTGGGGAATCTGAAAGAAAAAGTGGGCAACTGGAGATCAGAGCCATTGTGGATTCCCCTGGTTCCGGTTCTGGGCCACCCCCCCCCTTTTTGGAGGCAGTCACCAGGATGGGTTTGAACCAGGGGATTTCGGTATTGTGGGTTCTGGGATGAGATGATGGGCGGCGGTAGCTCAGTCTCCACATCTCCCCAGTCTGGATTGGCATCCCTTGGGACCCATTTTTCCTTGGGAGGAGTTCCCCCATCTCTGAAGGAGAAGATCCTTTTCCCAGGATCTTCTGAGGATCTCTCTCCCTCAAATTGGAAGACCTATACCTCCTCCACAAAGTGGGTCTGTTTGGGTCCTTTGTTTCTCCTACCCCCCCTCTGCTCCTTGGGAGGCAGGCTTTCAGGGGCAGGAGATTTTGTTTCCGGTTCCTGGTTTTCCAGGGGCTGTTTACAAGTTGGGAAGGAAGCTTCCTCCAAGGCTTTACACCCCCCTTCCCCTTGGGCCTCCTCCCTGAGAACCGGTGGGTTATCGGGGTGCTGCCCCCTTCATTGATCTGGAGCACCAGGTCCAGAGTTTGGGGCATTCTGTGGTGGCAGCAGCAGGGGTGCTGTTGGTTTTGGTGTTTTTCGGCGCATTATTTTTATTTTCGATGGGCTTCTGCACCTCATAGATCCGGGTAGCCTGTTCAATGACCCAGTCTAAAGATCTTTTCTCATGAAAATCTCTCACGAGCTGGGTCATTATGTATTTGGGTAAGGCATGGAAAAACGTATTGATAAATTCTCTGCTACCCGTGCGCACCCTTCTGGTGGCCTGCGCAAAAGCACGCTTTAATTCTTGCACAAACTCTTGTGGGGCCTGATCCTCCCCACATTGCAAATTGTAGGCTGCCTTGCGAGCCTCTTGAGGATTTCTGTGCACAGAAAAATGTTTCAAGATGGCCACCCTGTATGTGGACCACCTTGAATGGTTTTGATCCTTCAGCCCCGCAAAGAAACTGGAGTATTCTGGTGAGAAGGTCCACTTTACATATTGAATACAGCTTTGGCTGTCCTTCAAATGGAAAGTCTCCATCATTTGCTCATAGAGCTCCAAGTGTTCGCAAACAAAATACTTGGCGTTCTTATGATAAGGCGTGATGACACTCCTTATTGCCTTTATTTGTTTCAATGGGTCCTTAGGCAAGGCCCTTTTTGCCTTATTGGCCTTTTTGGTTCGGGTAACCCTGGTCCATTCATCCTCCGACTCAGAAGCGCTGCTCCCAGATGTGCCCGTCTGATCTTCCAGGTTTTCCCGGATTCTGCGAGCCTGGGAATGGCTGGAAGAATGTGGGGACCTGGTCTCCTGTGTCCTGTAATGCTCAGAGGAGTCTTCAGATCCCTCCTTGCTGCCAGGATTTGATGGGTACCCCCCCCCCCCCACTGACCTAACTGGGCAGAGGTTTTCAGGATGCCCTTAATGGGCCTACTCTCCTGGGGTTCCCCACTAAATTGCACTGTGCTTGGGTGCCCACACCCGGATGCCCGCCCATCCATTCCGGGGAGGTACTGGCCTATGAGCCCCATACTTCTAGCTGGATAGTAATCTGCCGTCTCCATGGCCCTGGGCTCATGTGCGCGAGGGGACATGGGGGTGGCAGAGTCCAGGGACTGGGAGAGATGAAGGCCCCTGGTACCAGGGCTCCTGAGGTTATGCTCAGGCGTTTCCCTTTCCCAGCGCACCTCGTCTCTATCAGCCCCTCCTCCCTGTTGCAATGCAAGAGCCTGCACTTTCAGTACCTCAGTTAAGGCCTTACTAGACTCTATCAGTCTCTCCTGCATCGCTACCTGTTGCTGGAGCCTATCATTGTGCTGACGGAGAGCCTCATTTTCTCACTGTGCCTCCTGATTGGTCCTGGAGTACTGGGCCAGTCTCTGCTGCAGGAGGGTTACCTCCTCAGTCCCATCCCTACTGGCCTGCTCCTTTCTTGCCAGAGCATCCTCCACCCTCCTGGTATGCTCTAACAAGTTCTGGTGTTCTTTTTGGAGGTCACCCAGTCCCTGGAGGGCCAGGTGATTTTCTTCCATTTTCCTTTTTAAGTGGCAGACTTCCTGGCCTAAGGTATCCCTTTCCTGACTGACTGCATCTGTGCAGCCAGGTCGTCCCTTTGCCTTTGGAAGGCACCAGCTTTCTGGCACTCCTGGTCAAACTCTGCCTGGGTATCCAGGTCTTTCAAAATCAGTTTATTGCTCTCTGCCTTCTCCCTATCTAGGTGGCTTTGCAGGGTGACTACCTGCTCGGCACATGCCCTATTGAAATCTAATTGTTGCTCCAGCTTTTTCTGGCTCTGCAGTAGGGAGTCCAAACCTTCTTGGTACTCCTTCTGCAAGGCCAGAAATCTGGTATCCTGGTCAGCCTTTTCCTGTTGCAGCACACCCATATCCTCCTTTATTTTAGTGATGTACTGTCTGCTGTCCTTTTCTGACTCCTGGCTCCTGAGCAGCCTCTGCTCAGAAGAGTCCTGATCATATTGGGCCTTCTCTAACGCCATCCGTTGCCTATTTGCCAGATCTTGGCCTTCAGCACATTTGTCCTGCATGGCTCCCATATATAGGTACAAATATGCCGCTATCCTGGCAATCTTATTATGTTCATCTTTGGCTTTAGGGGCCATATATAGTTCACTCAGGGCCACATGTAGAGGACCCTGATCTCTCCATGTATCTGACCCTGTTTCAGTGACCTGTTGCGCGATTGCCTGCAACCAGACCGTTTGGTCCTGATGAGTCCACTCACCTCTCACAAATAGCTTATGTAAGAAGTGCTCTCTGGCTATTTCATATCTACCAAGGTCGTCATTCTGGAATTTGAGTTCCTTCCTGACTTACAGAAGTTTGTATTTTATTTTGCAAAACAGACCCTTTCCTTAGAGTGTTCCTTTGAGGGGTGCTTTCACAGTGTAAAACAGCGTGGTGATCTAACCGGATATGTGTATCTGGTATGTTGGCACACTGTATTAATCTGCACAAATGGTAAATCTAACCCAGAATATCCCGGCTCGAGCCCCCACTTTGTAAGAGTATTCAATTCAACACTACAGCTAAGTCAATGCCTAGTCTGGGATACTGAATGGAAACCCTTATTGATATATCTTTATGTCCAGTTCATGAGTTCTGGATGACTACCCCTATATAACACCCCTCTCTTAGAATCCCCCTGACCCCACTGAGCCAAGAAGTAGTTCTGTTTTGCAAGTTTAAAAGGTTTATTTGAGAAATAAAACAAAATATAGATACCACGCTTTTATAATAAATTAATAATCGATATCGCCCTTATAAATATAATGTTAATCAACAATGGGTAATCTGACACTAGCACACTTCTTTATAATCAATGAGGAGTTAGTATAGGATGGATAAAGTAGCAAAAATACTTTTATGATTTCAAGGGAAAAGCAATGAGGAATAAATGCAGTACAGAAATACTTGATATGATTTTAGCAAAAGATAAGATAATCACTTTTTCTCTGGCAATTCACCGCCCTCCCCTATGCAATGTAAGAAATGGAAGGAGATGGAAGTAACACACGCAGTTCTCAGGAATGCAATCAAATACAATACGAAATTCAATTCCCACCCCAGCAAGCTTAGAGAAAACAGGTATGAGTTTTAAAACACAGGCCCAAGTGCTTAGAATGTGGTGGCAATGAAGTGAGAAATATGCTGAAAATGCTTTTAATTCCCTTTAGGAGGTTCAGGGTGAGTGAGAGATACTTGGGATAAGCTCAGGCTCATTTTAGCAATGATTCAGGGATGGTTATTAAGAGGCAAACACATTTTTAGCAGAGGAAAGCAAAAAGCTGCTATCTTTTTAAAGGTAAAGATATCAGGCCAAATCGCAAATCAAGGCAAAATTCGCAAGTGCGTGAATCATGATTACGGCAAGTCGGTTCAAGGTTCCTTGATTCTAAGCTTTCAGAGGAAAGTTAAACCAAGTTCCTAGGACAAACGGTTCCAGAGATACGGACGATTAAATAAAGGTAGTTTTTCGGATTTAAATAAACTGAAAATGACCGGTGACAGCTTGCAGCTGCAGAATTGACAGGTGACACGATTTCTAGGAGGCTGTTCTACTTAGGTTAAAATAGTTTGGATTAGATTATTTTAACTAAGAGATTGGTTCTGCACAGTTCTGCTAGGTACTCACAATATAAATTTGAAATAGGCCTCGCCACGGATCTGGTCAGGTTTTGGACTGGACTCCGGTTCTGGTCTCGGCACTTCACAGTGATCTGGGTCAGCTCTCTGGTTCTGCTCACAGCGGTCTGGGTCACTCTGGATCTCTGGCCTCTGGTTCTGGATACTGCTCTGCTTTCCGGTCCGGATCAAGTGGATTCTGGATGTAACACTGCTTTCTGGGTACTGGCAAGAGTTCTTGGCAAAAGAATTCAGACAGCTCGCCCGGCTGTGGAATAGTTCGCAAATGATTTTGAGGCCTGATGACAAATACTTTTGCTTGCAGTGGGCCTTCTTGGTTCAAAGTTCTGTAGTCTCTGTTTAGCTTGGAAGTCTAAGTGTAGGATCTCTGGATGTGAAGTCGTCGGTCAGCATGCTCCGCAGCAAATGGAATTGAATGTCTCTACCTGTCCCAGCAGTCTCTTTTTATGTGTTTTGAAAATGGGTGTGCGCCTGGGCCTAGCTAAGCCTGCCCCTCTCTACTTGTCATTGGCCCAATTCTCCCCTCTCCCATGATTGGGGGAAGGAAATGGATTGTCAGCATGATGAACTCTGTTTATGGGTCAGAGGATCCTCCCCTGGTCAGTTTGCCCACAAATCTATATTTGATTCAAATACATCCTTCCCAGATATACAATTTGTTGAAATTACATGTGCACATTATATATTCCTTATGGTCCATGCTTGTCTGCCTCTGATCTTCCTGGGGACTTGCATTCAAAAATGACAACATTTTGCGCTTTTTAACTGGTTTTGCAATATCGGACATTTACCCAAAATTACACACATGTGCGCAAGGAGTATGGACATTAATTGATGAAGTGTCAGATTTTTAACATGCAGACATTTGGAGTGAGACCCTAATTTCCGCTAGCAAACCCCCAGAATACACCACAGGGTCCTAACGCCTCTCAAAATGTTCACAGAAAAATCACAAAAATAATGATATTACTTATATAATTCTGACAAGTCCGCACTATGAGTTATCTATCTTTTTAAAATTATGCCCTGGTCAAAAAGGGGTGTGGCTTCCCACATCACAGGGTGGAATAACTGGTTTATCCACTTCCCCCAATCTCAGCTGCTAGCAGAGGCACTGCCCCTCCCAGTTTCCCCTAAGAGGAAGCCACTTTACGACGCCCCCAATATAACATTTGCCTGAGTCCAGGACAGGCCTTTGTTCAACTCCCTGTAGTCCCCAGCTGCTCCACCCCTAATCTAATCAGAGAGGTGACAACTCCTTTTGGCAAGGGGCAGCAGGATGCAGCTAGGCCTGGGAAGAGTGGCTGAACAGGTTTCTCCTGTCGGGGGTAGTTGTTAGGCAGAATCCAGTTTCATTAAGCCAGGTTTCAGCTAAATGTCACTTTTTGTTCCCAGTTTAAATCACCTACAAGTTTTACATATACATTAAATAATACTTCCTTTAAGTCATTTCAGAATATAGTTTTACATTCTTCCACCTCTTAGCAAGTCTTTCCTTGGTCTGGTTTTGTTTCATTTGTGCAGTTTTACACAAAAGTCTGGTGGTTTTAAAACGCTGGCTTTCTGATAGTGGTGAATACTGGTAATGCAACCATTTTTGGGATTAAGAAAATGAATTCCCCACAGTTCTGGGTTGCTTTTGGCAATCAGCATTGCCATTCCCAATGGTTTCAGGCTACTGTGTGTGTAGCCCAATGGTGGTTTTAGGCAGTGCCCTCCTGTGCTCACAACATAGGCAAAAATGGGTGGCAGCCTATTCTTCATGTTTTCCCTGTGTACTCTCTGGGGATTTCTGACCATCATGATGTTTTCCATGCCAGTACTGCACAGTTTTATTGTAGGGCTTGGATGCATGGGTAAAAACATCCCACAGGAAGCAAGGTTGAGTTAAGGGCAATCCGACTGATGACTCTCCAGAACAAATATGTACTTGACATGATCACAGCTATGGATGGAGGTGTTTGTGCAAAAATTGGAGAATCATGTTGCACATTTATACCATCTCATGATGAGGAAAATGGAACTCTAACAGAAGCCATAGGTATGCTGACAAAACTACAGAATCAGATGATTGATGAAACCGATGAAGTTGATGATGACAGTTGGTTTGGATCACTATTCTCATGGGTTCCACAATGGATGGCAGATGCATTCAAGTTCCTGGGAGCCCTCCTAGTGATGATATTGCTAGGATTCTGTGTTATCAAGATGATAACCTCTCAGTGCCAGAAAACTGTGAAAAAAGCCATAGGGATGAAGATCATGATTGATGTCAAGCCAGGATGGAAGCCCAAAGACCTAACTGATGAAGGAATAAGAACCAGAAGGAACAAAGTTTCTATATCCCAGGAAGCATAGAAATTATGTAGGAAGATGGGTTTACTGCCCAAATGGACAGTGTCAAATATTGACGTGGAACAAAGACGAACACGTAAGAACAGCAGGAAGTTTAAAAGGAGTCATAAAGATATGGACCCCAAAGAGAGATTTCTTCAGACCATAATGTATAGACCCAGAAGAGGAAGAAAGAATGGACCCAGGTGATGAAGTAAAGGTGAATACAGAGGAGCCAAAGAAGACGGATCCAAAGAAAAAGGTGAAAGTAGTTGATGAATCTCCCAGAGGGGGGAGTGCAGAGGAGGTCCCAAATACAGCCTGCACTCCAACCATCGTTTTGAAGTACCAGGAACGTTCACAGCGAAATATGTGACGTATGATGAGCAAATTAACCAGCAGAGAGCTGCAGTGGGGCTCTGCCCAGTGCGCATCAGAAGAAGAATGCCTATTGAAGTACCAGTACCAAGGAAACCATGGACAGTAAGGTATCCACTGATGAAACCCTATCAACAAGTGAAAAGAAATGAAGATCATGTAAATACAGTCCCTGGAGAAACCAAAAAGGTCTAAATGGAAGACGAATGGTGACGCCACGAGAACCCGGACTGACTCACAATATAAAGAAATGACGACCAGAGAATGACATAAAGAGATGAAACGCCATAAATAAGGATATCGTGAACCTAAAGTGAAAGGACAATGTCAAATGTAAGAAGCTTAAGCTGTAAGCATGACGAAGATATTCAACCAGTTTACACGTGTACATATCCTTGGAACCGCAAGAAAGCTAAGAAAACCATGCGGCTTGCTATACTTAGTAGAAAGATACACCATACATAATCAACCTCAAAAAGAAAAGCCACCATACATAATCAACCTCAAAAGAAGTATGTTTTATAAGTGTATTTCTACTTTGCACAAGAAGCAGAATCAACCCAAGGTTACTAAAGGTCACACGAGGAAAGCTTCATATTTAGCAAAATCAAGAAGAAGCGGCAGAAATGAAACTCAGCAGAGGCACCTTGTGCCAGAAAAGCCAAGGTCCATTCAGTAGAAGAGACGAACAGTAGCTACAATTAATTGAAACTAAGAACAGAATATCCTGCTTCTGCAAGGTCAAGATAAGGAGACGAAGACAGGTGGTGAGTGAAACGAAAATCAAATACACAAATTATGTGGAAAAGAGGCAAATTCACAGTGCCTGAATCACGTGACCAGCCGAGCAAGAAGAAGCAAAAGTTTTTCACCTATGCATGGCAGCAGGCCAGGCGAGAGATATCAGAACTTTTCCAGACAGGAGATGCAGTCTCCAGGCCAACCGCAGTGAAATAATTGACACATAGCTACTAAAGTGATGATTGATTGTAACAATAGTTGAAGGAAGGCCGGGGAACCAAGTGGCACCCCACACCTGACCGACCATTCTGCGTGCTGCTAAGCAAAGTGGAAAAGTATGCATGGGATTGGTGCCAACCCAATCACAATGAACCAAGTAATCTAGGGTCCTATAGTTAGTAGAACCAATAGAACATCGTACTTTTAGTGATATCTGCAGTAGCCATTTTGAAGGAAGGGCTTAGATACCCACCTGACAGTGTTTACCCAATCCCCTCACTCTGTTTCAATATACAGATATAGTACCTATATTAAAGTTACCTTTCCTGAACCAATAGAATTGCTTCCCAACTTTTAAGAGTTACACGTCAATAATGATGAGTTTTCAGTATAAATGTTATGATTTTTATGAAGTTCGTTGGAGTTGAAGAAGGAAGGAAGATTGCGCCACTGCTGACATTCATAACTCCCCGTTTTTTGTACTTGTCATTAAACGGATGCCCTTTGCCAAACCGTTGAGTTGTGATTATTGATTTGGTGTTGGAGTATTTAATCTGCACCCCATCCATCTCAAGGGTGCTGCTATCTTGTCTTAAAGTGCTTCTGGGAAAAACCCGACTCTATGGGCCGGTTGGGGGTCCTGGAGCCCAATGCGAATGTCATCAGCGGAGCGATGGTAAGAGAAGCTTAAGGAGTCGATTGGTTTGCAAAGTGAAAAGGTGCAGAGTGAAAATAGGGCAGGACCGAGCACTGACACCAGGGGGACCCCCAACAGAGATGGAGAGTAGCATAGGCAGTGCAAGTACCAGGAGCAGTCATCCAGCTCGGAGGAGACCCAAGTTAGGAGATAGCCTTGAAATCCAATGTGGGAAAGAGAGAAAAAGCTAGGACGCTCCTGACCCCCTTTTGTTGGGGGCTCACTCCCCCACATAAAGTGTTTTCACACTGGAACTTTCTCTCACACCTTAATGTTGCTGATTGTGGGGCCTTCTGGCATGAAAGAAAGAAACATCCCCCCACCGGCGAAGGCAGAAGATGTGGCCAAAAAGGCAAGATCCTAATCTGTGCTTGTCTGCGCAGGAGTGCTCTGCTACCACCATGACAATTTAACACATACGCGTGACCCCAGATAGAATTGTATTGCCGCTGGAAAAAGGAGTCTGCGAATGTGTGCACTTTCTGCCTGGCGAGACCACCAGGCGGTTTCATTGATATTTTGAATCCTTATTATATTTCCTTCCAAATGTGCCACATTATAATGGCAGAAATGTTTCATTAGAATTTTAACTTATTTGGCATACTTTATATTTTGGTACCTCCCCTTAAATATCATTGACATAATGGTGAAGTGGATGGCTCATGTAATTGCTGCACTTAAACCTAAAGTCAAAAATACCAGAAAAGGCCCCAATCAAAGAGCAGAGTCAATATTACTTGATGAATAGAACCCAAGGAGGGGGGGCATCACCAGCATGGTAATGCCCCCCTCTGGGGGTTCTATTGCCATTAGTACCCTAACAAGTCCAACCGGGGTACTTATAGCATTTTTTATCGAGTTGAGAAATGAAAGAAAAAAATGTCTGACAGGGATCGGGGAGAAGGGACTATACGTAGTTCCTTCTCCATTTCAATGCCGGCCATTAAACATATAAAAAAAAGTAAACAACCAAAATGGGTGCCATGGAAGAGGGCAAAGGGACTACGCATAGTCCCTTCTCCCTTTCCATGGCGGCCATTGAAAAACAAATTAAAAAGTAAACAAAAAGGATGGCCGCCATGGAAGGGCAAAGGGACTACACGTAGTCCCTTTTCCCTTTCCATGGTGGCCAGGACGTCCACGCGGCAGGCCCGACAAAGGCTTCGTTTTTTTTGATCAAACACTTTTATTGATTTTATTACATAATACACAAAAGGAACAATGACCCTGAAGGGGTCCAACAACCAATAACATCACAAAAGAAAATAAGGTCCGTCTTTCAACAACTTAAGGATATGCTAACAATTACTTGTACACTCTTGCATTGCAATTACATTCTGGCCACTGGCCTGTGTCATACAATAGTCTTATTGTGCGTTCTCCCACTTTTCCCATATTTTCCCCGCTTCCCCAGGGCATCCTCTGGCCGCATATACTCTTCGCTCCATCGCAATGCATGCATCTACATCATCTATCCATTGTGCATGCTCAGGGGTTACCCCCGAACCCCATAGGTTGGCAATATTGCGCTTGATCAGTGCCGTGGTGGTTGCAAACAGTAGCTTGTCAGTGCGAGACATCTCACCCTTGTCCTCGACACCCAGCAACATCAATTTCGGATCTCTGGGCACAGTCCGACCCAGTACCTTACTAAGTGTGTCGCAGCAGCGTTGCCAGTATAGCGTGATGTGAGGACAGCCCCATATAATGTGGAAAAAGGTGCCCTCTTCCTGGTGGCAGCGCAGGCAATTCGGGTCTGTGGTTTTACCCCATCTGTACAATGCAACCCTTGGATAGTAGACTCTATGCAGTATTTCGAGCTGGACAAGGCGTAATCTGGCCGAAATGGCAGTTTCCGTCGGGAACATTAGGATTGTTATCCAGTCTTCAGGCAGTATTTCTCCCACATCCCTTTCCCATTTAGATTTTAGACTCGATAGCTCCGGTGTGGCAAACGAGGTAAGAACATTATACATCACTGAAGGGATTTTGGCGTCTATGCTATCTAGTACCAGGTTCCTCTCTATGGGGGTGCAGTCTGCCATGTCCCGCAGGTCAGGCAAGTACCGCTGTAGGGCATGACTTAATTGCATATGCCGGTATCGGTCAGTGACAGGGAGGTTGAATTCCTCCACCAACCTCTCAAATGTCACAATTCCCCCGTCCCGAATCACATCTCCCACTTTTGTTATTCCCGCAGTTATCCAGTTCCGCCATTTTGGGAGCCTGTCCAGCTCAGGGATGTGTTTATTTACCCACAGTGGCTGTACTGGTGTGGTTTTCCCTTCCCAGTTTATATGTTTATGCGCCTCTGCCCAGATTAATGCCCGGTGAGCAGCCATTGTTTTGGTGTTGTTGCTATTAGTTTTCTGGTATAGGGACTCTAGTGGGGTTATGCTCGCTCCATCCAGGGTATCAGATTTAATGTGAGGTAGCGAGGGGTTGCCGCGCAATAAGTCGTTCATTACTGCCATCTGACTCGCCCAATAGTACGTCTGTATACGCGGCAATCCTATGCCTCCCTCCCAAATGGAGCGCTGCAGGATGTTTAGCGCTATTCTCGGGTGTCCGTTGTTCCACAGGAGTTTCCGGAGGATTCTGTCGATTCTGTGAAACTCCCGTCTGGGGATGTGTAACGGGGCGTTTTGGAGTATGTACAGGAATTTAGGTAGTGCCATCATCTTAAATAGTGCTGCTCTCCCCAGTAGGGTCAGTGGCAGGGCGTTCCAGTGTTTGACGTCCTCTGCAAAGCGGTTTATGATTGGGTGGAGGTTTTTTCCTACGTAATCGTTTAAGTTCGTCGTTATCTGAACTCCCAGGTAGCGAAACTGGTCAACTTCTATACGAAAGGGGCAATTCTGTAGCCCTACGCTACCCATCTCTCTCAGTGGAAACAGTGTGGATTTCAACCAGTTTACCTTCAAACCACTAAAGGATTCATATTCCTTCAGTAAGCGTATCACTGCAGGACAAGAGGTTATGGGGTCTGATAGATACAGGAGCAGGTCGTCCGCATACAGTGAGACCTTATCCTCCCAATCTTCTGTCCACCGGAAGCCCTTCCACATTTGTGATTCTCTTAGCAGAATCGCCAACAGCTCTATGGCAAGCGCAAAAAGCATTGCAGACAAGGGGCAGCCCTGTCGTGTCCCCTTGCCCAGTTTAAATGGCTGCGAGAGCCACCCATTTACTCTGGTCATGGCCTCTGGGGACTTGTATAGCAACTGCACCCATCCCAGGAATTGGTCACCGAAACCCATTCGACGCATTATTTCCCACAGTGCTGGCCAGTGCACCGAGTCGAAGGCTTTCTCAAAGTCTATTGCTAAAAGCGCCAAGGGACCCCGCAGAAAGGAGGATTTTTCGAGTGCAGCGTGCAGTCTGTGTATATTCACACGCGTAGACCTCTGGGGCATAAAGCCGCACTGGTCTGGGTGTATAAGTGACAGGATAACTTTCTGCAGTCGATTTGCTAATGCTTTCGCCAGGATTTTGGTCTCAGTGTTGATTAGCGAAATCGGCCTGTACGAACTACATTTCTCTGGAGGCCTATCTGGTTTGGGGGATCACTATTACAGTTGCCCTCCTTAGGTCTGGGGGAAGCTGTCCTTGCTCCCTCGAGTGTGTGTACATCTGCAGGAGATATGGGAGTATCGTACTTGGTTCTATCCTTTTCCATGTCTCCACCGGGAAGCCGTTCGGCCCCGGTGTTTTCCCGGGATGTAGTTGTAACATGGCCAACCCTAGTTCCTCTTCAGTAACGGTTGCCTCCAGTAGATCTCTCTGTGTGCCCGTTAGGCTAGGAAGGGTGATCCCGTTCAACACGGAGAGATTAGTGGGGGCTTCCGGTGACCCATAGAGCGTTGCATAGTAAGCTGCAAAGCCTTCTGCAATAGTCTGATCTGTCCACAGCGGTTCCGAATTGTTGGGTTTGATCATCCTGACCTGTTTGTGCCCTTCATCCCTACGCTCCAGCCAGGCTAACAATTTACCCGCCTTATCTCCAGTCTCATATAGTCTGGCGCGCATCGTGGTGTGCGCTTGTTTAGCGTTGTCTATGGCTACATTGTGCATTTTTTTTTGGGCAAGGACCAGTGCTCGGTTCCTTTCAGGCAGGTCTCGCACCAGATGTGCGCGCTCTGCGCGTTCCACCTGTTCTTCAGCCTCTTTTACTTTTTGCATTTGAGCCTTTTTGTGCGCCGTTGTCCAGGAGATAATCTCTCCCCGCAATACCGGTTTATACGCTTCCCACAACAGGCCTGGGTCATCAATTGACCCTGCGTTTAGTTCAAAGTAATTGGTTGTGGTTTCTTGAATACGTGTTTCTGGGAGCAACGCCACATCCGGCACTTGCCTGTTTAACGCTTGGGTGACCAGTCTGCGTTTTATCCCACTACCCAGCCCATTGACATTCCATGTCAGGAGACGTAATGATTTTGTGTCAGATCTAGGATTCGTCATCTGATTGGGGGGTGGGTTACTCTTGGGCAGTATATGTAGGATTCCGGGAAGATGCACGGTCTGTTGTTTCGCCGTGTGATGCGGGTTCGTAGGAGTGAATATTTAGTGTTGTCGGACCATACATGAACAAAAATAAAGACAAAACCCAGAACAAGGGTAAGAACTCCCCCTCCCCCAACTCCATCCTTCATTCCCCTGGAGGCATCTACTGCCCCGGTAGTGTTACCTAATCCCCCCTCCCTATACTCCCACCCAACCTGGAGTATCTGTCGCCCGAAATTTGAACAGAACAAGTAAACCTTAACTAAGCCACTCTCAGTGGCACATGAACTTCTTAGATTTCACAGCACCTGTCCGTGGTGCTGTCGCGGACTTCTTTGGTTTTAGTCTTAGCTCGTGGGGCGGGTGGCTGTTCGGCCACTGGCCTGGTTGTATTCCGTGCGTGGATCGGCGTGGGGGGTGAGAGATTTTGTGGTGCTCCTAGGCTCAGTAGCTTTGACTTTCTGCCCAAAACTGCTCCCAGTTCATATTTCTTCCTGCAGCGGATTTCCTGGTTGTGGACGCTGCTGTTGGCCCTGCTCTGGCAGACGTTCTGGGCGAGGACTATTGCGTCTATCTCTCCTTCTTCCCTCTGTGTTCCAGTCCCCTACTATGTGCCGTTCGGCCCAGTTCCACGCCTCTCTGGGGTCGGTGAAGTGCACGGTCGTGCCCCCATGGAATATCTTGAGTTGGGCAGGGAAGAGCAGTCCATATTTGACACCCACTGATTGTAGACGTTTCTTGAGCGGGTCAAATGACTGTCGTGCTTTCTGCACCTCCCTGGTGAAATCGGGGAAGAAGGCTATTTTGGATCCGTTGAATGTGACCATGCCCTTCGATCTTGCCAGTTGGAGCACCGTGTCTCTGTCTCTATAGTTCAGAAATCTGGCGATTACTGTGCGCGGCGGAGCTCCTGGTGTCACTTTGCCAGCTGGGATGCAGTGGGCCCGCTCGATAGAGAAGAATTTAGAGAATGCCTCTCCGTCATAGATATTCATCAACCAGTCCTCAAGGAAGAGTTCCATGCATTCCCCTTCGGCTTTTTCCGGCAGGCCGATTATGCGGATATTATTGCGCCGGGATCTACCCTCGCTATCGTCCACTCTTGCTTCCAGGGTCTTTATCCGTGCCAGCATACTCGCCACTTGCCGATTTACGCCTCGCAGGCCGTCCTCGGTTTCAGAGATTCATGCCTCTGCCTCTCCCGTACGGGAGGTCAGCTTTTGCAGATCATGGCGTAGCAGGGACACGTCTGCACCAATGCTGTCCATCTTTTTTTCCATCGAGGTCCTGGAGTTGTTGATGGCGCTCATGATATATCTTAGAGAAATATTGTCCACATGGTCCGGGTCGACCGGCGGTGGTCTCTCTGGCGAGCGGGGTGCTGGCATCGCTGCATACTGCTCGATCCTGCTCTGTGTGGATGTTTTCCTGGGCTTCTCCTTACCCATTCTCTGCTTGTTGTGGTACTGTTGCAGTGTGCTGGTGTCTGGTCCCGGGGGTGGAGGGTCCGGCAGGTGCTGGGGGTAGGCACTATTAATGGTGCTGGGCCCGTTGCGACCGGCGGGTATTTATGCTTGTGCTAGCTTAACAGTTCCCTTGTCCAAACAATGTCTATTAGCCACACTTTCAGCAGCTCTGTGGGCCTGGTGCGTGATATACGTGTCGGTCAACGCTTTATAGCACCCACCGGGGCCCTGTGGTTCTATCCCCTGGTAGCGGCGACAGCAGGCGCCGGTAGGGATCGCGGCTCTGTCTGGAGGTCCTTTGCCCGTGGGGGGAGGGAAGGCGGTTCGCTAGCAGTCTCTATCCCACCTTCCCCACTCCTTACCACATCGCCGGACGTTCCAGGCCTCGATTAGTGGGTCCACGTCTCCGGTTGTAGGGGGCGCGCTAGTCGGATCACCAGTCGGTGCGCCGTGCGTCTTCTTCCGCGCCAACACTGACCCGCCAAGCTTCCCGCTCCGGGCCCTCTTCAGGCCCCCGGTTCGAAGGGGTTCTCGCCAGGTGGGCTGGGCCTGCGACCACTGCACCACCCCGCCACCGCGGTCAGGATGTTGACTGCAGAGCCCGGTGGAACGTGCGCCGACCGCCGGCAGACAGTTAGTGCGGACAAAGGCTTTGTTGGCTGGTAACAACCCGGTGAGGGCCAATGAGCTTGCTTGTTACAAGTTCATTGACCCCCGCCGGGTACTAAGAGAGCATATGGATGCTGATAGAGGTAAAATGCAAGATGCCATTTCTTAACAGAAAATGCAGAAAATGTGCAAACCCATGATTAGTGACGCAATCATAATGTTGTCATTACGCTATGAGCCTATTTACCTGTGGCCCTATGTGTGGATGAAAATCATATAGTACAATTATGCATATGCAAGCTATAACTCAGAAAACTGCAAGCATGTAAGGTCCAATATTACTCTAAAGGCTGTGAGGACTCCCTCCTAGGTGTCATAGATGTGCTGACCAATCACAACATGTGTAATAATGAATGACCTTTGTTCTTTGTGTAGATAATATCTGTACTGTATATGACAGTTTTGCATTGTTTGCTAAATAAATTGTGGTAGTTGTTTAAAGTCATACATACAAAAGTGTTCATCATAATGTAAATTGCTTTCACCTCGGTTGGGATTCGATTCTCTGGCTGTAAATGTCTGTTTCCCAACAAAGTGTGTCCCAGGGGTGTGTATGCTTAAAACGACCCTCTCCCTGGATTATGGCGATCCAAGAAGAGGATGTGAAAACAAAATCAAAATATCGAGGCTGAGTACCCCAAAAGGAAATACACCAAACATGGGTTACAAAGGAACGTACAAAGTACTTTATGTTATACTGAATCCAGTTACAAAAACAGAGCAAAATCAGATAGTTATCGGCCCTCAGTACAACACAACGAACTCCAGCGTGGTTCAGTGTGTTCAGTGAGAGACGTTCTACATTAGAATGCATTCGCTTTTTATACATTTGGTGGGCACGATGTCCAGCCTCACTTCAGGTTAATATTCCTTTTAATACATCACCGATCTAGGGTTCGTGCCAAGTCTCGAACAACCGCATATAACTGGTTTGCCGTTAATACATGTATCAACAAGCCTATGCACTAACTGTGTATCATAAGATTTTCCATGCAGGCCTTCTCTAACATTAATACAATGTAATTAAACAGATGTTCTACATTCAGTATTTGAATACATTGTTTCAACATATGCTCGTGGATTAGTTTCATTGCACGAGTAATCCTTTTACACACAGGTCACCGAAGGACAAGGTCTCAGTTCACGACCTCAACAAGTGGCCTGCAGGCAAGTTTCATATTAGCTATGTACAGAGGTCAAGACGGCCATGTTGTATTCTGGAATGACATTGTACACCATTTTAACTCACAGGGTGACTTTTACAAAGCAAATCCTAAAATGGCGGTTTGACCTAAAATAGCGGTTTACATGGATTTAAGGTCAGGACCTTGCAACACGGATTTCTTTCACAAGCGACTTTCGATCAGCTTGGCGTAGGCCAATATTAATATATTTATTATAATAGGAGGCACGATATACTTTCTCTTTCGACAAACCCTCCTTTTGGCCTATGCCAAGTGCTAAAAACTACTTTGGATCTCCTTGCAAATAACTCCATGCATCATCGTTCATGCACCCTGAATCACTATCGGAAATGTCTATTGCCATTAGGTCATTTGCTACAATATCTTTCAACACATATTCTTTGGAGGTTTTATCCGGGGCATACACTTTATGTCCTATCAAACCTATCGCTTGTGCGCAACATCCCCCTAGCATCGAACACATACCAGGTAGACACTGAATACAGAAACAAAGAAACAACAAGATTCCCAAAATATTTAGTAAGACTGAAAGTACCTTCCAAACCCAAGATTGCAAGAAGTCCCAGAACCAAGCGCTTAGATCCCAGTTTCCCTCGGGAACATGCACTTCGGAACTAAGGACGTGCAGATTCTGTATTGCCTTGAAGATAGTTGGGGAGGAATCTGGTACGAAAACACATCAAGCGGACCCCACTAATTTGCACACTCCACCACGCTCAGCTAGAATGACATCTAATGCCATTGGGTTTTGAAGTGCTACTAATCTTATCGCCTTTTGTTCTAACGTCATATTATAGAGTATGTCCGTGGTCCGGTTGATGGTTCTCTCCAGTACTCTCGCTAGTTTTCTGATATCTTCTGAATTCGCTATCTGCCCCCAAAATGGCAGAACTGATTTAGCCATATCTCCCAGGATTTGTGCTGGGGTGTCACCATTCTCATCCCGCCGTGGACGGGCCTTCAAAACTTCTTTTGTACTAGCTATAAACACCCCAGGTAATAGGATCCCTAAATAACAGGTTCCCTGCCAATCCCTGGGCAACCATGGGAATGCTACATTACCGCAGACAAAGTAGACAGGTTCACCTACATACAAAGGTCTGTTTTCCCCAGTCAAATTTGCAACGTTGGCACAACCTAGAAAATTTCCCATTGACTGAGTTCCATTCCTCTGTATGCAAAAAGAAACTGAATCAGAGCTATGGTTAACAGTGTAAAAAGGAGGCATGGCAACCTTATTGCCTATTGGAGCCATCTTAAAGGAAATCAAAGATTGGAAAGGACGAGACCATTTATCAGAAGGCCTAATAGAAGCAGCATTCGGTTTACTCCTATTTGCAAAAAGCGAGCATCCCAGGGGAGTCAAAACACGTTTCTCAAAACTATTCAAATTGGTGCCATCAAAGTTCCCCGAGATGCTATCATTCCATCGGCCAAAGAACAGTGCTCTAAGAGAAGCATAGCAAGCAGTTGTCAACGATAAAGGATGAATATACCAACCTAGCCCCTTATGCCCGTGTTGCGGTAAATGCGAGCAGACCCAACAGTTAGATTTATTAAAAATGGCATGTGTAGCATTCATGATAAGCAGTAAAGTGTTATTGTGGTACCTTTGTCTGTGCTGAGAATCCCAAGGGGATAGAGTATGCAAATGTACAAAGGGAGTAGGAACAATGGGTGCACTTTCAGTAGGCAACAAAAGTTCTAAAGAGTGCGTTTCCTCGAGGTAACACAATCCTAAGGCAGCGACTATTAAAAACCCAAATATCATTATCAAAATACAGCAATACATTTTCGGGGCCCAGGCATTTTGGCCATTGTCCCGGTTGGTCACCCCCTTAATTACAAGTCCCATACAAGCGGTGGCGGGCATTGTAGTCTTCAAACAGACACTCCAAAGTTTGTTGCTGGCGACCTCCCGGTCGAGCGACTTCTTAGTCCTTCCACAACCCTAGCCAACAGAATCCTCTTTCTCAAATTTGGGCAAAAAGCAAGCCCTCGATGCCTCTTTTCCTTCTCCCAATGCACAGCCGAACCGTGCCGTAAGTCTATCAGATGCACAGCAAAACCGTGCCTTAAGTCTATCTTCGTGGTCGTAGATTATATCTTACTTTTCCTGGTACTGATTGATCCGGAAACAATATGTCATCACTTCCTGCTGGAAGCAACTCGTCGGAAGCAAGTGAAGGTGCTGAATTTGAAATAGCAGTTTCCGGATGCAAAATTTGTAGAGAGTGCGGAGACAAAATGGCAGCTTCCCCAAGCCTCACGGGCTCAGAGAGATTCTCCGACACACTCTCAGCGACACTTACTGCTTTGGGATCATTGGTTGCAGTGTCAGAGAGGGGTTCTGTTTCTTCTGTAACGTGTGGCACAGGGTGAGGAAGTTTCTTGATGTGGGATGCGGGGATCCAGTTCTTTCTCCCAGTGACCCGCACCGCTGTCTGGGAGACCAACAGGACTTGGAATGGGCCACGTCAGCGAGGCGCGAGGCAAGAGGTGCGCTCAAAAGATCTGACGAGCACCCAACTTCCAGGCCGTATGCTGTGGCCCAGGCCCTCGTATTGCACAGGTAAAGCTTCTCGTACCTGGTGATAAATCAAATACAGGTTTTTAGTCAATTGGCTACAATAATCTGAAAGTAGTACATTTTCAACATTTCTTACCGAGTTACATTTAGGAAGGTTCCAAATATTGGCAGGTCTCCCCATTACCACCTCAAATGGAGAAAGCCCAGTCTTAGCTTGAGGGGTTGTGTGCATAGATAACAAGACGATCGGTAAGGCGTCCGGCCATTTTAGTTTGGTGCTGGCACACGTCTTAGCGAGCTTTTTCTTGATGATACCGTTGTGTCTTTCTACTAGTCCGGCGCTCTGAGCATGTCTGGCCGAATGGAACCATTTGTCAATTCGTAATGCTGTACATATCTGTAGAATTACAGCGGCGACAAAATGTGGACCATTGTCCGACCAGATAACTCTTGGCAAACCGAACCGCGGGAAGTATTCTTTTAACATGATTTTTGCAGTAGTCATAGCTGTAGCATCTTTAACAGGGAAAGCCTCAACCCATTTACTGAAAGCACAGATAACCACCAGTAAATATTTCTTATTATCGCATGGTTCCATTTCAATAAAATCAAAGTGGATCACTTCAAAGGGGACAGAGGGTAGCCCAAAACTACCCCTTGGAGTTACTGTCCCCTTTCCCACATTGTGTAGCAGGCAAATCATGCACTCCCGGACGTAGCGCTGGGCAATTTTTCGAAATTTTGTAATTTACCCAAACTTTCTCTAACATTTTTGTCATTTTCTGGGCACACACATGCGTATGATCATGGGCCATGATGACCATCATCATGACATACGCGTCGGGGAGTAGCCATATTCCTTCTACTATGTCCACCCAACACCTGCCATCATCAAGTTTCCCCAAGCCTTCAGCCCACCTTTTGGATTCTTCTAACGTGGCATCAGCTTGGATATCCTGTACAGACCCAACACCCTCATCTATTACATAAGTATCTACAGATTCCCTTGAAACATACATTTCCGTAAGGAGATCGGTAGCAGTTTGCCTAGCTATCTGATCAGCGAAAGCATTCCCTTTCCCTATATCATCTGTAATCTTTCGATGTGCTGCACATTTCATAACTGCTAACTGAGTAGGGAGCGCAAGCGCTGAGAGTAGTTGTACTATTAGGGAGCCATGTTGAATTTTGATGCGAAGTTAGGAAGCCTCTCTCTGACCAAAGTCTCCCAAAGTTGTGGACCCCCCCAAAGGCATACTGACTATCAGTATATATATTTACTGCAAGCCCTTCAGAAAGTTCACAAGCTCGGGTCAATGCTATAATCTCTGCGGCCTGCGCAGAATTATGCGTGATTCTCTTAGTTTCCACAACCGTGCTCAATGTAGTAATCGCATAAGCAGCTGTGGATGTACCATCCGGAAGTTTGAAGCAGGAGCCATCACAAAACAGTTCTCCTTGTGGATTATCCAAGGGAGTATCTTTGAAATCAATTCTACCCTTTGTCTCTTGTTCGGTCGTATACAAACAATCATGTGGCACTTCATCGCCGCAAGTAGTATCTTGCGGGAAAGGTAGGAGTTCAGCCGGATTAAGAACACAACACCTCTTAATTTGAATGTGAAGAGCAAACAAGATCAATTCATATCTTGTCAACCGTGCAGAAGTGAGGTGTTGCGTTTGAGTTCGGTTCAGTAGGACATCTACAGAGTGAGGCACCATCAAGGTTAGATCATGGCCTAGCACCATTCCCTCACTCTGTTTTACAGACGGGGCAGCAGCAGCGACAGCTCGCAAACATCTTGGCAAAGCGCATGCTACAGGATCAAGGGCGGAAGAAAAGTAACCGCACAGCCTATTCTTCCCTCCATGTTCCTGCGTTAATACAGCCAAAGCACATCCATCACATTCATGCACAAACAGCACAAAGGCCTTTTCATAGTTTGTTGTGCCCAAAACTGGTGCAGAGCATAATGCAGTCTTAAGCAAGTCAAACGACTGCTGGTGTACCGTGTTCCATGGCAATGGCGAAGAAATGCCCTTCTTCGTAAAGCCAACATCGGTTTGATCACTATTGAAAAATTTGGGATCCACAACCTACAGTAAGAAGCCATACCTTTCAAGGCCCTAACTTCCTTCTGTGTATTTGGGACAGACATGACAGAAATGTGTTTTATTCTTTCAGGTGTCAATCTTCTTCCCTCCTTTGACAGGAGAGAAGCCATACCTATCAAGGCCCTAACTTCCTTCTGTGTATTTGGGACAGACATGCCAGAAATGTGTTTTATTCTTTCAGGTGTCAATCTTCTTCCCTCCTTTGACAGGAGATAGCCTAAATAGGCGACCTCCTGACAACAATATTGACATTTTTTAAGCAAAGCTTTGTGACCATGCTTAGCTAGATGGATAAGTAATAACACAGTGCCCTCCTTACAGGCACTCTCAGAGTCAGCAGCTAGAAGCAAATCATCAACGTACTGAAGCAAAGTACAGGTAGAGGGCAATTCAAGGGTATCAAGTTGTTCTTTCAAAGCCCTACTGTAAATGCTAGGACTCTCTGTGTACCCTGGAGGTGCACGAGTAAATGTGAACGAGCGTCCCCCCTAAGGTGAACGCGAACAAATATCTACTATCCTTGTGTATAGGAATACTAAAGAACGCATTCTTCAGGTCCACAACACTAAAGTAAGTAGCTGTAGCTGGAATCATGGTTAGGATTGTCATTACATCAGGCACAATTGGAAATTGTGGTGCCACAACTTTATTAATGGCACGTAAATCAAATTTGAAACAGAATGGAATTGCATTATCGCCTTTCTTGTACATGGGTAAAATCGGACTGTTACACAAACTTCCTGAAATTTCTTCAATCACCCCGCGATGCACAAAATCGGAAACAATGCATTTCAAAACTTGCTCGCCCTCAACTGAAATCTTATACTGAGGAATGCGTGGCAGCTCAATTCCATGTTTCAAAACTATCTTGACAGGCTCAATCTGTAAAATACTGTCATCATTGTCGTCGACAGCCCACAAGCTCTCTGGTACATTAATGAATTCTGGAGGCAAAGGTCTAGTCAAGAATTGCGAGGCAGAAAATTGCTGTGGTGAAATCGTCAAGCGCACTCCATCAGAAGAACAATAAATCACTGCATTTAATTCTTTTAACAGATTCAACTCCAGCAAGTTCTCTCCGCAATCTGAAGTCAAAAGAAATGGACAATGGTCTGTAAAGGGACCCAAAAAAATAGGTACTGGCATAGAAACCGGACAAACAACTGGTGTACCAGAAAGCCCTACAGAAAAATTGGTTTGCCCTGACAGTGGAATGTTTGGAACCCGTGAATGATCAATGGAACACTTCTGTGCTCCAGTGTCTATCAAAAACTGATATTTCCTATTTCACACCACCATTTCAACATAGGGACCTTTCTGATTGACGGGAATAGGTGTAGGTTCCAAACCCTTCTTCGGGCAATCCTAACGAAACAGAATATCATCAAAAGGAAGCTCTTCAGATAAATATGCAGCGTAAGGATGATCAAATATGTTCCTGGTGTCCACACTCAGAGTCTGATTGTCCTGCGAAAAAGGTTGCTGCGGGTCCTGTGTAAACTGACCTCTACCAGGGCCCCCTACACCCGGGCGACCTCTGGATCGCCTACCCATATTACCGAATGTATTATTTGACCTTTGTTGAAGGACGGGGCATTGTGCTCGCCAATGACCCTCTCGGCGACAATAAGCGCACTGGTTAATGTTCACAGGACCCAAAGGCACATTCCCCTGTGGGACATACTGACCTCTAACATGAGAACTACCCCTTCTGGGGCCCCTAACAATTTGCTGCAATAGCACTTTAGTTTTTAAATCGCCTTTCCGTTTTTCAATCCTATCCTTTTCATTATTGACGCGGTTCTCGTAGTACTGAGCCATGTGCAGTACTTCTGATTGTGATTTCGCCTGCCAAGCACTCTCAGAAGACATAATTTGTGACTGGATGTCAGGCAGCAATCCACGTACAAATTTGTCCACAAATAATCTTTTCCCAGACTCTGTGCCTAAGTCTTGTCCACTGAAATCCGAGAATACCTGTTCGAACCGATTAAAGAACTCAGTAGTACCCTCAGACTTTCCTTGGACACAGGCCGTAAGCTTGTCCCAAATAATTCTCTTTTCGGGAATTATGGTTTTAAATTTAGCAATGATTCTGTCAGGCAAAGTTAATATCACCTGAGGCGGTCTTTCACCAGCCGGCCTTTCCCCATCGAGTCTAGTTATATTCACCCATGTATATCCCAACCCGGGTGCGTCGTCAATAGTTCTAACTTGCTTCCATAAATCTACGGGCAGGAGTACAGGAAACACCAAATCAATGTCGCCCAGGGTGAACACTTAGGACTGCAAAACGGACTCTATCTCTTTATAGAACCCTGTCGGATTTTTCCTAATATCAGGAATAGATGGCCTAATAGTATTCACTTCCTGTCTTGAGAACGGGACGTGAACGAACTGCGATACATAATGCGCAGGAATGTCCAAAGCGACTATATTCCGTGCAACATCGGCCGCAATCTCAACCTTCGGGACAAATGTCGGAGGAACCTCTCTCATAGGCAACTGAGAAGTAGGTGACTCCGAACGCTTACTAAGCAACAGAGCCAAGTCGAGCGCTAAAGCAGTCGAAGAAGTGTCAAGTGAAAAAGCTCTCTTATAAATGCTCAACAACTCTGTGGGACAACTAATCTTCCTTTTTACACACTCATCCTGCAGGTACTCTACCATTACATGTATCACTTTCCTCTGAATTTCTAGCGTATATTGACTTTATGTGTCATATACCTCAACTGGAGTTATCGATATGTCTGAAATCCATCTAATTGCGTCTTTCTTACAAATTTGCGTTTCCTCAGATATCGGTTTACGACACGGAAGGAACCGTTTCTGTACATACATATTTTCCTCTTCGTCATCCTCATCCTGTAACTTCTCTAACTCCTTTCCAAACAACCTCTTGACATGCTCATTTACCTTCTCCACAGTGTCTCTAGAAAGCACTAGAGTATTTAGATCCCTTAACCCTTGCGGAAGATCCGCATTATTTAATCTTCCCCACATTATACATAACTGAATCCCTAAACCTTCAATAAAAACATTTTTCTCAGGAAAATTATCCATATTACAAAGTGTGGCAAAAACGCTAGCTTGATCATCCTTCTCCATACAATGCTTGGCCCATGCAATTAACTCACGTTTCTTCTCTGGTGGTACATTATTGCGAGTGACAACCTTTGTTCCTGCACCTCGATCGATTACAAGCGGCTCAGGACGACTTGGAAGTGAGGGAACAGGCATATTTGATGGAGGTACTATAACTGGTGCGATAAAAAGAGGTGGGAGAGCTGGAGGAAGGGGAACATTAGGCGGAGCAAGAACAACGGGAACAACAACAGGTGGAGCAGGAATAACAGGAGGAAGAGGCAAAGCAGCAGGAAGAGAAACATATAGAGGTGGCGCAGAGGCACCAGGCCTTCGTTCATTTAATATTTTGTCAATAAACTCATCAGAAATATAAAGATCTTTAGAAGGATAGATTTTCTGAATACCGAGTGAGAAAGCCCTATCCATATTTTTAGTCGCCTCAGACTGTTTATCCTGATTATATAACAACGCTTTTTCAGTGTTCGTTTTATGACGGCGTGCATGTTTCTCTCTACTTTTAAGTTGTTGCAACGCTTCTTTTTTCCAATTCTGCAAAACATCAAATGCTGCAGGTCTAGCCCTTTTCTTTAATAGAATTGACTCTAAATACTCAATACGAGGGGTTTCAAAACTACAATTGATTGGCCACTGAAGTTCGGAGGTATGTCTGGTTTGTCTGTGCCAAATGTCATTAAATACTATACTCCCAATGCCATGCTTACAGTACATAGTACATGCTGGCGACCCCTCATGTGGTGCGGGACGGCTAAATTCCAACGATTGTCTATCACTGCGGAATAATGCCCTAACGCAGACAGACACTTTCCCGGGCATATGTCAAATTCTTGGTGTTACCTGTCAATAATTGTGTCTGCAGATACAATGTGCCAAAATTCAAATTGTCAGGGTTAAATTAAGAATCGGGTCACGACTCACCTGACCAAACCTAAGGAGGTCCAATCGGATTTCTAAGAATCTTACCTAACTAATCTTACCTCGTGTATGGTGGTTTCAGCAAATCTGCCCGCCTCGATAAGTGGACCCTCGTCAAGATGCCGTCTCGGACCACACGCTTATCGTCCAAGGATCGGGTCGTGCAGCGCTGCTGAGGTGTTGCGTCTCGTTAAGGGGGCCCCTTATGTCACACCGTCCGATCCCGGTCCGATAGTGTGCGTCAACCTTCAACAATCCGGCATCACTCTTGAGGGTCCCTACTCGGGCACCAACTGTGAAAACAAAATCAAAATATCGAGGCTGATTACCCCAAAAGGAAAAACACCGAACACGGGTTACAAAGGAACATACAAAGTACCTTATTTTATACTGAATCCAGTTACAAAAACAGAGCAAAATCAGATAGCTATCGGCCCTCAGTACAACACAACGAACACCAGCGTGGTTCAGTGTGTTCAGTGAGAGACGTTGTACATTAGAATGCATTCACTTTTTATACATTTGGTGGGCACGATGTTCAGCCCCACCTCGGGTTAATATTCCTTTTAATAGATCACCGATCTAGGGTTCGTGCCAAGTCTCGAACAACCGCATATAACTGGTTTGCCATTAATACATGTATCAACAAGCCTATGCACTGTGTATTCTAAGATTTTCCATGCAGACCTTCTCTAACATTAATACAATGTAATTAAACTGATGTTCTACGTTCAGTATTTGAATACATTGTTTCAACATATGCTCGTGGATTAGTTTCATTGCACAAGTAATCCTTTTACACACAGGTCAATGAAGGACAAGGTCTCAGTTCATGACCTCAACAAGTGGCCTGCAGGCAAGTTACATATTAGCTATGTACAGAGGTTGAGACGGCCATGTTGTATTCTGGAATGACATCGTCCACAATTTTAACTCACAGGGGGACTTTTACAAAGCGAATCCTAAAATGGCGGTTTGACCTAAAATGGCGGTTTACATGGATTTAAGGTCAGGACCTTGGAACACGGATTTCTTTCGCAAGCGACTTTCGAGCAGCTTGGCGTAGGCCAATATTAATATATGCATTATAATAGGAGGCACGATATACTTTCTCTTTTGACAAGGACATCATGAAAAAGTACTGGAAATGTTGCAACTTTAAGGCAGTTCACTCTGCTGATGTCAGCAGCTTATGAAGACTGCTGGTAAAGCGCCTATGGTTGGGTTAGGACCAAACAGGTGAAGAGATAGCAAGGGCTGACCTGCCCATTTGCTGGCGAATGACCGCAACCTGAGCATAATCATTTGCAGAGAATCTGAAAATGTATCCTCGTTGCCAGCTAAAGGGGAAAGTTCTCATATAAATCGAGGCATAGAATTGTTACCTGGTTCCTTTCAATGTCTCAGAGTAACATCCTCTACATCAAGGAGAATCTGCTGGTGTCTATATTGGCTGAGGCTCGATCATCAGGCCTCACTCGTCCGTGAAGACAGAGCTTAGACTCTGAATTCAGGGGAATATTTCTGGCAAAGCTTCTCTTTCTATGTATTAGCTCTAGGGATCCATCTCCAACAACTAGCAAAGCATGAAAGAAATGAGGATCCTGCATTGGGGGCCAGAGCCCAGTAGTTGCCCACAGACGTACATCGTTGTGTCTGCAACAGGAAACAGGAGGAACGCCGACCAAGTGTCTCCATCATCTAGAGAGGGCTAGAAAGAGGTAAGAGCCTTGTTGCAGCGGGGGGGTTGGTATGTTTATTTGAGACATGCAACTCCGTTCATGCCATGCAGGATTCACCTCAACAAGTAACTAATGTGTGTGGGGAAAATGTGAATTGATTGTCCATTTCAGTAACTATGTGTGCGCTCCTTTTGTAGATCATAGACCATATCATGTTTGTTCTACCCCCTTGTCATTCAATCTAACGGGCTAATAGCTACACTTACATTGGACTGTGTTGACCTGTTTTTATGGCTGACTACACGGCTTCTCTGCATAGCATTTTTTAGAGCTAGGTTATAAATGCTCTTCCATTCATTGGGGCAATGGTGCATATTTGGTGAAACATGTAGCAGTACGTGCTTTTTAGTTCCCTTTTTTTAGATCCATTTCTAAGCAGCCTTCTTCATTTGTGACTTGACAGTACTGATTATCACACTATTAAGAGACATATGGGCCTCATTACGAGGTTGGCGCTAACACGCCGGTGCTGCTGGCGGGTTGCCGCCAACCCGTAGTACCGTTTCCACCGCCTGATATCCCAGTGCCACCAGGATATCACAAGTTTCGGCGGATCAGTAAATCCCCATTCCCATGGAGTGCCATAATACTCCATGTAAATGGGAACATTAAAGCACCGGCACTCTTACTAACAGTGCTGGTGCTTCAATGAAAGACATGCCTGTAGGGGCCTGATTTCCCGGCAGGCCTGCTCGGGGATTTATGGCCCCTACCGGCATTCTCGTAGTATGGCAGTCTGGAATGGGTGCTGGTACGTTGCTATCAGCAGCCTAATTTCTGGACTGCCATGCTTGGATTGAGGCCCATAAGCAGAACATTGCTGTTTATCTGCACTCCTTATATTCATTAGTATGACTCCAAGAAGTGTTAGCAAACAATGACTAGAGAGAAAACTATTGGAGCAAGAAGCTGCATATACTCAGGCTACTTTCTGGACACAAGAAAGCTGTGCAGAAGACCACTCAACCTTCCTCTGGCAAAAATAACGATGGGCCTGATTGAAGAAAGCCTCATTACACGGTAGGCGGTAACCATGGCGCTATTAGCGCCATGGTTGCCGCCGGTATTTTACCGTGTCCGCCTTGGTGGATGGCGGAATTACCGCCCTACTCCAAGTTGAGTGGGGGCGGTAATTCCCCATTCACCAAGGCACTTCCCCATTCTCATTTGTACCCCCATAGGGCATAATGGGAATGGGGAAGGAGCTAATTACGGTACCGCAAATTGCGGTACCGTAATTAGCACCGAGGTCCCTTTGCGGCACCCTACTTTAACGACTGGTAAAACCAGCCGTTAAGGTCGGGTCCTGCAAAGGGAACTCGTAGTAAGGCGGTAAGGGTTTACTGGTACCGGTGCCTTTACCGGTACCGGTAAACCCTTACCTCCTACCGTGTAATGAGGCCCATAGTCTGAAAAATGTCCAGCTACTAAATAGATGAACATCGCAAAAAACGTTGCCAAACAATTACTCAATCGAGTAAAACTGAAAGGCCTATTATTAAGCAATCCAGTAATCAGCAAACACCTACAGGCACTGAGGTTGCGATTTATACCACAACACCATAACCAGGCCCAAAGCCATAAGCGAGTACATCAATCAATCAAATATAAATGAGCACATCACCAAAAGAACAAGGAGTATCACCTCCCACAATTAGTATATACTTGAGTCCTAAACCATAATCGTGCCATGAGCATGTTTAAAAAATGAACAGCCAAGAAACTAGCATGGGGATCTGACATGTATTAATAATCTCGTGGAGTGTGTGACCGGAGCTCTGAAACCTCGAGCTCAGTGTGGATGTGGAAAGTACATTACGACTCGTTTCATGAAGGCTTGAGCCTGTTTTTTCTGCTTAATACAGTGTCCTCTAATGCTTCATTTTTTAAAATTAAATGTTCGTATGTTTCTTTACTGTGGGATGTTTAGTTGTTTTTTAACCATTGTGATTGTGGAGTGTTTTGGTATTTTAGACTGTAAGGGAGGCGTTTGGTTATTTATTGTATATTGTGTATTTTATGTCTAAATGGAAAATCTGAATAGAACAGTGCAAATGCTTTAATATAAAATGAAATACAGGCCAACCGCAACTACCAGGACATACTATGTCATGGCAAGAGTACAATGCACATCTCTGATTCACATAAATAAAGTAGCAATCTTACAGGCACCTAGCGGGCTATTGGAAAATGGTCTGGCCAATATAGCACATGTGATTAAAGCCCACGAACCCAGTCATCCCACTAGCAGGTTGCACTGTACTTCGCACGTCAACCAGAATACATTTGCCAACTCAAGATTCCCCAATGCACAAGCAAATGGCCCCTCGTGCTTCCCTTTTTTTATGCTTAATGTCCCGAGGGTCTGTTCAGGGTACTCAGAATCTAGGGACCGGTTGATTATTTAAGTAATTCATTGGATTCGAACCAAGTGGGGTTGTTGTTCAATAATCAGGGAAGCCATCCATGCCTGTGAGCGAAAGAGGGGTGATCTTGAGAGAGACTACATTGAAGTACAACTAATATCTGAGGCCCTGGTTGAGGGACTCCTGAACTTGGAGCAGAGGGTTCTTTCACCTAAGTAGAAATAAAAAATATATTTTACAGGCCCTAGGTGGGATCCGCATGTTCTTTCAACAAATGTAAGCAGTGGTCTATCCCAAGTAGCTGGGATATGAAAAATGAGCATCCCCGAAAAGGCCAATCCTGTTGTGGGTTTATCTTCTCACCCTTTAGCAATGGAGTACCCTGAGGGTAAACCCCCCACTGGCCGGTCCTCATAACCCAGCTGTAAGGTCTCTGGGACCCTCCATGTTTATATCTGTAGGTTCGCAGCAGGGGGCGGGGGGGACGATCCTATGTAACCTCAAGCAAAGTCTCTGAGATTTTAGTGCCCTGTACTTCTTGTGATCCAAATGTTTCGGTTCTGAGTGACATAGATTGACGGGGCGCATACCCCATCCTGGGGTGAGCTACCTCCCCCCTGGCTGTTTCCTCAGCATGTCGGGTAAAGGCTCAGTCCCCGGGAGGTACAGTGGAGGAGATCACATTAGATCATGTCCATATACTCTCCTGGAATGTTGCGGGGTTGAACAGGCACATAAAGGACGACAAATGGTTACTATTCCTTTGTGCCCATGATATCATTGGGCTTCGGGAGACATGGGCACTGACTGCACCCAGCATTCAGGGGTTTACAACATTCCAGTGGTCACCATGTAAGGGTAGTGGTGGAAGACCTAGCGGTGGGCTCCTCTTTTGGATTCACATTGAAATGTACAGTAGCTTAAGGTCTATTGAAAGTGATCCAATGGATCTGCTTGAGTTGCATCTAACAGGACTGGATGCGTCCAGTATTAAGTTAGCAAATCTCTACAATCGCCAAGCAGTCAGTGGGGGGCTGGGTCTATTTTCTTATTTGCATGCTTATATAGAGAGTTGGAGATCAATAGATGGACAAGCATCAATAATTCTTGTAATTGGTGATTTTAATCTTCAATATGAACCACTGGATGTTATGACAGGTCTTACAGAAGATGAGGATTCACTGTGCGGGATTGCAGAACTAGAGGCTCCCTTCCCCAAGAGGAAGTATAAAAACTCAGAAAAAGTGGCATTGATACTTCTGGCATGTAATCTGCAGGCTTGTAATAGACGCTTTGTATCGGATCTGCCTGCACATAAAACATTTACAGCTGGAAATCGCTTATTTCTTAGCGAACCTTGAGGTTTGGCAATATATTGTTGACTTTAGAGTCCCCAGCAGGCAGAAGAGTGGCCACAACCCGCTTTCACTTCAAGTGTTACTAATTTCTTTGGGAGCACCTAGAGATGTGGAGACATTACCAGCAGTTGGGGCGGTTATTACTGGGCTGAAATGGGCACAAAGGACCTAATGGTGACTCTCCGTTAATATATGATTCCATTCTCCCAATATTGACCACATTTTTGGGGGATCCAAAGGTAGGAGTCATGGATATAATTGAGACCCACAATGAATTAAGGAACAGGGTGGGAACATTTTTTCTCCAAGCCCGCAAAGACTGTGGGGAAGCTGTCCCTTTGGAAAAAAACTGGTATGATGGTGACTGTCGTGGGGCAAAGGCAATTTTCATAACTCAAGCAAGTAAAGTAATCACAGAGGAGATTTACGGCTCTGTGAAGCCCGTACGAATTATGCGTGGCTGCTGATATCCCAAAAATCTGGGTTTTAAGAAAATCTTTGGACTTCTCTCCTCAGTGCTATATAAAATGGTGATACCAAGGTGTTTTGGGAACTGGTTGGTAAGGGGCAACAAGCAGAGTAGAATCTAGTCCAGAGGGCTATCCCTGAGGATACCTGGATCACTCACTTCGACAGTTTGTATAAGTAGAACAGGTATTTGGAGGCAGTTGTTCATGTTGACTTTGTCACACATGAAGGTCTAATCCTCAGCGAGACTGAAAGAATTTTAAAGCCCCAGCCCCGATATGACCCCGGTTGATTCCTTTGTCAATGAACCACTTGTTTGAGTACCCTACCTGATCATACTCTTCGATGCAGTCTTATGCCTTTGAAGCATACCAATGTCCTGGACCGAGGCACTCATTATCCCAGTTTTCAAGAAGGGGAACAGACATCGCCCAGCCAATTATAGCCCAATCTCCCTTCTTGATGCTGGTGAGAAGATTATTATGAAGGCGTTATTGATCCATTTGGAAACATGGGTTTCTGAGGCTGGTGCCTTGAATCGTCTCCAGAAGGGATTTCAAGGGGGTTTCAGCACTGTGGACCAGTCCCTAAGACTTCGCCTGCTGTGGGCCAAGTGTGTTGCCCTGAAGAAAATGGTTATGTATTCAATCTTTAAAGAAATTAGCATAGCTTTTGATACCATTCCTAGGGCCAGACTATTCAGAATTCTGTCAGATCTGGATATTCCCGCAGCCCTACTTCGAGCTATTATTATTCCAACTAGTGCCCCGAACTTCCAAATCCTTTTGGAATTGGACCTACAGTCCATCAAACAGTTATGTGGAGCTAAACCACTCCTATATTGAATTAGGGTGTGGAAAAATAACAATCTTGATAGATATCAGAGAGCTCTGGAAGATGTAATGGCCCAGGAGGGTGGCATAAACCTTCCTCGGCTGCTGCATGTAAAGACCAAATTCTTGGCTCTGGGTCTTTTGGATCTTTGGGCCCACCCTACGGCCATTGATGTAGACTCAAAAGCCGAAGTACAACATGTCCTTAAGTTGAAAAGGATAGCAGGAGATTGGAAATATCATCTCAGTTAAATACCTGTTGGGCTCTCAAGCAGGTGCAGGGTTATGAAGACTATCCTGAGTCTATCAGCTGCAAAGCAATGCGCTGTTTGTTCCTCACGCTCCGTTTGGCATTCTACCCCTGGCATCTGCAAAGTCAAAATGGAATGCCAACATGAGCCTGTATTGTCCATTTTGTCCAGAAGTCAGGGAAGATAGAGTTAATGTTCTGCTTCTCTGGCCGGTGTATAAGGACCGTAGAGGAATGTCTCTAAAGTATCTTTTTCTGGAGAACCAAGTCTCAACTGTTGCTGAGGCCATTAGGTTCTGTTTTGCAGCTAAGACAACCCTGGCCTCATTTACCACAGGTTGGTGTTTGATACAGGCCTGGTATAGGAGAACGAAACTGAGCAATCTTCTTCCATAATTGCAATTATATTTTTTCCTTATGTGTTCTTTTCCCCATGTTAGACTATGTATTAAAGAATGACTGCCCGATTTAATGGCCCGAACAGATGTATGTAAACACACAAAGGGAAAATGGGTGCTGCTTACAAAAAAGGAGGGGGCTACTTCCCACCCATGGAAATGCCTCTAAAAGGGTCTGAGCTAAGTCTGATCCCTATCACCTCATTTGGTGTATGATACTTTCAATGAGACAACCCACACATCATCACCGAACAAATAAAGAATTGAAAAGCTTTTTTTTGTTATTGTAATTCGTTGTTCTATTATTCAGTATTTAAACAATATACAGTATAGGTGAGAAAAACATATTAATAATACATTGTGCACGAAAAACTCAGATACTGTTGACACACTTGATATAACTCTTATATTCCAGCTGTGGAACAATCTCTGGTGTGCAATACACTATAATAACCACATGGAAAATCAGCATTGCCCCACTCGGGGCTCGGAATCTCATAAGTCCGTGGTCAACAGAACACCAATCTTAATTTGGAGAAAGAAGACAATGTAAAACTCTTTGAGTGTAAACAGAAACCCAGTGAAAAGGGATAAAAAAAGAGAGAGAGAGAGAGAGAGAGAAGAGGGAAAACGTGTCTCAAACGTTAGTCACAAGTGAGAGAAAGAAATAATGTGGAAACAAAAACAAATTATACAAGGCTCAGTTCAAATATAACCTAAATGATATAACTGTGCAAAGTTCCGTAAAGGAAAAGCTAGACCTGTATTTTCTCCAATGACTAGTGGAACATTTTTCAATATAACTTGACTAACTGAGGACAAAGGATTACTTCCGTTTTGGAAAGTTTGTGTAAAATTCTTATTTTCCAAAAACAGCTTTTGTTTCGAAAAAGTTTGTGGCGGTAGTTTAGTCCATAAATCTGGAAACCCTCATTGGGTCTTGCCGAACAGATGTATGGACATTCATGATTGGCGCATGTTCCAACCAAAATCATTATATACTGTATGCACATGAGCACTTTCCTTTTCTGATTGGTATTGATCAATCCTTGTTTTTATGTTAGTATTGGCAATCTATATTTTATTGTATTGATTGGACACAATGTGTAGTTCTTCCTGTTAGTAGCCTTGATTGTGTTTCTGTTTGTCTATGTATATGGTGGCTTTATGCTAAATTCTTTTTATCGAAATGAAGCGGAAATGAAATAAATAAATTAACAGAACACACAGAAAGCATTGATATAAACAGAGAAACAAGAGGGACATAAAACAGTAACTCATACCATGTCCATTTCATAAAACCTAAAAGAAAAACAATATTCATGTTAGCACCCCATGCACCTGGAATCCCCTTACTCGTAGGCTCATCACAAAGAGAAATCTCCATGAAAGAGCTGCCAAACTCATCACTTGATCACCACCCACCCAACATATTACACATGTGACCAACACCACATCACCCCAACCACTGCAGAGCAAACCACCAGCATACTAACCAAACACACACTCAGTAGTTACAAACAGGAACATATGATCTTGAACTTCCAGTTTATTGATGTACTAATTGGCACTGTTCATACCAAGGGGGTGGCACACAGGTGCTAACATTTCTACAAGCTCTGAACGATTGTGTGCAACACAAGCCATAATCTCAGTCAGAGATTCTGGCTCAAGAACCACTTCGTATGAATCCTTCTGTACATGACAGAGGTAGACATCATATCCAAAATAGAACACCATAGTCATTTTCAGCACACTTGCAATCGTTCTCTCCAAAACTCTGTAGAGCAATAGGCTTATGGCAGCAAGTCACAGGAGACAGACACCCTTCCATATCTGAACCCTTAATAAGCAACAAACCGGTATGGTGAGTCACAGGAGCATTACAAAAATATAAATGTTATACTTCCCACGCCCTGGGGTACATCCAAGTCACCAAAGAGGTATCTTAAACATATTAGTAAGTTCTCCGTGATCATCACTTCCAACGACTGTACACACCTGGTAACTAAAAAAAACTGTCACCCGGGTATTTGGATACAATCGGAAATGCTACACGAGTTTCAAGATACAACTGGTGTATGATGCACACCTACTTTTCACTGCCTATATCAAATGCTTCCCTGGATCATGGCATGTTGCCTGACAGGAGGCCAGTTGGTAAAGACGGCACATGCAGAAGACTCAGTACAAGGACTTAGGCCCTATTGCAAGTGAGATGGTCCGGAAATAAGGTGTCGGTAACAACATTACGGGCTCACACCGAGTCTGCCAATACGGGCTGTGAACTTCTGGCAGGCCTGACCTGCTGGCAGTTCAGGCCTCGGCTGGCAGAGGATTCACCGAAGCATCGGCACTGTTACTAATGGTGCTTCGGTGTTCCCATTCCTATGGGACTTCACTGGAATTGGAACTTACCGTTCTGCCACCGCCTATAATATCACAGTGGTAGCAGGATATCAGGTGGCAGAAACGGTAAGATGAGGTTGCTGATAGGTCCCTGGTACTACCAGTGGCCTTCCGGCAACCTCCCAAAGCTTCCTTGATTCACTGATATCTACCTACAGATACCAGCTGTGCTGTCAAGTAAAACCACCTTCGTATTGTACTCACTGGCGACAGAGAACACACACTCAACACATGGCCATGATGCCTTAAAACAATATTACAACAAGAGAAAAGGTGCTATAGGGCTCATGCACATACATGGTGCAAATTGTGAGAGCCATTGCCATTCTAAAGCATTGAGTACATGTGACCTGGCCTCCTACTACAAAACATTGCAACAGATGGCCACCTACCCAAATTCGACGGGCATGGATTGCAAAACTACATTGGACCAACTATGCAGAGCCGTAACCGCAACACCAGTAATATCCAGGTGTGGCTGAAGAACTGAGATCTGCCACAGCTGTGAGGATGTGATAACAGTACAACATGCACAATCAATGCACACTGTTCTACAGAGTCCCTCAACTGAAGCTATTTCAATTGACATGAGTACAGCAAACAGTAGGGGCCCTTACCAGTCTTCTTGCTATTCCCCTGGCTAGCCCTGGAGGCATGGCCACCCTAATGTGTACCAACCAACGCCCCCACTTGTGTACACCATCTACACAATAACATGTCTGCTCTCACTTCACTAGGTAGGGTCTGGGAGATTCTGTGAACTTCCACTAACATGCTTTTGCCGTGTGCTGATTTGCTCACATTCCATTGTGAATTGAGAAGGACTTTCAGGGTGTGTTGCCATGCCTAATGTGACGGATGTTGTCTGTACTGCAGGGAGAAGATATTTTTGGCAGAGGCTTTGTGAACTACAGACCCGCTTGGCTAACATCTGTGACATATTACATGCTGCAAGCACATGTATCTCCCTACCATCACGTAAATGAGCACCAGGTGGTGTTGTCTGTGCATGCAATAACTTGCTTGCATCTTGGAACACAGACAGACTTTCTCTTTGTGCATTCAAGAGCCAGGATTATACCAGTGTGTTAGTTTCCCTTATCTGCCTTGTTTGGGCCAATTTCTCTTTCATTTCCCAATGGCCATTTATCGTTTTGCCCTATCCCGCTCAGTATCCTCCTCAGCCAGTGTGGTTTATCTCTCACCCATCCTTTTCCCATGCAATGTGCGCAGAAGGCTCTCCACATCAAAGTGTATGTATGTCCTACCCTGACAATGCCACATCCCATAATGTGTTCCACATCACCATTATTGCTTACTATCAGGAACACACAGGGCAATACATACATGTTGGAATACACACTGTAGTTTGGGGGTGAATCAGGAGATAACACATAGCATATAACAGAAACAGGGTACATAACACGCTGACTTTTGTGGAGACAGGTAGTCACAGGAACTGTAGGGGCAGGAGCTGGCTGAAAGCAAAGTGACACAGAGAGAAACAGAAAGCAGGCAACTATACTGGGTAATATGGAGTGATCAGAATAAAGGGTGCACTGAGTTCTCCAGGGAGATAAGGGAAAGCCATTGGGATTGGTACCAGCAGATTACTCTTAACAACAATCATGCAGCGGTGTCATGGGTAGGACGTGTTGACGAGTTGTACTCAGTATAAAGGTAAAGCTGGAAACCATATTCTGAGAGAGGTGGAGCTTTACCAAACTAGACTAAGGCAACGGGCATCTTTCCCTTATCTGAGCTTACCAAGACCAACACATGGGTCACACTGTATACGGATACAGAGCTGAGATGCAACAGCGGACCAATTTGTAATCAATACGGAAAAGCAGAGTGGATAGAAATAAACAAGTACAGGATATGCAGAGAAAAGCAAAGAGCAGAAACTGTAGACAGAGGTAGTAGATAGAAGCTATACAAGCACTTCTTAGAAGGCACACAGGAATGCTGGCATAGAGGAAATCACGGACCAAGAATAAGAACAGGAATCATGGACTTAGAAAAGGAAAGTTGCCACACAAACTTAGAAACCTAGCATACTAGGAATATCACGAAACATAAAGCATTAGTCACAGGAAAGGCAGTCAGTCACTATCAACTCAGTGAATATGTGATTCATGAAACTCAGTGCACAAGTCACAGACAAGACGTTGCTGTAAACTCAGCAATTACATTATTCAGAAAACTAAAGAGCAGGTACTTAAACTATGAACAGAAGTTTAGTAAGTGAAGCATGAAACTTGGATAGCAATGGGGGAGGGGCAGGTTTTCCAGAAACAAGGTGAGTCTCTGAGGGGGGCCCGGGGGTGCTCACAGCAAAACAAGGTTTTGAAGAAAGTCAGAAAGGCAGCACAAATATCTTCAGAAAAAGGATTAATTTTAACAGGAAACACATAGCATGGAAAGGTCCCAAAACTGTCTAAAGCAGGCACTCCACGTTAAGGTAGTTGATAGAACACTTGGTACTCCTCAGAGTGAGCTTAAGAAGCCTCCCAGCCCACAGCCCAACAGGGTGGAGCGGATTCCAACCTGCAGCAGGTAATTAAGGCCTCTCCCACTCTTGGCAGGATAGCCTGCAGGAGCTTGTAACAGGTGATTGCAATCAAGATCTCTCCATCTTGTAGCAGCTTGTTACAAGTAAATGTATTTACTATGCCTCGCCCAGCCCTTTGCCTCTTGGACAGCATACATCTACCAGAATGAATCGGGTGGTGTAATCCAAAACCCAGAATGGAACATGAAAGTAGTTTGGTACAAACTTGCAGCAGTAAAGCAGGTACATTAATGGCATCTGTTAGTTTTAGGATGGCAGTTGTGCTATGAACAAATTCTATGAATGGGTGCAAAGAGTGGTGCTGGGTAGAAGGCGGTTTGATTCCTCACACTTACCACCGTAAAAGTGCATGTGATGGACACCTTTGTCAGTCCTTGATGATCCAGTGTCCTTTGAAAGAGAAAACCCACTGTGCGTGTCCTACTTGCCCCATGTACTCTGGACACACGTTGCCAATGCTTCAGTACTATTAGCTGACTCTCAAGTGCTGGTTGGCAGATCTCCCTTCTGAAGCACAACATCATCCTGAGCCACCGGAGGAAGGTGTTGAGAAGGGGGGCAAGTACCTGTGGATGCTGAATCTGCAGGGTTGAGACAAAAGGGAAGAGTTCAAAATGTCTGAGTACCCCACTACAAAATCAAAAGCGTTCTTGACTCGAAACAATTGCATTATTGCAGTTCGTTGACAAGGTATAGCATCCCTGGGAACATCCCAGAAAGATATATTCCACAGGTGATTGGAAGGTGATGGCCGGGGGGGGAATGTTTGCTATTTAGTCAGACATATCATCCAGCAACCACATGTGACAAGCCGTTAAGCAAATACATGGGTACATCTTCTTAGGGTTTCCTCGTAGTGACTGCAGACCAATGTATGGCACTGTGTGCCCCTACTTTTAAATAGTGCACCATTACAAAAATTCAGACTCTTCCCATCTTTCTTATCTAATGGATCTTCTTTTAAGATATCTATTGTGATCACACCTCTAATCTCTATTTTCCCAAACGCTGTTAGCAATCCCATCCATTTGTTGTCATACCCCTTACATTCTAAAATGTAGTGTTGTACACTTCCTGCTTCAACAGAAAGTTTCAATTCCCTATTGTCATGTTTTCTTATTCTAGAAACCTACAGATTCAGTCTTGCATAATGCAATAATGACCTAATTCAATTATGTCCAGCAATATATTGAATTTGTGGCTGATTTTTCCATTCACTTTATCTAACTCTGACAGTGTTCCATCTATGATGATATTCTCTTATTTCCACTGATCTACAATGAGATCAGTTACTCTGTTCATCAGTCTTACTCTGTGCCACTTGGGAAACTTGTTCTCTGCTGATTCCAGTGGCAACATTGTCTTTACATTTGCTGTGTTCATTCGACACTGGTGTGCCATCGCTGGCTGCAGACATATTTGCACAGTCACAATATGATGCTTAAGAGGTAGGCACATCTGCTACTATGGGCTGGGAAGATAGCTCAATGATCACGGTTGATCTCGGAATTAAGACAACAAAGAGCAACACAGGTTCAAATCCAGGTCCCATGCTTAGAAACTGGTCTCTTGTATTAAGCGAGTAATAAAAGATTGAGTAATTAAATTTGAAGCCGAGTGGTGCAACACACCTAGAGACCTTGGTCTGTAAGCAGAATTGCCTCCACATTTCTTGCTAGGTCTTCTGCTGTTGGTTGCAGTAGCATGTTCCTAATTGTGACATTTTTCAGCCCATTTTTGAGTTGGCCCTACACTGCAATTGCATCTTGAGTCGTTTTAGTGGTGTGCTGCTGTCAGTCCTAAAACCTATGCCAGTTGTGGATGTTGTGTCTCTTGCTACTGCCACGGTGTCTCTATATACAGCAGGCCATCCAGTGTGCAAGCACTTTAATTAATATACCATTTTGAATGTCATTTGGTAGTTGAGGTCCAATTAGGCAGGTCTGCTGGGAGTGGATGAGGTTTGCTAGAGGACTTCATCAGCGTGTGATTGTGAGCATGCAGGGAGATTTTCCATCCTGTGTGAATTCTGTGCCGACATGTGTGTGGATTTGTTGGTATTGATGTTTTGTGTGGATTGCAGAGTATCCGGCACTGCATGGTGTCAATGGTAGCTTGACTAGGATGGTGTAGCCAATGTGGTGCGTACCAATGTTTCTTTGTTTTTTCCGGGGTCCAATTGGGTAGCCACTGGTGGATCGCAGCGCAGCCTTCATTGGGACCTCTGAAGGTCTGAGGGATGTGTCATTCTTTCTGTGTGAGGATGCCTCAAGATATAAGGGTTGTTTTCTACCACAGCCAGAGTTTGCAGTTCCTGGATCTTTTGTCTCCTTGCCAGTAGTTTTCCGATTGCTGGTTATTTTTAGCATGTCAATGATGAGTGTGGACAGTGTCCAGATGAGGGTGTGGCGTGGACTGGTTAGGATGGGAAGCATGTCTAGAAGGGGTGGCACGGCTGTGTTGCATACATAGACAGTTGTGAGTCATGGCCTCCTTGCATAAATGCAGCTGAATGCGTTTTAGTTCTGTCCATTCTTCAAGTGTGTCAAATGCAAGTGTAGGTGTTGTTGATGAGACATTTCACCCTTTTATATTTGTTTGTTGTGATTTATTCTCCTGTATCGTTTGAGAGTCGATAGGTTTCGCAAACGATACAGGAGGACGGTTAAGGACTGTTTGCCTCCAGAAGCGGTGTGTGTGTGCCTGGGGTCTCTCATCATTAAAACCTACCTTGAAACGTTCATCCTCTGCCCGTGCCATTTATTTATAACATCTTGGTAATAAGATGTTGGCAACGGGAGGCGTGGCAGCAGTAGAGACCCCTGAGTGATCAGGAATGGAGCCATGGTTATGGCGCTCGGGCCCTCTGGCTCAGACAAACACAGCAACCATCACATCAGCCATCCAGCAGGCTTCCCAGCAGCAAGACGGACATTTTCCTCATCCCCGTACTTTTGGTGACAAGTACTGCAAAGAAACATTTGGTGCCAATTTCTGCAAGAGAGTTATACATTGAACGCCACCCGCCACGTCTCAGTACTTGTGGCAGCTGTGCAAAGAGTTTGCATTCGACACTCATCTTCCTAGCCACAGTACTTTTGGTGGCAAGTGTGGAAAAAAAAAGGATTGCATTGAACGTCACTCATCCTGTTTATCCCAGCACTGGTGGCAGCACGTTCAGAGGGTTTCATCAGACACTCAGCTTCTTCATCCCGGTACTTGAAAAACATGCAAAACGTGCCTCCCCCTTTGCCTTTCCTCACCACATCAGCGGACACTCTAATTCCATTGGAGCAATGGACAGATTCTTTTCAAGTATACCTCAGGGTCATCGGGGGAGCAAAATTCAATGATGGCTTGAGGGAGGCTTCCCCCCTGATCGACATAGGAGCAGAGGCATAATGAATTTTCTGCACCTTGCCTGAACGGATCACTTTGGATGGTGCTGGTGAATCTAGTGCGATCAGGAGCTGTGATGCAGCTCTGGCGAAACTTGAAAAACATTTTGGAAACAAAACCAATGTTGTCTTACAGAGGTATTATTTCTTTAGGAAGCAGAAAAAGAAGGAATCAGTGGACAGTTATGTCGCAACCTTGATAGGCCTGATTGCCACTTGCAAGTTTACAGGCGTTGCCGACATATACCTGTGAGATCAACTAATGCTCCATACCTCTGACCACCACATCTAGCAAAGGTTTTGGCAGGCAAAGGACCCTACGCTGGAGCAGGCCATTGAAATTACTTGGACAGAATTAATGAGCAAGTGTATGGAAGTAGTTCAGCATGAGTGCACTGCTTAGGAAGGCAAAGCAATAGAAAATGAAGGAGACGATGACAGTGACGATATCACTGTGGCCTTAGTAAAGAAAAGATCAGCATTTATGCTACGATAAAAATTGAACTCACGTGATAGGTTGAAAAAAGACAAGCCCCCTCTGGGAACTGTGCAAGGGACATGTGCTCAAGGAGTTCTCCCACAGTGGAGATGTCCTAAGTGTGGGTGCACTAGGCACCCGAATAGTGAGAAAGACTATCCTGCCTCTATAGCAGAGTGTTTCTGGTGTGTCGTGGTTGAACACTATGGTAGAGTGTGCAAAAGTGCCAAGTGGAGGAGCGCATCAGGGCCCTTTCAGGAAACAGGGGAGCCCAGCAGTCTCCTTATGATCTCTAATGTCAATCCTGTCCACTTTCTTACTGTCAGCTCTACAGGTAAGAGAGGGACATGGGTGCGCATGAAAATGAATGACATTCCGGAGGATGTAATGGTGGATACTGGCTCACTGTACACATTAATAGCCACCAGCATATTTCAACATGAATTGAAAGGACAGTTGCATGAGTTGAGACCCTCTCATGTAAGGGCCACAGGGTATGGCAAAAGCCCCATCATGATTCTTGGTTATACATGGGTCAACCTCCAGTTCATGGAAGAAATGTTTTTTGCAAGTTGTATATGGTGGAGAATGGATCATTGGTAGTAGGATGGGAAGAGCAGGCTGCTTTACGGATTAAGATACACATACTGTGTGTCAGGACGCATGACTTCTCATCTAAGGAGGGCCTTGCAAAAAGATTTTCTCTTGGGTTCAACGACAAAATGGGCATGCTCAAAGGATTCAAGTATTGCATTAGTTGGAGGAAAGGAGCGAATGCAGTGATGCATAAGGTCAGGAACATACCTATTGGCACTAGAGATGCTTTAGAAAAGGAGCTAGAGAAGTTTTGCGAACATGACATCATCAAACTTATTGAGTCATCGGAATGGTTAGTGCCCATACTGACTGTGAGAAAGAGTAACAACTCCATAAGGATGTGTGTAGACCTCAGAGATCTACATTCTGACATCTAGGTAGATAGGCATCCACTGTCCAACATCAATGAGATGTTGACTATGATGAGGCCTACAAAGTACTTCACAACTCTAGACCTATCATCAGCCTACCACCAGGTCATTCTCAACAATGATTCACTACATCTAACATCGTTTGTCACACCCTTGGGAGCCTTTAGATACAAACACATAGCCTGCGGTCTTTCAGAGAATCATACAACAACAGTTTGGTGGTCTAACAGGGGTTTATTATTTCCAAGAAGGCATTCTTATTGTGTCCATGATGGAAAAAGACCATGATGCAAAACTCCTAGGCATTCTACAGGTTATTCAAGAAAAAGGGCTCACCCTGAAGATTGACTAGTGCAGGTTTAAAGTGAGTGAAGTGACATATTTGGGGCATGTGATAAACTGTGAAGAAATTAAACCTGATAAAGAACTAGTTGAGTCAATATTGAACATGCCAGCCTCTGTTAATAAAGATCAGTTGCGCTCATTCTTGGGGATGGCGGAGTACCACTCCAAATAAATCCTGCATTTCACAGACAAGACACTACACATGAAAAGTTTGATGAAGAAATTTGCAAAGTTCAATTGATCGGAAAAATGTCAGGGTGAATTGGAGTATGTCAGGAGAGCTATCAATTAAGCGCCCACTCTCAGTATGCTCAGTGCCACTGCCATCAGTGTCATCATGGTAGATGCCAGCAATATGGGCCTAGGAGGGGTACTGCAACAGAGTCAAGAAGGTGCAGTAGTAACGATTGTATTTGCCTCTTGTGTGTTGAAGAAGAGTTAAATTACTCGGCCATTGAAAAGCAAGCCTGAGGAGTGATATGGATTTTAGAGCACTTCAGGACACTTATAAATGGCCTGCCTGTTACTGTGAGAACTGACCATAAATCTCTGATACACATTTTGAACTCCAAACATCCGCACTTAGCCTCCCCGAAGATACATAGGAGGATGATAGACATTATGGAGTATAATGCCATGAATGTGTACACCCCAGATGCAGGGAATGTGATAGCAGATTGTTTCTCTAGACTGCCATGGGCCAATGAGGGGGCGCCAGGTGATGGTGAAGACAAAGGAGAATACATCATTGCACAGATTCAGCCAGGCTTTGCTAAAGATGGATGGATCAAAGCCTCAGCTGAAGGCCTGGAGCAAGGATTACTATGCCTCGCTGTCCGAGAGGGTGGGAACAATATTGTAGCTAGTGTAGCAAAATATTCCCAGGTACAAGATGAGATTGTGGAGAACCCACTGTGTACGATGAGAGGTGATCGCATCATTCTGCCGAGTTTGTGAGAGAAGATCCTGGGTGTTGTCCCACACTTGGGAAGGAGCCTTACCAAGAGACACTTAAGAGAGATGTACCATTGGCCAGAGATGTTAAGCAACATGGAAGACCTTGTACAATTTATACAGGTCCCAGATTGTGTTAGGGGGGAACTGGCGATTGACATTTCAGGTCCTTTTGAATGTTTGGAGGCCTACAAGGTTTACATCATTGTAGTAATGGATTACACCTCCAAATGGGTGGAATGTGGTGTTGTGCAGGATTCCGTGCCATCTCAGAAAATTGTCAAGTTCCTGAAAGTCGTTTTTACTAGAAAGGGAGGTCAGGAGTCGGTAATTACTGACAATGGTGTGTAATTCTTTTCTGAAAAAATGCAGTCATTCTTGAAGGATAGAGGAGTCCAGCATAAGCACACCTTACTTTATCACCCCATGATGAATGGCTTAGTAGAATGTATGATTGGGTTTATGAAGGCTACAATACAGCTGGCTCTCACAAACTCATTAACATGCAGAGACACCCTCAAAGAGTCCTTGAACGCCTATCGGATAACTCTGCATTCCAATACTGGGGCTGAACCATTCATCATGATGAGGGGAGAGCTGTGTGCAGCCGTTTGAGTCTGGCCTAGATGTCAACAGGGAATGCCAAAGTGGTGAATATGGAGGGGGTGCTGAAGAAAGTGAGAGAGAAGCAGACTAAATACAAAGAACATTACGATCGCACCAAATTGCCAGAGTAAAAAACCCTCGTAAGGTGCTTAAATGGTTGTACAAATACAGGGGCCCACAGAAATTTGAACGCGTTGGGAAGAAGAATGTGGTTCTAGATGATGTAAAGAAGTGATCTTTGGATGATCTTGTTCACTACTTCTCCAATGTAAGAGGTGTTTCAAGTGGTGACCTGTTTTCTGATCGGGACCTGTTGTCTGGTAATACTGCTCCAGGTGGTTCTAGTTCTGGCACCCATGTCATGAATGTGTCTGCCAGAGGAAGGAGAATCACCCCAAATGAATTTGAGAGACAATGGGCCTCAATAGGAGATTCGCGTTAAAAACACAGTCATTACCGGCATGGTGGTAGTAGTGCATCCGTGCAAATAGCGGCTGATTATGAGAGCATGCGCAAACCCCCATTCCGGTAATTGCTGCACCGACATGCCACTTAAGGTCCCCGAATCCCCCTGATACCGCCTCTGACCAGTAGCAACCCCTAAATAACGGACCCGGCAATACCATCATGTAAATACCAGGTTCGTAAAACCGGACCCGGAAGTAACAACATCGCACCGGAACGGGGAATGCACAGGTGGCCATCTTTAAAAACACAATCCATCGTAATCCTCCGAACACAGCAGTGGTACTGAGTCGATAGCAGGCCGAATCACGAGAAAATGTCAAAAGCTACTAGGAAACCCACCCACCGTCTGCGCAAGAAGAGTTTCTCTGATGATGAGCTAAATATGTTAGCTGACACGTTGGTTGTCCATGCAGATGAAGTTTTTGCAACAGACCTAAGGCGCCCAGCCCAACTGTGCTAAAAAGAAATCTGGGAGGAGGTGGCGGGGAAGGTCACTGCGGTTGGCACCACCAACCGCACTGTGAAGGACATAAAGAAAAGGTGGGATGACCTACGTCTCCGTGTTTGAAACATAATGTCTGCCAACCGCAGGTAGGGCCTGGCAACAGGAGGCGGGGACCACTCTCCCACAAAACTGACAAGGTGGGAGGAGACTTGTAGCAGCACCATTAGCATGGAGTCGATCGAGGGATTTGGAGATTTGGAGATGGGCGTGCCGTCATCGATTGATGGAGGTGAGTGTCCGCACAAACCACAGATAACCAAAGCATGATGTAGCACAACTAATGTGATAGTGAACCAAGGCAATGCATGGCCCATCATACACACATTAACAGATCCATGTCCAGATGGTGACCCAAACACTGCCACATTGATATGCATGCTGCATGCCAATCCCATAACCAATAGACACCCAACACACAGCAAATCATCACATGTCACACATCACACAAACCGCAATACAACGGTAGGCCACATGGCACACATCAGTGCAAAAATGAGAGTACCCAACGCATGCCAGTATGCCTCCCCATTGCAAGCACCCTGTGCATCACACCTACAAGTATGCAATGCATCAAATGTGAACAACTGAACAACACCAACGTATGCTTCATGCACGTACCACCATCACTGATGCCCTGCCTCTCTTGGTACCCCACAGGCACAGATGCTGACAGTGATGGCCAGGAGGCTGCCGCACAGTCCACGACACCATCCAAGGGATCCCGGCCCAGCTAAGAAGGCACAAGTCCATCAACCTCCAGGGCAACATCAATGCCCAGACTGCCAGACAGAGCAGCACCACCAATACAGGGCAGGCCACTGGAGAGGCAAAAAACATCCGAGACACCACCCGATGACACAGCCACACCAGAGTTGTCCACTGTGGTCAGAGCTGAAGCAAATGGCATACAGTCTGGTGCCACCAGCTCAATCAGGGGGGTAGCTGCCTCAGCCCCCCTTAGCGATGCAGAAGGCCACGTTGAAGAACAATCTGATATGGATGGCAACCTCCATTTGGATGATGCACTTACCCCGAGCCCCCGGTACCTCCTCCAGGCTCCCCAGGCCATCCCAGCACACCCCCCTGCGCACCACACAGGGCAACCCAGTCAGCCACAATCGACACCAGTCTGGAGTACTGGGGAGTCCACATCTTTGGTCCCCATCCAAGGACAGCCCTGTATTGGGCCGCCCTGCAAGTGCCCCTTCTACTTCCACAGCCACCTGTGACATGACGAGGATTGAAGCCCGCCAGGATCGGATGATAGAGCTGGTCAGGCAGTACGTTGCGGAGGGGGAATTGACCCGGCAGGAAATTCGTGAGGCCAATGCTGCAAACATCCTTGCCATGAACAATAACACAATGGTGATACGTGACAGTCTAGCAGCAGTGACCCAGGTTCTGGGCAGGATTGCCGAACAACTGCAGCAGCAATGTCCTGCACCGACAGTTGCACAGGCATGCAGCTCTACTCCATCCAGCACACCTGTCAGCTCAGCTCAAACCAGCCCTGTGCGCTTGACCAGGCGCAGCACATGCCACACAGACATGCAGCCTCCAGAACAAAAGATAGGCCGCCACTAGCAGGGCCACCCTGCATGTGCTGACTGCATTTTGAAGAAAAACCTTAATAGCACATCCTGTGTGGGATGTAAATGGGGGAGGGGGTATGGGGTGTTGGGGGTGCTGGGGGAGGGTTTATGGGGAGTTGGGGGTGGTGGGCGGATGTGTGTGAGGTGGAGGGTTCAACCACAAATGTGATTAATTTTCAATACAATTTCTGTGTGCAAAATCATATCATGATTGGACATTTTTCATTTTGTGTGTGGTTTATTCAATTCATGACAGTGCACAGTGCCCAATTCCCCACACACCCTGTGTCCATATACACACGATCCCAGTGGCCAGTGTAGCACTAAAACATGACCATAAGCATCCCAGTGTCTCCGAAGAAATCGTCAATCACTGATTGGTGCACAGCACGGCCATCTTGTGCATCACGACCTTGCAGGGGTGCTGCTTCTCCTCCATCATCTTCTTCATCCTCACTTGGTGAATGCAGGTCAATGTCAGGTGGCAGTGGAACGTTTCTCTGGATGCACATGTTGTGCAGCATGGCACAGACCATGGTGATCTTTCCAACCTTCTTAGGCCCGTAAAGGAGTGCTCCACCAGACCTGCTGAGGCAGCAGAACCATGCCTTCAACAGGCCAAAGGTCTGCTCGATCACAACATGGGTACCGGTATGTGCCCGATTGTAGTCCTCTTTGTGCCTGTTCTGCGGGTTCTGAACAGGAGTAAGGAGCCACGGCTTCAAGGGATAGCCAGCATCACCTGCATGGGAGCACAATCAGGTATGTGTGAGTCAATTACTGACATGACACCTGCACAAAGCACTGTCATGCCTGCAGCTATTTGGTGTTGACATGTACATGTCACTGGATGTATGCACACTGGTTCATTTGTCACAATGTGTGCTGTACTATGGTCTGCAGGTGTGGATTGCGTTATCCAGATGATGCAGGGTGTTCACTTGCATGATGTTGCAGACGTACTTTGGATGCCTACCACTGCATTTGCACTCATATAGGTGATGTATAGTACTCTGTATGTATTCCCACTAGCGACATTGGCACAAGTGTCATCATGATTTGTCATTCATCGGTTGGCATTCCCATGGTGGCATGCAGCACAACTGTGGTGGTGGGCCAGTGACAATCAGTGTATTCCCTTGGTGGGATTTATTTGTGGCCACTCATGGGTGCATGTCCTGTGTTGTGCTTTGCTGCAGTCATGTCCGTTACGCATACTCACTGCATGTTGCTGAATTGTGTTGCAGAGGGTATGCTCAGATGATGTGCAGTCGGCGCGTTGAGGGGTGTGACCTGCTTGTAAGTCTGGCATATTGGCATTGGTATGCAACATTGGTCTTATGTATGACATTGGTATGTCATGTTCAGGTTGGGATGGTTAGGGCCAAAGTGTTTTGCTGTACAGGTATTGTCCACTCACCACCCAACATCACCTAGGCGGAGTATGCATCCCCCCCAATCTCACCTAGGTGGAGTATGCATCCCCCCCAATTTCACCCAGGTTAAGTATGCACCCCCCAATCTCACCCAGATGGAGCATGCATCCCCCCACTGCACCGCCATGGGCCTGTCAGGCGACTTACCAAGCTGCCAGGTACGTCGTCCAGCATGTCGCTCCATGTAGCGGGGTAGCGAGGAGTTCGGCAGCACCATTGCATCATGAGTGGATCCGGGAAATCGGGCAGAACAATGTGTGATCATCTTGCTGGAGTCACATACCATCTGCACATTGATGGAGTGGTATAGCTTGCGATTGTGGTACACCACCTCCATGGCATGAGGGACCACCAATTCAACATGGGTGCAGTCGAGGGCACTGATGCAATTGGGCATGCCTGCCTTTGCATGGAAGCCAACTTTAGTGTCAGAGAGCTCCTGGACAGTCCGTGGTAGGGATATATGGTTGCTTCCATGCTTCAGGAGGGCATCCAACCCTTGGGTCAGCATGCGTGAAAAGAAAGGTTTTGATATGGCATGCAGCTGCCCCACTGTGTGCTGGTAGGTGCCTGTGGCCAGGAAGTGGAGCTCGGACACTACCTTCAGTAGAGGCGGGATGGCAGTGCGGATTTCAATCAGGCTGACGATGTTGTCGTGTATCATGTCCACAATGGTGGTGATGGTGTCCCGGTCCAAGAGGTACAGGGTGTGGATCTGCACAGGGCACATGGGTTAGGTTGTATGGACTGGCTCTGATGCTAGGGATTGGTGGCTGCCTACGTGGTACCGCTGCCTGCACTGGTGGAACTTGCTGGGCATGTCTCACCCTCCTTCTCCTCCTGCGTCTCCTCTGTGCTGCCAGTTGTTGTTGTTGCTGGTGTAGCAATACAGGCATGTCCTCTAGCCCCAAGACAGGAAAAGCAATAGGGATCATTTTGGTGTAGGAAGGGGTGTGGTGTGTGGGTGTGCTCCTTTTGTGCAGGGACAGACTCCATTGCATCCACCTGTGGTGACTGTTTGCACCTGTGGCAGTTGGGTACACAGCAGGTTGCTATTTACGGGTGATCCGTGATGCCTGAATACCGGCATCATGCTGACTCTATTTACCGCCTTCGGGATGCCGGTAGGTGCATGCCGCGTGACTTGTGATTTCCTCCTGTTAGCGTTGTACCGGTATTTCTGCCACGAAGGGCGCGTATACAAACGCATGCCGCTAAGGAGGGGCTCGTAATGGCCCGGACCGGTAGCCGATGCAGGTATTACCATTCCATCTTCATTTTTGGCTTACCTCAAATCTTGTAATGTGGCCCAATGTGGTTTATTACTGACCCCAGTTTCTTCTTTTCTGTTTGGTCCTGTTGATGCCTTCACCCCACCTCCCTACACCCACCCTTTTTAATTTCCATGTTTTCCTCTCCACACTCATCCTCCCTTCTGTGCCTATTCCCTCCCAGCATGCCTTATCTTCTCCTGGTTGTTCCTTTCCACTCTTTTCTTTGTTTGTTATGGGGGAAAAGTTCGGTGATTTATTCTCTTGTATCGTTCCAGAGCCGCCAGGGTTCTCGAACAATACGGGAGGACGGTTAAGACCTGTTTGTCTCAGGGAGCGGTGTGCGGCCGTACCTGGGAGTCTTTTACCATTAAAATCTACTTTGCAAAGTTCATCCTTCTTCCGTGCCATTTATTTATAAGTTATTGTCACACTTGTGTGTGGGTCCTGCCTTGTACTGTGTGTTTTTAATTTTGGTATATAATCATGGTCTTCAATTGGGCAATTCAGGGGGTGGGCTCTGCTCTGGCTGTGTGAATTCCAGGTTGTTTGTTGGGGAATGAACTTCCCTTGTCTATTGGCACTTCATAGCTTGGCGATCCGTCTCAACAGGGGTGTCGCTAGGTCTGGAAAAGATCTGGGGCAAAGCTAATGTTGGGACTGGCGGGACTTGGGTGCTAGCTAGCATTTTGGTTGTAGCACCCGAGCTTCTATCCGGGGCTACAAGCAAAAGACCTGGGGCCGCTAAACCCCCCCCCCTAGCAACGCCTCTGCGTCTGAGCATGAGAACGTGGAATGCCGGGTTACGCCATGCATGTGTGAGTGGTGCAGTTGTCATGGAAGTATGTTTCTAGCTTTTCCCTCGTGCAGTTTGTTTTTTGACTTTTAGGCCAGTCCGCGTTGAAGTCGCCATTCACAATATAAGGATTCTTTTGGAAGGGGTGTTTTGTTTACTGATATTGGTGGAGGCGTGCTGATAAGCATGCTGACATGGTTTTATCACCTTTGAGGTATTGGCTGCGTCGCATATTTGCCAACAGTTTGTGTTTTCCACTTTCAACTATGTTGTTTTCCTCGGTTGGTGGAGTCAAACTTTGCAGGTTTTCCACAGTGCTGGTTGGGTGAAGACGTTTTTCACATCTCCAAAGCCACGCATTAATCAATGTTGCCATTTTTCAGGTTGTCCTAATTAATATGGACAGAACGATTCACAGAATGGTCCTCTTTTTTAACCAGCTGATCACCGTTTGCTAACATCCTTCACTTATAACCTACCTTGGGTGTTCGCGGAATTCTATGACACATCCGCTGCTTCTCTTGAATGTCATCACCGAGCACATTTGGTCTGGTTATGCTTGTTTATTTGTTTTAAACGTTTGTTGAAGACGACATTCCGTGAATATTACTTTTAAAACAATTCTTTTAATAATTTGAGACATGGTTTGTTTTGTGGAAACATAACATTTTATTCTGCGTTCTCTGTTTTTGCAACACGTTGTTTTTAAACATGTTCCTCCCAACCTAGGTTTTAACCTGTTTGGGAAACATCCAGTCTTTCTTTATCCCTGGAACGTCCCCTGGGGCTAAACGTGCTTGCTGGCTAATGTTAATTGGTTCTTTAAATGATGCGAGTGTCTAAATGGTCTCTGCACCAAGGGCTGTTGCTGTTTGATGCCTCGTGTAGGTTTTTGTTGTTGCAAAAAACAACCCACGGTTTAGTGTGTTTACCTGCACTATCAGTAGCCGAGAAAGCAAGCAGACAGATTAGACAAATAAGCGCCACTTTATTTGACCTAGCTTGTCTTTACTACACAAATTGCACCTCAAAAAGCTTGAAGGTGTTGATGGAACAGCAACACCCTTTTGTGTGCACGGTGACCTAGGAAGTCACTGGTCAACTAAGCGAAGGTTTAAGTCCAGCATAACTTCCTCCCCTGATTAGTCGGAGAGATAAGAGTGAAACTCGAACTGGCCAAGCCCTCTCTCACCGAGGAAACATGGCGCAACCTCTGCTAATGGTGTTTACTATGTTACACTTTGGAAGCATCATCACGTGGAAAGTGTGCACCCAAAAAAGATACATCTTAATCCTTTTTCACCGACAATGTAACAATATCTTCACAATCTCTGTAGTGTCACACATATATGTGTTTGTGGATGCATGTATATGACCAGGATTATTTCAGTGAAGCCTTTGAGCCCACGAGTGTGATTGAGCTGGTTTCCTCAGAGAATGGAATCTTAGCTTCATTCAATTAAACAAAACAGAGCACATTTCTTTTTAACATGAACTGGTTTTAAAACTCGCTCGTGATGAGTGCACGCCAAACCAGCATGCATTCACAAAGGCAATAGATGTGGCGTTCTAGTAGTGCCCGCCCACATGCACACGTAGATTCAAATAAAGGAACACAGGGACACAGACCTAGCAGTTATAGCTTCACACATAACACACCCTAGGCACCTATGCACACCCAATTTACAGGCAGACACAGAACATATCTATGACTAAACACATAGATCATTTTCATTCGTAAACACATGCATGCACACACAACACACACAGGCATGCTCGGGTCCTGTCACGAGGACGGTGTGGGATGCAAATGACCAGGTACTCCCACCACATGCCAGGTATGTTCATAAAATGCAAAGCTATATATAGCAGGTATTGCCTTCACAAGCACAGACACTCCCACGGTATGCCGGGTATTGCATGGTATGCCCTGACTTAGTAACTGTTGCCATCACAAGACTCAGTACTCCTGTCAAATGGTAAGTATTTGGATCATATGCCCATATATTTAATAGACCTATCATAGTTGCATACTATGGCAAGTTAATTTCCCCCTCCTCCAAATCCCACTTAGCTAATGGGGATGCCTGCTCTGCCACATATTCATTGCGCCACAGCAGTTCGATTCTAGGGATGGGGAAATATGGCAGCACTCAGAAGAGTACTTGACGAAATGGCAATTAATTCTTCAATATGTACGTAAGTACACAACTATATAGATGTTTTCCCTCAGTGGGTACTGCTGGGCACCTGGCTTTACTCGTGACACTGCTTGGTGCTGCGGGGCAGACCGTTGCGCAGTATACATTGTAAGAGCAGTACTATGTCTCTTCATGCTTCCGCTCGGGTCGGTCAGTGCTTAGCAGTACTGGGAATAGGGATGATGTGCACACGTTCTGCAGGGTGAACATGTCCGTTTTCCTGGTTTGGGTATGGCATGCCAGCCTTGTCTGCCCTCTCTATTGTGGCTGGCAGGGTCGACTTGTCCGCCCTCTCTGGACATATTAGGACACACTGATGCACGGGTTTCCTGCACAGCCCAAGTTGGGCAAGCACTCTAGTTAACAGACAGTGGCAGTGGACCCAGACTAGCTGCTATGGTACAGTGTACATTTAAGGGATTACTAGCAACCCTGCGTAATGAGGGGAACAAAGAGCATCCAGTATGGAGCCAGCCAGGGGCGTTGCTAGGGGGGGCTAAGGAGGCTATAGCCCCTGATCTTTTGGTTGTAGCCCCGGATAGAATCTCAGGAGCTACAGCCAAAAGACTAGCTAGCCCCCAGTCCCAACAGTTCCGACATCAGCCTAGCCCCGGGTCTTTTCCAGACCTAGCAACTCCCCTGGAGCCAGCAAAGTGTATAGATAACATTTGGAGGCCCCAGCATCTTCTCTGCTTCCCCTCTTCCATCAACATCTCAGGCACCCTCCACCTCCTCCACAAATGGGAAAGCCAAGTCTGCCTACTATGGAGGAGAAAGGATTCCATAGGATAAGTGCAGCAGCATAAGCCTAGGCCTTCAGGGAGCAGGAATCCTTGGCAGCAGTGCAGGGAGCTGGGCCAGCAGTGGCAGCCGGGACGGCAGAAACTACACAAAATAAGAACATGTATGTAAAGGGTGAGGATCAGGCACATGCCCTAATCCATATCAGAGTAGTGCTCCATTTACCAGGTTCTGTGGCCACAGATCCAGGGAGGAGGGCCTCTTACTGGAATATATAACGAAGGAACCAGAGGGTGTTTATCTCTTGCTGAAAGAGTGGAAATACATGAACTGCCTTGTGTGGCTCTGTTTTGTTTATTCTGTATTATCCACGCATGGGGCTTGAAACAAAATGCACACCAGTGTCCAAAGTGGACTCATTAGCCTGCATCAAGTAAGCATACATCTCTGTTCCCTCTGAAGAGGCTACTCCAGTGCAGTGGCGTAACACAACATTTGGGTGCCCCCCTGCGAGCCATGCTGAGGGGGCCTCCCCAGTTCGGCAACAAATCATGGGTCGTGCTACATTATCGTCCTAGATTACCACAAGGGTACGCGGCATACTGTACTACGAGCATATATATATATATATATATATATATATATATATATATATATATATATGTATATATATATATATATATATATATATATATATATATATATATATATATATTTGTACATATATATATATATATATGTATATATATATATATATATATATATATATATATATATATATATATATATGCATTATATGCATTTATTATACAGCACACTTTCTGAGAAAAATTGCCTAAAAAGCCAGAGCGTTTGCAATTGTTTTGTAGTCCAAAAATCCAATACATGCAAGTCACCAACAGTGAATAGGAACATTAATGCTTTCATTAATTTAATGCTTTGCTATTAAAAATGCCATGCCACAGTGAAAACATGTCCAACTGGCTGTAGAATGTAGACCAGTCTATACACGTAATAACATATTACAGTAAAGCATGCCAGGCCACATTTAGACATACCTAGACTGTTTGCACCAAAATGTCCAAGCAATAACACTTATCATGGTTGTTTTATCGTAAATGCTCAGAAAATATACAATGCCACAGTAAGAAACGGCTAGACTGGCAGCAACAAAATGCCGTCTAGCCAGGTAATTCCACTTAGCAGAACTGCTTTATCAGAGATGCCCAGTTGAAGAAAGTCAAACCGAAATAAGAAATGACTAGACTGGCTGCACCAAGATGCCTCTCTAGCCACTAATACCAGATATCATGCCTGCTTAGCCTGGAGATGGATTGCCATTACGATTTATCCCACAATCTCTGCCCCCCACACATCCCCTCTCCCTCCAACCCCATGCTCCAAACCCCAAAATCTGCACATCGGCCCAGAATTACCTCCACGTCCCTCTTCCTTGTCCCAGTGCTGACATATATGGCACCTTCCCTCATAGGTAAGCACTGGGATGAGGAAGAGTGGGGCTAGAAGTAATGAAGATTACAGGTAACTAAGCCAGGCATTATCTCCATGTCCCGCTACCTCATCCCAGCACTTGTGTATGAAGCAAAGTGCCTCATACACAAGTACTGGGATGAGGAAGAATGGGGATATGAGTAATGAAGATTACCAATAAGTAATCATGGCATTAAACACAAGCAGTGGCACAATACCATTGGCATGACAGGGCTTCAGTCCTCTTCCCCACTCCCTGAAATTTTGGGCTGTGTTGACTCGACCTGACTGACCTACAAAGCCGTTGCCGGACAGAACAGGACACAGATGTTAAACGGCACCTGTGCATCGTCGTTAAAACCCAGCAAATACTAATGTAAAGCATTTCAGTGTTTGTTTTTAGGCAGTTGAAATTGTGATGTGGGATTAGTACTTGCATACCAGGGGAGTGATTGGAAGGGTAGAGAGGGGACAGGAGACCACTCATTCTCACAGCAGTTCATAAGTGGATGCTTTCAGACTTAAAGGAGAGAGTTAACTTCTTGTCACTTCGAAGCTGTAATAGAATAGTCTCATTAGAATGTGCATAGAAGTTAGATGCCCCCACACAAATAAGTTTGTCCCTCCCCCACTGCTTGTGAAGTGAGCGCATCTCCTAACATTTGAAAGGTTGGCGGTCTCCAGAAATGTAGGTTTTGTTGAGCACCTGAACACAAGCACACACACTGTTCACCATACACATACACACACACACACATGAACACCCAGCCACCCATACATTTAAGTGTGTACCCTTTCACCGTACAGGCATACCCACGCAGCCACCCGTACATTTAAGTGTGCACCCTTTCACCATACAAGCACACCCAAACAGCCAGCCATACATTTGAGTGTGCCCACTTTCACCATACGCTCACACATACCCAGGCCGCATCACCTTTAATCCGTTGGTCCAGGGAACGATACCTTCAGCTCCCTGCAGTAGTCAAGAATGGTTGTTCCCGTCATCTGCAGAGGATCAGGAGACCCCCCTGCCATGGGGTGGAGGGGAGTCCCATTACTTCAAAAATAAATGGTTTCTTTTTTAAGTCACTCTGACTTCATAAAGACATTCTTTCCGTTAAAGGACCAAACAGGAACAGATTATTATTTTTTTTTAATGAAGGCAGAGTGACTTCAAACACAAACTATGCGCCTCATTATGAGTGTGGTGGTCTGGAAACATGGGTGCGGTAAGCTTACTGGCACCCTTGTTTCCAGACCGCCACACTCAGAGTCTGCCTGCTTGGGCAGCTGCGCCCGATAGGTTGGACACTGGTGGGTGCAGCGGCCCCAGTAGGCAGACTTTTCACGGAAGCAAAGGCACCCTTAGTGATGGTGCCGGCGCTTCCATGAACCCATGGGGACTAATATTTTCCAGCACCTAGCTTCCCGGTCTGCCGGGACTTGAAAAGTCCCGGTAGCACCGGGAAGCTAGGTGACGGAAATGGTGTTACGAGGTCGGCGGCAACACACGAGTCGCACCGGCGGGTTACCGCCGACCTCGTAATGAGACCCTATTTGTTTTTAAAGTCCTAGGCCTCCCCACCCCATGCCTTGGAGGCCGCTAGACTTTAGTCTTCTACGTCATGAGGTGGGGGAGCCCTCAGACTTCATAAAGAAATAAAATCTTTATTTTAGTCACTCTGCCTTCATAAAGAAATTATTTCTGTAAATAAATTCTTTATGAAGGCAGGCAGAGTGACTTCACAAAGAAACTTTATTTTTTTCTGTTTTAAAAAATGTTTTGTAAAAAAATATTTATTTTAGTCTGAGGGGCCCCTCCCAGGACATGGGTGGGGCCCCCGCACCACAGGAGGTCTGGGGGCCCCAGTTAAGCCAGTGCTCCAGTGGACACCACTGATAAAAAAAATCAAAAATTACCATTAAAACAGGAATACTGAGCCTTTAACATGTGTATCTGAACTGGGACATATGCGTATATGTGGCTCAAAACATTAGTGAGAGACTTTAAGCAGGTTTGTTGCATCATTGAGAATCCGGAGAGTCTGGCACCTTGGCTTGTGGACATGGAATTAAAATGCAATCTCTTGTCTGATGTCACCTCTGATGGCTTATGTGCAGATGCAGCAGGATAAGTGTCAACTCTGACAGGGCAACCCGAGGATCGGATAAGGTCCTGGAAGATGGATGCTACTCAAAGGTTAATCCTGATCCATCGACCTTTCCATGCCTCCACACTATTGGTTTCTCCAATTGAAGATCCTGTGAGAAAGTCTGCGGCAGATCGCTATATTTTCAATCTAATAAGACCAACTTGGCCCCAGATTTTTCAAACAGAAGAGCTGGCAACATAAATCCTAGTGGGCAGATCAGATGTCCCTTTTTGATGCATGCGTTGAGGTTCTACAAGTTTTTTGCAAGGAAGGAGCTAGGGAACTTGAGATGTAAATCACAATACGGACTACTTTCTCACCGCCACCCTACCATATTGATTAAGAGGATCGTCTAACTACTGGGAATTATTGCGGCGTAGAGTTTAAATACAATGCTTGGCAAGCACCGTATGACACCACTACCTCACGCTACTAAATGCTGTTGGGGCACAACATTCAGGGCCCAGCTCACAACATTGCCAATCTTTACCTGCAGTTACTTGATCAATGTTTGCAATCCTGCGACAACAGGACTTTATTTAGGAGAACCAGACGTCATATGGTACTCTCTCCAGTATTATTACTTTCTCCCACAACAGCCTTCATGTTGTAATAATGTTTGTTTTAGCATTCACCAATAGCCATAGTGATTTATGAGCTGTGCTAACATGCTGGCACCATAACCCCTCAATACCTAAATATGTGACATCTATTCAAAACGCACGTACAACACACCAAGCAGTGCCTGTCACCCTGGGACCAATCACAATGCTTGTCACTCGTCTTAGAGGAACAATACGAGTCTCGCAGGATCGCTTTTCACAAACCGATCACCGTGAGAGCGCGTAACCACATCAGCACCCAGCCGGGCACGGCTAAGGACACAGGACCCTTTATTTATAAATTCCTTTCAAAAACCAAGTTTTTCAATCAAGATCATCTTGGTCACACTTACAGGAAATATAATGTAGGGAACCACTTGTCATCAAGGGAGGTTCTGTACTGAGCGGGCTTTAGATGTAACTCCGAATACGGACCAGCCTTTCACCGCCACCCTACCATACTGATTAAAAGGATTGTTAAACGATGCCGTATAACGCCACTCCCACAAGGTTATCTCACGCCACTAAACGCTGATGGGGCACAACAATCAGGGCCCAGCCAACAACATTTGCATTCATTACTTGCAGTGACTTCATCTAGCATAGAAACCAACCTTGTTCAACCCCGTACATTATGGCAACTAGACTCACACTATGCATTATATGATCAGGACAGCCTGCAACAGTCCTTAATTTTGTAAACTTCACTCACTCCATGTGAACTGTTCACCACAATTCCAGCCAATTCACTAGCCTAAAGAATAATGCTATCCAAACGGCCATTTCTGAGGTCCTAAAAGTTCCGCTTATTCCTGCAGTTAGTATCCAGTACATCTAATTTCCATTGACGAAGGCCTTCTCCAACCAGGACCCCGCTATTGACGCTATTGGTAAGCGTGTCCAAACCGAACATGAATTAATAACTTAACAGGCCACACCTGACATTTGCTAACAGCTATCTACTATTTCCTTCCAACTGTTTTTCCTTATTTTCCTCAATCGCCTGCCATTATGACCACGTTATTGCTCATTGCTCAGACATGTCAACTGTTAAATACACACAAAAAGTATTGCGTTATGTGCTTTGGGGCTATTTGATGACTGACATATATGAATATCCTGATTAACTTACCACATACGGCAATATGGGTACTAAACCTTGGCTGGGAAAATCACTGTGTTAATTACTATGCAACACCAATTTACTATGATGTGAACAACGCACAGACCGGGCACTTGTCACGGATACAATATGCATTTACATATACAATATGTACGACATGGTCTCGCTGTATGTATGAACGACTATGATTATTTCAAATGTCACCACCTTTTCATTATCACCATTCACCTGGCACTTTGTCACACATGTCACCACCATGAACAGCCTTGAGAAAAAGCTTAAGGTTGAAACACGTGTCGGCACCAGTAAAACCAAAAGCAATTGCTTTCCTCCAAAAACTATGGAAAGCCATGACCAACTAAAATGTATGTCACAAGAGTGACAATCACTGTATGAAGCACGAAGCAATAAATTAAAACCAATAAGGATTGCAAACACTTACCAAGTGTGGAAATGTACAGTTATTTAATAATAGGTAACACTTTGCCAGCGCCAGAGTATGACTAATGGATCTCAGTCACCAAAACAAATATGCCTTCTATTAGCACTGAGTGTGGGGTTCAACCAATCAGGGTGTTCAGAACATGGACCGCACCCGTTATGTAATATATATGCCCCTGACTGACTCTGTGTAGAGGTGACAGAGTGGCCGTGGGCCATGGGGACGCCCCCAACCAGTGGATTGTGGGCCATGGGTTGAAATGCGGCAAATAACTGGGACATTCTCCCACTGTCCATGCTTCATGGCTGGGGACAGTCACATTGCAGGCAGCATAACCCCACACCAATTCCACAGAAAACCCTCTTCCTGTAGCACATGGAAGGCTCTCCAAAACATCTCCCTCTGCAGCAACAACCATTCACAACATGTACAGGCGTGTGCAGGATCATACAGGTGCTCGTGTCACTCCTGGAGAGGCTTTGGAAACTCAACCCACCCATATAGTCTGTGAGATTGCCCAGGTCCAGAATCCCAACAGAGGACATGCCGAAAAACGACATAAACTTGCAGAGATTCATAAAACTGCCTGACCAGTTCCAAACGTCTGGAGGCTTGTGAGAGCTCAAGGATAGATGGGGGAAGGCTGAACACCCCCGAAATGTAATTCATGCATGTTAAGTACTAGAACAGCTAGCTTCCCAATGACAGATTCTCCCTGTCCAGTGAGGTAGATGGAGCAAATCTAAAATGATTACCAAATCAAAAATAAAACCCAACCAGTCACAAACTCCAAACAATCCGGGCCCACAGCTGCACACCCTCAACCCTAGTCCGATCCAGAGGAGGGGGAATCTTGCTATAAAACCCGGATTTCCCAGACAGGTGGTGTGAGTTGCTGAAGGAAATAGTGGCTGTTGGTGAGAGGATTTCAAAGATATTTCAAAGATTCTGGAGGAGAGGAATGTGCTAGAGGGGGAAAAGGGGAGAAGGTGCTAGGAGTGAAAGGGGGAGGTAAAGGACTGGAGGAGGTGGTCATGAGAAATTGGTGGACATGTTTACATCTTGAGGAGTGGGTAAAGGGTAAGAGGAGGTTACAGTAAGAGGTTTCGGTGAGAAGTTGGTGGTTATGTCTGACGGAAGAGGACATAAAGTGCTAGGGCAGGGGGCAGTGATGGTGAGAAGTTGGTGGAGGAAATTGCATTTGGGGAAGGAGATAAAGGACTGGAGGAAGTAGAAATATAAGGCTTGGGAGAAGCTAGAATAGGTGGAGAAGGGGAACATGTGAAAAAGTTGGTGGAGAGAAGAGGGCAGAAATTGGTGCAGGATGTGAAAGGTGGGTATAGGGGGTGAGCCGAAGGTGGCAGTAAGAGCTTAGGTGGATGGCATACTCAGTGAGAAGACAAAACAACAGGGTCACCAGCTTGGCCCAAGGCAGGTGAACAGGGCAGGAGGAGGTAAGGGATCCAGGCTGGAAGGTCAGATTAGTGACCTGGCACTATCAGCCCACTCAATTTTCAATGTGAATAAACGAAATTTCATTTAGAAAGAGTTTTGGGATGCAAGTGCAGCGTTCCAATCAGGGGAAAGGTTCAGGTTGCGCAAAATATATTAGTAGGCCTTTAGTGTTAGTATTTCATTGTTTGGTGCGGTAGTTTGTGCACTTGTCATTTATAGTTAGCTTTGACATACATTAGAAGCATCATAAAGCCTTCTCAGAAATAGCAACAATGTAAAGATGTTGTGGATATCAAGGTCAGAGCCAGGGTGGTGTGTAGCCGTTTGTGTATTTAGCAATAGTGAATTACGTTGTACTTTGAGGAATGTGTGAACAGATAGTTGAAATAGGGTACAAGCAAGACAGGGAGTCAGAGAGGTATTGCAGTGAACGCAAGGGCTATGTGCTGGGTTAGTGAGAGTCCCACCATGTAATCCATGCCAATTTTAGTAGCAGGAGAAGCAGGCCCTTTTTGAAGCTGAGGCTCTGTCTGTTTTATAATGAGAAGACGTGCTGCACAGATAATGACTAATTGTATCAAGCCGTGCAGCTCACAGGAGCTGGGAAGGGAACGATTGGTTAGGGCCCGAAAATTTATGGCCGCAGCTGCACAGGTTGCATCTATTAGAATGAAGGAGTGTGTCCAGGGTGCCAGGTTATATAACTAGATTCCAGAGCAATAATGCCCCATCGAAAAGTGTCCAGCCCATTTGATTTGCAGGCGACTGAGCAAATCTGATAAATAAATACACAAAATTTAGGCAGAGTGAGTGGTGCCCTAATCATGTCATTCATTGGCACCTGGATTCCCAGAGAGATAAGGGAGGGGATGTGCTAGAGATGTACCATGTTAAGTAATGGGAGTAGCAAGAGGTGATTCCATTGAATTTAACTGCAAGGTTGAGGGGGCTATTTGTGGGTGCCACATTATGTGGTATAATGAGAAGACCATTGTATTACTGAGCAGAGGTGACCTCGTCATTCATACCCACTTCCTGATTTGTTTTTCTTGAGGGTATGAACATCACAAGATGGTCGACATTACCTTACCCAATAAGGACATTTTACCAGTGAAACAATGTACTTGAGTATAATGCACCAATCAAATGACAGGGTTGTACGATGATTACACATTTGGTCATTTCTGAGGGCTTGTCCTTAGATAAAGTGGGACCAATAGAGAAATGAACTGTAGGGGATGTTTAGATTTTTTGTATAGGTATTTACCAATGGGGAATGTGGGATTTTATTGTGAAAATAATATGCTTAGCTTATGTTAAATGTGGTTTCCGCTATAAAAGATGTAACCTGAAATAGACAAGCCAAGTTCTTAGGTTCATTTTCACTTCCACAGGGCCAACAGAAACTCCCAGCCACCTTTGCATTGTAATACAACTTGTTTTTCTCGCAAAGGGTGCACTGTTTGTTTGACCCTCTTGGAGCTGTTTTTATCGATCAGGTTTTGGGTCTGTACATACATGGGCAATGAGAATAACGAAAATCGAGAAGTTTGTCCAGATGCCAGTGGATAATGTACTTCTCTACTGGAGTAACAGTTGTGCATTATGCTATTTTTAGAGATATCATGTAGCAAGATGCAGTATATCCCTAGGGACCATATGGAATAGATCGAGCAGGAGCATAAATGGAATTCCACAGATGTCCAAGGGTTAATGTTATGTAATAGCTATGACAACTGTATTTAAAAGGCACATCTGAAATATATTTAATGAAATAAATTCATGCATCAAAGGCACTGGACTCATGAAAAATGCAGAAACATTAGAAGTAAACATTTGTTGGAGATGTGACGCCAGTGCTAATATTTCACACAATTAGTAGTCATGTAAGGAACTGTGTTCTTATTGGCATAATATTCACTCTATATTGGCAGGCATTACTGGTCACCCATCCCCCGCATGGCATGCACTTGTTGCGTGATTTTACCAAAATATTGAAACTGGCAAAATATTTTAGAATGTCACTTTATACGATGCTGAGATAAGATGACATCATAAAAAATGTAATGTATTGCTTGCAATTTGTCAAACAAATACTCTTAGATGTAAGAAAGGTCTTTTTAACACTCATTTAAAGGTTCTGTATATCTGACACGATATATAACTCATATTAAGACTTAATTGTTACAAAGGTTACTTTCTTGTTGGATGGCACATTACTTTTTAATATTGTGATCTGAGGTCAAAGGGTGAGATTTATGAGCGCTAGCATGTGCTCTATTTCGTGTGTTTGTGCAGAGTGTATAGTTTGCAGATCACTCTTTGGAACTCATAATCTCTGTCAGTCACGTTATACAAAATTGGTGGCCTCCTGCCAACCATGCTGAGCCTGCCCCACCCCAGTTCCTCAACAAAGCATGGCACACACTACACTCTAGGCTAGCCTGTACCACCACACATGCGCCGTGCCCATGATGACCATGCTGCAGGAAGAGAACCCTTCATGTTGACTTTAACCTTAATGCTTGTAAAACATGAAATGCCAATAAAGTCATGCATCGGTAAGAAAATATCATCTCCCTGCTTCCTTCACAAATATTCCCTCCGACCTCTGCCATGTATGAACAATCACAATGTTGACTTTGCCCTGGGCCTTAACACCAGTACAAAAAAGCTATGCCTCAGTAAGAAACCATGACCTCCTTGCTAGCTGCGCACACTCCCCACCACCACAACCACAAAAGAATCCTCATCATGTTGGCTTTGCCCTTACTGCCAGTAAAAACTTCAATGCCACAGTAGGGAAACATTTCCTGACTGGTTCCACAAAGGCCATCCCACCCCTGACGTAAGAACAGACACCATGTTGGCCTTACCTTGCCATTCATGCAATTAAAATGCCATGCCACAGCAACATTACCAGGCTGTCTGCCCCATTGAATCCACCCACCTCTCCTCCACTCATCATGTTGGCTTTGCCCACAAATGCAAGTACATCATACCATGTCACTTTAAGAAAACAATGTTTCAATGCAGTGCCTCCTGGCCCCCAGCCTTGCAGGCACATCTAACCATATTCATACCTATGTATTCATTCACCGTTTTCTCACCATACAGCTGCTCTCACAGTTACTTACACTGGAACCCAAACCATTCAAATTTCATTCCCCACACATCCATCCAGAACATTTACACACACTGCATTCTCATTCACATAACACATGCACTAACACCCACAATTACCCTCGCCATTCACACTGAACTAACAACCATACGAACATACTGGCATACCCTTGCACGTACGCATGCCTGCATATATACATGCATACCTACATACACATCTGACACACACACACTACAACTGGAGGGAATAGTTTCCCTGTCAAAGCGGCCCAATTCTGGAACTCCCTCCCACCCACTCTAAGGACTGACCAATCTTACCCACACTTTAGATTAAACATTATCAAGTGGCTTGAAGGAAATGATCTATAAGTTCTAGCTATATCAGACATTTGACTGCAACCAAACTGACCTTTCTCTTCGACTGTATAGCCTTATTTGTAAATGCATAGTCTATTGTATATCCTTGCTTGTAAATGCACATGTACTACATGCTGTATTCGTATTAACCTGTACATATGTAACCATGTAACCCTGTAACTTGTAAGCTTAAAGTATTCTTTTTCTCACGCCCTGATTCCCTCGGGTCTGGCGCGTGTTACAAATAGATAAACAAACAAACACACACACACACACACACACATACACACACAAAGCCATACACATTCCCCAAAAACAAATGGTAACGTTTTCCGTGCATCTTTGGCCCAGTCTCGATGCTCCGCCCTCTTCCCCCCAGGCCTCTGGCTCCAGCATATCCGAGCAGACCGGTTCCAGGAAGCAGGGAGAGCTATCCTGTCCATGAACTGCCCAGGGGAGCCAGAGGAGGAGTGCCCCATCTCACGCCACCAGCCAGCCGCCATTGCAGCTTGGCCTTAGCCCAGCCCTAGCACTGCTTTGGAAAGAAATTATGTCTTTCTAAAGTCAGAGTCAGGGCTGAGGTCCCCGCAGAAAATGAAGCAGTGGGGGCCCACTGACAGCTCTGCTAGTGATCTCTGCGTATTTCATCATGAATAGGATTCTGTTGTGCTGAAAGTTATCTGTTTGTGCTCACAAAGTGTTGGTAAGGGTTGCCCCAATAATTCGTTTTTCAGTTCGATAGAGAAGATAGATATGGAAGCACCTGTGGGACCCGTTTAGGTAGCATTCGTTGTCATGACGGTATGGCATGTGTTCACAGATAGTTTAGTTTAGTTTAGTTTAGTTTATTTATTTGTACCGCGCACCGAACCCTGGGGTAGCTGGGCGCCGGAGACTTAAAAACAGTTACAGCATGGCAAAAATATACAGTACAGCTTGTGATAAAACAACAACAGTGTAGTAGACCGGGTTACAGGTGGTCAACAGAGGCAAGCAGAGAGGAAGTGCATTAAGCGGCGTTTTTGTTGGAAAGCCATGTTTTTGTTTTGGCTCTAAAAGTCCAAAATGAGGGTTCTGCTCTAAGGTGTGGTGGCAAAGCGTTCCATAGTTTGGCAGCTAGGACCGGGAAGCTGGCGCCGCCTGCTTTTTTTAGAGAGAATTTGGGAACGGAGAGGCAGTGTGCGTATGGTGTTCTAGTTGGTCTAGTTGAGGTGTGATTGTGGAACTTGTCTGCCAGGTATTTGGGTGCGTCGTTAGAGCGGCATTTGTGGACGATGACGAGGGATCTGAGGGAGATTCTGTCTCGTACTGGGAGCCAGTGAGCATCTTGTCTGAAGCTGGAGATGTGGGCGTTTCGTGGGATACTGCGGGCTGCTCTGATGGCATTATTTTGCAGTACCTGTAGTTTGTTCAGGTTGTGTTCTGATGAGCCAAGAAAGAGGGTGTTGCAGTAGTCAATTTTTGAGAGCACTAACGCTCTGGCTAGTGTAATGCAGCTAGAGGGTGATAGGAAAGGTTTGCAAGCGTTGATGAGCTTATTGGTGTAAGCTGTTGAAGAGGCAGTTGCGTTCACCTGTCTTTTGAGTGAGAGAGTGGAGTCTAGATAAACCCCAAGGGTTTTAATTTCTTTGGCTACTGTGATTAGGTTACCGTCAATGTTGATGGACGCGTAACGGGGGTCTAGTTTTTTTTAGCCGAGGTTGGGAGCCGACAATGAGGAGCTCAGTTTTCCCATCGTTGAGGCATAGGCCGTGCTCTGCCATCCAGGCTTGGATCTCTAAATAAAGGTTGTTGATTTTGGTGGAGTCCTCGTCGTAGCACCCTGATAGGGTGATGAGAACCTGGGTATCGTCAGCATAGTTTGTGTAAGTGACACCTAGATTATCTAGGCGGTCAAACAATAGCTTTGTGAAGATATTGTATAGCGTCGGCGAGACGCACGAGCCTTGAGGAACGCCGCAGGTGATGGGGACAGGGAGTGCTGATGCCCCTGGGGCGAAGACCCGGGTGGTTCGGTTGGTTAGGAAGGACTGGATCCAGGCAATCGCCTGGTTAGAGAAGGCCGCTGAGGTCCTCAGATGTTCTGTGAGGATCTGATGGTCGACGAGGTCGAAGGCAGCTGATAGATCTAGCAGTAGGAGAATGGCTAGATTACCCTTGTCCTTTGCCTCGTCCATCTGGATTTTTAGGTCCAGTAGGGCTGACTCTGTTCCATGCCTTGGCCTGAAGCCGGATTGTCTGAGACCCAGGAGATTGTTGTCTTCCAGGTGCTTCTGTATTTGCAGGTAGGCCACTCTGTCTAGGATCTTCAGGATGTAGGGAACGGTGGTGATTGGCCTGTAATTAGTTGGGTTATTGGGGTCTAGATTAGGTTTTTTTAGAAGTGGCATGACCCAGGCCTCCTTGAGGCTACTGGGCACTGAGCTTGATTTGAAGGATGCATTGATGAGGGCTGTTATGAAGGGGGCCAGAGTGTTGGCGCCTTCTTGGATGATGGGGGCTGGGCATGAGTCCCCTTGGCATCTAGAGGGCTTGAGGCCCTTAATGATGCTTTCTACTTCTTTAGTGGAAACTGGTGAGAAGGAGAAGGGGGGGCAGGTAGGTGTTTTGGGGGTGGTGGGCGGAGGGCGGTTTGTTTTTTTGGATAGGCTGAGCTTTTTCTGTTCGATTTTGGATTGTAACATGGTGATTTTGTCTGCAAGGGCTTTTTGAATCCTCTCACACCAGTCTGCATCTTTCACGCAGGTTTCAGCCAGAGTGGGGGGGGATTCGAGTTCCCTAAGGATATTGAAGAGCTCTTTTGTTTTAGATTTGGCGTTCTCAATTCTGTTATCGTATGTCTCTTTTTTGGCCTTAAGGATAGCAGTTTTGTAGGTGGTGGCTGCTATCGAGAGTTGAGTTTTGTTGGAAAGGTTGGGCGTTTTTCTCCAGGTGGCTTCTGCGGCTCGTTTGGAGTTTCGGAGGATTTTTAGCTCTGGCGTGAACCATTTGTTCATATGGGCTGCCGGTTTGGCTTTGGTGAGTTTGAGTGGGGCGATGGTGTCTATTGCTGATTCTAACGTTTTGTTGTAGAGGTCAGCGAGTTTCTCTGCATCTAGGTTGGCGTAGTTTGTAGGGGTACAGATATTGTCTATAAGTGGGCAGAGGTTTTGTAAAGTAATGTTGCGGTTGTTTCTGGTGAGGGTTTGGGGGATGGTAGGGGTCTGAAAGTTTGGTTGTGATTTCCCTTGTATGGAGAAGGAGATGGCGTGGTGGTCAGACCAAGCAGTTTGCTCGTTTTTTGTAATGGTCGTAGAGCAGTTGAGATCCGCTAGCCAGTCCAGGGTCCTGCCTTTGTTGTGGGTAGGGTCTGTGATTCTGAGCTTGAACCCTAGTTGGGAGATGGTGCTTTCCAGGGAGAGCGCATTGGTATCGTTTGGGTCGCCGAGACCGAGGTTGAGGTCGCCAAGAAGGATAATTTGAGATCCTGTTTTGGTGTTGGTGGTCAAGAGGTCAGATATCTCTTCCTCAAATGTGGTGATGGGGCCTGGAGGTCTGTAAAGGAGGTGTAATAGTATGGTTTGTGTGGCAGAGAGTTGGAGCTTAGCTGACAGAAGTTCTGCAGATCGGAAGCTAGGCGGCGGGATTAATCTAAGTCCAAGGGATGTTTTAGCGATGAAGGCTACTCCTCCTCCTTTGCCTGTGTCCCGGTCTTTCCTTAGTATTGAATAACCTTCTGGGATGGCGAGGGATAAGGCTGGGCCTGCTGCTTGGTGCAGCCAAGTTTCCGTGATAGCCAGGAAGTGTAGATTGTTGACAGAGATGAAGTCTGCGATATCTAGCGCATGGGCGACCAGGGAGCGGGCATTGACAAGGGCGCCCTTGATTAGTGGTTGTTCAGATGTACTCAAGGGGGCTGATTGGGTGATGTTCAAAGTTTGAGTGGAGTTTGCTTGAATGTGTGCGGGATGAGAGGAGTGTTTTTTGGCGAGTGTTTTGGGGGTTATGAACCGAGAGCCGAGTCTCAGGTTTCTGTCTTTTAATGTGCATGGGTTCCAAGGAGTGGGTGGATTTGCTGGGCCTTTGCTGGGTCTGTGGTGGGTTCTGGCGCCAAGTCTAGAGTTCCGATCGGAGGGAATGAGGGTAGTGTTACGGGAGTTAGTTGGGTTAGCTAGTGTGGAGGTGTTGTAGTCGATGGTATGGCATGATGCTCTCATGTTGATGGGGTTCTGCTTATGGACAGCTAGGTGAGTATTACGCGTGATATACAGCACACAGGGAGTCTGTTGAGAATATGTTGGATTCTAGGCAGCCTGCTTGCTTCTAGTTCTTGTTTTTATTACGATTTCAGGAATGTGGTTTTCTCCTTTTTTAGTATTTCGACGGTAAATATGATATACTGATCTATACATTGCTGCATTTTATTAATAAAATGTTAATGGAAAGAAAACGTGCAATGTTACCGGAGTATCTGTGCTGATGAGCTATTCTTACATGTTCTTATCTCCTGATACACTGCATGAGGAGACAGAAGGTGTTTGGGTGGTGACCCTCACCTTATTATGATGGATGTCTCTGGGTTTCTGAGGCTGCCAGTGCCAATGCATGACCCCGTGCCTCTCGGCTCTGTCTATGCATGTAGATCTCCCTAGACGTTGCTTGGATGACACTGTGCAATGCATAGAGCACAGAATGGTACCAGACTTGGATTAATAGATATGCCTTAACGGAACCAGAGGGGGCTACTCATCTCAACGTGTGGGAGATAGTCTCACTTAAATAGGCATGTGGAGTTTCCTAAGAGAGCATATGATCTGGAAGAGCTGACCAAGTACTTGTGAACAGGTGGTGTGGGTCTTCTGCTTCACCAGCCTCCCATGCCACATACCTCATTTCTATCTCTAGCTAGTCTAGTTAGGCCCCTTCGAAAGATAGCTCAGGGGCAACGCATTTTATCTTGGAAGCAAGACAACACAGCGCAACACAGTTTCGAATCCCGATCCTGTGCTTAGAAACCACTCGCTGGTATTCAGCGCGTTATAAAAGAACAATTATAATTATCCATAAATACTTATGTCCATTTTTGGGGAACATTATTTCTCACTCAATGAAAAGGGACCTTCTGGTATGTGACACATACATACTTGTTTTTAGTGATACTCTTGAATACAGATGCATGTGTTTTTCATTTGTTTAGATTAAAATACCTTTGTAAACACCATTCAACTCCCCTTCCCCACTCAGGTGTATTTCATGGCTCTTTGTATTAGAACTACATTTTAACTAAAACTAAATCTATATTTGGCCAATATATTTGAAACTATCATGAATCCTGTCTCTCCATATTTAAGTTCCCTCCCACCAGCCTCTGTTGCTCAATGGACGTTCAGCGCTTTGAAACACTTGCCTGTGTATAGGCGCTATTTATATAAACATGACCATACCAACTCCAGCAGTGGTGTAGTAGATTCGCAAGCTTTCAGAGCTACTCCTTGTACTCTGTAGTCTTAATGTGAAATGTGAAACTTACAAAATAATACATTTAGACAATGCAGAGGGCCAAACAACCAGAAACCACGCACAGTCTACTAAGCTGAAGTGAAAATCTCAGGTGCAGTAAGGCTTTTAGGGTGTGAAGCTTTGTCCAGGTTTGATTTACCACACTGACAACCAGTATATCCATAAGTATTATCAGGAAAGGCAAGTATGGCACATTACCATCTGTGACGGTGTGAAATGCTTGGGTTTTTAAACTTGTATTAATAAATAAAATGATGTGGACAAATATATTTTAAGTCTGTTAATCAGATCCCCACATGCTTTATAAAGCTCCATGACAAACACATAGCATATCAATGCACCTTTGCTGCTCCAGTCTGCTGACCACTGCAGCCCCTTCTCTCTAGTACAAAAGGGCAGGTTAAAAAGTCACAAGTGCAATTCCGGACAGCTGCTGGAATACCAAGTCCCTGCAGACAGAGGTAGCATGTTAACCTCTCCACCTCTGAATTAAAATGTAATAATAGCGTCCTTATCAGTGTGGTGGCAGGGTAATCTCTAAGAATCAGCCATACCTAGTAATGCTATGGTGAATGATCAGAGCACAGAATTATAAAAGCCACCAATTTGATATACCACATCTTTCATCCCTGTGAACCCAGATCAATGATGTCAAGGTGATGTATATTCATGGGTAGCCGCGCTGTCTCGTCTGTGCGAGCAGTGGAGACAGCCAGGCTAGCTATGAATATACAATATTCAGGATGCTGGCTTTCTTTGATTCCCTTGGAGGAAAGGTTACATCTCTGCTAAGTGCATGCCTGCTCTCAATGGGAGACCTTCTTGTAAACCTATTTCACTGAGGTGCTCAAATAACAAAGGCCAGCTTCACACCAGGGGGCTGCTCTACAGAGGGCCTTTGAAGCCAGCAGGAATGGGAAAGGGGTATAGGAGCCAGAGAGGGAAAGGGGAATTTGAAAAGGGGTTTCACCATCTTACTTTCTGTTGAGGCGTTTTCTCCAGGACAAGGCACTCTGAGTATGATGTAATAAGGCAAGGGCCATTTGTAACAGCAACTGGGATTGGATCCCTTGAAGCAGGCTTGCAATCCCAAGTGAAAATGTGTCTTTTTAAGGACGGTGTCTGCCACTCCTTCCTTAATTCATTTTTGGACTCAAGAAGAATTCACTGGAACTCTATTCAGAGTGCAGTCCATGTCAAAGTCCTCCAACTGTGAGCTGTAGATAGAAGGAATGTCAGGCAGAGGAGAGCTTGGTCCCCTAACCATTCTCTGGGAACATTGGGGGTGAACCTCTGAGGCCCAATGCCTGCCTCTCTGAGAGCTGCACTGGAACCAAGATCCTCATTTGCAGTGAAGGAACCCCTGTAGGTACCAGCCTGTGATGAATTAACTTCCGGGGCATCAGTGGTCCAGGGATGAATATTAGTTTCTAAACCATCAATCAGCCTCAAAACTCTAGTACACCAGAAGGGATCCAAACAGATTGGAAACAAAAAAAAATTAGAAATCTCCATGTTCAATTATGGTAACATGGAGGTAACGGTAGGCTAATCTCAGCAAGGTTGTGGATCGATGGTTAGTTACAACACAGCGAAAATACAATTATTACCCAATGATAAAAGGGAAGTCAAGGTTGTATAAAAATATCTACTTTATTATTCAACAGACAGTTCTAGCACACTACAAAATACAACCCACCCTGTAAAGGAATGCAGGGGAGAGGCAGTTTCAAGAAAGAAAAGGGATGCACTCTGGAAACTGGCAGGAGGTAACCGGTAAAGTAATTAATCACAATACATCAAGGATACTTGGTTTCAGCACAAAGGAAGCAATGGGTCATAAAATGTCACGAGGGGCCTTTGGAGAAAGACCAGGGCGACAGAAGCTCAATGTACCTTGTGCTTGTAGAAGTTCTTGGTGCTCAACCAGCATTGAGTCGGTTTCAGGGTTTTTTGCAGCTTCTGTTGAAGACACAAGACAGCTGCGGGTAACAGGCGGCAGGCACTTCAGCAAGCGAGGCTAGGTGGACGGGTATGAAGCACTGGTAGAGGCATCTCATACAACGTTAAAAACTGCGGCGTGACATTAGTCAGGGGTGCAGTTGGATTAAGCTCGGGGGTGGGGGGCTCAACTGGCTCGAAAATGTCCTTAAGGTGGATGCTGGTTGATGCTCATCAGTGCACTCCTCCTAGCTTCTTTGCTGAGCTTGTGTCATCCTTTAAGGTGGACGGCCCAACGATGAGTAGAGTGTTGCAGGCAACGGCCTTGTCCTTGGTTGGATTCAGAGACTCTCTGGCACTTCCCACCTAGGAAGCTTGCTTGCAGAGCCTAGCGGGGCATGCTGTGTGCTGGCTGGGTACTGTTTCTGGAACTGTGGAGGGTCCTCCGGATGCAGTATCTCTCTTTGTTCCTTGGCAGATGCTTAGGTGGAGGGATTTTGCTTCCCTCTTGGAGTTCCTGGCCTTCCTTCATTGGTGAAAGGTGAAAGGCAGACTGTACCTTCATCCAGGTCCCAATGAGTTCTTCTTGCTACACTTTGCAAAGTCTTCAGATGATCTGCCAGAAGAGGGGCTCAACCCTCTTTTAAAGCCAAATGGGCCCAGGTGATCAGTGTAGGCTATGCCTAACTTAATGAACCAAACCTGGGTGCCCACCAACAATCTTCTGTTATGCGTGAGGTCATAACCAGAGTGCCTATCTTCCTATCTGTTGAGGATCAAAGAGTCTCTCTGGTTAATTGAGCTCTCTGTGGTTCCTGATTAAAGGCAGGTCTCTCTTGAAGTTGTGGCAAGAACAGACTTTCTGTCTCCATCAGATCACATGGTCCTACCCTCTGAATGGGTTCCCCCTGCAGGGGTTGCCTACTGTAAACACATATACCATACATGACAACTCACTGTCATTGATGCTAAGAAGTGGGAGCTGGCTTCAGGTTGACACAGAAGCATATCAAAGGTGTTGGGGTTTCCTGTCTTTTGTTAGCCCTGCGATCAGGCCTCTTGTAGGTGTACCTTTGCTTCGAGAGGTTTTTTCAACTCCAACGACCAGGTGGCATGGGTAAGGTACTGTGCCCTGCCCTATCTGGCACTTCGTGGCCTTGATAGTCAGACCTGCATTCTGCAGCGCCTTAAGCACTTGTTTCGGGTGGGATATGTGATCCTCCCAGGTGTGGCTGAACACATCAATGTTGTCTAAATAGGCAACCCTGATGATTTCCAGCCCAGATAAAACCAGCTTAACCATCTGCTGAAAAGTGGCAGGAGCATTCTTCAATCCGAAGGGCATCACAGTGTACTTATAATTTCCTTCTGGGGTTCAGAATGCTGACCTCACTCTCGCTCCATCTGTCATTCCGAACTGCCAGTACCCTGCAGTGACGTCAAAGGTACTCATGTACTTGTTAGCACCATGCTTGTCAATGAGCTCATCTGCCCGAGTAATGGGGTGAGCATCTGTCTCGATGACAGAATTGAACCCCCTGTAGTCCACACAAAAGCAGACTTCAGTCTTCCCACCACTGGTCTTCTTAGGGACCAGTACCACTGGGCTAGCCCAGGGGCTTTGGGATGGCTCTATCACTCCTAGGCACAGCGTCTTGGGAACTTCCTCCTTGATGGGGTCCCTGACCTTATCAGACATCCGTTGAATCCTACTTTTCACCAGCTTACTGTCTCCAGTGTCCACATCATGGGTGCACCAATCTGTGTGACCTGGAGTCAGCAGAAACGGACTGCCAAACTGTCTCAGTAAATGGCGACAGTCTGTCAGTTGCTGTTCTGGCAGTTCTGTTGCAAGGCTGGCACCTTCAACTGACCCATCTGTAGCTTCAGTGGGCATGAGGTCTGCGAGAGGACCGGTCTCCTCCTCAGTCTCTCCATCAGTCACTAATAATAATAAATACTTTATTGTGATTTAATCCAAGTTGTTAGGATTTTACACAACTTAACACATAACATACACAAAGGATAATGGTCATCACAGTAATCAGACAATGCCCCCAGGCATTAAGTAGTACGTTGCAAGATAGATCTAGGTCAATAACATTGCAATTCTACAGTATCGCTTTAGCTAAATTAGATCAATTCCCTGTATGCGTAGTAATATAAAATAAGATATGGAGGAAAAAGGAAAAGAGGAGGAAAGGAGGAAAAGGAAGAATGATCAAATAACTGACATAGAAGACAAAAGTTTTAAAAATACATTTGCATAAGTAAATGATATGTCTAATAATATTCGTATATAATACAATATTTAACCACTGAATAAGTCAGAGGAGAGGGCCACCGTATTATGGTCCTAATTCTGCCAGCAGAAGAGCCTTTACTTGGGACCATATCCTAAAAAGAGCCAATTGGAGTACCAAGGCCTCAGAGTTTAAGCAACTGACCCAGAAATCTTCCTCCATTATGTTCTCATAATTATTGACCCATTTTGCAAAAGTACACATGTACAACGGGCCAAGTTTAGGGCAAAGAGTTAGAACATGTCTGGTGGTTTCCAGCACTCCTGCAATCTGGCATATCCGACAATGTCTCGCTTCAGTCGGGATCTCCGCGCGGCTCCCAGTGATGGCTAGGGCCGGGAGCTGATTAGTCCCAAGTCTCAGTATGAAGTATCTCACCTCTGGCTCTGGACACAGGACCAAGTAAGGCTGGGGTTTTCGATATTTATGTGTTACATGCAGTACTGCCTCATACCCACTCAGCTTGGCCAGATGGATGGCATTCATACTCCAATCCCACCTGTTCAGTTTTTCCTCAAACAATTATTTTTGGTGGATGTAAGGCAGGTGTGTCTTATTCTCGTATGTTCAGTCAATCTCCTTGTAAAGGGCTTCATTTAGTTCTTTAAATTTTGGGCCACAAGGATGTCTCTCAGCATCATAATTATCCCCAGCCAACCTCAGTAGTCTGCAAGAGGGCTCAGAGCGCGTTTTGAGGTAGAAAACTCCTCTTGCATGTAGTGCCATACCCCTCAGGGATATGAGGCCCAGCTCTAGGTGAAGGTACTGTACTGAGCAGGACGGACCGAGCCCCAGCACCGCACGCCAATAGTGGCCCTCCAATATATTCAGCCACTTCAGATCTTGCATGGCCAGCGCCTCCAGGCCATAAAGAATGGCAGGGACAAAACACTGTTGGTAAAGTTTTAGTGTTCCTGCCATACTAAAGCCTGCCGTTTCCCGTCTGAATTTACATGCCTAAAGTTTTATCAGCTTAGCTCTGTGTTTTTTGTGTTTAATTATTTCTTCATAATTGGCAGGTGCTTTGAAATCTAACACCATGTAGGGATAAGAGTCTACCACTGTGATGGTCCCCAGTTTTGTGGCAATACCGGTGCGGTTAGGGCCTTTACGGGCTATCACAATTATTTTGGTCTTGTCAAGATTGATGATCACCCCTAGCTGGGAGGCGTAATCTGCCAACTCATTTAGCATGCTCTTAATGCCGGATAGAGTCTGATCGAATGAAAGTAGATTGTCGGCATAGAGCATGCCAGTGATAGGAGTGTCACCTAACTTAGGGGGGCAGTTTGATTTAAAGGCCATGCGCCCTAGGAGGTGTGCGATGTAGAAGTTGTACAATATAGGTGCCGTCACGCAGCTCTGCATCATCCCCACATTGGTAAGGATCGTAGTAGATAGTTTGCCATTATCGTTGAGGCATACTTTAGTGGAGGTGTCGCTGTGGAGTCCAATTAGAATGTATATTAGCCAGGTCCGGATGTTTAGGGTTCTGAGTTTTGACCATAGGGATTTGCGAACCACCCGGTCGAAAGCACTGCTGAAGTCTATGAAGGCGATATACAGGGTGCACTCCTTGCTGCTAGAAGTATTGTTGATCAGCTGATCGAGCACCCGAATGTTGTGGGTGGTGCTGGAGAATGAAGAATCTGATTTTCTGTTACCCAGGCTTCTACTTCTTTCAATGCCGATGTCATAAAGATTTTGCTTGTGACGTCTAGCATAGACAATTGTCTATAGTTAGCAGGTGAGCCCCTGTCGCCCTTTTTATACACAGGAATCAGTAGAGACTTTTTCCACAAAGATGGAACTAGGTGTGTCTTGCAGATGCGGGAGAATAATGTATGCAGCACCTGTGCCGAGTTAGGATCTTTTTTCAGAACTGCATTTGCCAGCCCATTAGGGCACCGGTGCATTGGAAGACTTTAGTTTCAGAATTGTTTGTTTTATTATGTTGTGACTAAGTTGGAGTGGTCACGTTTTTCATTCACAGGCAGCCTAGTAGTTGTCACCCCCTCCTTGTGGAATTTATTAGCAATGTGATTAGCCCATGTTTCCTTTGAGATATGATTCAATACTTATAGCTTCTGCTCGCCCCTTGCCTTAGCTAAGAAGTGGCATATATTGCGGCGGTTTCTACTACAGAGTATTTCAGTGAATTTTTGCCACTGCACTCTCTATATGGTTAGGCGATATACTCGTAGCCCGGAGCGAAACCTTCATTTTATCACCTTGCTTTGGCCCTTTATCAGCCCATAGTCATCCACAGTCGCAATTGGCCTTCTTAGTGCTTGAAAAGAGTGGCGCATCTCCCGTTTCTTATCACGTATGTTAACATCAAAGGCAACATTTCCTCCTGCCTTCCATCCCATCCCGAGGCAGTGGCTCCCTTAAACAGTGACTGGGTAGTTTGAGTTATCCACAGTTCAATCTCCTCTGGGGTTTTCCCCAGAGCAACTGTTTAATTTCTATTTCACTCAGGAAGGTGGTGGTGTTAATTTTTTCAATATTACGCTGAGTCCACCGAATCCTATTTCCAGCGTGGTTTGGTGTTACCCCTTGGCAGGTCCCCGCGTATATGGGCTTCATTCCTCCCTCCATACTTAGTTTTAAGGTTGCGTGGTCACTATAATTATTCAGGGAGATACGCAATTGCACAACATGACCCAGGAGGCACTCCGACACTGCCATGTAATCCAGCACTGTGCGCTCTGCCCCAACAGCCCATGTGCAATTGCCCTGGGAGTCGCCCATTATGCGACCATTAAGCATTGTCATATTCCACTTCTTGCAAATGTCAAGCCACAATTTCCCTTTAGGGTTGCTCCTAACCAGGGGTAGGCTACAATAATTATTGACGTGGGCATAATTCCCAAACCCTTCCAGTCAAGGCATTTGGCATTTAGATCTCCACAAAGTAATACAGGTGCTGGGTCTTTTCCCATGCACCATGAGGTCAATATTGAGTCCAATGTGTCCTCTAGTGCTTCTGTAATAGTTTCCCCTGGGGATCATACACATTGGCTACCAAGATGTCATTGTGCCCTCCCCAACACCCGGGTGGGGATATCTGTATTACCAGTAAATTGCCCCCCGGGAAACCCCCATGGATCAACCTGGGGTTATAAGAGGATTTAACACTGGTCAATAAGCCGCCCCTAGGTCTGCCCAAGTCACCCTTTATTGCAAGAGACTGAAAAGTGACATAGCCATCGAATTCCACGTCAAATGTGACACATGATTCCTGTAGTAGAAAAAGCTTGGATAACAATAGCCAATCGCGGGAGCCCCAGCATTTATCTAATGGCTAAAGCCCCTAGTGTTCCAACTCGTTCTGGTGGAAGTTCACCCTCCTTTCCTTTGCGCGAACATTTCTTGAAGCCACTCCCAGCCTTGTTCATCTGTGAGTTTAGTGGCAGCTCTTCCTCTTCCTGCAGTCAGTACAGTTGTAGTGACAGCACATTTGCGTTTCCGATTCCTCTCTGGATGGTGCTTTAGGAAGAGGTGGATCCAGGGTGTATCCTAAGTAGCCCAGGGACGTCTGATTCACCCAATCGTTGATTTAGTTTCCGGCAGGCAGCAATGAATTGTGGTGAATTTTACTCCAGGCATCCGTAGGGGTTCCACAAAGTCGACATTGCTTGAATTAAGTATGTGGAGGGATGGTATTTTGGTGAACAGAGCAAACAAAGTGGGGAGGTTTAATTGGGCCCCAGGTTTGTTACTGTCCACCGGCGAGATTGTCACCTTTCTTATGTCGACATTACTAACTGGCGCTCCCTGTGCCTCTCCCCCTGCTGGTGATTGAGACCAGGCTGAGCATAACTGTTCCTCAGAGTCCGAGGGTACCAACATAGCTGATTGCGGTGGAGGGCACAGGGAATGATCAACTGGAGGTATATGATTAAGTCTCTTGTCCCCCTGCGGCTGCTGCGTGGGCACTGGGCCTTCTTGATTTGGCTGCTCTTCTAGTAGCCAGCTTGTTAAAGCGCCTACAGTCTGGGCCGACCTTCTCTTTCTCTGGGCTGCCCGCTTACGTTGTTTTTTTGATATATTGTTGCCAATAGGGCGAGGGGTTGAATTTTGCGGCGGGGGTGGAGCCACCACCTGCACACTTTCTTCCAGGCTCGACAGGTCGACTTCTGTTGGGTACGACCTTATATCCTAAGTTTATTCACCAGTCGGGTCTGCCTCCTAGATGTGGCGACTGCAGCGGGTTTTTCTCCTTTTTTCCCCGCAGCTGTTCTCCCCACACCCAGGATCGATTTGTCCAAAGTTGGCGTAGTTTTCTCACCTCCATTCATGCTCGGGGGATTAGTTGGAGGTATATCACCCCTCAAGTCAATGATAGGTGGGATTGTACTCATGTTTTCCTCTTTCCAGATGTGAATAGAGGGCGGCGATCACCCTCCCCTGGGCTTTCAGATCTTCGTGGATAGTACCACATAGTTTCAGTAAGATTTTCACTGCAAAATTGTTCACCGCCTGGCTTGTCTGCGAGGTTTCGTGCGTACTAAACTCTGTTTGGGTAGACTCATGAGTTGGGTTCGCTGAGTCGAATAGCATGTTTGGACTTACGGAGAGCCTGGGCCCCCTGGCAGGGGGTGATGCCTGCGGTGGCCCATTATGCAGTGCCAATGGGACCTCATTTGGCATATCCTCCATTCCATTTGTCTCAGCTGGTTGCTCCTCTCCGTGCGTCTTGTCCCCAGGGCTTTGTGCACACTCCGCCTCTCCCATTTTCGATGGAGGGCATTCTGTTACTGGCATGTTGGTTATAGCTTCCTCTTCATGTACTACCGCCTGTATGGTCACTCGGTCCTGCAAGGCGTAGCACAATTGTAGGAGGGAGTCATTATCCAAGTCCAGCGCTACATAACTGCCCTCGCCCTCTAGTTGTGGTATGCTGCAATCCTGGTTTGTGGCAGCTATTTCAATTTCAGGTGTTTTCGCAGGGAAAAAGGCGTCTAGCGGGCCCTTTTATGGTGCCTGGGATCTTTCGCCAAGCTCCTTTGCCCCTACGTTGTCATTAAGTATGGGCTGCTTGCTAGATCGCAAGCCATAGGGTTTTTTACCCCGTATTACTGCCGTTTTGTTGTGGCTTGATGCTTTACCAGGCATTGTGTATCCAAGTCCCAGCTCAGATATTTTCAAACAAAGGGGGCACAAGGGGTGGGGGGGCGGAAGGAAGGAAGGGAAATGGGTCAGGCTGGAGGGTGTGGTTGAATACTGGTGCTCTCCCTCCTAGGCTTTTGCCTTTCAACCACTCCTGGCCCATAGTCAAGGGGGAGCTCAAATTCCAGTAGCACGCCTTTGCCCACACTTACGGGTGGAAAGAACCAGAGAGGTGTCAAAGGCCCTGGAGACTCCTTCTTAATTGCAGGTTTACCCAATCACTTTGCCCCGTTAGATAATGTACCTGAGAGTAAAGGGTACAAAGTTGCTGAAGTTGTTCTCTGCTCCTACGCTCCAACGAGGAACATGAGAAACACATTGCGCACACTGCGTGCTCCGCTGGGGATTAGGTATTTAAATCCGCCCTCTCCTGAGGGATAGGTTAACACAGTAGAAAGACTGCAATCAAAAATAGCACCTTGGTCCATGTGCTAATACCGCCATCCGTGTAATGAGGCCCTTACACTGGGTGAGATACCCTGTAGTCCACATCATCTGGCCCCGCTGCCCCGCGCCGGATACCCTATGACACCCGAAGCTCTGCCCTGGCCCCACTCCTCCTCCTTCCGGGGCGCCTGACTTCGGGCTCCCCGGCGCTGCTTGGGTTGTACCCTGCCAACCTTTGCCATCGAGGCCGCCTGCCTGGATCCCCTGGGGGCTGTACCCCGTTGGTCCTGTCCGTAGAGGCGAGGGGTACTATCGGCTCACCCTCATCTCTCCTGCGTCGCATCACTGCCACAATGACTAAAGGGACTGGGAAAAAACAGAGCTCCATGAACATGTTCACGAAGACTCTGGTCAGTTCTGCTGAGGGGGTCTCCGACCAGACCCCTGCCACTACCTCATCCCTTGCTACCTCAGAATCTCAGAACATGATGGACTTTATCCATGAGGGTTTTACCACGCTCCACTCGAAGTTAGACGACATGAATGGCACTATCTCCTCTATCAAGGCTCACATTGAGAGGACTGACAGTCGAGTGTTGGAGGTTGAAACCAGGGTGAGCTCCGCTGAGGATGGTCTGGGGGTGCTGCATTCGGAGGTCACGGCTCTGTCCAACCGCGTCCTAGAGGCGGAGAAGAAAAATGAGGACTTGGGCGTAACAACCTCTGTATCATCGGGATCCCCGAGAGTGGCATCGGAGAGCCGATGGAAGACTTTGTGGAACACACATTACTGTCGCTTCTGGATTCACCGAAGCTCTCTCCGCAGTTTGCTATAGAGCGGGCACACCGGGCCCTGACGCCTAAACCCAAGCCGGGTGCACCTCCACGACCCATTATCGCACGTGTCCTTAACTTTCGAGACCGTGATGCCCTACTCAGAGCCGCAAGACTCAAAGGTGAACTTCTACTGGACGGAGCAAGGATACACCTGTACCCTGACTTCTCGGTGGCTGTTCAGCAGGAGCGCAAGACTTTCTTGGCTGTAAAAAGAAGGCTTAGAGATCACAGAGTCAAATACTCCATGTTATACCCCGCTAAACTGCGAGTCGAGCACAACAATCAGGTGTCATTCTTCATGATTCCGGAGGAGGCCTCCAGGTTTATCGACAAACATTTCCCAGGCTGACCTTCCTCCCCAGCTATTCCTCTACAGCTACTCAGCTTACCCGTTGGGGAGGCGCCGATGCCGGCTTTCAACCGATGCCAAGAATATACCACACTTGTACTACTCAACAAATGTTAGTTGGATTACACTGCATGACTGTGCCAAGTTAAACTGTTCCAAATATCGTTGTCAAGTTACGTCCGAAGCTTCATTGTAGGCACCATGTTCTCGCTGGATCTGCCACAGGCCCGGAGCAGCCTCATCAGTCCAGCCCACAGGCCCCCAGGCGTTGATGCCACTGGTTTGGATTTGGTTAAGGGGTTTTGGGGTTGTCATTCCTCTAGTTGGGGGAGGGATGTGGGCGGGGGCAGGTTGTGATGGGTGTTTTGTTATAAAAAAGTTTGGCGCTGGCAGCAAGGGCGGACCGCAAGGTAATGCAGTGTTAATGGGGCTACAGGGCTGCTACATCAGCCCACTGGACATTATCATCCTGGCTTTATGAACGCCACCGCTCCTTTGACGGAGAACAATCTAACTTTCATGAGCTGGAATGTGAGGGGGCTGGGCAATTTTAAAAAAATTAGACAGATACAGCTGCAAGCGGAACGGCATGGATCCAAGATCCTTTTCTTAGAGGAGACGCATGCGCGTTCTGAACAGTGTATGAGATTTGCCAGAACCTGGGGCCCCCAGAGATACTTCACCAACTTCTCTACTCAAAGTCGTGGGGTTATGACTATTATTCATAAGAGTCTTAAATTTACACTAATTTCTTCACAAATAGACCCCCAGGGTAGATATGTACTACTCCATGCTACACTCCAGAATAGGGAGGTGATCTTGCTGAACATCTATGGCCCCAACATAGATGACCCAGAGTTTTTATCACACCTCGCATCCCTTCTGGATGGTTTCCCTTTGGTTCCTATCCTCTGGGGTGGGGACTTCAACACCATTTTTGATATAGACCTTGACAGATCTATGTCCAGGCCCCGCCAACTCACCAGGGCAGCCTATGCTGCACTGCCGTCCCTTCCCCGCCTTGCGGTCGTGGACGCATGGAGACTACTCTATCCTGATACCTGTGTCTATTCCTTTTACTCTTCAGTCCATGATTCCTATTCCCAAATTGATAGGTGGGTAATCTCTGATGTATTGATTAAAAATGTGGTACAATTAACGATCCTCCCTAGCACCTTATCCGACCACTCCCCGGTGACCATTACCATGGTCTGGGGGCTGGACTGTGACCGTACCAGACGCTGGAGGATGAAACCTCATTCTCTCCTTGACTCTCTGTTCAGATCGGAGCTCCAGGTAGTCATTGAGGAGTTTTTTTAAATAAACAAGGACTCTGTGTATTCGCAGGCTACCCTGTGGGAGGCATTTAAGGCATATATTAGGGGCATAACACTGTCCAAAGAGAGTGGCATACTTAGAACAATTTGAAGGAATATTGCTGTCAGCGAAACCAAGCTATCGACCCTGGAGGCCCAGTGTTCGCAGTCCTCAACCCCTGCGACCCTTGCAGCTATAGGAGTGGAGCTGGACGTTTTTCGTTCTCTGGCAGAACGAGAACAAAAATTCCTAGATAGCCCCGGCCTGGCGAGGAGATACGGAGAGGGCGAGCGCCCCGGCCGCTTCCTTGCTAGACTCATCCGTCATGAGGTGGGTGCTCCATATATACCTGGGATTGTTCGTCTGGATGGCTCCTTAGCTATCACATCACAGGCCATCAATTCGGAGTTCTTCCCTTTTTACGAAGCCCTATACTCCATTTCGGACGAGGCCACGGAGGCGGAGGTGGACTCCTATCTTGCTGCTCTCCCCCTAACGGTCCTCTCTCCCGAGACTGCTGGTTCCCTCGATTCTCCACTCACCCCGGAGGAGTTTACGGAGGCCATAGACTCTCTCTCCTCGGGGAAGGCTCCCGGCTCCGATGGCATCCCGGTTGAATTCTATAAATGCTATAAGACTCTCCTACTCCCTCACTTAATAGCTCTTTGGGAGGAATGGGTAGAGGCAGGCATACTCCCCCCATCACTCTGCAAAGCCACAATTACGGTATTGCTCAAACCTGGTAAATGCCATCTATTATACACCCGGACCATGCGGGATTCATTCCTGGTCGCTCCACCGCTCTGAACCTTAGACGGCTCTTTAATATAATTAGCAGGATTAGCCCCAATGTGCAGGCGGTCGCCGCAACCCTCGACATGCAGAAAGCATTCGATTCAGTCTCTTGGAGATACCTCTGGCGGGTGCTCGAACAATGCAAATTCGGGCCGGTTTTTCACTCCTGGGTCAAGGTGCTTTACTCAGGCCCTGTGGCCAGTGTCCGCACGGAGGACAGATGCTCCCCATTCTTCAATATTGCCAGGGGAACGAGACAGGGTTGTCCATTCTCTCCCCCTATTTTCGCTATAGCGATAGAACCTTTCGCCGACATGCTTCGACAACTCCACTCGCATAGAGGCTTCACTCGGCGGGTCAAGTCGATATTGTATCCCTCTATGCTGATGATGCACTCCTTCTCGTGCGGTCCCCCTCCACTAATTTACCCCCGATATTGAAAGATGTTATCCACTTCGGGCACATCTCAGGCTTCAAGGTGAACTGCGCAAAATCTATGCTTTTTCCGCTCACGGAATGCACCCTTCTCCCCCCTGACACTATGGGGTTCACCTGGGCGCAATCGAAGTTCACTTATCTGGGGATTGAAATAACACGTCAGTTTGAGTCGACCCTCGAGGAGAACTATCAAAACTACCTTGCGCACCTGGCGGCTAAGACTCTGGCATGGAGCAAATAGCCGATCTCCCTGGCAGGTAGAATAGGGTTATTGAAAATGATAGTATTACCCCAATTACTATACAGGTTCACCAACGTCCCACTGTGGCCGGGCGAGGGTTTCTTCCAAGCATTGACACGCAGCATCAACTCTTTTTTGTGGCATTTGGATGCGGTCTGGCTCAAGCTCGGGACCTTATCTACCCCGATGGCTGATGGCAGCTTTGGGGCCCCCGATTTTCTTAAATACTGGTTGGTTTCTCAAATCCAATACACATCCTACTGGTTTAACACTGCAGACCCTCCTCCACATGTTAGACTCGAAAAACTGGTGGTCAGCGACCGGGACATCCGCTCCCTGGTGATACAACCCATTCCTTTGGCACGGGATACACTGAATCCGGTGGCTTGCACCTCCCTGGCGCTAACGAAAACGTGGAAATTGTTAGATACTCCTCATCAATTTCATGGCAATCTCCCACTGTGGAACTTTCTCCCCGGGATCCCACGAGTACCGCCGTCGACTGTGCGCAGATGGGCTGAGGCGGGATACGAGTTGCTCCGCGACGCATTCGAGCAGGGTAGCTTTGTTGAGTGGCCCGACCTGCCGCTGCCCTTGAGGGATGGCCCGAGTGCATGGCTTCAGTATTCATCTCTACGTAAAACCCTTAAAAGAAACTACCCCATGTTTCCAGCAATGCCACCGGACGATCCCGCTATTGAAGAACTGACTTCCCCCACACCTACCAGAGGGAAAATATGTAGGCTATATACAATGATATAATCCAGATCCACTCCGGAATTCACTGGGCTAAGGCGGGCGTGGGAGGAGGACCTCGGGGTGGAGGTGACGGACGAACACTGGGCTCACATGTGTGCCCGTATACACCAGGTGTCTTTCAATTCCCGTTTCAAGTTGATTCAACTAAAGGTGTTACATAGGTTTCATTATACCCCGAGCAGGTTGCATCGTATGCTTAGTGATCACTCCCCAAGATGCCCCAGGTGTGGGCAGGATGGCGCCGACTATATGCACATGATCTGGGCCTGTCCCCGCCTCTCCCAATTTTGGGAGATGGTGTTCACAACCGTATATGCTATACTTGATCAACCTATCGACCCCTCCCCAATGAAGTGCCTATTCCATGACTTTCCAGGGCTACCCCGAAATTCCAAGAAACTGGCCGGCCTTTGCATGCTCCTTGCGTTACGAGCCATTCTGCTCTGTTGGCTTCGCCCCGCACCTCCCACGCATGCGCAATGGCTCAGGGCTCTCACATGGGCCTCAGACAATGAGGAAGCGTGGTCCTGCCTGCAACCAGGCCACTCGAGGCCTAGGGATGTTTGGCTCAGGTTTCGCTCCTATATGTCAGATTTAAATGCGACACCGGATACAACTTCCCCAACTAATGCACCCACTCATGCAGGTTGTCTATCCTGAGCTAAGGGTTCTTTTACACTACGTTCGCACTGTATGCGTTCTTGATGGTAAATGTTCATAGTAGATTCACTGACTGTATACTTGTACTGTTTTAACTGTACCTACCTTATGCTTGCCTTGTGTATTGTTCGCCTGTGTTCTGCTGCCAAGCTGTTTAATAAAAAAAGGTTCAAAAAAAAAATATATGGGGGTTGCGGGGGTGTCCCCCGCAGGTTCCATGGGGTAATATCTCTGGAAAAATATGGCGACATTTTTGTATGGCAATATTTTGAGTCTTTCACTGCTACATAGTGTTGGGTCATTTCACCTCGCCAGCTGAACTCTGCTATCGGCAAAGGGGGAATTACTCTTTCCATCAAACCCACTGACGCTACAAACAGGCCCATCAATATATTGGCCTGGCTGTACCCACTGCCGGGTGAGCAGTGAGACTAGCCACTGTGTCTCGGACCGCAGGAGTTTTGTGTCCATTGATATACACTTGGTGTAAATAGAGTTGAGGATTAGTGGGAACTGGGATCTCTTCTGGAGACCCGGTACCATTCCCACTCAGTGTAACCTATCCACATTTGGTTACTCCTTGGCCTAGTGGGAAGTCCCCCTCTAAGAGGCCCACACTAATGATGGCCTCTTCCATGAGTCCAACATTCACTATGGCTTGCTTGGGTAAGTCCTTGCAAGCAGGATCCCCTTTACTATGGCACAGCTCCTTACACACAAAACAACCTTTGGCCGGTGAGAATGCAGGTGTCGCAGTGTTAGGGGTGCCTGTGCTCTTCTTTTCAGTGTGTACAGCTGAACTAAAGTTTTGAGATTTCCCTTCATACTTTTGGGGACCTGACTTCCAAGAGGAGTGGGTTGAACCTTTGTCCTTCCCTTCCTTGTTTACCTTTTTGTCTGACGATGTCTCTTCCGGTTTGGGTGTGCTTGCTTGCCTGAGTATTTCTCCTGACTTGAGTACTCACAAACCTGTCAGTAGCCTTTGCAAGCTCCCAAGGGTCTGTAATAGTGTTGTCCACAAGATGCTGGTGTAGGTCAACCTCACAATTCTTCAATACATGCTCACAGGCAATCAAGCCTGCACTAAGTCTTTGGGGGATGTACCGCTGGGGCTTATCCTGGGCACTCTGGATTGAGCCAATACTGCTGCTGTCACTAGAGGTGGATGTGTGGATGTGTTGGCCTCCTTCTCTTCAAGAACCAGCTTGGGCAACTCTATGGCAGCCCTGTCCCACTCTATGGTGACCTTGTCCCGCTGTTTCTGTTCCTCTAGTGCTAGTCTCCTCTCCTGCATCAGGAGCTTTCTAGCCGATACGTCATTAACAGCAGGAAAAATTACTGGGCCACTTAGAGACTGTGCTGAGGCCTGGGGCCTGTGGAAAGCTGCACTATGCCCTGACCTCAATGACACTGTAGAGTGTTGAGAAACCACACCTGCCCCCGGCAGGATGGTTGGATGGTTGGCGAGAAACACTGCACATGTCATCTTCCACTTCCCCTTCGGAAGGTCTTTTCTGTTTGTGTACACAAGGCCTATCCCGTCTCCTGGGGGTCTTCTCCCCAACCACCCTTGCTTCTACCCAAGCTTGGAGGCTGGTCAGCAACTCAGGCTTATTAACCTTAGTGCAGGGTGAAAGTCCCCTCTCTTGACATAGGACATGCAAGACATCCTTTGTCATGCCTTTCACACTTGCTATGTCAAGATCATGATTATTACAAATACCTAACAGTGTCTACACATTGCCTAGAACAGTACTTTTATTGTTGGGTGACTAAGCTGTGTGCAAGATTCCAAAAGATCTGACTGCTTGCCACCAATGTGACAAATCAACTTCCGGGGCACCAGTGGTCCAGGGATGAATATCGGTTTCTAAACCATCAATCAGCCCCATGCCTCTAGTACACCAGAAGGGATCTGAACAGATTGGAAACACAAGCAAATTATAAACCTCCTTGTCCAAATTTGGTAAAGTGGTCAGAACGGCAGGCTTATCTTCGGAGAAGGACCAGGGGGACAGAACCACAATGTAACTTGTACTTGTAGAAGTTCTTGGTGCTCGACAGTGTTGAGTCGATTTGAGGGTGCGATGCAGCTTCTATGACAGAGTTCAAGACAGGAGAGAGCTACCGGTATCAGGCGGCAGGCAGTTCAGTGAGTGAGGCTGGACGGACGGGTGCAGGCTGGTCTACACGTCCGCTCAGAGTCAGAAATCGTTGTCTCAGTGCTGGTTGGTGGGTCTGAAGCACTGGTCGAGGCGTCTCAGATGACTTTAGCGACTGCGGCATGACAATAGTCAGGGGTGCAGTCGGTTGTCACTCGAGGGGCTCGACTGGCTCAAAAATCTCCTTAAGGCAGACACTGGTTGATGCTTGGTGCACTCCTCCTAGCTTCTTCAATGGGCTTGTGTCATCCTTTAAGGCGGACAGCCCAAAGCTGAGGAGTGTGTTGCAGGCAACAGTCTTGGCCTTGGTTTGGTTCAGAGACTCTCTGGCACTTCCCACCTAGGAAGCTTGAGATGATCTGCCAGAAGAGGGGCTCAACCCTCTTTTGTAGTCAAATGGACCCCAGTGATTTGTGTAGGTTAGGCCTACATTAATGACCCAATCATGGCTCCCCACCAACAATCTTCTGTTATGTGTGAGGTCATAACCAGAGTGCTTTGCAAGAGGAAAGGTAAAGGGGTGAAAACATGTACTACTAAGTCCCACTTACCTTCCTGTCTTTCGTGGATCAAAAGGTCTAGCTGGTTAATTGAGCTCTCTCTGGTTCCTGATTAAAGTCAGCTCCCCCTTGAAGTTGTGGCGAGAACAGACTTTCTATCTCCATCAAATCACATACTCCTACTCTCTGAATGGGGGTCCCCCTTTCGGGGTTTTCACACTGTAAACACATGTACCTGAATATGACAGCTCACTGTCATTGATATTAAGAGGGGTAGCTGGCTTCAGGTTGGCAAATATGCATATCAAAGGTATCGGGGTTTGCTGTATTTTGTTAGCCATGCGACCAGTCTTTTCATGGGCCTGCTTAAACTAACTCTCATCAGTATGTGTCACTGCCACCAGAAGGGCCAACAAAGTATAGGGCAGATCCATGGAGCCTTTGTTATTTAATTAGACTGACCATGGCAGGAGGAAGGTTTTGCCCTCCCCTTTTGAGATGCCTTGATGTACTCCTGGGTGTCACATTCCAACTAACTGTGAGAGGGAGGACTGCACCTGTAGGCTACGTCCACCCAGAGTACACAAGCCTATGTCTATGCCATGCGGTGAGCATAGGAAAATGTATATTTTCCAGAGGTTGACCTACCCTCTTTCAGTTTCATATACCATTTCAAAAAAGCCGAGGTGAGCACACACCCACCGTGCGGATGGTCGAATTACTCACACAGCCTAACTCCCTGATTTGGGAGAACAGATCAAGGGTCACCTAGTACAGGAGCATATGGATTGGGACTCCCAATCACCAGAAAGCCCAAGATCTACTGAAATATGGTTCCCACAGCTTTGAATTGTATTCAAACTATGTTTGATGCCCTTTCAAATACACAGGATCGTTGGTGCTACCTTTTTTACACTTCGTGGCTTTGAACTGCTCACCTCCATCTTTGAACTGACTCAACGTAGCTTTCCACCAGTAGAGCTCATTGTTGCCTCACCTCAAACTCTGGTTCACTGCTGTAGAAGCCATCAACTAGCTGCATCTTAGAGCACTACATCGAACCAACAGGACCTTGCCTCAACTTGACTCGGACATCAACTTGAACCTCTGGAAGTCATCATGTAACACACTGACTTGACCCACTGGTGACCTGGTCTAACTTGTTGGGCCGTTCAACCGCAACACCTCAAATGCTGACTTGAACCACACATTGCCCCATCTCTAAGCCAATTTGATGCAGATTTGCTACTAGATCAATGTGATTTACTGCATCTCAAATCCATTTCTACCACCAGGAAAGCACAGAGAAGCCCTGCTCAATGCTACTGAACCACCTAAAATGAAGAACAAAGTACCGTCACGAAGCCCTGCCCCTTATCTAGTTTTGGGAGAATAGTGTCTTCCAGGCGCACTTTTAAAACATTTTATTGAAAGACAAATCCTTTCAACAGTGACATCATCCCTGCACAGATGCCTAGAATGCCATTCAATGCCAGTGTGCATTTCTGTGTTCTCCAACAGGTATGGGTTTTGATTGTGTTTTCCAGTTTGGTTTCTGCTGTTATCACCTCACTCCCCGTCTAAGATTATAGCCTGCCCTTGGCCCACATTACCACAAAAGGCGAAGGAAGTATACCATTTGAACTGTGTCTCTTTTACCTATTTTGATTGGGATAACTGATGGTTTAGTAGTAGGGCAGTTTAGCCACTTCTCATCCAAATACTTCTTGAAAGCAGTAGTTCTTTTGCCACCGCAAGAAAGACATGTGTGCCAACCTCTCTCTATATAAAGCTGAACATCTGTTAGTTTGTTCCTTATACAATTCCATATGCAATTCCTTATACAATTCCAAACTGTTCCAACAATCTGCACCACATTTTGCATAGTTACGTTACCTGTAAGGACCCTCCAGACATTACTGGCTACATGATATTTGGACACCCCACCCCTTTCCCTGGATTTCAACATCTTCACATATGAGACGGTTACCTGAAACCGGCAAAACATCAATGTGATCGTAGACGGACCGGAAAAAGCTCATTTCAAGTATCTCGACGCAGGGAACAAAACTCAAAGGTCCCTCTGGGACCTGGAAAACCACATTCCTATGTCATAGGACCCACCATTTCTGAGATATTTGCACTGCGGAGTTCTCCTCACTAGTGAGAAGTTCATTTTAGGATACAAACACTTTTACCTGCTGCTGCTGCTGTGTGTTAAATCAGCGCTGGGAGTTTCTCTGAACTCGTGCCTACTGAACGCTCGCTTCCAGGAGGGGGCGGAGCATTGTGGCAGTCAGGTGACTGCTCACGTGACGCTCTCTGCCCATAAGAACAGGGCCAGTCCACCTTTGCGGCGTTAAGCCCGTCAGGAGTAAAGCCCAGTGACTGTTGAGCGACTGTTAGGCGCTGGTGGCTCGAAATAGTTTGGGAGACTGTGGAGTTTATCTCTTTGATCCCAATCGATCTCATTAGGCCACGAGTGTCCAGGATGGAGCCGGGACTTTCAGGGCTTTTATTGACTGAAGTCGCTACTCAGTGTCAATCTAGTAGTGAAGATGGGGGAGTACATCCGCTCACCAGACGGCAGCGTCGTTTTCTGGCCGCTGGAGGAATCTAGCCTGTCGAACTACTCATAACATCCCTGGTAAGTGATTACAGATCTCGTAAAAGAACATGTACTTCAATCTCATCATCCAGTTCGGAAAATTTCTTTGATTGCCAAGTAAACAACTCGCCCCCACATGATATCACTAGAACACCGAAGACAGCACAATCCTAGAAGAAGATACTGTAAGGACTATAAATCAAACTGTGTCCGAGATGCATCCGGAGGTTCATCCGGTAGCATTCTCAGAATTTGATTCCGCTGTCACGGAGTGTGACATAGACCCAAATATCCACCAAATGGTTGCCACAATAGAAGTTCACCCATATGAAGATGTAGAGCAGACGGCAACGAGATCTTTATCAGTCACAGGGAGCTGCACGCGGGATCAGGACAAAGAACATACGAAAGCGAAGGAGTGCAATCAAGCTGAAAATGTTGGCACCTTAGGACAGTTAATTAGTAGCCATGAGCTACACTTGCATAATCCTAGCCCTCCAACTCGAGCCGAGAAAAGCGATCTGGCAGAAGATAATAGTAATATGGCAGCTGATCTTGAAACTGATATTGGTAATAGGGTAGTTGAAACACAAACACAGGAATTATCAGGTACTACTGACAATACTAACAAGGAAGCAAGGAGCCCAAACCGGCGAAGCTCGATAGCCACAGCTGATAAAATACTCAAAGACTTAATCGAAATAAACACGAGATTGACAAGCCAGCAAACCTCTCATAATGAGGTAAAAATATCATCAACGGGATTTCCAACAGCGCCCGAGAGAGTTGTAGAGGCAAATATGTCTTTACCGAGGAATATGCCAAAGCAGTTACCGAGTACATGGGAAGATGTTGAAAAACGGCACCCGTGGCTAAAACCCATGACGAAAAGAAAAAGATCCAACTCTTCAAATGATGATATAACTGATCTACTGTTTGTATCCCAGAAGAGACATACTGAAGAAAGACATCTAACTGGTCGAGAAGAACTTGGGGACGAACCATATTTAACATCAGTCCTGACAGCTGGTCCTAATATAGATAAAATCTCTACCAAAGGAAGCGATCTCTGGAAGCCAAAGTCAAAAACACTCAGTAAGAAACCAAAGACTGCAAGGAATAAAAAGAAACCTCAGATTCAAAACTTGGCAGAATGCCTAACTAGAGAAATTACCAAAGAATTAAACACATTAATAATGGCTGCGCATACGATATCGATGTCACCATACATGAAGCTATACGAACAATTGAATGACAATATAAAGGACCAAACAACACTCCTTGCCATGATGAACACCAAAATGCGAACCGTAGAGCAAGACCTGACGAGAACCCAACAAATGCTATCAAATGAAAATATAAAATCTGAGGCAAATGTGAAGATTATACTAGAACATACAAAGAACAGCGCAACTGACAAAAGACTGTATGCAGAAGTAGCACGAGAAGCGATTGCCTTGCTCAAACAGCAAAAAACGAACCCCATTTTTATGGAGCAGACAGTGAAACAGAACGGCGAATGTACTGACGTGCGCGAGGAGATAACATCTGTACTTAATATACTAGAAGAGGTCAAACAAACTGTGGAAATTGAGACTGATAAAGACTCAAACTTAAATACACAAAAGACACGTCAGGCCAATGGATGCATGAATGAGCCTCCGTCCAAATGTAAACAAAAATTAAAAAGAACCAAAGAAATTGAGAAAGGATTTATCACTACTGATAATACAGATCTAGTCCATTCCAGGAAGCTTCACTGGAGCAACATGTCAGGGATAGCCCTATTGAGGAAATAGATCTCACCCAGTCCAATAAAGACCTGCCATCAATAAAACTGCCAGACTTTAAAGCTATCTCGCCGGATCAGGTACATCCCAATCCAGCTCCTGGTAGTGTCCTGAAAGATACTGAAGCAGCCTTACAAAAGCAGCCCATATTGACGGAACAAGACTTCTTAAATCCAGCCCCAGGTAGCGACTTGAAAGATACTGAAGCATCCCCACAAAAACAGTCCTTAACTAGTGCTAAAGCTGCATTTCCAATCTTCGAGCCGAAAAAATCAGAGATCCAAAAAAAAAAACACAGAGATTCAAAAAAAAAAAACACAGAGGCGATGATAGCCGCGAAAAAAACAAAGAACATGAGAAATCGTAAAAACCAACAACGATCCAGCGTGCGTTCTTTTCTAAGAAATATAAAAGGCTTCAGTATTACAACAACTTCTAAACAACTCTCTGGAGCCGTCACTAATGATCACCCTAGCACACAAAAGCCAAATCCACCTGCTGAGCAACAGGTGAGCCATGAAGGTGAAAAAAGCACAATGACGGAGAAGGAAAATTCTCTAGAAAATCTACTAGATCTCTCGATATACGAGCAGGGCGAAAGTTGAGACTCCTAATTCAATCCCATATGAAGAGTCTATAACAGTAGAAGCTGTAACTAACATTGACCTCAGATCAACATTGCATGAAGAGAAATTATCCGAGGGCAAGAAAAATTGCAAGAAGCCCCATATCCCCCAAGATATTCCAACTGGTATAATCAGTGGGGCGATAATGAATGAATCTGAGCATCAGCAAAAATGTGTCATCAGGCAACTAGCAAAGCAAGATAGTTCCCTTCGAAAATTTACAGCGAAAGCTCCAGCAGAATGCATAACGCTAGAGGAGAAAAGAGCGATAACTATAGCCAGCAACAACCGAGAACACTTCACCTCAAAACGTCCATCCCGAAATCAGGATCTGTGGAAGTATGAACAAGAATTTGAGGCTCTGGAAGCCAAGATGGCCCTAATGGATGCCGAACTTATCGCCCCTAAGATTATTACAGAAATACACTCCAGAGATAAAGATGCTAATTTAACTGAGTCAATTCCGTCGCCACAGTCGCAGAGACTGATGATGAAATTACAGATACCTTTTGACTTACGCCAAGCAATGTCTGAGAAAACCCAGACCAACGCAAAAATAAATAAAATACCCAAGAAGGAGCCCCATCCTCAAAATCAGCACCCCACGAAACCAGAGAAATATTCTCTATGAGTGGAGCGAATAGTGAGAGAAAAAGATGGTCTCTTACTAAATAGGAAAAATGTGATGAGACTAATACATCACATCCCGCAACTTAGAACGGTGACCTCTGAAGATATCCAAGTGGTCGAATTTGAGGATGAAAAATATAATGACCATGTGATACACCACATAGCCTCCAAACTCATTCAAGATTCCCTCTTACAGACTAGTGATATCTTCAACTCCCTAGGGTTTGACATAAATGAGATTGGTGACCTAAAGGAGAGACAATTATCAAGGAGAAAAAGATCCTTCTCTCACAACAAACAAGCGGAACATAAAAGATCTGCAACCGAGGTAGAAGAAAATGTCCCAAAAAACAAACATGCCTCCCCTGAGAGGGAAATTGATGAGAACGAAGAATTGAAGATTGTGCCAACTAGAACAAGAGGTAGGTACTCGGATGTCCAAAGTCCGAGGAAACTCGATTTGAGAACTGAGGACCTCGACTGGACATGGGTTGCGAAAACCATCAATAACCACGATATCAGTTAATGCCAAAAGTCATACGAGTCAGGAAAGATATGCATAGCATCATGGAATACAAGAGGCTATATGCATTTGCTGAGTGAAATCCCAAGTGAACTAAAAGATATTGATTTATTATGCCTACAAGAGACATGGCTAACTGATATTCCTATTGCAGATGGTTTTGAGATTGCTTTCAATCAAGCAATAAAAAATAACAAGGGACGTCCCATGTCAGGAATGTTGACATTAGCAAAAATTAAAAGTGGTATACGCATCTTATCCACAACTAATGTTTCATCGTACATGCAAATATCCAGGATCAAAATACCGACGAGTGCAACGAAAAACGTGAATTTACTTATGCTGATAAATATTTATTGGCAACATGCCGCAAACAAAGCTGAGGCATTCATCGAATCTGTTTTGGAAATTATCAGCAACATTAAGAGGACGGAAAAAGACATAAACATCTTAATATGTGGAGACCTCAACATAGATTGCCTGCCAAGTGGACGAGACGGGAAGGAAACAGACAGAGATTATGCGACCGATCTGTGGGTAAACGAAATGAAATCATGGAACCTACAGATGCTGAATGGAGAAGTGGTGGGAGATATTCTGCCTCGCCCAACTTGGCGAAAAAATTAGCAAAGCTCTACAATATATTACATGTTTGTAAACGAAAGATTGAAAAGTGAAGTCGCACAGTTAAAAATCATTGAAATGAAACATAGTGACCATAGCCTAGTAAAAATATACTGGGAGACTCACCATCTAAGAAATCTCCCTGATACTGCCAAAAATGATCTAGCGGTTGAACCGGGCCGTAATCGTTTACGACTAAACGCGACTAAAGTGAACTCACTGCTAAAATCATTAGAAGAAACAACAGTGGTAGAGAAAATTGAATATACAAACTTTCTAGAGAAATATCGAGAGAAGAATTTCTCCAAAACCAAATCAAACTTCAGGAACCAACATGTATGGGATGAAGAACTCAATGACAAGAAAAGAAAACTGAATAAAGAACTAAGACGGCTCAAAAAGAAACCGGATCTGAGCAATGGAAGCACAGCAAAAACTCTGAAACAAACCTACAAGAACTGGCTTCTCAGTCATAAACATATCATGCTGCAACGCGATGCGGAAAGCATGATGAAAACGTTAGCTAATAGAAATACAAGTGAATTTTGGTCCTACCTGAACAACATCTCGACTCCACAAGGTGCCATTATAAAAAACACAATACCAGAAGAACTATGGGTGAAGCATTATGCGAGAATATTTTTTAATAATTAAATTAAGATAAAAGAAACCACCACATCAGAGAACGAGTGGTCAATTACAATAACCAAAGAAGATATCTCTAGAAACATCAAGAGATTAAGTACATCAAGAGCCCTAGGACCCGGTGGGTTAACGAATCAGATGCTAAAACAACAGCCCGAGTTATGGACAGAGGTTTGTTTTACGTTGTTTGCAGCCATTCTAAAGAGCCGAAAGATTCCTACATCTTGGAAAAGCGCTACAGTCATACCGATTTTTAAAAAGGGGGAGCGCACTAACCCAATCAATTACCGTCCCATAGCGCTCCTTGATGTGGTGGGGAAAATCTTTGCCTCGCAGCTTCAAATCCAACTAACAAACTGGATATACGATTCCAAACAATATGATCCACATCAATCAGGATTTGGATGCAGTCTGAACTTGACGATTCTGAATTTCTTAAAAATGGAAGTGATCCGCCAAAATAAAAAAACTACGTAGCGTTTGTGGATCTATCAAGTGCCTTCGATACGATTGATCGAGAGTTACTATGGAGTAAGATGAAGAAATGGAAATGTCCCGAAAATCTTCTCGAACCCATAAAAGCACTCCACACAGACACACAAATTAAGGTCAGACTAGACTCCAATGGAACATTGAGTAAGGCTATACGAACTAATCAGGGCGTGAAACAAGGCTGCCCTTTAGCAGCCACGTTGTTCGCCCTATTCTTATCCGATATTGGAGAAAGCTTAGAGTCTACAATCTCCGATCCACCAAAAATCAATGGATCACGGATAAACTGGATGCTCTACGCTGATGACATCGTTATATTAGATCTAACGCCAATTGGTCTGACAAGAAAATTGAGAGCTCTAGAAAGCTATGTGGAGAAAAACAAACTGAAGATTAATTCTGCGAAGTCAGAAATAATAATCCTGCAAGACTTAACAAGAAATAAGAAACAAAACAAAAATCGAATACCTAAATGGAGTTTACATAATGACAGCTTGAGATGTGTGAAAAAAGCAAAATATTTAGGAATGTGGATCAACAGCAACATAAACGATGCCCCTTGGGTAGAGAATGTAAAGCAGAAATGCAAACAACTATCAAGTCAAGGAGTGATTATAAATAACAGATTTGGGAAATTCTCACTTCTACCTGTTCTGGCCCACTACAACCAGAAAGCGCTACCAACATTGATATATAGCGCAGAAAGCGCACTGGGAGTATCTGCAACCCAATGGCCTGAACTGGAAAATCAATATTGGAGGCGAGTATTACATCTACAAAAGGGAATCTCGAGTGCCTGCATTAGATATGAACTCAATCTAATATCTATGCAAGCCCGAATACTATGGAACATGCTATCTATATACAGGAAGATAACCATACCTGATTGCTCCCCCCAGTTTAAAATACTACAGGATGCCCTTATGGAAAACTCAGAATCAGTTCTGTGCAAATGGGTAATTGGATGCAGAAATAAGCTAGCGGAGTTGGGCATTGATCAAAGAACCTTGGAAACCAATCCAGACTTCGTTAAGAAAAGGTTATGGGAATTGGATTGGTGTAAAACAGTGGATGATCGAAATCGACATAATCTGATGAAAGATGCCGCAACTGAAGCCAAGGATCGGAACATAATGTTGCAATATCTGATGAAATCACCAAGTGCTAGACATCGCTTTCTGTACATGAAATTTCGAATGAATCTATTCAATACAAGGGTAAGCTATGCAATAAGAACTCAGAACGTGGTAACAGTATTAAGCTGCCACTTCTGCAATAAAGAGCAGGAGACGCTTAAACATCTTACATTGTATTGCGAAAGCCTGAAAGATATGAGATCTGTGCATTTAGGAAATTTAGTAAAACAATATCCTATCTTGTGTGGAGAAGAACTGTGGCGAAAGTTGTTCAACCCACGAGAAAAGGACATTTTTGGGTTGACTAATTTTCTACAAAACTTGGAGTCAGTGTTATAAGCTTATATTAACGTGAGTAGCACTGCAGAGAAACACGCCATAGATGTGTCATGGAAGCAGAGACTGAATAAGGGAGAATAATAAAACCTGGAGGATTATAACATCTGAAGAACCATAAACTGATAAACCAAACAAAGACTGGAAAATTGAACCAGGAAGGCTAACAACAAAGGACATTAAAATTGTTGCATAAGCCATTGAGATTAAGATGTACCCTAATTTATCTCTGCTTTTCTGACACCAAGTAACTGTAAGCTGGAAACTCTTTTTCAAAAGTTTATATAAACTAAATGAAAAAATAAAAAATAAAAAAAATAAAAAATAATAATATTTGCACTGCAACGCACTGCATTTCACCAGGATGAGGTGATAGGTGGAGAGAGCGCACAGAAGATCCCAGTATGCTTCAGCACGCCAACTCTCGCCTCCCATCCATGTCTGCTCCAGGGTATGTCATCAGGCCACACGCTCTCATCATTCTAAGTGTAGTTCACTTCAGAGTGCAGAGCACATCAGGCGATAAGCGACTCGGAACAGCAACATTTGATGAGTGGGTTATCATGTCTGTCTACAGAACCCATTTTTGCTAGTATCATATATAGACATAGTTTGATATGCCTCATCTTACACACACACACACACACACACACACACACACACACACACACACACACACACACACTTTTCATGCTGGGACTTATAGTTCTAGAATCAGAATGTGGAAGTGTTAAGAATGCAGAGTAAACATCAGGACTGGGCTAACACCGGCTCGGTGGAATGAGTCATCTTGGCATGCATGATTTATAGCAAAGTGTTTTAACATTTTTCAGTAAGATGATGGGCATACCACTAGGCCGGAGTTGCAGGCTGCACCGCTGTGGAATAAAAGTACAACCTCCCTTCAGGATACATCTTATGTAGGACATGTTATAATCAGCGAGTGGTGGAAGATCTCCAGAAGGTACATGGTAGCTGCCTGAACTAAGGGCGTACCTAATATATGTTATGATGGTAGCTTAGTTTTAATTGCACAGCTAAGCTCTACAAGTATGCAAAGCACACGTTATGTAGTTCCTTGTAAGTGCTAAAGAGCAGCTGAATTAAACCAATCAAGTTAACCTGCAACTGCTGACAATATAAAGCAGGCTCAGGTGCCCATTGTCACATGGCTCAAAACAGCATGTGGTTACACAGATTAGTTTACAAAAGCACTTGCTCTGCCTGCATCTCCTATGGCTGTTTTATCCAAACACGTGCAGGTGTTAATTGCCGTTTAGTGAGTCTCTTCACAACACTTGTGTGCACATAATCTGCAAACCCCCTGTTGTCGGTTCCTGTTATTCGGGCTGCGGTCACCAATTGCTATGTGTGCTGATGTATTTTTTTAAACTATTCAGAACCATGACAACAGTTTGAAGTGAATCCAGGCAAAAGAAAGCAGGCACTCTCTGCACTCGTTCTTTTGTTACTCTCCATGGCTCCTTTGTCTCGTGTCTGAAGCTCAACCCCGCGTGTTGAATGCTGCTTTAAAATTAAGCTGAATGTATCCTGCAAATGGCTTCCTGCCTGCTGCCTCTTTTCGTTGGGCTTGCTCTCAGGGAATCCGTGTTGTCAAAACGTGTGATCTATTCGTGACGGATTGTATGTGTCATCAGTACTCAGCATGTATGACAGAACACAATTCACAGAGCACAAAAAAAAATCATAGGCAAAGTCAATCGGTTTTGTCTGGCATTTGACATATGTATATAATGGGCCTCATTACGACCCCGGCGGTAGGGGCTTAACGGCGCCGGTAGAGGTGCCGGCGCCGTTAACCCCCTACCGCCTCATTACGAGGTCTCCTCGCGGGACCCGCTAAGGATGCCTGGTTTTACCAGGCATCCTTCGCCGGTCCCGCGAGCAGACCAGGATGCGAACAACGGGCCCGTCATTAACGGGCCCGTTGTTAGCATCCTCCTCATTCCAATTGAGCCCTATGGGGGCTCAAATGGGAATGGGGATGTACCGGGTTCAGGTTCCCTGAATGGGGAAATACCAGGCCCTCCAAGGTCGGAATGGCCCGGTATTTCCCCATTCAAGGAACCGGGACCCGATACCCGGTATGGGGGTACCCATGCCACTAAAAGCAGCGTGGCTACCTCCATAGTCGCAATGAGGCCCAATGTCTGCAGATGGTAAGATATTACCCACATGTGCAGCTGCTGCCATCATACGCCCTGCGCATTAAATCCCCAAATGGTGTGCTATTTAAAACTTCCAAATAGATAAATCAATAATTTTAAAATGGCCAGCTCATCGGCAACACCCCCCTCTCGTCCCCACTAGCTATGCATATCACATTTAATAACTGCTTCTCCTGCAGCCCCCAATCAACGTGTTGTTGCAGAAAAATCACTTCCTGCCGCACCTGGGCAAGAACATCATATCATACACTCAGATGCCACAGACAGTTGAGTTCATCCAATCCATGGTAATGCCAGGCTAGATGATTGCTATACAGTGAAAAGCTTTGTTATTTGCCACCTTCATTTCTTTTATTTATTTATTATTACAGTGCTTGGCCTAATCATAAGCCTTTCACCATACAAAACACTTTACAAATAACATTTAGATTAAAATTGACAATTATTTCCCCTGAACACTATACAGATTCATAAGAAACCTTGCAACCCCTTTAAACGAGACATGAAACATCCCACAGTGAGATAACATGTTACTTAGTGCCAGCTGTAGACAACATCATTGGAAATGACTCTCCAACTTGGTGTTCATCACTCAAGACTACAGTCCCGTAGGTGGTACAGTTATTAAAATAGGCCTAGGCCACCTTAATAACCAGCACCTTCCATTATGGGGCAACATGCATTGCCAGTTAGACAGTTTTCTGTTTTTAAAAGATAAAAGTTTCAATGATGGATTACCGAATGTCTGGATTGGTAGAGTGCTGTTGAACAGGGCAAGCAAAAAGAAGCAGGAAACTTTGTTATCTGGCCGTGTGGCTCTGTCAACTGGTTCTCTGTCACCTATCTGGCATATTTGCTTATCCGGCGTCATTGGCTGGAGGTAATCCTACTTTTCTACCACCAAACCTGTAATATTGGCAGTGTAGTAATTCGGTGGTAATGCAGTGACAACAGAATTACTGCTAAATTGGCGCCATTTTTGCAGTACCACCATACTTGTAAGAAGCCATACTGTGTTTTATTCACAAAGCACACGTTATGGCTTGTCCGTCCTTTCTGAACGATAATCTAATTAGATGTCTACCCAAGAGGAAGTTTAAATCCACAAGTCACAATCTAATTTCCACCCAAGGTTTCACAAGGAATCGACACAGCAGTTATGGGGTCCAAACACTGGAAACAAACTACTGATTGAAATCAGGTCGTACACCGACTATGAAAGCTTTAAGAGACTGACCAAGAACGGTTGTACAAACAGGCATTTGGTTCAGATGCTGAGCACTGGCATAGCGTAGGCCCTGGCAGCCTACCTGGTGCAGAGGAAGTGTCACCACATGTTCTAGGTGACCCCTCGAACAAAAAAAAAATATATAATTATTTAAAAAAAAGAAATCGTTTCTTTTCGAAGTCATCCTGCCTTAACAGAAATAATTCCTTTATGAAGGCCGATTGACTTCCAAACGAAACTATTTCTTTTTGAAGTCCGAGGTCTGCCCCCACCCCATTACATGGAAGCCTCCACGCTGGAGGCCTCCATGTCATGGGGTAGGGTGAGCCCTATGACTTCAAAAAGAAATAGTTTCTTTTTGAAGTCACTCTGCCTTCATAAAGACATTATTTCTGTTACGGTCCAGTCCCTTAACGGAAATATTTGCTTTATGAAGTCAGAGTGACTTCCAAAAGAAACCATTTCTTTTTGAAGTAAGAGGGCTCCACCCCATGACATGTAAGCCGCAAGATCCTCTGCAGATGACAGGAACAAACGTTCCTGGCTGCTGCAGGGAGCTGAAGGCCTTGTTCCCTGGCCAACGGATTAAAGGTAAGATTCATGTATTTTCTTTAAATGTGTGTGCATGCATGTAAGTGTGTGTGTTTATATGTGTATAATGTAATGTGCTGGAATGAGTGAGTGCATGATCTATGGGTGGCTGCCAGAGTGTGCCTGTGTGAGATTATCGTGAGAGGGTGCAAACTACTTAAATGTATGGATGGCTGCCTGGGTGTGCCTGCATGGTGAAAGGGTTCACACTTAAATGTATGGTTGGCAGGGTGTGTGTGTGTGTGTGTGGTGAAAGGGTTCACACTTAAATGTATGGTTGGCTGGGTGTGTGTGTGTGTGTGGTGAAAGGGTTCACACTTAAATGTATGGTTGGCTGGGTGTGTGTGTGTGTGGTGAAAGGGTTCACACTTAAATGTATGGTTGGCTGGGTGTGTGTGTGTGTGTGGTGAAAGGGTTCACACTTAAATGTATGGTTGGCTGGGTGTGTGTGTGTGTGGTGAAAGGGTTCACACTTAAATGTATGGTTGGCTGGGTGTGTGTGTGTGTGTGTGGTGAAAGGGTTCACACTTAAATGTATGGATGGCTGGGTGTGTGTGTGTGTGGTGAAAGGGTTCACACTTAAATGTATGGTTGGCTGGGTGTGCGTGCGTGAGTGTATGGTGAAAAGGTACACACTTAAGTACATGGGTGGCTGCCTGGGTGTGCCTGCATGGTGAAAGGGTGCACACTTAAAAGTTTGGGTGGCTGCCTGAGTGTGCCTGTATGGTGAAAGCATGGACACTTAAATGTGTGGGTGGCTGCCTGGATGTGCCTGTATGGTGAAAGGGCACACACCTATATGTAGGGGTGGCTGGGTGTGCATGTGTGTGTATGGTGAATGGTGTGTGTGCTTGTGTTCAGCGGTGCCACGAAGCACACATTTCGGGGGCTAACCCTTCAATTGTTGGAAGGGGAGATATCTTCACAGGCGTAGGGAAATGGCAAACTTATTTGTGTGGGGGCATCTAACTTATTTTCGTATTTTAATGAGACTATTCTAGTGCAGCTTCAATGTTACAAGCAGTTAACTCTCCCCTTTCAATTGCCTAAAAAATTGAGCATTTGAATGCAGGTACTAATCGTGAAATGCTTTATGTTAGTAATTGCCGCGCCTTTCTTAACAGCGAAACCCAGGCACTGTTTAACATCTGTGTCCTTTTCTGTCTGGAAAATAGCAAAGCATTACATTAATTAAAGCATTAATGATGTTCCTGTGCACTGTTGGTCACTTGCATGTATTGGATTTTTGAATTGGTGTTACCCTACAAAACAATTGCACAGGCTCTGGCTTTTCAGCCAATTTTTCACAGAAAGTGTGCTGTATGATGCATTAAAACACATAGTTATATATATCACCTAGTGCAGTGTGCGGCGTACCCCTGCAGCAGCACATTCGTGTGTATTGCACAAGCGTGGCAATCTAGACCGGCCAAGAGTGTGGCGTGACCCATGATTAGTTTCCGAGCTAGGGGGCAGGTTGTTGCTCAGCATGGCTCACAGCGGGGGCCCCCAAATTTTGTGCTACACCACTGATGCTGAGCCCCATATTGTGTCAATAATTGTTCAACTGACTTCTGCAATATGGCACAGCTTAAAGCTTCATGTAAATAAATGAATCAATGAATGCATGCATACATGACATGTGTAGTCATGCAGAGAATCCTAAAGAAAGTTGCCAGACTCATATATGTCTTTTTCTCAGGAAGTCCGCTGTTGTATTATTCCTTGGTGGGATGTTCACTAAAATGTATGAATAAACTCAATTTTCAAATCTGCTTTCAAAACCGTTTCCTTTTTAATAAATCAATATATGATACCTTGGTAAACCAGGAGGCGAAACACATATTCTGAGCACTTTGTAGTAGCCACAGGGGTGCATCTGCTTGCCACATGTGTAACCAGGAGCAAAAAGGGGCTAGAAGAAGCGGTGGAAGAATGTAGATTATGCAGCGATGTCTGCAGAAGTACTAAAATGGGAGGTGGTGCAGTGCACAGGAGTTGCAATAAAACACCACTGAAATATTAATCAGAGCAGTTCTGGGGATTTATAAAAACCTTTATTTGAACAACTGGATCCAGTAGAAACCATTTGGAAATAGCTAACTGGATGTTATACAAAGGCATCCTGCCTTCACATGAAACACATGACACAACAATTATAGTATGATTGTAGAATTGGCAGCGGTGGCAGAGGTATAGGGGATGGTCTCTGTAGAAGAAGTGGAGAGGAGGCATGGCAATTGGAGGAGGACATGAGCACTGAGTCAAAGGGGACATGGCCGCCTATGGAGGCTCCTATGGAGGAAGGGGAGGCATGGCATCTGGTGGAGGACCCCATGGTTGCAGGGACTGTGGTGGAGCAATAGGGCATGCAGGTGGAGTGGGAGGACACAGCCATATTGCTAATTAAGCAGAGTGGTGGTTGCAGAAAGCACCCTCCAGGTCCAGCGGGGCATTTCCTGCCTGGGTGGAGGACACTGCACTACCCAGTAATGTGAAGTTGCTGAGGAGGGGAGGGGGGTTCAGGAGGAGCCTAATGTTGGGGAGGAGTTTCAGGGGGAGGTCCAACCAATAGGGGTGAATCTATCCAAGGAGGGCATGGAGGGACAGACGACTAGGTTGTGTTGGAGAAGACTCAACTCTGCACCAGAACTGTATTCTGTGCATCACTCCCAGGGTTGCCATGGCAACCATGACAGTGTTGGGCCCGCGTGGCAGCAACCTGCCCTGTGCATTCAAGTCCTTCCGTGGTGCGCCGTCGCTACACGTGCCTGCCTACACAAGCATGATGCTTGTCGTGTCCATGCCTACACCAGTCAGAAGAAGACCTAACTAAGATAAGTGGTGTGTATATGTATTTATATATTTATGAATGCATGTTTATGTATGTATTGGAATTTATGTATCTGAATGTATGTGTTTGCAATGTATGTATTTGAACATACATATGCATACATTTCTATTTGGAATGTATGTATATGTATGTTTGAATGTATGCATGTATGCTTGAATGTAATGCATTGTATGTGTGTTTGGGTGTGTGCGGCACTAGTTGAGTGAGTAGCTGTGCATGTATGTATGTATGTATGTATGTTTGCATGAATATATTGGTATCACTGTGTGTCTGGTTATATGTGTGTGCATGTGTTTGTAGCATCTCTGCAAGGAATATACAGTGACCAACCATAGATATGGCTGGCATCTATGATAAACCAAGCATGATATGTGTTATTACTTGGATAGACTTGCATTTTGTGGGCAGCCAGTCTAGCCCTTTATTACGATGGTATTATTGTTTTACTGGCATTTTTGATAAACCAAGCATGATATGTGTTTTTACTTGGTGTTTTTAAAGGCAAAGCCAACAGAAATATGTTCTTATGTGGGGATACTACCATGTATTGACACATCCAGTGTAAGCATGTTTTCTAATATTATCATTACTGGTATAAGGTGCAAAGTAAACAGGATGTTTTTCTTACATAGGAATGCTGCCATATATTGGTGCAGCCGGCATGGAAATGTATGGACACAGACATAGTGAAAACATTGAAAATGTTTTTATACTGGCATATAGTGTGGGCGAAGGCATCATGAAATGCACTTGCAAACTGTCTGCAGTTTTACACAGAAAGTGTGCTGTATGATGCGCCATTTTAACCCAATGTTTTAAAAAAATCTCCAGGGGAGGGAAACACCCCTACACCCTAAGTTGGTTTGTGCTCCCTCGGTACGCTCGGTCATTGGCATATTTGGTGAAAATATTTACCAGCTGTCCAGTGGATTTAAAGTGACCAATGCTGGAAAGAGATAGGTTTCTCTATCTATGCCAGAAACGGTCACTTTAAATCACATACATGAAGCCGCTGCCACAACCTAGCTATGCCAGCTATGCCAGTAATGGTCACTTTGGATCATATGCAGGAAGGCTGAAGCGCTCCTTTCATGCAATTTAAAGTGACCCGTTACTTGCATAGATAGATTGTGGTAGCAGCCTCATACGTGCGATTTACACTGACCATTTCTGGCATAGATAGGTTGCGACTGTAGCCTTATGAAAATGGTATAAAGTGCTCTTATTTAGTGTCCTGTTGTTGGTCACATAGCATTTACTATTACCCTAGAGAACCAACTGTAAATTGTCTTGCTTTTTTTCCTTATTTTCTGCAAAAATTGTATTGCAAAATGCATAATTTCACAACATTATTTTTAAAACATGTCTTGTGGGAAACCGCTGCAAACTCCCCTTAATTTTCTGGGGCTACTTCACTCCGCTCGATCGCTTGCACTAATTTGGGAAGCAATTTAGAACCCTCCAATGAAAACATTCACCATCCCACGAGGGCTTGCTTACCCATACATCGTTTAGAAATCTTGGTGCCTCTTCAGGAGTTATCCACCCCCCACTGGCACCAAAGCTGCTTGAACCACTGTTGGGACTGCCAAGTCAGATATTCATTTGACATCATTTGGAAGGGTGACTGGCCTGGGTTCACACTTGTAAGCCAAGCTTTGGTGATGTGGGCCTTATATTCACGAGACTGTGATTTTGTCAAATAACCAAGTTGGGCCACGAATTCCTGGGATTTTGGGCCTCATTCCGAGATTGGAGGTAGTCATGGCACTATTTGCGCCATGACTACCTTCAATAACGGTACCGGCACCGGTCTCGTTCAATGGGGACTTACCGGGGTAGTCCGACCTTTGTGGGACCGGTAAGTCCCCATTGAAAAAAACATTCCCATTTGAGCCCCCATAGGACACAATGGGAATGGGGAAGTGGCTTATAACGGTACCGCAATTTGCGGTACCGTTATTAGCTCTGAAGTCCCTTAGCGGGTCCCGTCCATAACACCTGGTAAAACCAAGTGTTGAAGGAGGGACCCGCTAAGGGAACTCGTAGTAGGGCGGTAAGGAATTACCGGCACCGGTCTCCTTAACGGTGGCCGGTATCCCTTCCCGCCCTACTCGTAATGAGGCCCTTTGATTTTTGCAAAGAACGGATGCCCTTGATTTCTCTTTATGTTCTGCCCCCACCCTTGCTGCCTGCTGCTCCTCTGTGAATGGTGATCCTCTTATTTACTCTGGCTGTTAAAAATGTAGCCTCATGCTCCTTGCGTTTTAGTCTCATGTATTTTCTTTGCTGCTGTTTTGTAATTTCTTTTCCACTTCTTTGGCAAAATCATAGTCTCGGGGATATATAGTCTCGGGGATATATAGTCTCGGGGATATATAGTGCTCACCTGGCTTCTTTTGCAAGATCGCAGTCTCTGGTATCTAGCACCCTGTACATTATTTATAATTCATGTAGAGTTATAGAACCTAGCCCACGTCTTCCGGATTCCAGGGATATTGTGTACAGATCAACTTTCAGACATGTAATGCCCAGCTGACTCAGAAATATAGTACTAAGCTAACTCATGAGTATAGTGCCTCGCTCATTCACGGATATCGTGCCTAATTCATTCAGGGATACAGTGTCCATCTGGTCCTCAGGAATATCATTTCAACAAGAACCGTTGCATAACACACATGCCTCTAACATTCCCTGTAATATAGAGTTTCTTGACAAAAACTTTAGGAAAAATGATAGCATATCATTAGGCCATCTTCCCTCACTGCCAGGTCTCTTTGTTTCCCAAATCTTGGGATTCATGTACCGCTGTCTTGCCCTCTGCTCCTACAACCATTCATGACCCCTTAGGGTTTACTGGTCAAGCTCAAATTAAATGTCCTGATTTCCTGCAATATAAGCAAATTTATTTTGTACTTGTCCTTTCCTTTATTTATTTATTAGCATTTATAAAGCGTGCAGCAGCCTGTGGGCATCATGGCGCTGTTACAGACACAAGTTATTAATGACATGGAAAAAATACTTGGTTACAATAACAATACTTAATACATATTTACAAAAGGAGAGCAGAGGAAAGAGAAGAAAAGGGGGGGCGTGAGGGGGTAGTGTGTCACGCCGCGCGCTCGCTCGCCGGCGCCACATACTTGTCCTGGGGTCCCTGGTCCACGGCCGCAGCGGTCTCCTCCTTCATGGAGACTATACCCGCGGTGGCGTCTTTCCGCACGCCGACCTGCGGTTCGGATGGGCGCCGTGGACGCTGCCATCTTGCGAGGATCTGCGCATGCGCGGATCGTCAGTGTTTCGGCGTCCCGCGCATGCGCAGTGTCGGAACATGCGTTCCAAGCCTCGCTTTGACCCTGAGCTATAAAAGGGCACCGCATACACTGGGACGACGCGTCTCAACGCGGTTGTTACTGTGTATGCGCTGCTGGAGTCCTGGCACTTGTTGTCCAGTCCTCCGGTTTCCTGTTCCATCCTTTTCTGCCCAATTCTGCCTCATTCCCTTATTCCAGTCTTGCTTCCTGTTCCCCCTACTCTTTCTGCTCCTTCATTCTGATTCCTTGTCCTTTCCTGGGTTATGGTAGAGTAGGTTATCCCGGGGTTCCTAGTGGTAGTGGGAATCTCCTGTCAGTTCTGCCTTCTTACAGTTGCCTCCCTTTGCCTGTCTTGTGTCCTGCCGGTACCTGTGCCTTACTGCCTTTTGGGAGTTCCTGAGTTCAGTCCTGTTATCTTCGGTGAATTCATCAAGCCTTCTCAGCCAGTGGAAACACTGTCCCGACGTCACGCAAATTCTGAGAAGTGCCACCCGTGGCGTTGGGAGTTGGTTCAGTACCGTCCTGTGTTAAACTCACCAGGAGGGGATTGGGCTAATTTCTCGTGTTACCCATTCATCGGCCATCATACATCGACATACTGGCAACCTCAACTCCACGGTCAACAAGAAGCAGAGGTAACTCACGATCTCGTGAAGATTCGTTTAACAGATTGAGACGCCTATCCCTCAGTCCCGACATGGACGACGTGCAGGAACTACGTGAAGAAATGCGTGCCATGCGCCTGGAAATGACCACTCTCCGCCAGGAAAACAACACTCTCAGACAAGCATTGGATCGGTGTTTGGCAAATCCCGCACAACCTGTCACACCACCTGAGAACTCCATGGCTTACACCACTCCGATGAAGTATGATGGTGATCCGCGTCGAGTGGCTGAGTTCTGTACACACTGTCGGATCCATTTCCAATTCAGGTCTACACATTTTTCTCAAGACAAAGCTAAGATCGGGTATATCCTTGGAAATCTAACTGGCAATGCGCTCGCCTGGGCCGCACCTTTGGTCTCTACCAACAGTCCTCTGTTGGCCGATTTCGCTGCCTTCGAGAAAGCCTTTTTGGATGTCTTCAAACCGCCCAATTTGGCAGCCATGGCCCAGAATCAATTAATGGAGATCAAGCAAGGGTCAGGTGACATAATCCACTACATCAGTCGGTTTCGACAACTAGCAACTGATTCACAATGGCCCGAAATTACTCAAAAAACCTTGTTTCGTCGGGGACTACGAGAAGAGTACAAAGACGAATTGCTGCACATTCCAGAGCCAGAAACGCTGCCAGCATTGGTGGAACAAGTCTTACGCATTGACCACAGGTTAACCGAACGACGGAGTGAACGTCGCAGATCTGACAGGTATCAACCAATTCTTCCAGTACAGAACTCTGGACCGGCTATTTCTATCGATGTAGCTCCAGAACCCATGCAGTTGGGTGCCGTCAGAGGTCCGTTATCCGAGACTGAAAAGAAAAGAAGACGACAGAAGAACTTGTGCATGTATTGCGGTGGTTCTGGCCATTTCCTAGGTACCTGTCCATTACGGCCTCTGAAGAAACAGGAAAACTAACAGGCCCGTTGTTTCAGGCGAAGGCAGCAGCGGGCAGTCCTTCTGAATCCGTCCTTCTCCCCATGAACTCAGTACCCTTGTTGATACTGAAAGTCGGTGTTGCTTGGCTTGGAAAGTGTGTGAAGACCTGGGCCCTTTTGGACTGCGGAGCATCTGGCAACTACATCGATGCTTCGTTCGCAATTACCAATGGAATCCGTTTATACAACAAGGAACGACCAACGGTGGTTGAGGTAATCGGTGGCTCTACTTTGTCTTCTGGTCCGGTTTGCCAACACTCCGATCCCTTGTGGCTCTCTGTGGAAGGGCATCTCGAACGTATTTCATTGGACGTCATCAAGTCTCCTTCATTTCCGGTGGTGTTGGGTTTACCATGGCTGTTGTATCACAACCCACAGGTTGACTGGACCGCTCGCTCCTTGGTGTTCTCTTCGACACGTTGTCCTAGTGACTGTGTAATACACGAAACCTTTCCTGCAATTATGGAGTCCCTCAATCCTGCTGATGTATCTGCTCGTTTATGTGCCACTCAATCGGTTCCTCATGAATATGCCGGATACCACAAGGCGTTCTCCAAGCCGGAGGACATACCACTACCACCCCATTGGCACTTTGATTGTTCTGACGTTCTGCCTGGTGCGATCATTCCCCACGGCAAGATCTATTCGTTGACTCACTTCGAGAAGGGCATATTACAGGAGTATATTACGGATTGTCTCAACAAGGGCTATATAGTGCCGTCCAAATCCCCTGCAGGATTCCCGTTGTTCTTCGTCAAGAAGAAAGAGGGCACTTTGCGTCCTTGTATCGACTACCGTCAACTAAACGAGATCACGAGGAAGGACAGGTACCCGTTACCACTCATCCGGGACATCATCGAATCCCTGAAATCAGCACAGATCTTCACCAAGCTGGATCTAAGAGGGGCCTATCACTTGGTGCGAATTAAGAAGGGAGATGAGTGGAAGACGGCCTTCAAAACACCTATTGGTCACTTCGAATACAGGGTGATGCCGTTTGGCCTCTGCAACGCCCCGGCAGTCTTCCAACGGTTCATGGACGATGTCTTTTCTGACCTTATCGGAATATCTGTCTGGGTTTACCTTGACGATATTCTGGTTTTTTCTGACACTCATACTGCACACGTGGCGCATGTACAGGAAGTCCTCCGCAGATTGATACACAACGTTCTGTATGCCAAAATCGAGAAGTGCCAATTTCATAGGGAGAGCATGGAGTTTCTGGGTTACGTGATCAGCAACACAGGAGTACAGATGGATCCCGCAAAACTGCAAGCTATTCAAGAATGGAAATCGCCACATGGCGTGAAGTCGCTTCAAAGGTTCTTGGGATTTGCCAACTTTTATCGGCGTTTCATTCCACGCTTCTCTCAACTGGCCAACAGTTTAACCCACCTGACCAGTACCAAGGTGCCGTTTCTCTGGGACACGCAGGCCGAGGAGGCATTCCAGGAATTAAAAAGATCGTTCATGTCGGCTCCTGTTCTTAGACATCCAGATGATGTAAAACCGTTTGTGGTTGAAACAGACGCCTCGGACTACGCTATTGGGGCGGTCCTACTACAGCAAGATACAATCACGGGAATAGAGCACCCGGTGGCGTATTACTCGAGGAAGTTGTCAGTGAGTGAGAGAAACTACGCAGTGATAGAAAAGGAATTACTGGCGATAAAGGCTGCCTTCGAGGAATGGCGACATCACTTGCTGGGTGGGAGGTACCCGGTGGTGGTTCGCACGGATCATCGTAATCTACAGTTCTTGCGCTCTTTACAATGCAGAACCTCCCGTCATGCTCGTTGGGCCTTCTTCTTTTCACAGTTCGATTTCACCGTCACGTACATTCCTTGTTCCCAGAACACTAAGGCTGATGCCTTGTCTCGGTCTCTGGAAAACAACGTTGAAGACGTCAAGGAACCGGAACCTTTGATAGCGTCCAAACATTTCCTATCGATGGTGACTCCCCAGCTCCAACAGTTTACTGAGGCCACACGAACGGATCCCTCAAGAACACAGATTCTACAACGTGCTGACATCAGGGAACGTGATGGCTTATTGTTCTTCAAGGATCGTCTGTACGTCCCCACATTGGAACTCCAGAAAATCGTTTTACAGAATTGTCATGATTCCGTCGTTTGCGGTCACCGTGGAGTCCGTACAACACAAGAACTGGTTGCACGACAGTACTGGTGGCCTGGATGGGCTACAATGGTAAAGCAATACGTGGACTCTTGCCCGGTATGTGCCCAGACCAAGATTCCTCGCAAAAGACCCATTGGTCTTCTAAAACCCACGCCAACACCTCCGTACCCTTGGCATACCATCGCCACAGATTTCATCGTTGACCTGCCCCTGTCTGGTGGCTTCACGTGTATAATGGTGGTGGTGGATTGTTTCACCAAGACAGCTCATTTCTTGCCCTTTCCTAAGCTGCCCACTGCATCCCAGATGGCACGATGTTTTCTACATGAAGTGTATCGTCTTCATGGTCTTCCGGAGAAGATATTGTCTGACCGAGGCTCTCAATACATCTCTGCCTTTTGGGGCCAACTGTGTCGGCATTTGGACATCCAGCGAGCCCTGAGTTCCGGATATCATCCGCAGACTAATGGACAGACGGAACGTACCAATCAGACCCTTGAGCAATATCTACGTTGCTATGCCAATGCTACCCAAGACAACTGGTCGGAGTGGTTGGACACCGCGGAAGCAGCTTACAACAACGCTGTTCATTCCGCTACTGGACTCAGCCCTTTTTATTGCTCTACCGGTCTTCATCCTCGACTGCTGCCTATACATCCGACATCTTCCAGCGCTGTTCCATCTGCAGATGTCCTGGTGTCCCTGATTCGCGATCAACATCGTCTGGCGGCCAGTACCTTGGCAGCGGCACAAGCACATATGAAGGAGCAGGCTGACAGGAGACGAAGCCCTGAGCCTGTCCTTCATGTTGGAGACATGGTTTGGCTGTCATCCAAGAATCTACCAGTACGCAACTTACCTGTGAAACTAGCCCCCCGCTTTTTTGGTCCCTTTCGCATCACAGGGTGTATTTCGCCTGTTGCTTTTCGTTTATCTTTGCCCCGCTCTTGGAGGATCCATCCTGTCTTTCATGTTTCCCTTTTGAAGCCCTACGTGCCCGATGTTATGGGTCGTACCTGTTCCCGTCCTGCCCCGGTCTTGGTTCGGGGGGTTCCTGAATTCGAGGTGCAAGAGATATGTGATTCACGGATTTGGCGAGGTGCTCTGCAGCTTCTGGTCGGCTGGAAGGGTTATCCTGCTTGTGACCGTACTTGGGAACCGTGCTCCTTCGTGCATGCACCGCGCCTGGTTCGGGACTTCTATCTCCGCTACCCTTGGAAACCCGGTGCTCCGGGGTTGTCCGGGAGGGGGTATGGTGTCACGCCGCGCGCTCGCTCGCCGGCGCCACTTACTTGTCCTGGGGTCCCTGGTCCACGGCCGCAGCGGTCTCCTCCTTCATGGAGACTATACCCGCGGTGGCGTCTTTCCTCACGCCGACCTGCGGTTCGGATGGGCGCCGTGGACGCTGCCATCTTGCGAGGATCTGCGCATGCGCGGATCGTCAGTGTTTCGGCGTCCCGCGCATGCGCAGTGTCGGAACATGCGTTCCAAGCCTCGCTTTGACCCTGAGCTATAAAAGGGCACCGCCTACACTGGGATGACGCGTCTCAACGCGGTTGTTACTGTGTATGCGCTGCTGGTGTCCTGGCACTTGTTGTCCAGTCCTCCGGTTTCCTGTTCCATCCTTTTCTGCCCAATTCTGCCTCATTCCCTTATTCCAGTCTTGCTTCCTGTTCCTCCTACTCTTTCTGCTCCTTCATTCTGATTCCTTGTCCTTTCCTGGGTTATGGTAGAGTAGGTTATCCCGGGGTTCCTAGTGGTAGTGGGAATCTCCTGTCAGTTCTGCCTTCTTACAGTTGCCTCCCTTTGCCTGTCTTGTGTCCTGCCGGTACCTGTGCCTTACTGCCTTTTGGGAGTTCCTGAGTTCAGTCCTGTTATCTTCGGTGAATTCATCAAGCCTTCTCAGCCAGTGGAAACACTGTCCCGACGTCACGCAAATTCTGAGAAGTGCCACCCGTGGCGTTGGGAGTTGGTTTAGTACCGTCCTGTGTTAAACTCACCAGGAGGGGATTGGGCTAATTTCTCGCGTTACCCATTCATCGGCCATCATACATCGACATACTGGCAACCTCAACTCCACGGTCTACAAGAAGCAGAGGTAACTCACGATCTCGTGAAGATTCGTTTAACATAGTGGCTACGTCAATGGAAGAGTGTGGTTTTTAGCCCTTTGAGAAATGCCTCAAGTGAAGTCTCAGCTCGGAGAGCATTGGGTAGTGTGTTCCATAGTTTAGGTGCAATATGTGGGAATCCTATCCCTCCCGCTTTAGTTCTTTTAATAGGTGGGATGCGCAGTTGGTTGGCAAAGCAGACTCTTGTAGGATGTGACGAGGTATCTCTAGTTACCGTTTCTGATAGGTATGGAGGGGCAGGGAGTCTTAAGCATTTGTACTTTAATGTGAGGGTCTTGAAGGTAATTATTTCCTTTACCGGGAGCAATTGAGCGGCTTGCCTGGCTTGCGTGATATGGTTTCTTTTGGGGATGTTGAGGGCTGCTCTGAGCACGTTGTTTTGGACTATTTGGAATCTATTTAGATTTTTGGCTGAGGTGCCTGCTAAGAGGGCATTGCAATAATCTAGGGACTCCAATGGTGGCTAGAGCAATTTTGAGGCAGTTCTGGTTGGATAAGAAGGGTTTTACAGCATTTAAACGTTTAGTAGTGTGTGCAGAGGCAGAGGCAAGGCCACTGACTTGACGTGTCATAGACAATGTGGAAACAAGGAAGACACCTAGGGGGTCATTTCAAGTATGGAGGTAACCATGCCGCTATTAGCGGCATGGCTACCCCCATACCGGGTACTGGGTCCGGGTTCCTTGAATGAGGAATTACCGTGCCATTCCGACCTTGGAGGGCCCGGTAATTCCTCATTCAACCGGGACCCGGCACATTCCCATTCCCCTTTGAGCCCCCATAGGGCTCAATGGGAATGGGGAGGATGCTAACAACAGGCCCGTTAATAACAGGCCCGTTGTTAGCATCCTGGTCTGCTCGCGGGACCTCCTAAGGACGCCTGGTTTTACCAGGCATCCTTAGCGGGTTCCCGCGAGCACTCTCGTAATGGGGAGTTAAGGGTTTGACAGCTCCGGCACCTTTACTGGCACCGTTAACTCCTTACCTCATAACTCGAAATGAAGTCCCTAGAGTCTTCACTGAGGAGGAGACGAGGATGATGGTGTTGTCAATGGTGAAGTTACAGTATTTTTGGTCAAGTTTAGATAGTGTTTCTTTAGGTCCTATGATGATGATCTTGGTTTTATCTCCATTGAGACATTGCCCATTGGCCGCCATCCAGGCTTAGATGGTGGAGTCAATCTGGAGGATGGCTGCGGCGTCTTGGTCATACAAGCCAGAGAGTGGGAGGAGTACCTGCATATCATCAACATAGTTTGTGTAAGTTATGACGAGGGAGTCCATTTTATCAAAGAGCGGTTTTGTGAACAGGTTGTAAAGAGTGGGCGCTGTACAAGAGGAACACAGGAGTGGATGGTGGAGGGAGCTGCATTTGCCTGATCAGAGAAAACCTTCATGGCTCCGCCTTCCAGGAAGGAGGTTATCCAGGAGGAGGCCTGTGTGGTGAAGTGAGCTGCATGAATGAGATGGAAGGTGAGAATCTTGTGATCAACAATGTCAAACATGGCTGAAATGTCTAAGAGTAGGAGGAGAGCAGGTTTGCCTTTGTCCATGATATATGTTATTTGGTTTTTAAGGTCTAATAGGGCAGTTTCGGTGGCGTGGCCTTTGTGGAATCCTGATTGCCATTTGCCGAGGATGGCGTTGGATTCGAGGAAGTGTTGGGTCTGATTGTGGGCTGCTTTAGCCAAGATTTTGAGGAGGAATGGGATGGTGGTGAAAGGTCAGTAGTTATTGGGGCATGAGGGATATAGAGTGTTTTTTTTAGTAGTGGGCAAACCCTGGCTTCTTTTTGGCTGGACGGGACAATACCTGTTGAGAATGAGGCATTAATGAATACCGTGATGAGAGGAGCCAAAGAGTCAGCACAGTCTTTAATTATTTTGGGCGGACAGATGTCTCCTTTGCTCATGGATGGTTTAAGATGCTGGAGGAGTTCAGTGACTTCTGCTTCTGTGAGGTTTCTGAACGAGAAGGGTTGGATTGAGGGATTATGAGATGGGATACTAGGCATTGGGAGATGTTGGTGCTTAGGTAGTGCTTTGAATTGTTCTTGTATTTTATCCAGGAATAAGTTTATTGAGCAGGGCTGCCTGTATGCTGGAGCACCATGCTTCGTCTTTATTGATCTCATCGGGCTGGTGGAAGGGGTGATGAGGTCTTTAAAGATGGTGAGCATTTCCTTGGATTTTGAGTTAGCCATAGAGATCCGAATGTTGAAGGAGTTGGACTTGGCTTTGAATATTGCTTCTGTGAATTGCACGGAAAGCCTTTTCACTTCTTCCTTGGTGGAATCACTAAGATTGAACTTCCAATTGGCTAGTGCTTTATGTTTGTTGGTGTGGAGGGCTAGTAGGTCTTCCGTGAACCAAGAGTTAGTGTGCATGGATATTTTCTCTTTTTTGGACTCAATCGGTGCTATGGAGTCAATGGCTCTGGTGAGGGTATCTGAGGAGATGTCAGCAAGAGTTCTGGGGTCACTTGTGAAAGGGGATTTGAGTTCTGGGACTTCCAGGAAGGGACACAGGTTGTCCTTAGTTCATTTTTTTTGAGCTTCTAACCTGGGCTGGGAGATAAAATAGTGTTTTAGTGGTGGGATCGGTGGAAATGGTAAATTGGATACAGTTATGATCCGTCCATGGGTAGGCAGAGTTGGAGATAATGGTGGCGGAGCAATTGTGGTCTGCACCCCAATCAAGCATGCTGCCTTTACAGTGAGTTGGGCAGGTGAATTTCTCTACGAACCCCATGTCTTTAGGTTCCTTAGCTAGGGCTGAGGCTGCTTTGTCCTTGGGATCATTGAGACCTAGATTGAGGTCTCCGAGTAGGATGGTTTTCGTGCAGTTTTTTAGATTGTTGCTTAGTATGTGGAGGAGATGTCCTTGGAAGTCTGGGGCTGGGGGCCTGTAAATGATATGTATATTTATTGTACAATTAGGAGACAGAGACAGTTTGGCTGACAGGATATTGGTGTTACCTTTGCTGGGGTGGTTGCATCTTTGGTGATGAGGGCTACACCTTCTCCTTTCAAGAGCTGTCTGTCTTGTCTGAGAACACAGTGTCCCTGTGGGAGAGCTAGAGAGATTCCAGGACTGGACGCCTCAGGGAGCCAAGTCTCTGTGATAGCGAGTATATGAAGGTTATGAGTGGTGATGAAGTTGTTAATCTTGAGGGCGTGGGCAAGGAGAGAGTGAGCATTTATAAGAGCCCAATTTATGGCAAAGGAAGGACTAGTCTTATTAGTAAGAGGAGTAGGGGGAGTAGAGACAGTGGAGACAGGGGGGGTCAGGGGGACCGGGAGTGTGGGAGAGAGGATTTGCTTGAATGTTTTCGGTTTGAGTGTGCAGATGGCCCCTATGATCCTTTTTGGACGGTGTCATGCGTAAGGGTGCAGGCAAGATGTGAATGTTTTTTGCTGTAATGGTGTGAGTGGTGGCAAAGGTGTTGGGGGTGTGAGTTCCCAATCTGAGATTCCTCCTAGCTGTGGAGCTGGGGAGGCTGTGTTGTGGTGATGGTTCAGTACGGTGCCTAAGTCCTAGATACTAGGTGAGCCTGAGGGCATAAAGAGGCCATGAGACTTCTCAAGGAGGCAGTATCATCTGGGCTGACAAATTGATGTGGAGTTTGAGGGGCATGGCTCATGTTGGTGGTCAGAGTCATAGAAGGGACAGGGTTCGAGTAGGAGGCTAATGTGAATGCTAGTGCAATGAAGAGGTGCCAGGTAGGGGTGGTGCAGAATAAATTATAATATGTATGCCTGTGAGAGGCTAGTAGTCGCTTGAAAGGATACTTTGTTGGGCACTAGGTTGAGCCAATGCAGTTTAGCAAGCAGTGAATCAGTAGCAGATGGTGAGCACAGGATGCAGTAATAGCACTAAGAGTGGCTAGTACAGTTTGCAAGCAGGCTATCTGGGCAAAAGTTAGGCACAAGAAGTGGCAGCACATAACAATGAGGCGGCTAGTACAGTTTTGCAGGCAGGCTATCTGCGGCAATAGGTAGGCACAGAAAGTGGTAGCACATAACTAAGAGGCCGCTGGTACAGTTTTGCAGGCAGTCTATCTGTGGCAATAGGTGGGCTCAGAATGTGGCATCACTTAACAATGAGAGCGGCCAGTACAGACTATACCCGCGGTGGCGTCTTTCCTCACGCCGACCTGCGGTTCGGATGGGCGCCGTGGACGCTGCCATCTTGCGAGGATCTGCGCATGCGCGGATCGTCAGTGTTTCGGCGTCCCGCGCATGCGCAGTGTCGGAACATGCGTTCCAAGCCTCGCTTTGACCCTGAGCTATAAAAGGGCACCGCCTACACTGGGATGACGCGTCTCAACGCGGTTGTTACTGTGTATGCGCTGCTGGTGTCCTGGCACTTGTTGTCCAGTCCTCCGGTTTCCTGTTCCATCCTTTTCTGCCCAATTCTGCCTCATTCCCTTATTCCAGTCTTGCTTCCTGTTCCTCCTACTCTTTCTGCTCCTTCATTCTGATTCCTTGTCCTTTCCTGGGTTATGGTAGAGTAGGTTATCCCGGGGTTCCTAGTGGTAGTGGGAATCTCCTGTCAGTTCTGCCTTCTTACAGTTGCCTCCCTTTGCCTGTCTTGTGTCCTGCCGGTACCTGTGCCTTACTGCCTTTTGGGAGTTCCTGAGTTCAGTCCTGTTATCTTCTGTGAATTCATCAAGCCTTCTCAGCCAGTGGAAACACTGTCCCGACGTCACGCAAATTCTGAGAAGTGCCACCCGTGGCGTTGGGAGTTGGTTTAGTACCGTCCTGTGTTAAACTCACCAGGAGGGGATTGGGCTAATTTCTCGCGTTACCCATTCATCGGCCATCATACATCGACATACTGGCAACCTCAACTCCACGGTCTACAAGAAGCAGAGGTAACTCACGATCTCGTGAAGATTCGTTTAACATAGTGGCTACGTCAATGGAAGAGTGTGGTTTTTAGCCCTTTGAGAAATGCCTCAAGTGAAGTCTCAGCTCGGAGAGCATTGGGTAGTGTGTTCCATAGTTTAGGTGCAATATGTGGGAATCCTATCCCTCCCGCTTTAGTTCTTTTAATAGGTGGGATGCGCAGTTGGTTGGCAAAGCAGACTCTTGTAGGATGTGACGAGGTATCTCTAGTTACCGTTTCTGATAGGTATGGAGGGGCAGGGAGTCTTAAGCATTTGTACTTTAATGTGAGGGTCTTGAAGGTAATTATTTCCTTTACCGGGAGCAATTGAGCGGCTTGCCTGGCTTGCGTGATATGGTTTCTTTTGGGGATGTTGAGGGCTGCTCTGAGCACGTTGTTTTGGACTATTTGGAATCTATTTAGATTTTTGGCTGAGGTGCCTGCTAAGAGGGCATTGCAATAATCTAGGGACTCCAATGGTGGCTAGAGCAATTTTGAGGCAGTTCTGGTTGGATAAGAAGGGTTTTACAGCATTTAAACGTTTAGTAGTGTGTGCAGAGGCAGAGGCAAGGCCACTGACTTGACGTGTCATAGACAATGTGGAAACAAGGAAGACACCTAGGGGGTCATTTCAAGTATGGAGGTAACCATGCCGCTATTAGCGGCATGGCTACCCCCATACCGGGTACTGGGTCCGGGTTCCTTGAATGAGGAATTACCGTGCCATTCCGACCTTGGAGGGCCCGGTAATTCCTCATTCAACCGGGACCCGGCACATTCCCATTCCCCTTTGAGCCCCCATAGGGCTCAATGGGAATGGGGAGGATGCTAACAACAGGCCCGTTAATAACAGGCCCGTTGTTAGCATCCTGGTCTGCTCGCGGGACCTCCTAAGGACGCCTGGTTTTACCAGGCATCCTTAGCGGGTTCCCGCGAGCACTCTCGTAATGGGGAGTTAAGGGTTTGACAGCTCCGGCACCTTTACTGGCACCGTTAACTCCTTACCTCATAACTCGAAATGAAGTCCCTAGAGTCTTCACTGAGGAGGAGACGAGGATGATGGTGTTGTCAATGGTGAAGTTACAGTATTTTTGGTCAAGTTTAGATAGTGTTTCTTTAGGTCCTATGATGATGATCTTGGTTTTATCTCCATTGAGACATTGCCCATTGGCCGCCATCCAGGCTTAGATGGTGGAGTCAATCTGGAGGATGGCTGCGGCGTCTTGGTCATACAAGCCAGAGAGTGGGAGGAGTACCTGCATATCATCAACATAGTTTGTGTAAGTTATGACGAGGGAGTCCATTTTATCAAAGAGCGGTTTTGTGAACAGGTTGTAAAGAGTGGGCGCTGTACAAGAGGAACACAGGAGTGGATGGTGGAGGGAGCTGCATTTGCCTGATCAGAGAAAACCTTCATGGCTCCGCCTTCCAGGAAGGAGGTTATCCAGGAGGAGGCCTGTGTGGTGAAGTGAGCTGCATGAATGAGATGGAAGGTGAGAATCTTGTGATCAACAATGTCAAACATGGCTGAAATGTCTAAGAGTAGGAGGAGAGCAGGTTTGCCTTTGTCCATGATATATGTTATTTGGTTTTTAAGGTCTAATAGGGCAGTTTCGGTGGCGTGGCCTTTGTGGAATCCTGATTGCCATTTGCCGAGGATGGCGTTGGATTCGAGGAAGTGTTGGGTCTGATTGTGGGCTGCTTTAGCCAAGATTTTGAGGAGGAATGGGATGGTGGTGAAAGGTCAGTAGTTATTGGGGCATGAGGGATATAGAGTGTTTTTTTTAGTAGTGGGCAAACCCTGGCTTCTTTTTGGCTGGACGGGACAATACCTGTTGAGAATGAGGCATTAATGAATACCGTGATGAGAGGAGCCAAAGAGTCAGCACAGTCTTTAATTATTTTGGGCGGACAGATGTCTCCTTTGCTCATGGATGGTTTAAGATGCTGGAGGAGTTCAGTGACTTCTGCTTCTGTGAGGTTTCTGAACGAGAAGGGTTGGATTGAGGGATTATGAGATGGGATACTAGGCATTGGGAGATGTTGGTGCTTAGGTAGTGCTTTGAATTGTTCTTGTATTTTATCCAGGAATAAGTTTATTGAGCAGGGCTGCCTGTATGCTGGAGCACCATGCTTCGTCTTTATTGATCTCATCGGGCTGGTGGAAGGGGTGATGAGGTCTTTAAAGATGGTGAGCATTTCCTTGGATTTTGAGTTAGCCATAGAGATCCGAATGTTGAAGGAGTTGGACTTGGCTTTGAATATTGCTTCTGTGAATTGCACGGAAAGCCTTTTCACTTCTTCCTTGGTGGAATCACTAAGATTGAACTTCCAATTGGCTAGTGCTTTATGTTTGTTGGTGTGGAGGGCTAGTAGGTCTTCCGTGAACCAAGAGTTAGTGTGCATGGATATTTTCTCTTTTTTGGACTCAATCGGTGCTATGGAGTCAATGGCTCTGGTGAGGGTATCTGAGGAGATGTCAGCAAGAGTTCTGGGGTCACTTGTGAAAGGGGATTTGAGTTCTGGGACTTCCAGGAAGGGACACAGGTTGTCCTTAGTTCATTTTTTTTGAGCTTCTAACCTGGGCTGGGAGATAAAATAGTGTTTTAGTGGTGGGATCGGTGGAAATGGTAAATTGGATACAGTTATGATCCGTCCATGGGTAGGCAGAGTTGGAGATAATGGTGGGGGAGCAATTGTGGTCTGCACCCCAATCAAGCATGCTGCCTTTACAGTGAGTTGGGCAGGTGAATTTCTCTACGAACCCCATGTCTTTAGGTTCCTTAGCTAGGGCTGAGGCTGCTTTGTCCTTGGGATCATTGAGACCTAGATTGAGGTCTCCGAGTAGGATGGTTTTCGTGCAGTTTTTTAGATTGTTGCTTAGTATGTGGAGGAGATGTCCTTGGAAGTCTGGGGCTGGGGGCCTGTAAATGATATGTATATTTATTGTACAATTAGGAGACAGAGACAGTTTGGCTGACAGGATATTGGTGTTACCTTTGCTGGGGTGGTTGCATCTTTGGTGATGAGGGCTACACCTTCTCCTTTCAAGAGCTGTCTGTCTTGTCTGAGAACACAGTGTCCCTGTGGGAGAGCTAGAGAGATTCCAGGACTGGACGCCTCAGGGAGCCAAGTCTCTGTGATAGCGAGTATATGAAGGTTATGAGTGGTGATGAAGTTGTTAATCTTGAGGGCGTGGGCAAGGAGAGAGTGAGCATTTATAAGAGCCCAATTTATGGCAAAGGAAGGACTAGTCTTATTAGTAAGAGGAGTAGGGGGAGTAGAGACAGTGGAGACAGGGGGGGTCAGGGGGACCGGGAGTGTGGGAGAGAGGATTTGCTTGAATGTTTTCGGTTTGAGTGTGCAGATGGCCCCTATGATCCTTTTTGGACGGTGTCATGCGTAAGGGTGCAGGCAAGATGTGAATGTTTTTTGCTGTAATGGTGTGAGTGGTGGCAAAGGTGTTGGGGGTGTGAGTTCCCAATCTGAGATTCCTCCTAGCTGTGGAGCTGGGGAGGCTGTGTTGTGGTGATGGTTCAGTACGGTGCCTAAGTCCTAGATACTAGGTGAGCCTGAGGGCATAGAGAGGCCATGAGACTTCTCAAGGAGGCAGTATCATCTGGGCTGACAAATTGATGTGGAGTTTGAGGGGCATGGCTCATGTTGGTGGTCAGAGTCATAGAAGGGACAGGGTTCGAGTAGGAGGCTAATGTGAATGCTAGTGCAATGAAGAGGTGCCAGGTAGGGGTGGTGCAGAATAAATTATAATATGTATGCCTGTGAGAGGCTAGTAGTCGCTTGAAAGGATACTTTGTTGGGCACTAGGTTGAGCCAATGCAGTTTAGCAAGCAGTGAATCAGTAGCAGATGGTGAGCACAGGATGCAGTAATAGCACTAAGAGTGGCTAGTACAGTTTGCAAGCAGGCTATCTGGGCAAAAGTTAGGCACAAGAAGTGGCAGCACATAACAATGAGGCGGCTAGTACAGTTTTGCAGGCAGGCTATCTGCGGCAATAGGTAGGCACAGAAAGTGGTAGCACATAACTAAGAGGCCGCTGGTACAGTTTTGCAGGCAGTCTATCTGTGGCAATAGGTGGGCTCAGAATGTGGCATCACTTAACAATGAGAGCGGCCAGTACAGACTATACCCGCGGTGGCGTCTTTCCTCACGCCGACCTGCGGTTCGGATGGGCGCCGTGGACGCTGCCATCTTGCGAGGATCTGCGCATGCGCGGATCGTCAGTGTTTCGGCGTCCCGCGCATGCGCAGTGTCGGAACATGCGTTCCAAGCCTCGCTTTGACCCTGAGCTATAAAAGGGCACCGCCTACACTGGGATGACGCGTCTCAACGCGGTTGTTACTGTGTATGCGCTGCTGGTGTCCTGGCACTTGTTGTCCAGTCCTCCGGTTTCCTGTTCCATCCTTTTCTGCCCAATTCTGCCTCATTCCCTTATTCCAGTCTTGCTTCCTGTTCCTCCTACTCTTTCTGCTCCTTCATTCTGATTCCTTGTCCTTTCCTGGGTTATGGTAGAGTAGGTTATCCCGGGGTTCCTAGTGGTAGTGGGAATCTCCTGTCAGTTCTGCCTTCTTACAGTTGCCTCCCTTTGCCTGTCTTGTGTCCTGCCGGTACCTGTGCCTTACTGCCTTTTGGGAGTTCCTGAGTTCAGTCCTGTTATCTTCGGTGAATTCATCAAGCCTTCTCAGCCAGTGGAAACACTGTCCCGACGTCACGCAAATTCTGAGAAGTGCCACCCGTGGCGTTGGGAGTTGGTTTAGTACCGTCCTGTGTTAAACTCACCAGGAGGGGATTGGGCTAATTTCTCGCGTTACCCATTCATCGGCCATCATACATCGACATACTGGCAACCTCAACTCCACGGTCTACAAGAAGCAGAGGTAACTCACGATCTCGTGAAGATTCGTTTAACATAGTTGCTACGTCAATGGAAGAGTGTGGTTTTTAGCCCTTTGAGAAATGCCTCAAGTGAAGTCTCAGCTCGGAGAGCATTGGGTAGTGTGTTCCATAGTTTAGGTGCAATATGTGGGAATCCTATCCCTCCCGCTTTAGTTCTTTTAATAGGTGGGATGCGCAGTTGGTTGGCAAAGCAGACTCTTGTAGGATGTGACGAGGTATCTCTAGTTACCGTTTCTGATAGGTATGGAGGGGCAGGGAGTCTTAAGCATTTGTACTTTAATGTGAGGGTCTTGAAGGTAATTATTTCCTTTACCGGGAGCAATTGAGCGGCTTGCCTGGCTTGCGTGATATGGTTTCTTTTGGGGATGTTGAGGGCTGCTCTGAGCACGTTGTTTTGGACTATTTGGAATCTATTTAGATTTTTGGCTGAGGTGCCTGCTAAGAGGGCATTGCAATAATCTAGGGACTCCAATGGTGGCTAGAGCAATTTTGAGGCAGTTCTGGTTGGATAAGAAGGGTTTTACAGCATTTAAACGTTTAGTAGTGTGTGCAGAGGCAGAGGCAAGGCCACTGACTTGACGTGTCATAGACAATGTGGAAACAAGGAAGACACCTAGGGGGTCATTTCAAGTATGGAGGTAACCATGCCGCTATTAGCGGCATGGCTACCCCCATACCGGGTACTGGGTCCGGGTTCCTTGAATGAGGAATTACCGTGCCATTCCGACCTTGGAGGGCCCGGTAATTCCTCATTCAACCGGGACCCGGCACATTCCCATTCCCCTTTGAGCCCCCATAGGGCTCAATGGGAATGGGGAGGATGCTAACAACAGGCCCGTTAATAACAGGCCCGTTGTTAGCATCCTGGTCTGCTCGCGGGACCTCCTAAGGACGCCTGGTTTTACCAGGCATCCTTAGCGGGTTCCCGCGAGCACTCTCGTAATGGGGAGTTAAGGGTTTGACAGCTCCGGCACCTTTACTGGCACCGTTAACTCCTTACCTCATAACTCGAAATGAAGTCCCTAGAGTCTTCACTGAGGAGGAGACGAGGATGATGGTGTTGTCAATGGTGAAGTTACAGTATTTTTGGTCAAGTTTAGATAGTGTTTCTTTAGGTCCTATGATGATGATCTTGGTTTTATCTCCATTGAGACATTGCCCATTGGCCGCCATCCAGGCTTAGATGGTGGAGTCAATCTGGAGGATGGCTGCGGCGTCTTGGTCATACGAGCCAGAGAGTGGGAGGAGTACCTGCATATCATCAACATAGTTTGTGTAAGTTATGGCGAGGGAGTCCATTTTATCAAAGAGCGGTTTTGTGAACAGGTTATAAAGAGTGGGCGCTGTACAAGAGGAACACAGGAGTGGATGGTGGAGGGAGCTGCATTTGCCTGATCAGAGAAAACCTTCATGGCTCCGCCTTCCAGGAAGGAGGTTATCCAGGAGGAGGCCTGTGTGGTGAAGTGAGCTGCATGAATGAGATGGAAGGTGAGAATCTTGTGATCAACAATGTCAAACATGGCTGAAATGTCTAAGAGTAGGAGGAGAGCAGGTTTGCCTTTGTCCATGATATATGTTATTTGGTTTTTAAGGTCTAATAGGGCAGTTTCGGTGGCGTGGCCTTTGTGGAATCCTGATTGCCATTTGCCGAGGATGGCGTTGGATTCGAGGAAGTGTTGGGTCTGATTGTGGGCTGCTTTAGCCAAGATTTTGAGGAGGAATGGGATGGTGGTGAAAGGTCAGTAGTTATTGGGGCATGAGGGATATAGAGTGTTTTTTTTAGTAGTGGGCAAACCCTGGCTTCTTTTTGGCTGGACGGGACAATACCTGTTGAGAATGAGGCATTAATGAATACCGTGATGAGAGGAGCCAAAGAGTCAGCACAGTCTTTAATTATTTTGGGCGGACAGATGTCTCCTTTGCTCATGGATGGTTTAAGATGCTGGAGGAGTTCAGTGACTTCTGCTTCTGTGAGGTTTCTGAACGAGAAGGGTTGGATTGAGGGATTATGAGATGGGATACTAGGCATTGGGAGATGTTGGTGCTTAGGTAGTGCTTTGAATTGTTCTTGTATTTTATCCAGGAATAAGTTTATTGAGCAGGGCTGCCTGTATGCTGGAGCACCATGCTTCGTCTTTATTGATCTCATCGGGCTGGTGGAAGGGGTGATGAGGTCTTTAAAGATGGTGAGCATTTCCTTGGATTTTGAGTTAGCCATAGAGATCCGAATGTTGAAGGAGTTGGACTTGGCTTTGAATATTGCTTCTGTGAATTGCACGGAAAGCCTTTTCACTTCTTCCTTGGTGGAATCACTAAGATTGAACTTCCAATTGGCTAGTGCTTTATGTTTGTTGGTGTGGAGGGCTAGTAGGTCTTCCGTGAACCAAGAGTTAGTGTGCATGGATATTTTCTCTTTTTTGGACTCAATCGGTGCTATGGAGTCAATGGCTCTGGTGAGGGTATCTGAGGAGATGTCAGCAAGAGTTCTGGGGTCACTTGTGAAAGGGGATTTGAGTTCTGGGACTTCCAGGAAGGGACACAGGTTGTCCTTAGTTCATTTTTTTTGAGCTTCTAACCTGGGCTGGGAGATAAAATAGTGTTTTAGTGGTGGGATCGGTGGAAATGGTAAATTGGATACAGTTATGATCCGTCCATGGGTAGGCAGAGTTGGAGATAATGGTGGGGGAGCAATTGTGGTCTGCACCCCAATCAAGCATGCTGCCTTTACAGTGAGTTGGGCAGGTGAATTTCTCTACGAACCCCATGTCTTTAGGTTCCTTAGCTAGGGCTGAGGCTGCTTTGTCCTTGGGATCATTGAGACCTAGATTGAGGTCTCCGAGTAGGATGGTTTTCGTGCAGTTTTTTAGATTGTTGCTTAGTATGTGGAGGAGATGTCCTTGGAAGTCTGGGGCTGGGGGCCTGTAAATGATATGTATATTTATTGTACAATTAGGAGACAGAGACAGTTTGGCTGACAGGATATTGGTGTTACCTTTGCTGGGGTGGTTGCATCTTTGGTGATGAGGGCTACACCTTCTCCTTTCAAGAGCTGTCTGTCTTGTCTGAGAACACAGTGTCCCTGTGGGAGAGCTAGAGAGATTCCAGGACTGGACGCCTCAGGGAGCCAAGTCTCTGTGATAGCGAGTATATGAAGGTTATGAGTGGTGATGAAGTTGTTAATCTTGAGGGCGTGGGCAAGGAGAGAGTGAGCATTTATAAGAGCCCAATTTATGGCAAAGGAAGGACTAGTCTTATTAGTAAGAGGAGTAGGGGGAGTAGAGACAGTGGAGACAGGGGTGGTCAGGGGGACCGGGAGTGTGGGAGAGAGGATTTGCTTGAATGTTTTCGGTTTGAGTGTGCAGATGGCCCCTATGATCCTTTTTGGACGGTGTCATGCGTAAGGGTGCAGGCAAGATGTGAATGTTTTTTGCTGTAATGGTGTGAGTGGTGGCAAAGGTGTTGGGGGTGTGAGTTCCCAATCTGAGATTCCTCCTAGCTGTGGAGCTGGGGAGGCTGTGTTGTGGTGATGGTTCAGTACGGTGCCTAAGTCCTAGATACTAGGTGAGCCTGAGGGCATAGAGAGGCCATGAGACTTCTCAAGGAGGCAGTATCATCTGGGCTGACAAATTGATGTGGAGTTTGAGGGGCATGGCTCATGTTGGTGGTCAGAGTCATAGAAGGGACAGGGTTCGAGTAGGAGGCTAATGTGAATGCTAGTGCAATGAAGAGGTGCCAGGTAGGGGTGGTGCAGAATAAATTATAATATGTATGCCTGTGAGAGGCTAGTAGTCGCTTGAAAGGATACTTTGTTGGGCACTAGGTTGAGCCAATGCAGTTTAGCAAGCAGTGAATCAGTAGCAGATGGTGAGCACAGGATGCAGTAATAGCACTAAGAGTGGCTAGTACAGTTTGCAAGCAGGCTATCTGGGCAAAAGTTAGGCACAAGAAGTGGCAGCACATAACAATGAGGCGGCTAGTACAGTTTTGCAGGCAGGCTATCTGCGGCAATAGGTAGGCACAGAAAGTGGTAGCACATAACTAAGAGGCCGCTGGTACAGTTTTGCAGGCAGTCTATCTGTGGCAATAGGTGGGCTCAGAATGTGGCATCACTTAACAATGAGAGCGGCCAGTACAGACTATACCCGCGGTGGCGTCTTTCCTCACGCCGACCTGCGGTTCGGATGGGCGCCGTGGACGCTGCCATCTTGCGAGGATCTGCGCATGCGCGGATCGTCAGTGTTTCGGCGTCCCGCGCATGCGCAGTGTCGGAACATGCGTTCCAAGCCTCGCTTTGACCCTGAGCTATAAAAGGGCACCGCCTACACTGGGATGACGCGTCTCAACGCGGTTGTTACTGTGTATGCGCTGCTGGTGTCCTGGCACTTGTTGTCCAGTCCTCCGGTTTCCTGTTCCATCCTTTTCTGCCCAATTCTGCCTCATTCCCTTATTCCAGTCTTGCTTCCTGTTCCTCCTACTCTTTCTGCTCCTTCATTCTGATTCCTTGTCCTTTCCTGGGTTATGGTAGAGTAGGTTATCCCGGGGTTCCTAGTGGTAGTGGGAATCTCCTGTCAGTTCTGCCTTCTTACAGTTGCCTCCCTTTGCCTGTCTTGTGTCCTGCCGGTACCTGTGCCTTACTGCCTTTTGGGAGTTCCTGAGTTCAGTCCTGTTATCTTCGGTGAATTCATCAAGCCTTCTCAGCCAGTGGAAACACTGTCCCGACGTCACGCAAATTCTGAGAAGTGCCACCCGTGGCGTTGGGAGTTGGTTTAGTACCGTCCTGTGTTAAACTCACCAGGAGGGGATTGGGCTAATTTCTCGCGTTACCCATTCATCGGCCATCATACATCGACATACTGGCAACCTCAACTCCACGGTCTACAAGAAGCAGAGGTAACTCACGATCTCGTGAAGATTCGTTTAACATAGTGGCTACGTCAATGGAAGAGTGTGGTTTTTAGCCCTTTGAGAAATGCCTCAAGTGAAGTCTCAGCTCGGAGAGCATTGGGTAGTGTGTTCCATAGTTTAGGTGCAATATGTGGGAATCCTATCCCTCCCGCTTTAGTTCTTTTAATAGGTGGGATGCGCAGTTGGTTGGCAAAGCAGACTCTTGTAGGATGTGACAAGGTATCTCTAGTTACCGTTTCTGATAGGTATGGAGGGGCAGGGAGTCTTAAGCATTTGTACTTTAATGTGAGGGTCTTGAAGGTAATTATTTCCTTTACCGGGAGCAATTGAGCGGCTTGCCTGGCTTGCGTGATATGGTTTCTTTTGGGGATGTTGAGGGCTGCTCTGAGCACGTTGTTTTGGACTATTTGGAATCTATTTAGATTTTTGGCTGAGGTGCCTGCTAAGAGGGCATTGCAATAATCTAGGGACTCCAATGGTGGCTAGAGCAATTTTGAGGCAGTTCTGGTTGGATAAGAAGGGTTTTACAGCATTTAAACGTTTAGTAGTGTGTGCAGAGGCAGAGGCAAGGCCACTGACTTGACGTGTCATAGACAATGTGGAAACAAGGAAGACACCTAGGGGGTCATTTCAAGTATGGAGGTAACCATGCCGCTATTAGCGGCATGGCTACCCCCATACCGGGTACTGGGTCCGGGTTCCTTGAATGAGGAATTACCGTGCCATTCCGACCTTGGAGGGCCCGGTAATTCCTCATTCAACCGGGACCCGGCACATTCCCATTCCCCTTTGAGCCCCCATAGGGCTCAATGGGAATGGGGAGGATGCTAACAACAGGCCCGTTAATAACAGGCCCGTTGTTAGCATCCTGGTCTGCTCGCGGGACCTCCTAAGGACGCCTGGTTTTACCAGGCATCCTTAGCGGGTTCCCGCGAGCACTCTCGTAATGGGGAGTTAAGGGTTTGACAGCTCCGGCACCTTTACTGGCACCGTTAACTCCTTACCTCATAACTCGAAATGAAGTCCCTAGAGTCTTCACTGAGGAGGAGACGAGGATGATGGTGTTGTCAATGGTGAAGTTACAGTATTTTTGGTCAAGTTTAGATAGTGTTTCTTTAGGTCCTATGATGATGATCTTGGTTTTATCTCCATTGAGACATTGCCCATTGGCCGCCATCCAGGCTTAGATGGTGGAGTCAATCTGGAGGATGGCTGCGGCGTCTTGGTCATACGAGCCAGAGAGTGGGAGGAGTACCTGCATATCATCAACATAGTTTGTGTAAGTTATGACGAGGGAGTCCATTTTATCAAAGAGCGGTTTTGTGAACAGGTTGTAAAGAGTGGGCGCTGTACAAGAGGAACACAGGAGTGGATGGTGGAGGGAGCTGCATTTGCCTGATCAGAGAAAACCTTCATGGCTCCGCCTTCCAGGAAGGAGGTTATCCAGGAGGAGGCCTGTGTGGTGAAGTGAGCTGCATGAATGAGATGGAAGGTGAGAATCTTGTGATCAACAATGTCAAACATGGCTGAAATGTCTAAGAGTAGGAGGAGAGCAGGTTTGCCTTTGTCCATGATATATGTTATTTGGTTTTTAAGGTCTAATAGGGCAGTTTCGGTGGCGTGGCCTTTGTGGAATCCTGATTGCCATTTGCCGAGGATGGCGTTGGATTCGAGGAAGTGTTGGGTCTGATTGTGGGCTGCTTTAGCCAAGATTTTGAGGAGGAATGGGATGGTGGTGAAAGGTCAGTAGTTATTGGGGCATGAGGGATATAGAGTGTTTTTTTTAGTAGTGGGCAAACCCTGGCTTCTTTTTGGCTGGACGGGACAATACCTGTTGAGAATGAGGCATTAATGAATACCGTGATGAGAGGAGCCAAAGAGTCAGCACAGTCTTTAATTATTTTGGGCGGACAGATGTCTCCTTTGCTCATGGATGGTTTAAGATGCTGGAGGAGTTCAGTGACTTCTGCTTCTGTGAGGTTTCTGAACGAGAAGGGTTGGATTGAGGGATTATGAGATGGGATACTAGGCATTGGGAGATGTTGGTGCTTAGGTAGTGCTTTGAATTGTTCTTGTATTTTATCCAGGAATAAGTTTATTGAGCAGGGCTGCCTGTATGCTGGAGCACCATGCTTCGTCTTTATTGATCTCATCGGGCTGGTGGAAGGGGTGATGAGGTCTTTAAAGATGGTGAGCATTTCCTTGGATTTTGAGTTAGCCATAGAGATCCGAATGTTGAAGGAGTTGGACTTGGCTTTGAATATTGCTTCTGTGAATTGCACGGAAAGCCTTTTCACTTCTTCCTTGGTGGAATCACTAAGATTGAACTTCCAATTGGCTAGTGCTTTATGTTTGTTGGTGTGGAGGGCTAGTAGGTCTTCCGTGAACCAAGAGTTAGTGTGCATGGATATTTTCTCTTTTTTGGACTCAATCGGTGCTATGGAGTCAATGGCTCTGGTGAGGGTATCTGAGGAGATGTCAGCAAGAGTTCTGGGGTCACTTGTGAAAGGGGATTTGAGTTCTGGGACTTCCAGGAAGGGACACAGGTTGTCCTTAGTTCATTTTTTTTGAGCTTCTAACCTGGGCTGGGAGATAAAATAGTGTTTTAGTGGTGGGATCGGTGGAAATGGTAAATTGGATACAGTTATGATCCGTCCAGGGGTAGGCAGAGTTGGAGATAATGGTGGGGGAGCAATTGTGGTCTGCACCCCAATCAAGCATGCTGCCTTTACAGTGAGTTGGGCAGGTGAATTTCTCTACGAACCCCATGTCTTTAGGTTCCTTAGCTAGGGCTGAGGCTGCTTTGTCCTTGGGATCATTGAGACCTAGATTGAGGTCTCCGAGTAGGATGGTTTTCGTGCAGTTTTTTAGATTGTTGCTTAGTATGTGGAGGAGATGTCCTTGGAAGTCTGGGGCTGGGGGCCTGTAAATGATATATATATTTATTGTACAATTAGGAGACAGAGACAGTTTGGCTGACAGGATATTGGTGTTACCTTTGCTGGGGTGGTTGCATCTTTGGTGATGAGGGCTACACCTTCTCCTTTCAAGAGCTGTCTGTCTTGTCTGAGAACACAGTGTCCCTGTGGGAGAGCTAGAGAGATTCCAGGACTGGACGCCTCAGGGAGCCAAGTCTCTGTGATAGCGAGTATATGAAGGTTATGAGTGGTGATGAAGTTGTTAATCTTGAGGGCGTGGGCAAGGAGAGAGTGAGCATTTATAAGAGCCCAATTTATGGCAAAGGAAGGACTAGTCTTATTAGTAAGAGGAGTAGGGGGAGTAGAGACAGTGGAGACAGGGGGGGTCAGGGGGACCGGGAGTGTGGGAGAGAGGATTTGCTTGAATGTTTTCGGTTTGAGTGTGCAGATGGCCCCTATGATCCTTTTTGGACGGTGTCATGCGTAAGGGTGCAGGCAAGATGTGAATGTTTTTTGCTGTAATGGTGTGAGTGGTGGCAAAGGTGTTGGGGGTGTGAGTTCCCAATCTGAGATTCCTCCTAGCTGTGGAGCTGGGGAGGCTGTGTTGTGGTGATGGTTCAGTACGGTGCCTAAGTCCTAGATACTAGGTGAGCCTGAGGGCATAGAGAGGGCATGAGACTTCTCAAGGAGGCAGTATCATCTGGGCTGACAAATTGATGTGGAGTTTGAGGGGCATGGCTCATGTTGGTGGTCAGAGTCATAGAAGGGACAGGGTTCGAGTAGGAGGCTAATGTGAATGCTAGTGCAATGAAGAGGTGCCAGGTAGGGGTGGTGCAGAATAAATTATAATATGTATGCCTGTGAGAGGCTAGTAGTCGCTTGAAAGGATACTTTGTTGGGCACTAGGTTGAGCCAATGCAGTTTAGCAAGCAGTGAATCAGTAGCAGATGGTGAGCACAGGATGCAGTAATAGCACTAAGAGTGGCTAGTACAGTTTGCAAGCAGGCTATCTGGGCAAAAGTTAGGCACAAGAAGTGGCAGCACATAACAATGAGGCGGCTAGTACAGTTTTGCAGGCAGGCTATCTGCGGCAATAGGTAGGCACAGAAAGTGGTAGCACATAACTAAGAGGCCGCTGGTACAGTTTTGCAGGCAGTCTATCTGTGGCAATAGGTGGGCTCAGAATGTGGCATCACTTAACAATGAGAGCGGCCAGTACAGCTTCCAAAGGCAGGCTATCAACGGCAAAAATGCAAGCAGTGCCACAGTGATAGACATGCCAATACAGTTGCGCGTGCATGGGTAGTATTAGGGCTGCTAGGCGGAATGATCAGGCAATGCCTGTGATGATAGAGCGTACCTCGAGCGTGGTCAGATGCAGGAGGTGAGGCAGTGTTAGTATGATGAGTGTCAAGTTTCAAGAAGGAGAATCGGTCTATGGGGAAGTGGATTACTAGTTAGTGGCACATCGCGGTGGAGGGGAGCGGGTGCCTGTGTGGTAAGAAGGCCGGCAACCAACAGTAGTGAGTGAGCCATTTGACAGGGCTGAGGGCGGGGTACTCACTGAGATGGTGGATGGTCTCAGTAGCAGAGTCTCCTGCCGACGTACAGACGGCTTAGGACAGGATTGGGACAGGAAGCAGCCTTCGTTCCTGGGCCTTAGTGCGGTGACCGGATTACACCTGCCGTCATAGGATTGGTGCAAAAGTAGCAGTGGTAAGCCAATTGAACTTCAGCCTGCATGTCCTGTGTGAGGTTAGGCTGAGAGGGCAGTAGCAGACTGCAGGCGGCCATCTTTGCCTATGCAACCTCATGGGGCCCAATGGTAGATCGGTGTAGATCAGTGTAGAATAAATCAATTATACTGTGCTGTGATGATATTGTGCCTCCAGCACAATTTCTCTATGTGGCGAAAGGTTAATGTGTGTTCCTCCGTGCTTATGAAAATAAATACAGCAGATTTTTGCTAAGAGTCGGATTAAACCCATAGTCTTATCTCATTGCAAGAAAATGCTTTGGGCTCTCGGCCTGGACGGTTGACTGCTCTTGCAGTGTTGAGGGAGCTCCTGCTCCTCTATTGTGGTCGGATGAGGACGGTGCTAATGGGACACATACTCCCGTATCTGTGTCAGGAAGGTTCAGGTTTGGGATGAATTACCAATGGGTGACATTCACTCGAACAATAATATATTCTCTCTGGTAATCTGTTATCTAATCATACCACCAAACCAATATATTCTGAATTACCGAGTGGATTCACCACTGAGGCTGACACATCCTTAAGCCTTAAAGGGATGGTCTAGTAAAAAATGTTATTTAAAAAATAGATAGGCAACATAAAAAAAAAATACTAGCATTCTCCGTTTTAAAACTTCCTATGTAAACTTTTGAGCTATTCAAGCTCAAAATTCGCAAAAGCAAGCACATGGGCGCATCCATTTTGTGAAATGGAGGCCTTCCTGTGCTGGCTTTTGCTTTTGCGGCACTAATGAAGGAAAAGCCAGCCAGCTGTAGTAAACAAAGGCTACCGCTGGGTGACTTTCCCTTCATTAGTGCTGTAGGCGGAGGACGGGGACCGGAGACCAGAGCAGGAAAGCCAGGGGAGCACCGGAGACCCAAAGTGAAAGCCACAGCAGGCAGAAACACACGCGGTTATGTTTACATGCCGCGTAGTGTTTCTACCTGCAGCTGATTTCCCATTTGGGGCTCTCGGGCTCCCCATGGGGAGCCCGAGAACCCCAAATGGGAAAGCAGATTCAGGCAGAAACAACGCGGTTGTTTTCCGCAATGCCGCGTTGTTTCTGCCTGAATCTGCTTTACCATTTGGGGCTCTCGGGCTCCCCGTGGGGAGCCCGAGAGCCCCAAATGGTAAAGCAGATTCAGGCAGAAACAACGCGGTTGTTTTCCGCAATGCCGCGTTGTTTCTGCCTGAATCTGCTTTACCATTTGGGAGCCCCAAATGGGAAAGAAAGCAGATTCAGGCAGAAACAACCCGGTTGTGTTGGAAAACACTGCGGTTTTTCTTTCCGAGTTTCTCGGGCTCCTCCGAGCCGGAGGAGCCTGAGAAACTTGGAAAGAAAAACTGCAGCGTTTTCCAACACAATAACGTTGTATTCATGTTTGCGACCGCAAACATAAATACAACGTTTTTAAAGCTGCAGTTTTATTTCTAAGTTTTCCGGGCTCCTCCAGCCCGGAAAACTTAGAAAAAAAACCGCAGCTAGTGCTTATTTTTTAAAAAAAAATAAGTAGCACTTACCGAGATTCAGCTGCAGCTTTCCTGCTCTGGTCTCCGGTCCCCGTCCTCCGCCTACAGCACTAATGAAGGGAAAGCCACCCAGCGGTAGCCTTTGTTTACTACAGCTGGCTGGCTTTTCCTTCATTAGTGCCGCAAAAGCAAAAGCCAGCACAGGAGGGCCTCCATTTCACAAAATGGATGCGCCCATGTGCTTGCTTTTGCGAATTTTGAGCTTGAATAGCTCAAAATTTTACATAGGAAGTTTTAAAACGGAGAATGCTAGTATTTTTTTTATATTGCCTATCTATTTTTTAAATAAAAATTTTTACTAGACCATCCCTTTAAGTTCCCCTCTAAAGCGCAGTAGAAAAGGGATTTTTATATGATGCAATCAATCCTGGCGTTATTGAATTAACCCCAGAAGCTAATCATCAAGTGATTGTGCATGGAATTTCCTGTGCATGATTCGTATTGTTTAGGACTGGGTCTCATTTCTAAACCAATTGAACCAACCATATTGCAGAATAACCACTTAAATATGAAAGTATACAGGCTACCTTCACACTGTTAGGAAAATCTTGGGATTTGTGCAGAAAATGAAGCTCGGCCAGATTTATACAAACCTGGTGCTTAAGCAGCGCTCCACAGATCCTTTTGGGCACAGTGAAGGCAACCACTCATACACGTGTCCTCATAAAAATGTAAAAGTAAAGATAACACGCCCCATCAGGGAATGAGACCAAGAGATGAGTTGCAAGGATGACAAAGTTTATATAATAAGTGTCAGCAAAGAACTCTGCTGCACAAGAGCGTTCTGCTAAAAATGACAAGAGTAGCACATTATAAGAAACAATTTCGTCATGAATGGCGTCATCATATATAGTAAAAAATCACAGTGCGGATTGAAGGGGCCGTATAGCACAGCCTGCTTTATAGGAGATGCCAGGCTCCAATTGGCTGCTGCTTCCCAGTCGATCTGTTGGCACGTGGGTCAGCTGGGCTAATCTCCGCGGTGAAAGTCAGGGTGAAACAGGAGATACATACTAACTATCTAAGCTAAACAACAGGAACTGATAATACAAGAATAATGACGAACATACAATCCTTCCATGAATCGGGGTACTTAGAGACAATGGACTAATATATTGCCATTCCAACCTCTACATTCAGGGCTTAGTTGGTACCGGGGTTCCCGCTCTCAGGTGTCTCCCCCTCAGGGTTTGATCTACTGTTTACTTTCCCTGGTGCCTCATGATATGAACAGACGTGTGTTGCTCTGGGGAAAATATACTGCTGTGCGGGATTAGAGTTGTTGTGGGTGTCCTGGAATGGTCAAGGCAAGGGGGTCAGATGTGTATCACTATGAAAGGGATTGAAAGATCGGGGCTGGTGGACCCTGGCCTGGTGGGGTGGAGGTTGAGAGGGCACAGGTAGTTTAGTGGATATGGATGGGTACTTGTGCTGGGGCCTGTTTCAATCTCACGCTCTGCAGAGAGCACATTCTGTGGAAAGGATACAAAAAATTTCAACAATAAATGGCTGGACCTCCGTGAGAACAAGGCTCGCACGGAGCAGGTCTGGGGTGGCGATGGCTTGAGCCTTCTGAGAGAGATGCTGGTGAGGGGAGGGCTGCGAGCTGCAAAGAAATGATTTTTCGGGCCTAGGAAAAAGATGTTGTCTGCTCTAATACAAAATGGTGTCTGTTTTCAGGGGTGTGAGCTGCACTATTCATATAAGTATCATAAGGTGGATATGCCGTGGGGGTGGGTGTCTCTCCATCCTTGTCCTACACGTGATCTATTTACTGTGGGAAAGGTGAGGGGGGTGGGATAGGACCATCTCCTTCCCAACAAAAGCTAGAGTATTGCAAGGGTACACAGGGCTCCATTGGGAGCAGAGGTGGAAAGTCGAATTGTGTTAGACTGTTGCTGGGGCCATGTCTCCAATTTAACTCTTCTCCTGCTTGCTTGATACTACAAGCTCAATGGTTTCTAGATATTTATTCCAGCTACTGAGCTCTATATCCAGAATGGGTCCATTCTGGTGTGGCTTCACCAGGCCCCTTGTGTCTCCTTTCCAACATGCAGAGTCTTTATCCATAACAAGTCCCTCCTGGCATGGCCTCAACTAGACCCCTGGATCACTCTTCCCACCACCCGGTGCTTTACCGACATCTAGCTATTCCTGGTCTGGCCTGCCCCAGCTTTCTGACCCCCAACATTCTGGGTCTTTGTTCACACACAGTCATCCTTTACCTGGCCTCAACCAATGACTTGGACCCCAGAGTCCTGGGTTATTATCTGCCCCAGTATTCAGCTGCCTGGCCTCACTCAGCCCCTGGACCTTTTCTCAATTCTCATGGGTCTTGCTCAGTCTCTTGATCTTTCCCTCTGTCTTCTCAAAATTAACTCATGTTGCCACTCTCTCACCTCTAAACTTATACTCTGCCAGATTGAGCTTCTGTTTTTTTATAGGTCACTAGCAAAAAGCACCCGTACTACTCATGGGTTCTGTAGACAGACATGATAACACTCTCATCAATTGTTGAAAATCAATGATCCTGTAGGTCGCTGCTCTGAGTTGCTTTATTTGCCTGATGTGCTTTGCACTATGAAGTAAACTGCACTGAGAATGTGCGCATGTGGCTGGTTGACATGCCCCAGAGCAGACGTGGAGGGGAGGCGAGAGTTGGCGTGCTGCAGCATACGGGGAAATTCTGTGCGCTCTCCCCACCTGTCGCCTCACCCTGGCATGGTGCAGTGCATTGCGGTGTGTTGTGGTATAAATATCTCAAATACGATGAGACCTAGGGCATTGAAACTTGGTTTTCAAAGTCCCATACGGACCATTGAGATTTGTGTCTTGCATCAAAATGAATTTTGTCTGGTCCTTTGATGACCGCATTGATGCTTTGCCGATGTTAGGCAACCCTCTCAGTTGTGAAGGGGCTGAAATTCGGGGTGAGGTGTCTAAATGTCAAGTAGCCAGTAATGTCTGGACTGTCCTAACAGGTAACTATGCACAATTTGGTGCAGATTGGTGAAATGTTGTGGAATTGTATAAGCAACAAAGTAACAGATTTTCTGCTTTATATAGAGAGAGAGACTGACCCTGCCTTGCAACCTCTCTTTGTTGAAAGGGGCTCAGGTATTTCTCTTCAGGCAGATGATATAGATGTTGGACGTCCCCAAGGCCAGGCAGGGGACTTTTTCACAGTTCCTATTGTAAAATGGTTTCTGTCAAAACACTCTGTTCTTCAATAATAAAATATGAGCATAGGTTTATCATCATCATAGATTATTTTGCAATTGTCATAAAACTGAACGTGCACAAATATACAATACAGATTTCAAAATACAAAGTAACAATAATAACTCCCCTTGACCACATTCAAATTTAAGAACACTTCAACTGCATTAACTTAAGGGAGTTCAAACTCAAATAATACCCTTCTAATACATGGTTAAACATGTGGGTTTGGTTAAAACATTGCAGCTCTCAGATCATAAAAGCTGTAAAGAGCGATGTGCATGACAACTTCTAAAACTGTTAAGCTTAGATCAGTCGATCCTTAGATGGAAATGCCTGTAAAACTGGGGTGCAAGGAAGCTCGACAGTACATGCCTGTCATGTTTCCTATCTTCTGAACTTTGGGGTTATACTAAATGCCCGGATTGGTGATCACAGAAAATAAATTCTTCAAAAAGTTGTTACAGCTTCCATCGAGCAGGGCTAGTGTTCTAGTGCGACTGAGTCCCCCAGTAATACAAAGAGCGTAACGCCTTCATATTCTAATTTCCCTAGGCCATTGGGCCACTAAAAAAGTTCTTTTAAGACCAGGTTAAAAAGAACTTCTAAGTTACTTGCATGTCTAATCTCCCAATTATGTAACTATGCATTTACCTCTGATGTGCGAAGCCCTTTACAAAAATGTGGACACCACAAATACTACATTCTTTTTGCTGGTCATTTTACAGAGCATAGGTACATCCTGCAAATGATTTATAGAATACCCCCTAAGTATTGGTTTTAAGTATGTAGGTCACAGCCGAGTGAACAAGGGGCAAAAGAAAAGAAAATGTTCAACTGATTCGCTCTCCAAGGAGCATGCAGGTCATATATCGGAAACACACACGTTCCCCACCTGTAAATTCTAAACCAATGGGAGAGCGCCACATCTCAGTTTCAGATAAAATGTACAGATATACATAGGGGCCATCTCATCTAAATAAACCGCAAATCCGAAGTTTACATTGAATATAAAAAATGTCTTAAGTATGGTTGTTACATTATACAAGAAGCTTATCCCTCAAGTAGGTATGGTAAGCTGATTTGAGTATCTCCTTCATGTCTGTGGTAATGCTAGTGGGGATATGCCATAGATGCAAACATCCCTGCGTTCTAAAGTGGTTCTTTACATGCATGTAGCATGGTAGATCACTACCACCATCCTGTGCTAGAAGGAGGTCACATAAAGCTTCCTTATACTCTCCCTGGGTTGGTGAAAACCAAAATCGAACCCAATATTAAACACGTCTGAGAGACATTGGGCCTCATTACACGGAAGGCGGTAAGGGTTAACGGTCACCGGTAATGCTACCGGTGACCGTTAACCCTTACCGCCTTATTACGAGGTCCCTTTGCGGGTTGGTACTTTAACACCTGCCTTTAGCAGGTGTTAAAAAATGAACCCACAAAGGGACCTCGGTGCTAATTACGGTACCGCAATTTGCGGTACTGTAATTAGAGCCTTCCCCATTCCCATTATGCCCTATGGGGGCAAAAATGGGAATGGGGAAGGGCCTTGGTGAATGGGGAATTACCGCCCCCGCTCACCTTGAAGTAGGGCAGTAATTCCGCCATCCACCAAGGCGGACACGGTAAAATACCGGCGGCAACCATGGCGCTAATAGCGCCATGATTACCGCCTACCGTGTAATGAGGCCCATTGTATCACTTAAAAGATATTGATCAAATTTGAGTCGCACTAGAACACTAGCCCTGCTCGATGGAAGCTGTAACAACTTTTTGGAGAATTTATTTTCTGTGATCACCAATCCGGGCATTTAGTATAAGCCCAAAGCTCAGAACTATAAGCTGATGCAGCTTTGGTTTTTACATTGTAAATAGTCTTTACTGGAGTAAGCCCCCCATTGCCATGCACATTACAACATCTGAGAATTGTGTTACTGTTACTTTCAAGTGAAGATTTGCTTTGTCAACCTGCTCCATCGCTTTAGTGTTTCCAGCAAAACGAACAACTACATATTCACACTGGTATACTTGTTCTAAGCTACCATTATCTAGGGTTAAATACATACCTGGGTTTTTTTGTGGGGGGAATGAAACACCATGGCCTCACTCTTCTCCATATTGATGGTCAGACCGCTGCGTTTGCACTCGGAATTGAAGGCATGAAGTTGATTCTTAATGCCCACAGGGGCTCAATGATATCAATATAGCATCATCGCAAAGAGTAAAAAATAAATCTTGTCTTCCCCCAATGTCGGAGCATACGCCTCCAGGGCTATAATGCAGTCAATGATTCTATTAAAATAAATACAGAATACCGTTGGTGCTAACACGCAGACTTGCTATGCCTGTTTCAATGTAAAAATATGCAGTAGTATAACCTGAGAGGCTCCATCTAACATTAGCAGTAATTAGAAATTATAAAATGTGAATAGCTTTGATAATATCGGATTAGGCCCCTGCATCGTTCAATGCTTTCCAGAGTTTAACTCTGGACACACCATCAAGGCTGTCTTATGATCTATGAAAGCTACATCTAAAAATGTCTTCCTTAGTACCACATATTTTTCGACCAGCACAAAGAACCTAAATGCCTGGTCGACAGTACCTTTACCTATTTGAACCCCTGCCTGCAGGTGGATCATGACCTGCGCCTCTTTTACCCAATCAGTCAGGCGGGACAGAACTGTCTTTGTGTATATTTTCCAGACTGCATCAAGCAGCGATATGGGCCTGTAATTTGCATGGTCTTTCCTACCACCCTTTTTATAAAGTGGTATGATTTCTGCTCTGGTCCATGATACTGGAACTCAGATGACAGGTCGTTAAAGAGTCGGGGAAGTACCAGTGCCCAAATCTGGATGTCTGAGACTAAAAAAAAGATTGATCTGTATTTTGTCAACTCCAGGGACCTTCCCAGCCTTATTTCCATGTATACGTCAGAGAAATATTCGTACCAGATCCCTTCCAAAATATTCCTCTGTATGCTTTTATTGCAGGCCTCATTACCTGGAGTGGCAAGCTTCCAGAACATCCTGTTATCATTGCTTTGAGCCACTTGCACCAATGCCTGCCACGTGTCATCTTCATATACTCTTTTTCTGTTAGTTATTAGGGCCTTCTAATTGTACCGTAACTGGCGTAGCCTGTCTCTCTGGGGCCCTTGTGGGTTTTTAACTTCGGTAAGAATGGATTTGGTTGTCTTTTTACATACTTTATGATACCAATGTGTAGTTTTGATTGCATGTTTTGCTATACATTTCCTATCTATAGCGATCAATGAACTGATTGCCCCAACCATGACTTCATATAATTGTATGATAGCTCTTGAGTCAACCAGATTGATATCTATGAGTTGTTTCTAGACTCTGTAAAATATTTCTATCAAATTGTTGGCACTACAGAAGTAGATTAAATATCCACCCACGGGCGAGATATTTCTAAGCACACATTCTTACTCTTGTCCTTACTTGGCAATGACACCCAAGCGTTTGTGTTAAGCGTTAGGGAGAGAGGTCGATGATCACGCTCATGACGCTCTATGACTGAGAGTGAATTAATCATCTGCCAATCGTTTATTAGAATCAGCCAATAATCAAAATATGCAGTGGATCCTGCTGGCCGATCATTCATGGCTCTCTCATTGCAAGCTCTAAGCTCCAAGCCATGTAGGGGTTGTGCCTCCACCATGCCATATTTATAGTTACCTTTAGTTTTCCTGGAATCAAGCTCAGAGACATCCCAGACTGAATACTCATCATCCAGAAAGCCTTGTAACAGATTCAAGGTTTCAAATTGTTTGTTCAGATCAGCACCCATAATAAGGTGGTCCACCTTATGGTTAGCACGGTGTCCAGTCATTATCTCGAAAACAAAATGTCGAATTACAATAATGTCGAAACAATAATGTCGAAAACAAAAATGTCAAATTGTTTTTTTTTTAATTTACATGTTTTTTTGGGGTTCCGGTGGTAAAAAAAAGGGGTAAAACATAAAAAAAAAAATTAAAAAGGGGGGTTGGGGGGGAACCCCCCCATTTCGAATAAAAATCAACAAAAAAAAGAAATTCGACATTTTTGTTTTCGACTTTATTTTTTCGACATTATGACTTTCGACATATTTGTATTCGAGATTATGACTATAAACCGGTTAGCACATCTAAGTGCAGTGATTCTCTTTTTGACTAGGGCTTTTGATTCAAAAGAGGAAGGTTTGTTTAAAGATATTAACAAGTACAATGACTGTCTCAGTGTCTAGATGAATCAGGAGTTCTTGAAATCCACCGGGCCAGTGTCAATTTCCTAAATAGCTCAGTTCAGTGCACCCTCTATCCAAGTTACAAGCCCACCACTTGGTCGGCCTCGAGGGCCCTTTTTGGCTGGGATGTTAAAGGTGGAATATCCCTGTAAATGGTGATGGTCCCTAATGAATTGGCATCAGTCATTATCGCACAGGTTATTTTATAACCCAATGATAATTCCATGACAATAATTTGACAATAGAATAAACCATATCAGGATTGACAGGTGCAACATTCTTGGTTGGTACACATATTCACCTATCACATGATCTGTTAGTCAGTCTAGCTACTCCATTCCTTGGTCCTCGGTTACTCCCCCAGTATTTATTCATTGGGGGCCAGTTGGACAAGCAAGATTAATCTGTGCTATCTCCAAGTTAGGGGGATATGCTTAGAGAGATATTCTCAAGTTTGATCAAGGGAAGATTAAAAGATCAATAGTGAATATGCCTTGTGCAATCTTTGAGTCCTTAAAATAGCTGGAAATACAATCCTCATCATCTGGCCTTGGCATGAGAAAGCATGTGCAGTGTATAATGTCATCTCTGATAACTGAGAGGCAACCTCTGGCCATCCTAACCAGTGGATTCACGTGTTGGCCAGTGAGGTAGACCTCTCAAAGGCGCTATTACCTAATTTCAGTTCATGATGTAGGTAGAGTATATTCCTATGATGAACTCTGGGACTTGGGACCAGTGAATTAGATGGATTTATAAATACAAATCTTACAACAGATAACCTCTGCATAGCCAACAAGAGTGTATTCTTACAGTAACAATATTGGCTTTGTTAAGCACATGCAACATGACTATTTTCCTACAGTGGTAACAATGGCATATCTTAGCATCGCCAGCATGATAATGTCAGCATACATTGGCAAAACTGCTATTGTCAGAGAAAGTCAACATGAGCGTGATTTTACCATTTCAATACAGACATATGTTGGCACAGCCAGAATTAAAATGTCTTCTTACAATGGAAAGAATATTGGTATATATTGTGAGCACATTGAACAAAAGATGGCACACTACAATTTAGTGTGGACAATTGTTGCAATCAACTAATAACATCCCCATAAAGGTTTTTGAACAAAAATAAATCAATAAAAACACAAAAGTTTCATTCTTTCAATTATTATTTTTTCAGCAAAAAACAATGTAGAAAGTAGATTAAACTTCTGTAAAAACAACTTTGTGATCATATTCATGATGAATTGCACACTTGAAGTATCATTTTAGAAAATGATGACATGCTGAATGACTTGGCTGTCAATGCCAATATTTAACCATTAAATAATTACAAACATTATATGACAATTCGCAAAATTAATATTGGATTTTCTGTTCATTAATTTATATGTATATGTATATCATTGGCAATTCCTGAAGATTAGCTGTAAAAACCTGAAACGCATCAAACGTCAAGTCATTCTGCATGTCATGATTGTAAAATGATACTTCAAGTGGCTCTGGGAAATTCATCAAGAATATGACCACAAAGTTGTTTTTAGAGAAGTTTAATCCAATTTATACATTGTTTTTTGCTGAAAATCTAACAATTGTCAACACTAAATTGTAGTGTTGCATCTTTTGTTCAGTGTATAGCTAGGCCTTAGACTCTGTTTGACCTAGATTGTTGGTACCCTCAATACGTGTTTATTTTATTTTAAAAGATTGTAAAACTGTATTTAAGGTTTTGTGGTGAGCAGATATGGTACATGATCCTATCTATTGTGAGCACAGTCATCATGAAATGTGTTTTAATGTGACAGTGCCATCATTTAAAGTGGTCACAGGCACCCATCAATTGTATTTTTCAGTGAGAATGCGGACATATATTGTGTGAAGTTATGATGAGTGTGTTTTGCAGTGGCAGTGCTATGGCAAACCACAGGTGAATCTAAACTTGACTTCAAGTCAAAAGCCAAAGAGTACAAAAAAGCTATAATTCATGCCAAAGCCATCTCTTTTGAAGCCAGAATCCAAGAAGCCCAATCAAATACCAAATATTTAAAGACCTAGAGACCCCTACACCAACACCACAGAACTTCATCAAGGATAAGACCTGGTATGATGGTATCCAATCAGCCATGAACGCAAGCTCAACACCCTCCAAACTAAAATACAAGCAACTAGACAAGCACTCAACATCCCTCCGCCCTCCTCCATATCACCACTCCCTCCACCCACACCTAACTCCTTCTCATTCAAAGAAATCAAAGAATGTGGCATGATCAATATCATGAAATCCCTCAAACCCTCAAACTGCAAAGGAGACACATGCCCAGCCACACTCATGAAGGAGTGCACCAGTCATTTCACCCCTTTCCTTACAGCATTTGTGAATGCCTCGTTTGCCACCAGTAAAGTCCCATCTTGCCTCAAGGAAGCCTGGGTCCACCCTCTCATCAAAAAACCCTCCCTTGAACCCTGCTCGCATAATAACTACCGGCCCATCACCACGGTCAGGACCATCTTAAGCACTTTTGGGGCCCTGGGCACGGACATCTTTGGGGCCCCCTCCACCAAGCCAAAGGAATTAAGTGATCAAGAATATCTGGTTGCACCCCCCCCCGCCCCTTGTCGCGATCACAACCTACAACGTATAGGTTGATATGCTGCCTCGAAGCATTCAAAATAAGCATGTTTACTCCTTTAAGTCCCCTTACACTCTTCTTTCTTGCTCTAATCAGAATGATAAACAAGTAGCATTTGAATGGCAACATTAGCAGTTCATAAAGAGGTTACTTCTGTTCTAGTATAGATACAGAATAATTTTTATCAATAGTATCCAGGAAGTTATGCAGTCACGTGGTGTCTTTATAGAAAGTGTGCCCCCTTAGTGACATGTGTTTCGAGCTGACTTTGCTCTTTATCAAACTTGGGCACAAAGTAAACTGTTCTCACAAACATAAGTTAAGTAGCACACAAATTGGTAATACAGTTTAATGGTTGTATAAACCATTACTGCACCCGGAGTAGCGACAGACCAAAGATTTGCTATTTTCCTAGCCTTGCGCAGAGAGGAGCACAATTACCCCAAGCTCTTCTGTACCTTAAAATATGCTTGCCGGAGGCCTACAAAATCTGGTCCGCTATCTTCTGTCTACCACTCCTTCCACTGAAATGGCCTACATAAGAAAAAAGATCAGGTAACAGGCGAAACAGTGCCACCAGCATGAGAGAAGGGAAACCACACAGAAGATAGCGCAGTAACGTAAGAGATATTAGATGATTTGACCAGCAGCACTGTATCATCTGCTGGCAAAGCCATGAGACAAGCTTGAACGCTTTAGTTGCACAGTCTTGAATTTGGATACTTATTCGCCTCTTGGACTAACAGTTTATGCTCATCTATCGAGGTGATTGCCTAGGTATTACAACATCGCATCTGAACAAACCAATTTCGACACATTCACCCTACAGATGACATGTTCGTTTTTAAAGCAACCTCTATCTGGTGCAGGTACATTGCTGATGATAGCACCTTTAGTGCTGTAAAATCAAGTACATATGCAGGCAGGTTTATAAACTTCAGTCATAGGAAAGGCTCTGCCAGCCTTCCTGGAATGTGCTATTCTAATCTTGTATATGAACACATATCTCTGCTATGAGTGCTTAAAACACTGAGCTAATTTCTGAACCGCTGTGGCACTCAATTTATCAATATGAATTTCAGCTTTGGCCATTGCACACGAATAACATAATTTCCCCAGGAAGAAAAGAATGCTACATGAGTTGTGCAGTAGTGAACACACAGACTATGTATACCACAGTGAACACAGAAAGCATTACATGATGAATTGATCAAGGGAGAATGTACTTGTGAACAACTGGCAGGGATATGCCATAAAATATCCTAACGTGTGCTAAACATTGGAATCTTACTTTTTTAGCTCAGGCAGCCTTGTGGGGCCCCCCTCCAAGGTGAGGGCACGGGGAAAGTGCCCCTTTTGCCCTCCCATAAAAATGTCTCTGACCACGGTCCCCTTCCTTCTCAAGATTCTGGACAAAGCAACATATCTACAGGTTCAACAATTTATTGAGGAGAACAAACTTCTCGGGCTACGTCAATTAGGTTTACGCCCAGGTCAGGGGACTGAGACAGCCCTAATTGACCTAAAAAAACAAATGGACGATGCGAGAGATGCAGGGAAACCCGCTCTCCTCCTTCTCCTAGACTTATCGGCGGCATTTGACCTCATAGACCACCAGGTCCTATCCCACCACCTATCCACTACAGCCAACCTCTCACCGAACGCCAGCGCTTGGATCGCCTCTTTTCTGCAAGGTAGGACCATGCAAGTATTCCCGGACCTGGCCTCAGCCTCGCCCACCACTATCCTATGTGGCGTCCCCCAAGGATCATGCATCTCGCCCACCCTCTATAACATTTTTGCACGGCCCCTCTTCCTCATCCTTGACCCACTGAGTATCTAGTACACAAACTACGCTGACGATACCTAGATCCTCCTTACCCTAACACGAGACTATGACACTGACTCTAAGACCCTGAACCACATATACAACATGATTCAAGCATGGATGGCAGCGAATGGGCTATGCCTAAACTCAGACAAAACTCAGCTACTCATGATTGGCTCCAAAGAAACACTTAAAGGAATGGTTCGGTCAGAAATGTTTATTGTCCCTATGAGTCGGCCATGTGTTTTATCGCTCGATATTAGAAAAATTTCCTATGGACCTTAACCGAGTTTTCGTCCATTAAACGCACACGAAAACAGGCAGCAGGACGCAGCCATTTTGTGATAATCCAATCACTTGCCCCATCTCCCTGGGTGACCTTTGTGGCACTAAATCATATCCCCCGCCCCTGAGCCTGACATTATCAAAACATTCATATTCCCCGCCTCTCTCCGTGTCGTTTCTGTGCTGCTAAGGCAAACGCACCCAGTCGTCTTCTACGCGACTTCACACAGAACTCGGAAACCAACACAGATCAACTCACAACACAGCGCGCCACAATTCGGAATATGAAACTGTACTTTAAAATCAAACAGCAATACGGTACATTTGGTAAAGTACATTTATTTGAGATTCACAGGCCGATTCATGGAATAATTAGCGCGGCGCAAGTGCGCAAAAACGTGCGAATCGCAGTGGAATAGCGAAAATCGCAGTGCAAGTGCGAAAACGCACGAAAAGCAGCGCACGTCGATTCATGGAAGTCCGTGCGCGAGAAAACCAGCGGATGTGCGAAAAAAAGTGCGCCGCGCACGTTGGCGCACAGGCCATCTAACAGCGTGCGCCAGGTCACAGCGAAAATCGCACAGGCCACAGCGAAATTCGCACATAGCGCGGCGCACGCAACAAAAGTAGGCGGAACACGGGCGTAACACTCGGAATGGGGAACAACTTGCAAAAACGTGGGCGTCACGGGGGAAGTACAGGGCACAAGTGCGCGGAACGCCCACACGCTCGCCTACAACACGTATTCATGGAATAGAATAGGGCAAAAAAGCGCACGCTCAAACCAGCGCACAGGCACAAACACGACCGCCACAAGAAAGCGGGCGGTAGCGTCTCTGCGGCTGTAAGAAATGTGCGCCAAAAGGTGCGCCAACAAATAGCACCCATATACTGCCATGATGAATGTCCTATACTGTGGCCCTCCAGGACAAATGACGTGCAAAGGGGTACCCACAAACACAGACACGCTGACAAAAAATACGTGTGCGTGTATACCGGGGTGCGCGGGAAGTCTCACACGCGATTTGGCCGGGTACGTGGATTTCAGGGGTGCGCGGGAAGTTCCACACGCGATTACAGCAGGGTACGTGTATTTCAGGGGTGCGCGGGAAGTTCCACACGCGAATAGCCTGGGCGCGTGTATTTCAGGGGTGCGCGGGAAGTTCCACACGCAAATAGCCTGGGCGCGTGTATTTCAGGGGTGCGTGGGAAGTTCCACACGCGAATAGCCTGGGCGCGTGTATTTCAGGGGTGCGCGGGAAGTTCCACACGCGAATAGCCTGGGCGCGTGTATTTCAGGGGTGCGCGGGAAGTCCCACACGCGATTACAGCAGGGTACGTGTATTTCAGGGGTGCGTGGGAAGTTCCACACGCGAATAGCCTGGGCGCGTGTATTTCAGGGGTGCGCGGGAAGTCCCACACGCGATTACAGCAGGGTACGTGTATTTCAGGGGTGCGCAGGAATTTCCACACGCGAATAGCCTGGGCGCGTGTATTTCAGGGGTGCGCGGGAAGTCCCACACGCGATTACAGCAGGGTACGTGTATTTCAGGGGTGCGCGGGAATTTCCACACGCGAATAGCCTGGGCGCGTGTATTTCAGGGGTGCGCGGGAAGTCCCACACGCGATTACAGCAGGGTACGTGTATTTCAGGGGTGCGCGGGAATTTCCACACGCGAATAGCCTGGGCGCATGTATTTCAGGGGTGCGCGGGAATTATCACACGCGATTTGGCTTGGTACGTGTATTACAGGGGTGCGTGGGAAGTTACACACGCGATTAGGCTGGGTGGGTCCTCACAGGTGTTCCCTGTACACCCTCGACGGCCCCTGCAGGCAGCCCATAAAACAGGGGACTACCCTGCACACATGCTCATGTCTCCCACCACCCCCACCCCCCACCATCCAGGGGCAGCCTCCACCAGGCCCCCACTCATGTCTCCCACCACCCCACCCCCCCAGTCACCAGGGGCAGCCTCCTCCAGGCCCCCACCCATGTCTCCCACCACCCCCACCCCCAGCAGTGCAGGGGCAGCCTCCACCAGGCCCCCACTCATGTCTCCCACCACCCCCACCCCCCAGCAGTGCAGGGGCAGCCTCCACCAGGCCCCCACTCATGTCTCCCACCACCCCCACCCCCCAGCAGTGCAGGGGCAGCCTCCACCAGGCCCCCACTCATGTCTCCCACCACCCCCACCCCCCTGCCACCATGGGCACCCTCCACCAGGCCCCCACTCATGTCTCCCACCACCCCCACCCCCCAGCAGTGCAGGGGCAGTCTCCACCAGGCCCCCACCCATGTCTCCCACCACCCCCACCCCCCAGCAGTGCAGGGGCAGCCTCCACCAGGCCCCCACTCATGTCCCCTATCACCCCCACCCCCCCCGCCACCAGGGGCACCCTCCACCAGGCCCCCACTCATGTCTCCCACCACCCCCACCCCCCCAGTCACCAGGGGCAGCCTCCACCAGGCCCCCACTCATGTCTCCCACCACCCCCACCCCCCACCATCCAGGGGCAGCCTCCACCAGGCCCCCACTCATGTCTCCCACCACCCCCACCCCCCTGCCACCATGGGCACCCTCCACCAGGCCCCCACTTATGTCTCCCACCACCCCCACCCCCCCAGTCACCAGGGGCAGCCTCCACCAGGCCCCCACTCATGTCTCCCACCACCCCCACCCCCCCAGTCACCAGGGGCAGCCTCCACCAGGCCCCCACCCATGTCTCCCACCGCCCCCACCCCCCAGCAGTGCAGGGGCAGCCTTCACCAGGCCCCCACTCATGTCTCCCACCACCCCCACCCCCCAGCAGTGCAGGGGCAGCCTCCACCAGGCCCCCACTCATGTCTCCCACCACCCCCACCCCCCTGCCACCATGGGCACCCTCCACCAGGCCCCGACTCATGTCTCCCACCACCCCCACCCCCCAGCAGTGCAGGGGCAGCCTCCACCAGGCCCCCACCCATGTCTCCCACCACCCCCACCCCCCAGAAGTGCAGGGGCAGCCCCCACCAGGCCCCCACTCATGTCCCCTATCACCCCCACCCCCCCGCCACCAGGGGCACCCTCCACCAGGCCCCCACTTATGTCTCCCACCACCCCCACCCCCCAGTCACCAGGGGCAGCCTCCACCAGGCCCCCACTCATGTCTCCCACCACCCCCACCCCCCACCATCCAGGGGCAGCCTCCACCAGGCCCCCACTCATGTCTCCCACCACCCCCACCCCCCTGCCACCATGGGCACCCTCCACCAGGCCCCCACTCATGTCTCCCACCACCCCCACCCCCCACCATCCAGGAGCAGCCTCCACCAGGCCCCCACTCATGTCTCCCACCACCCCCACCCCCCACCATCCAGGGGCAGCCTCCACCAGGCCCCCACTCATGTCTCCCACCACCCCCACCCCCCCAGTCACCAGGGGCAGCCTCCACCAGGCCCCCACTCATGTCTCCCACCACCCCCACCCCCCAGCAGTGCAGGGGCAGCCTCCACCAGGCCCCCACCCATGTCTCCCACCACCCCCACCCCCCAGCAGTGCAGGGGCAGCCCCCACCAGGCCCCCACTCATGTCCCCTATCACCCCCACCCCCCGCCACCAGGGGCACCCTCCACCAGGCCCCCACTCATGTCTCCCACCACCCCCACCCCCCCAGTCACCAGGGGCAGCCTCCACCAGGCCCCCACTCATGTCTCCCACCACCCCCACCCCCCTGCCACCATGGGCACCCTCCACCAGGCCCCCACTCATGTCTCCCACCACCCCCACCCCCCAGCAGTGCAGGGGCTGCCTCCACCAGGCCCCCACCCATGTCTCCCACCACCCCCACCCCCCAGCAGTGCAGGGGCAGCCCCCACCAGGCCCCCACTCATGTCCCCTATCACCCCCACCCCCCCGCCACCAGGGGCACCCTCCACCAGGCCCCCACTCATGTCTCCCACCACCCCCACCCCCCCAGTCACCAGGGGCAGCCTCCACCAGGCCCCCACTCATGTCTCCCACCACCCCCACCCCCCACCATCCAGGGGCAGCCTCCACCAGGCCCGCACTCATGTCTCCCACCACCCCCACCCCCCTGCCACCATGGGCACCCTCCACCAGGCCCCCACTCATGTCGACCCACCACCCCCACCCCCCACCATCCAGGGGCAGCCTCCACCAGGCCCCCACTCATGTCTCCCACCACCCCCACCCCCACCATCCAGGGGCACCCTCCACCAGGCCCCCACTCATGTCTCCCACCACCCCCACCCCCCAGCAGTGCAGGGGCAGCCTCCACCAGGCCCCCACTCATGTCCCCTATCACCCCCACCCCCCCGCCACCAGGGGCATCCTCCACCCGGCCCCCACTCATGTCTCCCACCACCCCCAGCCCCCCAGTCACCAGCGGCACCCTCCACCAGGCCCCCACTCATGTCTCCCACCACCCCCACCCCCCACCATCCAGGGGCAGCCTCTACCAGGCCCCCACTCATGTCTCCCACCACCCCCACCCCCCTGCCACCATGGGCACCCTCCACCAGGCCCCCACTCATGTCTCCCACCACCCCCACCCCCCAGCAGTGCAGGGGCAGCCTCCACCAGGCCCCCACTCATGTCTCCCACCACCCCCACCCCCCAGCAGTGCAGGGGCAGCCTCCACCAGGTCCCCACCCATGTCTCCCATCACCCCCACCCCCCAGCAGTGCAGGGGCAGCCTCCACCAGGCCCCCACTCATGTCTCCCACCACCCCCACCCCCCAGCAGTGCAGGGGCAGCCTCCACCAGGCCCCCACTCATGTCTCCCACCACCCCCACCCCCCAGCAGTGCAGGGGCAGCCTCCACCAGGCCCCCACCCATGTCTCCCACCACCCCCACCCCCCAGCAGTGTAGGGATAGCCTCCACCAGGCCCCCACTCATGTCCCCTATCACCCCCACCCCCCCGCCACCAGGGGCAGCCCCCACCAGGCCCCCACTCATGTCCCCTATCACCCCCACCCCCCTGCCACCAGGGGCACCCTCCACCAGGCCCCCACCCATGTCTCCCACCACCCCCACCCCCCAGCAGTGCAGGGGCATCCTCCACCAGGCACCCACACATGTCCCCCTTCCCCCAGGTCCTGACGATACTCAATCATGGCAGTAATGGGCAGCATACCCAGCACAAACACCCAGGCAAGGATTGCATCCACCCACATAGTGAATGCAATTACATGATACAACCCCAATGGCAAGTATGTAAATGAACACATGTCCGTCACACACACATACACAACGGGTGCAAGTGAATGTCAAAACCCATATCATGACATGTATGAAACCAATGAGAAAATACCACAAGTGAAAGTTAAAAAAACATGTATTAAAGATGAAAAATAAGTAAACAAATCAAACATACAACAATGGGGATAACAAAATAAATGGTCCATGTCCGAGAACAAATGTAAAAATAAAAAAAACAAAGTAATCCAAAAACAAATGTTGTCCAAAGCAATGTCATGTGGAAGGAACATAATGAAAAACCATTTCCTCATGGTGAACACAATAATCAATAAAAAAAATGTTTCTTCAAAAAGCAAACTATATACACGAATATTCCAGGGTCCTTGAGCCCAACACCATAAAAGAAACCTACTACTACCTAATGAAAAAAATATCTACAAAAAAGTGGCCATTGTCCGAGCGGTCCAAAAAAATAAAAATGAATAAAGGAAACATAACACTAACTAACTAAATAACTATATACAAAGGCAGCGGGCAAGTCCTGCGGCTCACTCGGTGATGTTGCTGGCCAGGGCATCATCGAACTCCATGTCGATGTCCTGGAGGCGGGACTCTGTCCTGGCCCCGAGGTCTCGCAGGGATAACCCCATGTTCAGCTCAAACTCCCTGCGAGCTTCCTCGAGGCACTCAGCCCGCCTCAACGCCCGACGCATGGAGAACTCCGCCCTGACCATGGTGAGCCGCTCCTCTTCCGCCCGCTGCCGCTCCGCACCTATCCGCTGGACCAACTGCTCCCACACGGAAGACACCACCATCCCAGGGTTGCCCTGCCCTCCGGCCGATGCCTGCCCCTCTGATCTTGATGGCCCCGAGCCATGATGCCTCCCACGTCGAGCCTGCTGCTGCCTCCGACGCCACTGCCTCTGCCAGCACGACGGCATCCAGGCTGATGGAAACCACTGACGCCGTCGTGCACGTACCCTGCCCGATGATGCTGTCACATCTTCCATCTGCTGGGTTCCAGTTGCTGTGTTGTCCACCCCTGCTGGACCTCCGACTCCCAACTGTGGCAGGGATGGGATCCCCACCGAGCTGGCTGCATTGGTCGGGGCAGGTCCAGAGGGGGCCCTGGTGGCATCTGGGCCGGAAGACGGCAAGGAGAAAGACTGGTGGATAGCCTGCACAGAGGAGAGGGCCGCCAGATTGGCCAACTCATGCAGCAAACCCCCGAACATGGCCGATCCCAATTGGGCCACGTCGGCACGGTGCACTTCGTGATGACGTGCGTGCTCCTCCCGGGAAGCATGCACGGCATCACGAATCACAGCCGTGCGCATCGCGACCCCAATCAGGACCTTCTCCACACGGCCAGGGGTTCCCACGTCCGCAGGTGGAGGGGAGTCAGGTGACATGGACATCCCCTCTACCTGCGGACGGGCCTGGGACGGGGCATCCCTGCTGGTGCATGGTGGTGCACTCACAGGGTAAGGGACAGCGACATGCACAGGCCCCTCCACGGTGACCTGTGCTGCCTCCTGCCCCTGGCCCTGGACTGCACCACTTGCACCAGCAGGGATGCCCCCACCAGGCCCCATGTGTGCCCCAGTGGCGGCCTCCTCCTCCTCTGTGCAAACCACCAACCTAGATGGCTCCTCACCGTCTCCCACCGTAGCAGGCCCCTGTGGGGGCTCACCCACCCCTTCCGCTGCAGCCGTGGGGGCATCCCCACCGCCTTGCTCCACAGCGCCGTCTCCGCCCTCTTCTTCACTAGCCGCTGCGTAGAGGGAGACAAAGAACACAAGCATCAGGGTACTGTACAATGGTCCCCTAGACAGGAAACAATAGCAGATGAGCACCACTGTCAAAGTACACTTCCATCATGTCCCTCCACAACACATGGGTCAGTCCAGGCAAAACACACACAGTAACAGGCATGGTGCATGCCATGGACATTTCCATGCATGTCCAATGGACTCTTGAAACATTCAATGATATGTAACTCACATGCATCATGGCTCATGCCTATCACATGCACACACTTCACCTCAGTCACATCCATCTGGCCCCAAACACACCAAACACAGCGGATACAAGGGTAATTTGGCTGCTTCACTGAATCTGTGCATTGTCACACACATGTGTCATGCATCCATGGCATGCACAAGTCACAGACACGCAGGTCAGGCACACAGACATGGCTACCATATATGTACCTGGCATCAGCACCCATCCCTCACCCCCACCCATGTCCAGGTACAGAGACTGGCATGCTCTCATGTTCAAAATCTGCATAGGGCAGATCCCCATGCGGCATTTGAACACATGCAACAACCATGTGGGTCACACATCACTGGTCGCACATGCATTACTATGATGTCCCTGCACACATACATGCATACATGGCCTATGGCACACATACAGGCAAGTATCATAGAACCAGCACACCGCAACATGCCCTGTCTCGCACAGTAATGCTTGGACACTTACCGCTCAACTCCAGACGGGCCTCCCTCTCAAGGATCTGGGCGTGGAGCGCTGGGCGTACGCATTCCAGGACCCTCATCTGGATGGAACTCATGCGGCCCCGGCCCCCCTCCACGAGGCGCCGGGCCTTCACAAGGGTCCTGGACCTCAAGTCCTCCCAGCGCTTCTTGATCTTCAGGACATTGCGGGTTGCCACCCCCTCCGCGTTGATGGCAACCACACAGTCGGCCCAGATCCTCTCCCGTCCTTCCTTGCTGGCGCGGGACGGTCCAAAGAGGGCATCATACTGCCCAAGGACATGCTCCACCAGGACACCAACTTCGGTGGCAGTGAAGCTGGTGCCCCTCTGCCCCTCTGGCCTGGGGTTGCCACTGGTGCCAGATGTGGAAGTGCCCGACATGGCAACCCCAGAGGCAGGTGAGGGTGGGCAACTGGGTCCTGGGGCTGGGCTGTGGAGCGATGTAATCCCAGTCGGGAGTCTTCAGTTCCAGCAGGGGTGGACACAGCAACTGGACCCCTGCAGGTGGCTGATGTGCAGGCACCAAATGGCAGGGCACGGTGGCAGCAGGCAGGCAGGCAGGCAGGCAGCAGCAGATGGCACGTGGGAGGCTGCTCGGGGCACTGGGGGGCAGTAACTCGGCCTTCTGGGCAGGAGCGTGGTCTTCCGTGTGTTTTCGCGTGGCCAGCTTGATACGGAGTGATTTGGCACGTGAAAATCCTGCACGTCAGCGTGAAATCCGAGGAAAGGCCCTTAGCGCGTAAGCGCGTCAGCACGCATACGCGATTCTATTGGACCAGAGTCCCTCAGCGTGTAAGCGCGTCTGTGACGTGACCCGCACGGGTGTTCCCCACTCAGCACGTGATGACGGAGCACACGTGGAAATACTGCACGTCAGCGTGTAATTGGACAAAAGTGCGCGTACACGCGATTGGCCTATGTACGTGTATTTCATGGGTGCGCGGGCACTTACACACGCAAGTACGTCAGTGCACCTGTATCCCGTGGTGCGTGGGAATTTCCACACGCTATTCGACTGGGAACTGGATTCCAGGGGTGCGCGGGTCACACGCTCGCCTAGAACACGCGCAAAGCATAAATTTGCGCACTTTAACAATAACAAGCTCAGACGCCAGGATGAACATACCGTTCCTAGCAGCAGTGGCAGTGGGCTACCAAAGGAGGAGGAGGAGGATAGTCAGGGCCAGAATATTCACACCCAGCACCAGCCTTTTCGGGATGCCTGATGACCAGGTGTATGGGAGGTACAGGTTTCCACCACACATAATACTGGACCTGGTGAGTGAGTGGGAGGATGACCTCACATCACCCACCCTGTGCTCCCAAGCACTCAGCCCCCTGGAGAAGGTCCTCAATGTACTGCACTTCTTAGCCACTGGATCATTTCAGCGGACAAGTGCCATAGTGGGTGGGGTGTCACAGGCCACCCAGCCACGCTGCCTACACCAGGTCTTGAAGATCATCACTGCACGCCCATCAGTCCGCAGGCACATATACCTGCCCAGAACACCTGCAGAAAGGCATGCTGCCGCCCTGGATTTTTACGGTGTGGCACGATTCCCCAAAGTGCTAGGTGCCATCGACTGCACCCATGTGGCTCTACGTCCCCCCAGGGCATCTGAGCACATCTATAGGAACCGCAAGCACTGGCATTCCATCAACGTGCAGGTAGCATGTAATGCCAAGGGAATCATCACCTCAGTATATGCCAACTATCCCGGGTCCACCCACGACAGCTTCATTTACCGAATGTCCACCATAAGCCGGGACCTAGAAGCTGGGCGGCATGGCGATACATGGCTGCTTGGTGAGTATGTATGCCACTGCACATGCATGCATGTTGGATACTGAGCAAGGTCACAACCCCACCAATGATACCAATCACCACCTCCACAGGGGACAGTGCCTACCCTCTCAGCCCCCACATGATGACGCCAATTCGGAACCCCACCACGCCACCCGAGGTAAGATATAACACAGCCCACATTACGACCCGGGGCATAGTGGAGCGCACATTCGGAGTGCTAAAGTCACGCTTTCGCTCCCTTGACCGTTCTGGCGGCCAGCTGTTATACGCTCCCCCAGTAGTGTGCAGGATCATAGTGGCAGCATGTGTCCTGCACAACGTTGCAACACGCCGGGGCCTGGCCGTGGACATGGTGGTGGCCCCACATCCCCAACCACATGCACAGCCGCTGCGCATGGGAGGCGAAAGGGCACGGGGGGAGGCAGCCCGTACACAGCTAGTGGCTAATTACTTCACATAGAAATCACACCCCTGTGGAGTGCACACTGCCCTGGCACATTCCATCTGACAATCAATGATGACTCAACCTGACACTGATCCTGAATGTCTGGAGAATGAACCGTGAATACCATATCAGCCTGAGATTGTTCACCTGGAAGTGTCACAATGTGTGCATCCCTACCCACACAGACACCACCAATGCAGTTTTGTGGAGTTACACATTCAAGCAGCTAAAAAGAATACCCACTTGCAAAATGCAACAAGAGGACAGTGCCATGTCAGCCAACCCAACCCCAGCACCGCCACACGACACACCGTGCCATGTCATGCTATTTGCAGGTAAACAAAGTAATCCCCACAACATGACACTAGTGTCACTATGTACAGTGTCCCTATTAGAAACCTGCAACACCTGAAATGCTCACAGCAATGCCGGACCAACAACATACTTGAGCACGTACTACCATTAACATGACATCACAAATGTTACATATTAGTAGTCTCACCACCTGGAAATGCCTGCACTCCCACCACTACCAACTGTGCAGTGTTGGCGCCATGTAGAGTTGTAGGTGCACTGCTGCCAACATGGACCCCATCTCCAGACTAGAGGTCCTTGTGTAGACATGAGGAAGGGACCTGCAAATTGGGAGGTAGACACAGAAGATGAGTTACATATCAATGCAACATGCAGTGTACAACACAACAGCAATATGCACTAGGAATGTATACACAGTATTGACTACAGACTGCCCACACAGCTCATGGGAGTCCAACGTCACTGTGTAATTCACTGTCACTTGGGCACACCCTTTGCAAGCCCATGGAAACGGGAAGCAGGAGGGGTGTGTGTGACTCAAACCCAAGCATCTGAACCAAATACATTACAAGCCTGCATGTGCCCAGCCACAATGCAGCGTATGCCCACAGGAACCACGGAAGCCAACAAATCGTCCCAAAAAAATAGGGAATAAAATAAATAAAAATAAAAATAAAAATAAGAAACAATCAAAAATGGCCATTGATGGGCCCGGGGGGGTTGGGGAGGCCACCCAGGAGGTCCGAGGACAGGATGCACACCAGAACCCACCTGCGTGGATCCTGGGAAAATAAAACACCTCCATGGCTCATGGCCCACACGGCTACCCTATTGTGGGAGTATCACTGCTGTCGCTATTATCACCCTGTGCAGCTGCATCCGGAGGTGGTTGCACTATGGGAGGCAGCCCACGCAAGGCCCTAGTCTGCTCCTCCATGGCTGCAAGCATGCGGGTGTGGTAGGTCTGGTTCTGGAGGATGAGTGTGCGGAGGTCCCCATGCAACAACTCACGGGATGCCCGGACCTCCGCCCTCGTTGCCTGCATCTCAGCTGAGAGCGTACGGGTGAGACGCTCCAACTGCTGTTCTGTCCTTTGGTGTGTTGAAGCCTCAAGCTCAACAAGAGTCGTCCTGAGGTGAAGGAGCTCCTGCCTCAGGGCTTCCCTGTGGCCCTGGGACTCAATGGAGATGGCCTCCTGCAGAGTCGCCAGTGCCGCCCGCCTGTCCCTGTTGGACCCCAACATGTCCTCCCTGTGTGACTGGCAGATGGAGTCGGTTGCCTGCTCTAGTCGCTCCATCAGCCTTTCTGGGGGGACAATGGAAGTGGCCACCCTATCCATGGCCTGAGCCATCATCTCGGATGATGCAGCCTGTTGGGTTGCCATACCGTAAATGGATTGCTCCCATGCGGTATTGCCAGGTGGCGTACGGCCACCACGTCGGCGGGCACCACACCTGTCTGGGGCAAGGCGAACTGCGCCTTGCTGTGCCGGCAATGCCTGAGGCTGCAGGACTGCATTCCCCCTTTGATCTGCTGGCCCAGGAACAGGATCAGATGTCGCGGAGTGTGACCCTGCATCCTAACCACCAAAGGCGTAGCTGCCAACACTGACATCCCCATGGAGGGTTCTGACCCTGGTGCAGGTGGGTGAGACAGAACATAATCCCTCCCTGGAACACTCACCTGCGACGGCACGTAGGTCTCATCCGAATCAACACCTGAGTACAGCTCGGGGGAGGTGCAGCCAGAGACACCCCTTGAGAGCACGACCTGCAGCACTTGTGGGTTCTCCCCCACCACCACACCACGTCCCTCACTGGTGGTTGGTCGGCCCTCGGACCCCTCCTGGGTCTGCACCATCTCCACAACCCCAGCAGTATCAGGTGCGTCTTCCCCTGCAAAGACATGAAAACAAAGAAATGGAAACAGGCATTAGCACCATGGCACACAATGAGGGCTGAGAAGCAAGAGAACCAGTACTTGATTGACACATGTCCCACATGACTAAAACCCTCCCATGCATGCACCCTCACTGCGTATGAAGTGCAGGCAAATGGCACACACTGATGACACCAAGATGGAAGATGAACACATTTTCTGCATGCTGTCTGGCAGGGGCATCACACATTGGCCTGTGATTGCCAGGTGAAACACACATGCCATCACACAGATGGCATGTACCATTGCTATTGAGTGAAGATGGAGAGGAGGGCAGCACCTATTCATTCAGCCCAGTTCCCGCATGTAATTGCTTTTCTAATTCTAACAGGTCAGATTTTTCACCTGGAGCTGCCAGTCTGAAATGGTCCAATTGCACAGGGACATGTGTGTACAAATGATATCCAGGTAACAAAGTCACTCCACTTTACCATAGCCATGTCAGACATGTGACTAGTGGACAGCGACATGGCTAGTAAAAGTGGGGGAATGCAAACAATCTGGCTGAATGAACAGTGAAAAATAAGCAACTATGTTGTGGCAAGGTGACACTTCAAGGGCAACTGGCGTGCAGTTGGGCTAGATGTCTACTGTTGGCAGAAGGGATACTGCTATGGCCAAATGCAGCTGCGCAGGAAGTATTGCATGAAGCACATGGCTGACCCATACGACTCAGGCGCACACACTCTCACCTGGCACACAAACAGAAGCCCTCACACACACACCATGCACATGGATGACACACACATGCATGTGCACTCACCGGACAATGCCTCGTAATCAGCCAGATCTCCCACGCCTTGGATCTGTTCCTCCGTGACGTAGGTCCCAGCGACTGACTCATGTGGAGTGAGTTCCATGTCTACTACTGGAGACCCACCTCCAGTCACTAGAGTTGCGGCATGACTTGAGGCCAGCTTACTCTTTGCCCTGCGCTTTAGGTCATTCCAGTGCTTATAGCAATCATTGGCTGTGCGCCTCACGATTCCAAGGGCACTTACGATGTCTGCAACGGTCTGCCAGTGTGCCTGGCTTTGTGCAGGTGTGGTCTTGGATCCTGCAACAATGACCATCTCGTTGTCATGTCCGGACACATACTCGACAAGTGCATTCAGTTCGTCATCCGTGAAGCTGGGCTTCCTGGACGGGCCGGACTGTGTAGCCGTGTCTGGGGAATCAGCCTGTGCCGGACGAGCACTCTTCTTCTTCCGCTTGGAAGGTGGTGGTGATCCTGAGTGTCCTGCGCCGCTCTGGACACTAGGGGCAGGAGCCCTGGTGGACTCTGTATCAGGAGTGTGGGATTGCACACTCAGCATGGGAGTTGGTGCAGGCATTGGCTCTAGTGTGATGGTGTCAGGGGGAATGTCAGCAGCATGGACTAGGACCGACACTGTCCTGGCTGGGTGTGTGAGGGCTGGGGTGGATGGAGCCGCTGCTGCCCCTGCAGCCTCTCCGCCCTGCCTCCTCGGTGCAGCAGATGACCTTGCTGCCCCAGATCCACGTGGCATGATGGCATCAACGTGCACCAGCGCACGTGTCGTAGCCCTGCTGACCTGGAAGTCAGCCATGGAGTCAGCCAGGTCTAGTGCCACAATGGGCTGGTCCAACAAGGGCTGAGCATGGATGGTGTCAGCCACATCAGCCTCAACGGGGGGGGGGGGATTATGGGTGCCCGTGACTGGTCCTCCACACATGGGGGGACAGGCTCACCCTGCAAGTTACGACCACGTCCCCTACCGGATCCACCACGGCCACCACTTGTGGCTCTTCCACCTTTGCCACCCTTACGGAATCCTCGCCTCCCAGCCATGGCACTGATGTTAATGTGCGTATGGGAGTGGATGTAGACTATTGTCCTGGGCAATTGGGGGTCAAAGGGGTTGGGTACCAGATGGTAATTGTACCCTAGTGCTCTGGCAAGGCTGAATGTAACCCCTGGGGAAAGATGACGGGTCACGCAACGCACAGGAGGCCCAAAAAAGGGAGATGACGTGCACGCAACCCCTCCTAGACCACGTGTGCAGAAAGTAAAACCTGCACTACGCTGTGGCACCCAGTAACACAAGAATGAACGTATGCGTGTCACACGCAGCCTAGAATGACCTCTGAAGGGGTAGGCTACACACGGGGCAAGCACAGATGTTAGATACGTGCGTGACTCACCGTCTGCCAGGTAAAAGAGCATGAAAAATGAGCGCGTTTGGTTGGCAACACCCCTGCCAAAAGAAGATATGTACGCTGTCTGAGGAGACAGGACAACAGTAGAAGGGAACACTGTTTGAGGGAACAGGCCCAGGTAAACCAGTACAAGAGAAAAAATAGAAAAAGCTGTCAGAGGTAACAGGGAGTACGAACTTGAAACGCCGTGAAGTAAATCGCTTGTGAAACGACAAGAAGTACAGAATTCACCCACTCGCTCTCCACGAAAAGCAGTACAAGGAATTGGTGTTCTACACGTACCTTATATGCAGGCCAACACGTACAGCGTCACTTACGCGGCGTGTACGTGCTAGGCCCATTCCCACCAATTACACGCTTTGTCACTTCTGCGTGTAGGTCCATTTGCACCAATTACACGCTTTGTCACTTCTGCGTGTATGTCCATTTGCACCAATTACACGCTTTGACACTTCTGCGTGTAGGTCCATTTGCACCAATTACACGCTTTGACACTTCTGCGTGTAGGGCTATTTCCACCAATAACACGCTTTGACACTCGGACGTGTTACGCAACTTTTTCCTACGCGTGCACGTGACTTCATAGACGCGCATACGCGTTTACGCGCTAAGGGCCTTTCATCGATTTACACGCAGACGTGTGGGATTTTCACGTGCAAAATCACTCACTACGTATCAAGCTGTCCACGCGTTCACACACGAAAGACCACGCTCCTGCCCAGGAGGCCAAATTACTGCCCCCTAGAGCCCTGAGCATGCTCCCACCTGCCATCTGCTGCTGCCTGACTGCCTGCTGCCCACGTGCCCTGCCATTTGCTGCCTGCACATCAGCCAGGGGTGCTGTTGCTGTGACCACCCCTGCTGGAACCAAAGGCTCCCGACTGCTTTTCCGTTGCCCCACAGCCCAGCCCCAGGACCCAGTTGCCCACCCACTCCTGCCTCTGGGGTTGCCATGTCGGGCACTACAACATCTGGCACCAGTGGCAACCCCCGGCCAAGGAGGCAGAGGGGCACCAGCTTCAGTGCCAGGGAAGTTGGTGTCCTGGTGGAGGATGCCCCTGGTGGCTGGGGGGTGGGGGTGGTGGGAGACATGAGTGGGGGCCTGGTGGAGGGTGCCCCTGGATGGAGGGGGGTGGGGGTGGTGGGAGACATGAGTGGGGGCCTGGTGGAGGGTGCCCCTGGTGGCGGGGGGGTGGGGGTGATAGGGGACATGAGTGGGGGCCTGGTGGAGGGTGCCCCTGCACTGCTGGGGGGTGGGGGTGATAGGGGACATGAGTGGGGGCCTGGTGGAGGGTGCCCCTGCACTGCTGGGGGGTGGGGGTGGTGGGAGACATGAGTGGGGGCCTGGTGGAGGGTGCCCCTGGTGGCTGGGGGGTGGGGGTGGTGGGAGACATGGGTGGGGGCCTGGTGGAGGGTGCCCCTGCACTGCTGGGGGGTGGGGGTGATAGGGGACATGGGTGGGGGCCTGGTGGAGGGTGCCCATGCACTGCTGGGGGGTGGGGGTGATAGGGAACATGGGTGGGGGCCTGGTGGAGGGTGCCCATGCACTGCTGGGGGGTGGGGGTGGTGGGAGACATGGATGGGGGCCTGGTGGAGGCTGCCCCTGGTGACTGGGGGTGTGGGGGTGGTGGGAGACATGGGTGGGGGCCTGGAGGAGGCTGCCCCTGGTGACTGGGGGGGTGGGGGTGATAGGGAACATGGGTGGGGGCCTGGTGGAGGGTGCCCATGCACTGCTGGGGGGTGGGGGTGGTGGGAGACATGGATGGGGGCCTGGTGGAGGCTGCCCCTGGTGACTGGGGGTGTGGGGGTGGTGGGAGACATGGGTGGGGGCCTGGTGGAGGGTGCCCCTGCACTGCTGGGGGGTGGGGGTGGTGGGAGACATGAGTGGGGGCCTGGTGGAGGGTGCCCATGGTGGCAGGGGGGTGGGGGTGGTGGGAGACATGAGTGGGGGCCTGGTGGAGGCTGCCCCTGGATGGTGGGGGGTGGGGGTGGTGGGAGACATGGATGGGGGCCTGGTGGAGGCTGCCCCTGGTGACTGGGGGGTGGGGGTGGTGGGAGACATGAGTGGGGGCCTGGTGGAGGGTGTCCCTGGATGCTGGGGGGTGGTGGGAGACATGAGTGGGGGCCTGGTGGAGGGTGCCCCTGGTGGCTGGGGGGTGGGGGTGGTGGGAGACATGGGTGGGAGCCTGGTGGAGGGTACCCCTGGATGCTGGGGGGTGGGGGTGGTGGGAGACATGAGTGGGGGCCTGGTGGAGGGTGCCCCTGTTGGCGGGGGGGAGGGGGTGATAGTGGACATGAGTGGGGGCCTGGTGGAGGGTGCCCCTGCACTGCTGGGGGGTGGGGGTGGTGGGAGACATGGATGGGGGCCTGGTGGAGGGTGCCCCTGGTGGCGGGGGGGTGGGGGTGATAGGGGACATGAGTGGGGTCCTGGTGGAGGCTGCCCCTGCACTGCTGGGGGGTGGGGGTGGTGGGAGACATGAGTGGGGGCCTGGTGGAGGGTGCCCCTGGTGGCTGGGGGGTGGGGGTGGTGGGAGACATTGGTGGGGGCCTGGTGGAGGGTGCCCCTGGTGGCTGGGGGGTGGGGGTGGTGGGAGACATTGGTGGGAGCCTGGTGGAGGGTGCCCCTGGTGGCGGGGGGGTGATAGGGGACATGAGTGGGGTCCTGGTGGAGGCTGCCCCTGCACTGCTGGGGGGTGGGGGTGGTGGGAGACATGAGTGGGGGCCTGGTGGAGGGTGCCCCTGGATGCTGGGGGGTGGGGGTGGTGGGAGACATGAGTGGGGGCCTGGTGGAGGGTGCCCCTGGTGGCGGGGGGGTGATAGTGGACATGAGTGGGGGCCTGGTGGAGGGTGCCCCTGCACTGCTGGGGGGTGGGGGTGGTGGGAGACATGGATGGGGGCCTGGTGGAGGGTGCCCCTGGTGGCGGGGGGTGGGGGTGATAGGGGACATGAGTGGGGTCCTGGTGGAGGCTGCCCCTGCACTGCTGGGGGGTGGGGGTGGTGGGAGACATGAGTGGGGGCCTGGTGGAGGGTGCCCCTGGTGGCTGGGGGGTGGGGGTGGTGGGAGACATGGGTGGGGGCCTGGTGGAGGGTGCCCCTGGATGCTGGGGGGTGGGGTGGTGGGAGACATGAGTGGGGGCCTGGTGGAGGGTGCCCCTGGTGGCTGGGGGGTGGGGGTGGTGGGAGACATGGGTGGGGGCCTGGTGGAGGGTGCCCCTGGATGCTGGAGGGTGGGGGTGGTGGGAGACATGAGTGGGGGCCTGGTGGAGGGTGCCCCTGGTGGCTGGGGGGTGGGGGTGGTGGGAGACATGAGTGGGGGCCTGGTGGAGGGTGCCCCTGGTGGCTGGGGGGTGGGGGTGGTGGGAGACATGGATGGGGGCCTTGTGAAGGGTGCCCCTGGTGGCGGGGGGGTGGGGGTGATAGGGGACATGAGTGGGGGCCTGGTGGAGGGTGCCCCTGCACTGCTGGGGGGTGGGGGTGGTGGGAGACATGGATGGGGGCCTGGTGGAGGGTGCCCCTGGTGGCGGGGGGGTGGGGGTGATAGGGGACATGAGTGGGGGCCTGGTGGAGGGTGCCCCTGCACTGCTGGGGGGTGGGGGTGGTGGGAGACATGGATGGGGGCCTGGTGGAGGGTGCCCCTGGTGGCGGGGTGGTGGGGGTGATAGGGGACATGAGTGGGGTCCTGGTGGAGGCTGCCCCTGCACTGCTGGGGGTTGGGGGTGGTGGGAGACATGAGTGGGGGCCTGGTGGAGGGTGCCCCTGGTGGCTGGGGGGTGGGGGTGGTGGGAGACATGGGTGGGGGCCTGGTGGAGGGTGCCCCTGGTGGCTGGGGGGTGGGGGTGGTGGGAGACATGAGTGGGGGCCTGGTGGAGGGTGCCCCTGGTGGCTGGGGGGTGGGGGTGGTGGGAGACATGGGTGGGAGCCTGGTGGAGGGTGCCCCTGGATGCTGGGGGGTGGGGGTGGTGGGAGACATGGGTGGGGGCCTGTTGGAGGGTGCCCCTGGATGCTGGGGGGTGGGGGTGGTGGGAGACATGAGTGGGGGCCTGGTGGAGTCTGCCCCTGCACTGCTGGGGGGTGGGGGTGTTGGGAGACATGGGTGGGGGCCTGTTGGAGGCTGCCCCTGCACTGCTGGGGGGTGGGGGTGCAGGGGGACATGAGCAGGTGTGCAGGGTAGTCCCCTGTTTTGTGGGCTGCCTGCAGGGGCCGTGGAGGGTGTACAGGGAACACCTGTGAGGACCCACCCAGCCTAATTGCGTGTGATAATTCCTGCACACCCCTGTAATACATGTACCTGGCCAAATCGCATGTGAGAATTCCTGCGCACCCCTGTAATACACGTACCCAGCCGAATCGCGTGTAGAACTTCCCGTGTACCCCTGTAATACACGTACCCAGCCAAATCGCGTGTGATAATTCCCACGTACCCCTGTAATACACGTACCCTGGCCAATCGCGTGTAGAACTTCCCAGGCACCCCTGTAATACACGTACCAAGCCAAATCGCGTGTGATAATTCCCGCGCACCCCTGTAATACACGTACCTGGCCAAATCGCATGTGAGAATTCCCGCGCACCCCTGTAATACACGTACCCAGCCGAATCGCGTGTAGAACTTCCCGTGTACCCCTGTAATACACGTACCCAGCCAAATCGCGTGTGATAATTCCTGCGTACCCCTGTGATACACGTGCCCTGGCTAATCGCGTGTAAAACTTCACGCGTACCCCTGTAATACACGTACCCTGGCTAATCGCGTGTATAACTTCACGCGTACCCCTGATATGCACGTTACCCGCTTTGCGTTCCTTGTTTGGCAGCCCTGTAGACTGGTCCAGGGTTAGCGCAGCCCTTTGCGATGATTTAGCGATTTTGATGGCTTTTCCTTGCGCGAGGGCGTTCTTGGGGGCGTTACTGGCGCTGCTGCAGGGTCACTGCGATACTCTGCGCCACGGCTGGTTTGGGAGCCTAAAATCCATGAATACGCTGTGCGCGGAAATCAGTTTTAGCGCACGTGCCTGGCCAGCCGCTTGCGACACTTTTCTGCGAAATTCTATGAATTACCCTGTAAATGTTTAGAGAATATTCAGCAATAGACATATTAAATCGGAATGGAATTTTTTTCTTTGCTCTCGATCCACAAATCCTCTAAAGTTTATCGTGAGTCACGCGCTGTTCCGTTATGGTACACTGGGTTGTGGTTTTCGTTAAAAGAAGCACTTTGTTTGCACGGTGAACCGCAAGGCTGTTCTATCAACTAGGCACTAGGCCACCATAAAGCTTATGATGCTTCTAGCCGCTAGTACTGAATAAGGGCATATGGGGCCTTGGCGATTGTCCCATAAAATAGTCAAAGTAGTGCAGTTGTTTACAAGAAGCTGCAGCTGGCGATTAAAGAATCCGCCGGCCGGGGTCTGGAATAGATGACAGTCGCAGTAGGGTAGGATGTACCTGTTTTGAAAACATAAAAATTGAAATTAGTCTCACCAGCCGATCTTTATTACTATTATTCATTTTATTTATTACGGCCGAGCTGAAACTATTTGCTTGCGAGGATAGTGCAATGGAGTATGTTCGGCTCTAAAAACAATGCGAAAAATGACGAAAGAAATTGAGGTTAACACACAAATTTATTAGCGTTGAACCGCTGAGAAACGACTGTTTGTCTGCATGCGTGTCGAATGGGCACATGCATGCCCATGTGCCCGGCAGAAAGACGATCCCACAAATGTTTTACTTGCTCTTCATTGTAATATGCCAAACAGAACGAACAAGTACAACTTAACCTGCCTTTAACGGTACGCTATTGGTATTATATTCCGGTATAAAATCGTCTAAAGAGTTACTTACATTATATTTGCCATTTCCATTGTGTCGGCGTAATGCAGTCCGTAAAGCCCACTCTGTTTGTGCCAACGATTTTTCATATACTGAACTAACATGAAACTCGGTGTAGTTTCAGAATTTTCAGCCTTATCGTCTCTTACGTTATTTCACCCCTCCTTCAAATGAAGGCCTTTTGGCACGGTCCCTCTCTCTCAAGGTAAAAAAACAATAGAACCTTATACTGCCAGTGCGAGTCGTGGGCCTCTTCAGCCCGCAAGCAAAAAATCAAAGCCGCTGACCTTCACTCTGCATGAGCATACATTCTTACTTTGCAACATCCCGTGTAAAGCCATCTGTGAGAACTTGAATTTTCGACTCCGCCTTTCTATTAGGCCTCAATCTGCTAATGCGAACTGGCTTCTCTCCCATCTGCAACGCCTCGCTTGGCGCGTTCTAAGGCCCCCAATTTTGTCCTCGTTGTCCGCGAGCTTTGCAGCCCTAGAGAACCATAACTATGGAGGCATTGACTTTTTGGTGGAAGGTCAGGAAAAGTATAAAGTACCCAAGGAGTTGAGTTGAAAGTGAGATTTATTGTTTGTTTGTTTTATTATTTGCAATGCGCAAGCCCCCCCTCAGTTAACAGTGTGCAGCATTTACATGAGATTGCGAAGCTTAGTTACACCAACAAAAATATATACATACACATATTGACAAGGTCAGCGATATGAGGTGAATAAAGAGAGAAGTCAAAGATGACACCCAGGTTGTTCGCCACCCAGGATGGTGAAGGGAGGGGTTAGGGTTAGCATAATTTGTATGTACACTGTGCAATAACATTTTTTTCAAAAAGAAAATCAGATTACAATGATTTAAACCGGGATTTGTACTTGTCAACGAGCTCTGCTTTGGGTGGACATGGCACAGTGGCAATGTTTGGTGGCAATGCATCAGTGCTCTGCACAGAATCGCTCAAAATTCCATGTCTGTGCTTCTCTAGTACATTAACAATAAGGCCTTTAACAAAGTAGAACTTCATTTCCTCATATACTGGTTTCACCACCCATTTCTTACTTCTTTTTGCAAAGGCCGTAGTGTAGCGAAGCATCCCTACATTTCCTGTAGTCCTAGATTGTTCACGTCACACATTCTCGTTATGGGCCAAGACCGCTAGTAGAGTCCTATGTTTCATACCCTGTATGCCGAAATGCAATGGCTTTGGCCTGTACTTTAGGCACATATTGTGGAACACCTCCAAACCTCCTGTGTAACAGAATTCTGTCAGTCCCCTCAAATCTCTTGATAGAGTTTTATCAAAACAATCTTCTCAATGGCTTTGTGTGTAGGTGAAGCTGGAATTAACCACTTCTTCTTCCGTGCCTCCTCTGTGGACAAAGGGCCATGTTCACATTGGTGGAAATGTTGGTTTTCTGTCCAGCGGTGAACGTTGGTACAGTGGTGCATCAGTGACCGCCATTTTTCAAGTAGGATTTCCACTGACCCTTCACAAGTTTTGGAGCTCCACCAAAGATGGTTGCTGATAGACTGGGACCACTGTGAAATACTTTCCAAACCTTTTTTTTCCCCTGCAGCCAAGATTTTCTCATTGATTGATTTAGCAAGATGCCATACGTCAAATTGATGTTTAATATGTGGGAACTGTTCTCTCGTTGTCTTGGCTATTGAAACGTGTCAGTCCATGGCTATGAGGTCGATGTGCATTCCCCTCGATTGTAGATATTCCAATGATTTTATAAATCCTAGTTTCTCCATGGCCACTGAGGATTTACATTGGGACACTTGCACGGCCACCAAACACACAATTTTCTTACTATCCATGTCCTGAAAGTGGTAGGTGCAGTACTTGGCAGAAAATCCAGGGCTGTCGCACTGTCCATCGCCGGCTAGACTGAATCGTTTGCTTCGAATGTACTTTCTAGAGACAATTGTTCAATTTTTCAAGCATCACTAATGGCTGGAAATAGATAATCATGTTGGAATTTGTAGTACTGCGTTTTAGAAATGAAATGGAGTCCCACAAACTGAAAGAAAGACTCTAACTTTCTAAAACTAGACCCACTAAAAAGTGAGGCAGCTGCACACAGTAGATTGCCTGCTGGCAGTTTCCCCCAGCATCGGTTGTGCAGACCATGAGAACGTATGATGTAATGTACAGGCGGCATGTATTTTGACATAGCTGCCCTGTGTTTGACGAGTCACATGAATCAATGGCTTCCCACATACTTCCCCTCTAACAGAATGCCCACATTTCAGCATACTTATAATATCCATCAAACAACTGTCGAATACTATGTATTTGCCCTCTTTCATTAGACTGTCATCCTGCATCAAAGTTATTTTGGACTGCATCGTTGCGGACATATCACCAGAATTGAAACTAATATCGCTGATATCAGGTTCTGATGCGTCAGTGAATAGTGCTGCTGGTTCATTCTCTGTCATTTCAACATCTGTTACTTGAACATTGATGGGAGAACACAACAATGACGACAGCTTTTTGGGTGGCATTTTTTTTGCTGGTGTAGATTGTGTGAATTGATCTGCGACTACTTCAGAGCTATCTTCAATACATCCAGTATCATCTTCTTGTGGTGGTGCAGTCGCACTGTAGCAATGGTCCAATAAAACTTTACTGGATTCTCCGGACACATTCAATTAATGTTCTGGCCATTGGACATGAGCATCTCAAGTCTGAACACGCCGCGCCTGAATTAATAGTTCCTCCATAGTGTAAATGGTCTGGCAAGCAACATCTCTCATTTGCTTCACTGTCTGTGTATGTATAGTTTGTACACCCATGGGTAACTAGAGGACAGATTGGAAAAGGGATGTTCAGTTTAAACACAAGATAAAGTATAGTACAATTGACAGAAAAAAAAATAATATAGTCCCCAGCACAAAACAATTCCTAAAAATATGACCTGTTTGTAATTAACCTTATTTTTATTTCTTTTCTTTGCAACTTTCTTGACTCGAACTTCAACATCTGCATGCTGTTGCTCCAATTCATTTCTGCATGTCTTCCCTTCCTCTTGCGCTGCAACGACTATATTTTCTGGATCCGCATAGACAGCATGGAATGACGCTCCATCGACTCCCTGAAACATAGTACTTTCATTACTATGTATCACAATATTGAAAACATAAAACACACGTGAGGAAGACCAAACAGGTACATCTCAATAGCTAAACACGAATTAAACATTGTGTAGAACAATCAAACGACAAGTATTCGAGCTCTGATGATCTAGTTCCATGGAACTGTCAGTATCCATACCTCTGGCTCTGCATAGCCTGCCATGAATGATTTTATTGGAGAGGGCAGCACAGCAACTCCTTGAAACACAGTACTTGCATTAGTATGGTTTTCAATATTGTAAACATAACACGCACTTGGTGTCGACGGCACAGGTACATATAAAGAGATAACCACAAATGATGCATTGTCTAAAAGAATCAATGGATATCTAAATATGATCCGATTTAATCGACTTATTTCTCCGATTTCTTTACATCTGCATCATCTACAAAGGATGTTGTGATTGTAGAGGAAGCTCCGTCGTCTCCCTGAAACATAGTACTTGCGTTAATAAGGAAGAAAGTATAGCCAATGAAATCACGTTATATGGTCACCCTCGATCGAGCTGTCAGTATCCATACCTCGTGCTGCCGAAGAATATGTAGGGATGCTGTAAATGTAGTGCGCACTTCCGAAAGCTGTTGCGCCGATTCGTGTATGCATGGTCCCACTTCCACTTCCCCTGGAATTACTTGAATGTCAGGCTTCACATCAAGTGCAGGGGTTGATGCTCCATCTACTGGCTGAAACATAGTACTTGCATTAGTAAGGATTACAATATTGAAAACATAACACACACTTGGGGTCGACCGCACAGGTACATATCAATGGCTAACCACGAATGAAACATTGTGTAGAACAATCAAACGACAAGTATTCCAGCTCTGATGATCTAGTTCGATGGAGCTGTCAGTATCCATACCTCGTGTTGCTGAAGAATATCTATGGATGTTGTCAATGTGGTGGACGCTTCAGCATCTCCCTGAAAGACAGTACTTGCATTAGTATGGATAACACTAATTATAACTGAAAACAAACACCAGGGGACGACAACTAAGGTGTATATCAATTGGAAAGCACTAACCAAACATTCGGTAAAATAATTACATGATACATAAAAACTATTACTTGACATGCATAAAACAATTCTGTAGCGGAATAGCTAAGCAAGATTACCTGATACGTGCTAGAAGTGGTCGATAACTGTGGGCACGTCATGGATGTGGAATGTTCTTGCTTCAGATTCAGTGGATAGTCAAGCAGTTGTAAAGGTAAATTATTGTTTGATAATGAAATGCCAATATTAAAAATTGCCATGTAAGCCGACAGAGTACTTGAGAATAATGCTATTGAAAATGCGCAATATAGCACAGTTCCCTGTGCCCATAAATAGATTTCCTTTGGGGGTTATAAAATCAAAAAATAATTTATTGATAAATGTCATTATTCAAAATGCTAAACACTCATATCAATATTGAAAGTATTACAAGGGACACAACACCTAAAATATCAATTAATCCATTTGGCTACCTACACACTACCGCAAGTCCTAAAGCTAAATCCGGACACTTGACTCACCAGTGGCGGAATGTGGATGAATAGAGTGGGAATAGCGTTTGCAAGCAATATTCGTGTCGTTCGCCGTTTATTCTTCTTTGTTACCCAAGATGTGGCGTACATGTTCGAGGAAAAGTGCTGGTTGCAGATGCGGTATCATTCACCCCTCTTGTCCTCAAAGACTTGTTGGACTCTACTTTCAAGCTCATCCAGTGGATATCCGCAATGTCTGACCCATTCTCTTATTTGATCAACAGTTTTAGGGAATACATGCATTGTAGTGCCTTCAGATTTAGCATGGGTCTTCGAAGGGCAACCGCTAATCGAACAGGCAGGCATTGTTGAAAATTCTGAAAAATAAATATCAAGATTATTATAAAACCTTGATGAATAAAAATGTCATAAAAAAGAAAATGAACCATACCATGTTCAATGCAAGGTTTGTTTTGGTCGCCGGAACTATACCAGTGCATCAAGTGCGGCTTAGTATTTGCATTACTTTCACAAATTAAAAAATGATGGAACTAAACTCTGAACATGGGACTAGTCCCTTGGATGTACTGTCTTGCATGAGAAGGAAACATGCTTACATTATAGACAGGACCCGCGAAGAATGCAATTCGATGACAATTTACACAGATGAAAATAAATAGATCTATTGATAGCATAACAATTGAAGCTCAAGTCAATAGCAATGAGACCAATGAAAATAGCACTATTGAGTACTCTACTCGCAAATAGATGGAAATTTAAAAATGACCGAAATATGACTGTGATACATGGCCTTACCTTGACCAACAAACAGTTAGATTCAGCAAGCCCAGTAGTTTGTGGCAGGAGAACAAGTAGATGGCCACAGCTAGCACACTGACCAGTTTGCTCGAAGCGCTCACAGAAGTTCACAGATAGCACGACGATGAGCAGATTAGCATCGATCTCAGTGGTTCTCAGGTAACACGTTCAGGAGTTGACTTGCAAAGCACAAAGATGTTCTCATGAGACATATCAAGTGGTTTATAAAGTATTAGAAACAGGGGCGTGTTTGTGAATGAATGACGTGTATATGTCGTGGTATTATGTGGTTTGCCGGGGGGCAGCCAGCGTGAGGGGGGGTCCTGGCCGGAGACACGGGGTCTGAAGAGGCCATGTGAGCAATGGCCCCTGGGCGTGGGATATCTTTTGAAGTGTACATGGTGTTTGGCACCTTTGCCGTTATCCCCCCTGACAGCACACCATGGCAGCGCGCATCCACTGGCGCGAACCGCCTTTGATAGAGAGGGGTTGGGGTGGATGGGCAGGTGGGCGTGCAGGCAAAGCACAGGAAGACTCTTGAATGGAGACACACTTGATTCATTTAAAAAATCAAAACAACCGTTGTTAAAATATTTGTGGTGTTTTATTTTGTTTCTTATTTTGATGGCACAAACATACAAAAATGTACACATTGTACAAGTCAGGTTGCAGCACAGCGAGGGAAAATCCCCTGTACTGACCGCTGTCACTGGGGAAAGTTTGTCTTATTGCAGCAACGGCACAGGCGGGTATTACTCTTCGAACGCGGTGTCCAAGCCTCCCGTGAGGCCACCATGTAAAGGAACGATAGGCCACCAGCCTGTACCACCTGTGAAAAAGAATGATACAAACTGTTTTTAAATGACCAAGATAAGTTTATTAAACCTTTGTTGTGCAATGAAAATTCTTGTAACTAATGGCATTCTGCTCGGACAAATGCTATCTAGACACTGCACACTATTGAATGACTTTCATGCATTACAATGAAATGTAGATGTAATTTTGAATATAGGAGACGACCATGAAATAGTAGCGGCATCACAACCAGAGTATACTTACTCGTTACTCGGATTACGAGGACGAACAGATGTGCGAAGTTCGTGCATAAGCACCATCATTATCCTCAACACGGACCGTGTAAGGCAGGCTGCCCTGAAGTCTGGCAGCTCGGTGATACATTGCGGCCGTGGCTCGCCTTCCGAAATGTAGGCCACGCATCCCGAGTTTTCACAGCAGCAGCAGTTCCCGTACTCGGTTGGCATTAGCTTGCATCGATTGCATGTGCACCAGGTGGAAACACCGTCCATGCGACTAGGTCCAGTGTCTTCATCCATTGATTCGTCCTGCCAACTGCCGTCCGAAACCCCATCGTTTTCACATGTTTCCCTTTCCAATAGTTCCTCCTCGGCATACTCGGGCATCGTACATTTAGGGCATTAATGTAGCCATTGTGTGGTAAACAAACTAAAATAATTAATAGCAATGGTACAGGTGTTCACACGGGCTACAAGCGGCGAAGGTAGCTGACCAGAGCGCAGAAACAAGTCACAGAATACTCAAAGTAACACAGAGAGAGATTGGAATCGAGAATCTGCTGCTGTGTGTTGTCAAACGGTCTGTTTATACTTATTGAGTAAAAAAGCGTCCTGCCATTTCCATGGCGACACGTCAATAGCTGAAGCACAGCGAATGTTGACACGAGACGTGCTTTGGCGTTGTGAAATGGGAGGTACGCGTCTGCTGATGACAGGCTCAGGGGCGGGGGATATGATTTAGTGCCGCAAAAGCAGGTCACTAGGGCGATGGGGCAAGTGATAGGATTATCACAAAATGACTGTGCCCTGCTGCCTGTTTTCGCGTGCGTTTAATGGACGAAAACTCGGGTAAGGTCCATAGGAAATGTTTCTAATATTGAGCGACTTAGGCTTAAAAACACATGGCCGACCCATAGGGACAATAAAAATTTCTGACCGAACCATTCCTTTAAGAACCTTGACTCCCAATTTGGTCATTTTATGATAGACAGCATTAAAATCCCTGTGGCTAACTCACTAAAAACACTGTGTGTCTATCTCGACGCAAATCTAACAATAACAAGACAAGTTAACGCCATCGCATCAACAGAGACCTACCATGCCAAACTGTTGACAGCAGCCAGACCCTTCCTCTCTAAGAATAACTGCATCACAATTGCCAGAGCTATTACAGGATCAAGACTTGATTACTGTAATGCTCTGTTCCTGGGCACCTCCACAAAAAGCATGACCAAATTTCAAACTATACAAAACAGTGCGGTGATACAACCATGGGACTACCCAAAAAAGAACACATCACGGCAGCCAGGAAGCAGGCACACTGGCTCCCAGTAAGAGAAAGAGTCCTCTTTAAAGCCTTTGCCCTTACTCATAAGTGCACCCACCTCACTGCTCCACCCTACCTCTCAGAGAATTCATCCCTCTAGAACCACCAACCCGACTAGAACACCTCATGCAAACATGCTCACGATCCCTAGAATTAAGAGAGCCAGAGCGGGAGGGGCTAGCTTCCCATACCTATCAGCGCTGCAATGGAACGCCCTTCCACCCCCCCTGCAAGGAAAAGTCTCCCACCTAGCTTTCCGCAAAGCTGTGAAAACTATGCTCTTCAACTAAAACTCATCCAAAATGTGAACATTATCATCCACACGCCTAAGATTAGCATACTTAGGCACCTGCATAATGTATTTTAACCTCAATCTGTATTTGTTTATACTTGAATGATGGTGCTCATATGCCCTGACACTTATCATCACATTTATGTAACTCCTTTGTAACTAAGACTGCCTCAAGTAACAGTGTCGCAATGCCTTTGGGCTGTATGTGCGCTACATAATAAATAATGTGGGCGCAGACATTATGAGGTGTGTTTAACTGTGGCAATACCGATATATATTGTGTGCAACGGTGTCATACAAAGTGTGTTGGAAAAGTTTCCTGTGCACTGTTAGTGAACCAGCATTTATTTGTTAATTTATACAAATTATTAACAGAAAAGCCCTACATAATGTACTCATTTATCCCATTCATTTAAAACATACATTCTTAGATGAGAAGCACTGCAAAACCTCCTTAATTCGTTGGGGATTCCTTGCTTGGTTAGGTCAGGTCTCTCATACTCATTAGTGGGAAATATGTATGCCCCACTTGTGAAACAAATCATGAGCCACCACTGTTCATTCACTTTAATAACTGGCGTTTACAACTTACTGGTTGCATCTACACCACAATAAAAGCCTCATTTAATCGATTGTCACTACTGCAGGGAGAGTGGCTCTGCATTTCAACATGGCACACACAATATGGATGGTTTTCAGTGATACTTGACCCACCATACTTGCTTGTGAGACTTCACACAAGGACTGCTCTCTGAACAGTTCTCTTACATGAAATAAAAACTGGAGGTTGTGACGTGTGCATCTTTGTAATTGCTGCAAAACACCAGGGCTGCATGATGAAAAGTGAAAGGTCCTTGCTTGACCCACTGTGATGCTGGAAATGCATCGGAGGGACAAGGCCTCTGTATCCTTATCCTTTACTGCTTTTTATCGTGTGTTCTGTCGTGATTTCCGTGCAGGAGTTCATGTGGGACCCCTGGCGGTGCAGCTCTCTCCTTTGGTTTTGGTGAACAGATCCATGGGATACCCTTATGGCACCCATGGGTAGGGGTACAACCCTGTGCCCCTAGTGTTTGTTTTTGGGTACCTGTGTGTAACCCACAGAGCAGGGTATGGGCTGGTGGCAGCTCCCTGCTGAATTTGACAGGTGCCCTGACTATCCTCCATTTTGGGATACCCAGGCCCTGCCATTGGAATCAGTTGATTCCTGATAGGAAACAAGATGGCCCCTGTGGCCTCTTGCTTTCTATTGCCTATTACCTTGTTTTCCCAAAGTCCTGGGAATCCCTGACTCTGTCCCTTCCCCCTGACCGGCTGTTGGGTGGAAGTTCCATATATGGTGTTGTTGTGAAGTCCAGGCCAGACTGGCTGGAGCCTTCCCAATGACTGTATGTTGTGGGTACACCCTGTGGGTGGGACCTGGGTGAATGGAGTGTGTGACGAATACGCATTCTGTGTTGTGGGTGTCTAGTATCTGGTGTGTGACACAATGGGCATCATTACGAGTCCGGCGGTAACCGCGGTCGTAAAACCACCTGGTAACCGCCAGACTCATATTACCATTCCACCTCCGTGACTCCCGGAAATACCAGGGCATTACGACCCTGGTGTCCCGGGAATTCCGGAGGTGGAAATCGGTAAGTCCCCATTCCCATTGAGTCCCATTGGATTCAATGGGAATGGGGAAGTGGAAACACCGGCACCATCTCGTGATGGTGCCGGTGTTTCCACGTCCGCCTGCAGGTGGGAGGTGTTCAACCCGCCAGGTCAGACCTGGCGGGAAGATCATCTCCCGCCTGCAGGACTCGGGATAGGGCGGTCCGGAATTAACAGTGGTGGCGGGTTTACCGCCACTGTTAATTCCAGACCGCCTGACCTGTAATGAGGCCCAATGACTGAGACAGCCCTGCTTGAAACTGATATGAATGCAGTGTGGAGTGTTGAATGGCTGGGTACTTGTCCCAATACACATAACTTGTTGTGAGTGTCTGGGGAGAAGTGAATAGCCTGAATGCACTATGCTCCTGATTGTCTGCCTGCCTGCATGAATGCCCTTCTGACCAATTGGTTGCCTGAGTGTGACCCAGCGGAATGAATGGGAGATCAACTAGTATATCTGGGGGCCACTCACTGCTAGAATTCGTGTTCAGAAGCTGAAGAGTAACTGGAGTGAAACTGAAGCTTAACCTTGAAGCCCGGCTGGAAGAGAAGAATTGCTGTTGATCTCCTTCACAATCTGAAGGCTGCTGTGTCTCAAAGGACTGACCCAGAGAGGACCTGATAAGGTTCCCTCTTCCCGAGCTACGAGGGACCATCGTGCACCAGCTGATATTTGCCAAAGCTCCCTGATAGACAGACCTACGACAGGCTGCTGACCGGAGACGGGGACTGCCGCCGAATCCCAAAGAGAAGCGCCCAGACTGCTGTCTGCCAATGTCGACGACCGCCGTCGCTGACCGGAGCCGCCGTGCTCCCGTTTGCCTAAGTACTTAATTTGATCCAAGGACGCTCTCATCTGCATCGTCACCGCTGTATCCTGCTGGAGAAGGCCTGGCCGTCCACGCACCGAGGAGCATCCGCCGGTGGGTTTCTCGCCACCCAAAGACCACAGAGACGGCGACGACTCGACGCCCTTGCTGTGCCACAGTTCTTCAAACTCTTTGTGGTCCAGAACTATCGACACTGAGGTGCCCCGCATGCCTCTTCCTTGCAGGACGTTTACGCTTCCCCATCAACGAGCACCGCTAGGAACAAAGCTGCCACTTCACCAATGTAGCTCACCCTGTTCTCCGTCGGATGTTCGATGACCCATGACTCCTGCCTTAAAGGGAGGGCACTCAAGAAGGGCCATCGATTCCTTGCCAAGGAACGCTACAACGCCAGGTACTTTGGGGTTGCAGAACTATTGGGATGTCTATTATGAACAATATATGGACTGGACTTGTATCTTTATTCCACAGGCTGCCCAGGTGGGGGGATCTCCACACAGAGCTGTGTTTAACGGTAGCGACCAGTATTCTGCCAATTGTTGAACCGTATTGCTTTCCTTCCTCTCTCTACTGCTGGTTTCCGCTTTATTGATCTGTGTGACATTTCGACAGTATAGTTGATGCACTTTAATGAGATCTGATAATATTTGTGGTACCACTGTAGAACTGTATATATTTACCATTGTTGATTTTCTGAGCACAAAGTGAGTTATTGAGATAGTGTACATAACCTTGAATATTAATTATATAAAGACTGTGTTTTAACCGATACAGTGTGCGGACATTCCTTTGTGGGTGCTTGGGGACTACACTGTACTTAAGAACCAGCCTGCATCACCTCCTGAGAAGCTCTGCCTTGATTGCTCGACCACGTACCAATAATAGAGAATCTTGGCTGGGGTCCTCTGTCTCTCTCCTCTACCATATAGGGAGCAGAAGTACAGACACCCCCTTCCAGTCTTTACACCCACATACAATGATTTTCATTGAAGTCACTGTATGGAATCAATTAACCACAAAATCTAACTTCTATGAGCCAGAGTACCTATTTTAGTTGGCATTCATGTTTACAATCAGAGGGATGGAGTTGTCCTCCACCCCTTCACCCCCTCCAAGGGTGAGGGTACAGGGTTAGTCTGTGTTCAGCTCAGAGCTGATGCTGTATGATAATTGCAGAGACACCCAGATTGAATATTTATATGTCAGACGAATTACAGTACATGGGTGAGGCATATCCTGTACTACCCTCAATTGGTACTGTGGAATCTACATAAATACAATTCTATGCCCAGACCAATAAACCATTATAGGATTGCCATTCAAAAAAGGTTGTTAGGCCATGTTGAACTTAATTTAATGTGAACATTAATTTGGGTTCTTCTGCCAACAGCTAGCAGTCCTGGTTGCCACCCATCAGTCTTCTAGTCAGTTGTAGAATATAACAGAAGAGGACTGCGTCATTTTGACATCTGTCATGCTAACATCGAGTTAATGGTGCCTCTAGTTATTTCCTACTAATATTGTGGCAAACATATACATTTTATAAATCAGAAGATATGAACATATGCATTTTCTTTTTTAAATTAGGAGACAAGACCATATATATATATACAAGAATCACAGAATTTTATATGCTATATGTGGAATATTTTAGGGTTGGAACTGAATTAATCTGGAGCGGTCCCCTCTGGTATTGCAGAGGACTCCTCCAGTTGCTGCAGCGTGTGCCTGGGATGGCAACATTTCAGCTGATTAATATGGACCCACTTATCTTCCCCTTCCGCCAAATTACCTTTGGGGATGCGGATTTTGTAGGCAACAGGGGAGATCTTGTCTATAATTTCAAAGGGTCCCTTCCATGTAGGCAAAATTTTTCGCTGTTTGGCCTGGTTCCTTTGGAAATTGTATAGATAGACTCGGTCCCCCACAGTATATTCCTTCCTGGTGGTCTTCAGGTCGTACTGGGTTTTCATGGTATCAGCTGATCTTTCTAGATTCAGCTGAGCATAGGCAAAAGCATGCTGAAGGCGTTTCCTTAAATTCTCCACATACTCATGAGTTGTGGAGGCATTTATCAGTGTCTGCTCTTGGGTCCTGTAGAGCAAATGCTGAGGAAGCACCATCTTGCGTCCAGTCATCAACTCAAATGGTGACATTTTAGTTGCAGATGAAGGGGTAGATCTGATGGCCATTAGGACCACAGGTAATCGGATATCCCAACTTGGCCCAGAATCTGCCATAAACTTTTTTAAGATGCTCACAATGGTTCGGTTGTAGCGTTCCACTGCCCCAGAGAAAGCTGGCCGGTAAGCAATATGTAACTTCCTTTTGACCCCCAGTATCTCCCACATCTTTGTCATTACTTCACTGGTGAAGTGGCTACCCCTGTCTGACTCAATCCTTTGAGGTAGACCAAAACGGGAAAAGATGTGGTTAATCATCAGGGCAGCTGCTGTTTCTCCCTTGCAATTTGGGGCCAGGAGACATTCACCCACTTGGTAAACAAGCATGTAACGGTCAACATGTACTTGTTTCCTCTAGACGAGCGAATTACAGGGCCTACGAAGTCGATTTGCAAATCTGACCATGGCAGTGTCATCCCCCTCTTTTGGAGAGGTGCACGGTGCCTGAGGGATGATGGCTGAAATTGTGAACACACAAGACACCCCTTCAAGTATTGGTCGAGGTCCTGCCCCATGTGTGGCCAGTATGCAACCTCTCTTAAGATTCCAAGTGTTGTATGAAACCCCCTATGACCGGCGGTGGCCGCATCATGGGCGTGACTTAACATCAGGCTTCGGAATGAGGTAGGAACCACCCACTGATCATGGCCAGCTTGGGATTTCCTTACCAACAAACCGTCTTGGATTCGGAACATTTTTGGACATTTCATCAACACTCTTAGGTCCTCTTTCCCAATGTAATCGGTATCCGTCAGGGGAAAGTTCTCAGGGTCCTCAATGTGTTGGTAAAACTTACCAATTATTGGATCCCCCTTCTGAGCTGTAATCAAATCAGCATCAGGGGTCTCCTTACTCCATTGTGCAGTTGAAAGATCATTGTGAGCATTTGTCTGGGACCTAGTGATAGCAGTGACCTGGATTTCCCCCAACAGGGACTCTATTTCTATTAGATCCCCTTGGATGGCCCCGGTTTTGGCAAGCTGATCAGCTAAGTCATTTCCAGTTTTGTCTGGTCCCTCTACTTTGGAATGACCCTGGATCTTTTTCCAGTAGATGGCCATCCCATTCGATGTGACCAGATCATCAATATTTTGGATTAGCTTCCCATGTTTCAGGGGTTTGTTATTAGCACATAACATGCTTCTGGTTTTCCAATTAACCAGGTGCTCCACAAACCTGTTCCGTACATAATCCGAATCTGTGATTATGACCAGTTCGTGGAGTTGATGTTGGACAGCAGTGAGGATGGCCTGATGCACAGCCATCAATTCTGTCACCTGACTACTTCGGGGACCAATTTTGTATCCAGCGGAGGGTTCTGGGGACTCATTCACCCATGCATTCCCTACGCCGGCCACCAGTTCTTTCTCCCCGTTGTTGTCAACATGGTAAGAGCATCCATCCACATAGACAGTGGGCATTCCCTCACACTTGTCTTCTTCAAAGACTTTGTGGGGGGAATTAAGGTATGCCTCCATGTTGTCCTTTATTTTTAGACTTTCGTCCTCGAGACAGTTTTCTCTGGCACAATCATGCAAGTCAGCCAGACCTTGCGCGAGGGGACTCTTCTTGTTTTGGCCATATCTGACCTCCACAGGAAAGCCTTGCATTGACAGAATCCAGGAAGTAATTCCGGCCCGGATTCTGTCACTTTGGAGATATTGCAGAGGCTGGTGTGGAGTCTCCACTATGATGTGTTCCCCCTGGATAAACGGGCGGTAATTCTTCAATGCCCACACCGTTGCCAGGAGTGCCTTCTCACAATCGTTGAATTTTTCCTCCACAAAGGATAAAGTTTTGCTCGCATAGGAGATTACTTTATTGACCTTGTCATGCTTTTGGTATAATACTGCCGTCAAGCACGTATTGGAGAACCCTGTCTCCAGGAAGAACTCCTTGATCTGATAGGGTAAGCTAGGCAAGGCGCTTGTGAGAGGCTTCTCTTGAGTTGTCTTACTGCCTCGGATTGTTCTGGACCCCATTCCCACTTGACCCCCCCCCCTTCAAGAGATGAATCAGGGGTCTGGTGATTTCTGCGTAGCCCTCAATGAACTTTCTGCTGTAATTAGTCAGTCCAAGGAGGCTCCTTAGTTCCCGCAGAGTTGTGGGATCCTTCAGTTTCTGAAGTGCTTCCACTTTCTTTTCTTGGGGACAGAGACCCTGAGGAGTAATCTCATGCCCCAAGAAATTAACACGGGTTCTACACCACTGTGCTTTCTGAAAGGAAAGTTTTGCTCCGGCGGCCTTCAACTGTGTCAGAACATAACGGATCTCCGCTATGTGTTCTTCCACAGATGAACTTTTGATGAGGACATCATCTACATAAGCCAGGTTACCCGTCGCACCCAGGTCGGACATGGCCTTGTGTAGGAAAATGTTGAATTCATTGCCGGAGTTGAGGTCTCCGAATGGAGTCTGGATCCATGTGTACTGCTGCCCCCCAAAGGTAAAAGCGAGTTTGTATTGGTCCTCCCTACTGACAGGCACGGTCCAGTATCCATTGGTCAGGTCTATTGCTGTGAATACCTTTGACCCCTGAATCTGGGCCAGCCCTTGGTCAATGTAGGGCAGAGGCCATCGGGAAGTATGGACGCATTTGTTGAGCTCCCTTAGGTCGGCACAGAGTCTCCACTGGTCGTTTGGCTTCAATATTCCCAGCACCGGATTATTGAAAGTGCTGTGGACTGGACGTATTATTCCCCGGGACTCAAGGTTCTTAATTATTTCAGTAAGGGACTCCATGGATGCGAGAGGCAAGCGATATTGCTTCACAAACACTGGAGTCATGCCAGGGTCCGTGGGAATTGTTGTTGTGTGGATGTCGGTGCGACCACAGTCATATGAGTCTACCGCAAAGAGATCTTGGAAATCCAAGAAAACTTGTTTCAACTTTTGCTTCTGTTCCAGAGTCACACAGACATCAGCTAGGTTGACTCTTTCTTCCACCATCTGCCTGAAGCCTGGAAAGACTTCTGGTTTGGCTATCTCAGCGGCCTCCTCCATCTGGGTGGAGAAGTCCCTGGTCAGAGTGCTGGTTTGGACTGGAGGCCTCAGGTGGGAAAGGCAGCCTTCATGGACCTGGAAAATCACCTCATCCCTCCTGAAGTCACAAGTCACATCTTCCTTACCATAAGGGCAGGAAGTGTACACCAGGAAGTTCCCCCCATGCCGGGTGAAGATCCTGTCTGGTGTTGTATTGTCCTCACTGTCACTGTCAAAACAGTCCTTGGGGATCGGTCCTAACAGTTAATTTCCTAGATCAATGGAAAAATGTCGGTCATCAACCGCCATTCCCATAATGGTGCCTGCGGCTAGAGTAATGCTCTTTAAGTCGCTGTTATCCACCTCTATTGGAATGGTGTCATGTTCTATGTTGACTAATGGAGTTGGGTTTACCCCCAACCCTTGCTGTTGGAGAGAAGCATTTAGATGTATGTAAGCATCAGGGTTTTTCAATTTTTGTCCTCTTTTAACCTTCACTTCCAGGGAGAATTGTCGGGTCCTTTCTGGGATGGTGACTTCCTTTTTAATCTGAATTTCAACTGCATAAGGTAGCAATTGAGCTGACCTAAATGCTTTTTCTGGATCATCAAAGCCCATGGGATTATCCGCTAATCGGGACCAAGCTTTGAAGTTTATTAGGTCCAAACTAATGGCGAAGCGATTGAGAATGTCACTGCCTAAGTAAAAGGCGGCAGTGACGTCTCGCACGACCCAACAATTATGGACTATGCTCTTGTTGCCAATGGAGATTTTGAGCATACACCTGCTTGGCAGGAGATGTTTGGAATTGGGTGCTTCCAGGTCCATTTCCCATTTATCTATCAGTTTGAATGTGGGAATGGCTGGATCTTTTGGGAGTTGGCGGAACATGGCTTCGCTGATTAAGCTCTTACCGTTGTTCACACACACTCGAGCGAGAACAGAGTCCTTCCCATCATTTAACTGAACAGGGATGAACAACTGCTCTCCAATGTGCTGAATATCAGCCAGGCTCTGAGCTGATTTCACATCTTTCAGGAGACTATAGGAGTGGGAGTGTCTGATTGTGGATTGGTAAAGAATTTCAGAGTATTTCCTTCCAGTGTGGAATACCACCTTAAACTGGAAGGAAGGTTGATTTTCAGAAATAGAGAGGACCTCCCATCACCAGTCTGTTGTCCTACTGCTATTACTGTCACGTCTGGAATTTGGTTGTTCTGGAAGTGAAATTCTACTTGGTCAGATTTTTGTTCAACCATGTGGCACGTGCCATTTAAACTAACACGGTTGACACTCTGTTTTAATTTTATTGGTCCGCTAGTCTGGGTCCAGAGGACCTTGTTTACGCAGTCTATTAGGGGTGACAACCTTCTCAGGAGGTCATTCCCTAGTAAACAAGGGGTGCCCTCTGGAGTCACTACTATGACCGGGTGTTTCACCTTGTGTCGCCCCAATTTTGATGTCCAAATCTGCAGTCCCCTCGACGGGAATTTCCTTCCCGTCAAAGTTCTGCAGTTGTCCAGGAAGAGAGGTGAGAGGAATACGGTAATTCTCCCCCCTTCCTGCATTTAGTTCATCAAAGGCCCTTTTGGACAGAAGGGTAGCTTGGGATCCAGTGTCCACCAGTGCCGAAATTGTACCCTGCCCCTGTACTTGTACCGGGGCATACTATCTTCCCTCCTTCTCCTCAAGGGGGCACAGATAATGCACATTTTTGGACAACTGGTGGACTAACTTTCTGGTTTTGGACATTCCTAGCAAAGAGATTTGGGCAGAATTCTGTGGAGAGCCTGGGGAATCTGAAAGAAAAAGTTGGCAACTGGAAATGGTTTCGGGTTCTGGGCCGCCCCCCCCTTGTTGGAGGCAGTCATCAGGATGGGTTTGACCCATGGGATTTTGGTATTGTCGGTTCTGGGATGAGATGATGGGCGGCGGTAGCTCAATCTCCACATCTCCCCAGTCTGAATTGGCATCCCTTGGGACCCATTTTTCCTTGGGAGGAGTTCCCCCATCTCTGAAGGAGAAGATCCTTTTCCCAGGATCTTCTGAGGATCCCTCTCCCTCAAATTGGAAGACCTGAACCTCCTCCACAAAGTGGGTCTGTTTGGGTCCTTTGTTTCTCCTACCCCCCCCCTCTGCTCCTTGGGAAGCAGGCTTTCAGGGGCAGGAGATTTTGTTTCCGGTTCCTGATTTTCCAGGGACTGTTTACAAGTTGGGAAGGAAGCTTCCTCTAAGGCTTTACACCCCCCTTCCCCTTGTGCCTCCTCCCTGGGAACCGGTGGGTTATCAGGGTGCTGCCCCCGTCATTGTTCTGGAGCACCAGGTCCAGAGTTTGGGGCATTCTGCGGTGGCATGCTCATCTGAGGGTTCTGTTGAGCCCTCAGTATGTGACCCAGATCTCGTGCCATATTTTGGACCTGGCGCTCAAGTTGTGAAACCCGCTCAGGCTGATACAGGGCTCTATTTTCTCCCCTGGGCTGATCCCGGGAAGGGTAGCTATCCCTTCTCTGGTAATGCCCTGGGTTGGGAAGATTCGGGTACCCCTCCACCCTTGGACTCCCCTCTCCTGGATTAGGTGGTCTGGGCTCAGGGAATTGGGGAAAGAAGGATGGATGATTTTGGGGCTGGAAATTGGGTTGATAGCTGGGGAAAAAGTTCTGCCCAGGATTTGGTGAATTTCTGCCCTCCTGGGGGACGTTAGGAGGGACGTTCCCTGGGTCAGGTGCTTGGCTGGATCCCCCCCCCTTGGGCTGGAGGAGTCCACACATAACCCAGGATGGGTCGGTTTCCCTTGTAGCGGGGACTTAAATAATCAGGGGAGCGAGGGACCCCATTTGTGGGACTACCTCCTCGACTCCCTGTCTGTGACTGGCCCGAGGGCCTTCTGGGCTGCGAATTATTTGGTGCAGGCAGGTTTTTAGGCCCCCCATCTCCAAATCTAAAACGGGGGCAACCTTTACCTCTGCCACCTTAGCAGCAGCAGGGGTGCTGTTGGTTTTGGGGTTTTTATGCGCATTATTTTTATTTTCGATGGGCTTCTACACCTCATAGATCCGGGTAGCCTGTTCAATGACCCAGTCTAAAGATCTTTTCTCATGAAAATCTCTCACGAGCTGGGTCATTATGTATTTGGGTAAGGCATGGAAAAACGTATTGATAAATTCTCTGCTATCCGTGCGCACCCTTCTGGTGGTCTGCGCAAAAGCACGCTTTAATTCTTGCACAAACTCTTGTGGGGCCTGATCCTCCCCACATTGCAAATTGTACGCTGCCTTGCGAGCCTCTTGAGGATTTCTGTGCACAGAAAAATGTTTCAAGATGGCCGCCCTGTATGTGGACCACCTTGAATGGTTTTGATCCTCCAGCCCCGCAAAGAAACTGGAGTATTCTGGTGAGAAGGTCCACTTTACATATTGAATACAGCTTTGGTCTCCATCATTTGCTCATAGAGCTCCAAGTGTTCCCAAACAGAATACTTGGCGTTCTTATGATAAGGCGTGATGACACTCCTTTTTGCTTTATTGGCCTTTTTGGTTCGGGTAACCCTGGTCCATTCATCCTCCGACTCAGAAGCGCTGCTCCCAGAGGTGCCCGTCTGATCTTCCAGGTTTTCCCGGATTCTGCGAGCCTGGGAATGGCTGGCAGAATGTGGGGACCTGGTCTCCTGTGTCCTGTGACGCTCAGAGGAGACTTCAGATCCCTCCTTGCTACCAGGATTTGATGGGTATCCCCCTCACTGACCTAACTGGCCAGAGGTTTTCAGGATGCCCTTAGTGGGCCTACTCTCCTGGGGTTCCCCACTAAATTGCACTGTGCTTGGGTGCCCATACCCGGATGCCCGCCCCTCCATTCCTGGGTGGTACTGGCCTATGAGCCCCATACTTTTAGCTGGATAGTAATCTGCCATCCCTGTGGCCCCGTGCTCATGTGCGCCAGGGAACATGGGGGTGGCAGAGTCCAGGGACTGGCAGAGGTGAAGGCCTCTGGCACTAGGGCTCCTGAGGTTATGCTCAGGAGTTTCTCTTTCCCAGCAAACCTCATCTCTATCCGCCCCTGCTCCCTGTTGCAATGCAAGAGCCTGCGCTTTCAGTTCCTCAGTTAAGGCCTTACTAGACTCTATCAGTCTCTCCTGCATCGCTACCTGGTGCTGGAGCCTATCATTGTGCTGGCAGAGAGCCTCATTCTCTCTCTGTGCCTCCTGATTGGTCCTGGAGTACTGGGCCAGTCTTTGCTGCAGGAGGGTTACCTCCTGAGTTGTGTCCCTATTGGCCTGCTCCTTTCTTGCCAGAGCATCCTCCACCCTCCTGGTGTGCTCTAACAAGTTCTGGTGTTCTTTTTGGAGGTCACCCAGTCCCTGGAGGGCCAGGTGATTTTTTTCCATTTTCCTTTTTAAGTGGCAGACTTCCTGGCCTAACGTATCCCTTTCCAGACTAAGAGCCTGCATCTGTGCCGCCAGGTCGTCCCTTTACTTTTGGAAGGCACCAGCTTTCTGGCGCTCCTGATCAAACTCTGCCTGGGTATCCAGGTCTTTCAGAATCAATTTATTGCTTTCCTCTTTCTCTCTGTCTAATCAAATTTGCAGGGTGGCTACCTGCTCTGTGCATGCCCTGTTGAAGTCCAGTTGTTGCTCCAGCTTTTTCTGGCTATGCAGAAGGGAGTCCAAACCTTCTTGGTATTCCTTCTGCAAGGCCAGAAATCTGGTATCCTGGTCAGCCTTTTCCTGTTGCAGCCTATCCAAATCCTCCTTTATTTTAGTGATGTACTGTCTGCTGTCATTTTCTGACTCCTGGCTCCCGTGCAGCCTCTGCTCAGAAGAGACCAGGTCAGATTGGGCCTTTTCTAACGCCATCTGTTGCCTATTTGCCAGATCTTGGCCTTCAGCACATTTGTCCTGCATGACTTCCATATATAGATACAAATATGCCGCTATCCTGGCAATCTTATTGTGTTCATCTTTTGCCTTAGGGGCCATATATAGTTCGCTCAAGGCCACATGTAGGGTACCCTGATCTCTCCATATATCTGACCCAGTTTCAGTGACCGGTTGCGCGATTGCCTGCAACCAGACCGCCTGGTCCTGATGAGTCCACTCACCTCTCACAAATAGCTTATGTAAGAGGTGCTCCCTCGCTATTTTCATATATACCAGTGTCGTCATTCTGGAGATTTGAGTTCCTTCCTGACTTACCGAAGTTTGTATTTGATTTTGCAAAACAGACCTTCTCCTTAGAGCGTTCCTTTGAGGGGTGCTTTCACAGTGTAAAACAGCGTGGTGATCTAACCGGATATGTGTATCTGGTTGTTATGCACGATAGGTCAGTCACACACCCACACAACACCCTGCATGACACTCCGATACAAAATACTGTCAGGCTCCCCGGTTCACCGCCCAACCCTCCTCATGTCCCATCACCTAGGGTGCAGGGGAGTCGCCATCACCGATGGTTGCGGATCACACGAAGAGGACGGTGTGGTCTGTTTCCTCGTCTCCAATGGCAACTGCCATGGAGATTGCGATCGGGCTGGAACAGCCGATCGCGATCGCTTCCTGGTTGCACATCAACTTCCCGATCACGTGCACGGAGCTCCACTCACGTGATCGGGAGGCGGCTCGCATAAAAGCCGGGAGCTTTGAAACACTCGCCGCTTCACAGCTGTTCTCCAACACTGTTCGGCGTTCTTGACTCTCGTTTTTGACCTCATCGGATTTCGACCTCAGGCTTACTCTCACGGATTTGATTAACTCTTGCTCCTTGGATACGGTTGCCGATACTCTGCACGGATACTGGTACTTTGGACCCTTTTACGCTTAACGGACTGCTTTGGATTTTCCCTGTCTGTTCACTTGCTACAACCTGGATTTCGACCCTTTGAAGGTTCAAGACCTTCCTTCTGTGCAGTCTTGGAACCATTACGGATTACTGGTGGTCAGCTCGTACCCACCTCCAGGTACTTGCCGGATTGAATCATCGGCGCTCCCTTGCACCAATTCCTCAGGCTCCCTTCCATTGAACATAGGTAAGAAAGTATCCTTTCTTTCCTCTTTACTAAAGCACTGTTTTTGCCTGTATTAACCCCGACTTCCTTCCAACAGCCTCTGGAGTCCTCGGCGCCACCTGATTCTACAACCAACAAACCACCTGTGGCCTCAAAGCTCGCACAGGGAGTGTTTATCGCTCTCTCCCTGTGGGTGATTTGTGGACAGAGGCTCAATACACTTCACTACGCGGCAAGTCTCGACAGACTGTGAAGCCACGCGTTGTGTTGAGTATGGAGCCTGTAGCCGAGGACCCCGTGGCTGCATTGATACAGGCACTCACAGTTTTGAGGGCAGACATGACAGCCGCCAACGCGGCTATACATCAGAGGTTAGATTTAATCCAAAGTGTACAACACCCATTACCCGCTGATGTAGAGTTTGGGGAAGCCGCTGCCCAACCCCCGGTTGTCCAACCTATTACTCCCCCTGTAGCGCCACAAATTCCTGTACTCATGCCTACGCCTTTTCCCTTGGCAGCTCCAGAAAGATTCCACGGAGACCCCAGAAAGTTCCGCACTTTTGTGAATCAATGCAAGCTACATTTTCTTTGTAGACCTCAGGCCTTTCCCAACTCCACCACAAAGGCAGCCTTCACCTTGTCCCATCTGGCCGGCACTGCGGCAGCATGGGCCAATCCCCTACTGGAAAACAATAGCCCTGTCCTATATGATTTCGAGTTATTGGTCACAGAAATGTCTCATGTATTCGACACCCGTCACAAAGCCCAATCCCGGGATCTTGAATTGTTGGATCTAACTCAAGGAAAGGGGTCACTCATAGAGTACATTGCCCGATTTAACCAATTGGCTGCTGAAACATCTTGGCCTGAACCCAAAAGGGCAGTTGTGTTTTACCGGGGGCTTAATAGTACCATGAAGGATGCTATGTCCGTTGTTCCTTCTTTGCCCACATCTCATACTGACTTAGTGGATCTCGCCCTACAGATCGATGCGAGGCGTTCCGAACGCAGGTTCGAAACAGGGTTCCCTACTCCTAGTTTATCCTCCCCCTCCTCTGATACCGGTGGTGAACCTATGCAAATAGGCGGTATTCGTAGCCCCGATCTCCCTGACTATACAGAAAATACATCAGGAAGTCATTTCCTTTGATTTGATTACGATGCCCCAATTCGGGATTATACTAGGGCTCCCATGGTTACATCAACACAACCCTTTAATCGACTGGAAGTCTGGGCAGGTTCACTTTGAATTGGAAATCTGCCAGAATTTTTGCCTCACCGCACCTGACGACACCGAATCTCCTTCACGTGCCTTGGGGGCCGTCGCACAACTTACCCTACACGAGGAAGTGTCCACGTCCTTGGAGTCTCACGTAGTGGGGGTGGTGGCGACAAATATCCCTATGGAATATAAG